>NC_045431.1:51750000-52461666 GCF_902635505.1 Sarcophilus harrisii
GGGCCTGAAATAAAGAAGATCTGAGTTCAAATATAACTTCCAAAACTTACCAGCTGTAGAAGAACTCCCGTACCCTATTTTCAGCAGGTTCCCCAAATGTAAGTAGCATCTACCTCCCAATGTGAGAATCAACTGAGATAATATTTGAAAAGTGTCTGTTACATTGTAGGTGTCATAAAATATAAATTTGCATTATTAACACATTCTTAAGACAGGATGGTCCAAAATCAAAACAAAACAAAAAATTCAATAAACCAAGCCTTGATCTGTAGTGACTGCCATTTATGAGGTTTAAATGTCACCTGAAAATTTAACAATCTATTACAAGTCAATCAGTGCTGGTTCCAACAAAGCTTTGCTAATAACTTCCCACTGTAGTTTAAAGCTACAAATTATAGAACAATACAATCCCCGAAGAATCAAAAATATGAATAAGATAACGGTAAGCAGTCTGAATTGTATTGTATTGCCAGTAATAACCAATAAACAAGAAGTAACAAAAAAAGAAAAAAAAAGATATCCTGGAATATGGTTGGAAAATGTTGTAGAGCAAGAATAAGGGATAACATCAATAAATCAGAGGATCATAGGGGAAAATATTGTGTACATTATTAGATGTAGGTTTTTGCTTGACTTTTTAATCTTTTTATTAGGGAATGTTCAACTCTGGTGGTAGAAGAGTAGAAAAAGGTTAGTCAATAATCATTTATGAAGTACCTATTATGTTCTTGCTTTACTGCAATAGCAGAAAACACACTGTATGAATGAATATACTCATAACACAAAGAAAAGAAGCAGCAGTGTACATTTAAATGGCGGAAATAACATATAAAATAACTAAATATATATGTAATATATATGCAGAGTGGATGGAAAGGTGGAGATGGTGACTGCAAGTTAATAGAGTATAGCATTCCTTGTTTTAAAATTAGGTGCTTAATTGAACACCTTAGTCAATAGCTTAAGCATATTTTTAGTTTGTTTTTAACTTATAGTGATCAGGGTTTTGCCCCAGGATACTGATATTCCTTCACAGTGCATGATTGTTTATCATGTCAAATTCTGTCCCTGAACCTTATTTTATGGATCTTCTATGATTCGTCTTCCCAGGACCTTCTCCTGAATTTGTGCAAGGTTGAAAGCTCCGTGGAATTCCATAATATGGATCAACCTATTCCTGCATGTGTGTGTGATTATATGTAACTCTGTACTCTCCTTTGCCCTCTTGCTGCCATACCTACCTATCTTTTACCACATGACTGAATTATTTCCAAGAACAATAATGCTTAGTATGAATTTTTCCTCTTCTTTCAAACAGACAAAAGATAATGCTTATCACTATGTTCTTGAAGTTAACTTTATAAAGATTGGTGTTAAATAAATATTGATTGGTGGTGTTTAATTGCCCTGATTTAGTTTCTTAATCATTATTTGTTAATATAAATAAAAAGAGATAAGATATTGAAGAAGACATGTAAGGGAAAATAATCAAAAGAATGAATAATATGACAAGGAATGGGGGAGAAGAATGACAGAGTATCAAGAATACAAGAAAATTCTGAATTTACCCATGACTTTTTTTTCAAAGCAAATTGATCATGAATAGTGTAGTTATATATCTGCTTTCTTTTTTCCTTATAACAAAAAAATGAGGATAATCATATCACTTACTGGCATTTACTTCTTAGAATTGTAAAATGTTCCACATTGACTGCTTGAAAATTATAGCTGCTTTATTAAATTCTTAATAATTAAAAAATTAAGTCACTATTTTTTCAAATTTGTTTTTAATGTAATCAATAATGTTAGACAATAACCAAAACAAAGCAAATTTTAAAATTCTTCTGTCTAAAGAAGGGACATATTGTCCAAATCAGAATGCATATGGGAACCAAGTTATTATATTGTCTAAGATGGTTTCTTCTATTATATAATATTATGTGAGAGGCTCAATAGTTTAAGACAGACTAGAAGATTTTAATTTTCTATTGTTCATATTTGTTTGCATTTAAACTGCTGTAAACACATATATACAATGTAAGCCAAAGCTGGAAGATAACCTGTGACTCCACAGAAAAATATTAACTACTCCAAGGAATTGTAAATAGTAAAAGAAGCTTTAAGTATCTCATGGGAAGATGAATTTGGGACCTTAGGTCATCCTGATACTATGCCTTCTTTCTTTTGTTTTTTATATATTACCTGACTTGGCCTGAAATTGGTGAGGGGATCCATGATGTTAGATCCTGCTGCCACTTAGGATGATTGACTCTTGTGAATAAACTCCCCCAAGTAGCCTACCAAGCCCTAATAAACCCTATTAACAATCAAGCTGATGTGAGTCTTTCTTTGGTATCTTATTATTTTCTTGGAGTGTATGTTATCTAGCAATTGGCATAATTAGGGCAGAACAGATTTACCTCCTTACAACTGGTATCATTGTCAGGATAATCTGCTTCTTTATCACATATAACACAACTAGATGATGGTCAGATGATGCAGTTGATAGAGTGTTAGAAACACCTGAGTTAAATCTAGTCTCAGAAACTTACTAGCCATGTGACACTGGGTAAGTTATGTAAAAAACTAAAAAACAACAAAAACCCTGTTTACTTAGTTTCTCCAATTACAAAATGGGGGTAATAATAATATTTATCTCTCCTGGGATCAAATTATATGATATTTATATAATACATGGAACAGTGCCTAGAAGAAAGTAGATGTTTATTTAATGCTAACCATGATTATTATTAAGCAATAGAGCACAAAAAAGCATAAAGCAATTTTATAGGAAAAGAGTATTATAGGTTTATATCAAATATTAAAAATAAGTTCCACCTAAATTCATTTTAAGTTATAATTTTGATGTATACTTTCATATTATAAAAAGTAATTATTCTTTTAATTTTTAGGAGAAAAATATTAGGAAAAGTTGTTGTATCAGAGTTTTCAGAAAATAGAAACCCTGAAATGTGAAGACAGTATTAACATTATATTTACTGTTTTATTTGTACTGACAACATAAGTGATATTTAAACCTTAATGTAAGAAATAATTATCTTTATCTTTAAAATTATCTATTTCATGCAAATTAATATCATTATTAGGCCTTCTATGAAGAGTCTTTTTTTCATGGGAAACATGTGGAAATAGAAGTTTTTATGTACTCTTTTATTCTTCAACATATGTTTTTTCAAAAAATGGCAATATTGCCCATTTTTCTTGAAACATGTTATCGGGGAATTATAGTTCAGTAAATTCTCACTTCTGCGTGTTAAATACAGAATGGCATGGAAAATACTTTCTGAAAATGAAACTATGGATGTTTCTGGTGTTTTGAGAGACTGAAGTGAATCATTATTTCGTGGAGTAAATTGTTTTCCTGAAATATCTGAAGAATAGAATTTCTAACAGGTGGATAGGTGGGAGACGGATTCCTTCTTTAACCTTCAGTGATCATAGCAAAAAAAAGCACTAAGAGAGAACTGAAATGACCGATAATTTTAGTTATTTCTTCCTGGTACTGCAGAGTGTTTTCAATCATAATATTATTTATGAAAAGATAAATGATGTAAGTTAATATGAATCATCATCAATAAATTAGTATATATCACATGGGCTCATGGATTCAGTAAGATAGATAGATAGATAGATCAAATTGATTATACAGACATGGGGCCCTGCAAATAATAATAATAATAATTACCCAAGATACCTGCTTCTAAGTATTTGAGGGGGAAAAAAGCTCAGACTTTGAATCTCAGATCCAAGTTAGTGTTGGAAGGCTGAGGTGGGGATGGGAGGCCTGGTAGATTAAATGTCCCAGGATGTGGCTAATACTACGTGGGAAACTAGATGTTGGCAGGAGCTTATTAATACTGAAAACGACAGGGATAATAGCAATAATAATAAACTGGAAATAGAATTGGAAAATCATGCCAGTTTTTTTTTTGGCCAAAAAATCCCCAAATGACATCATGGAGAATTGTACATAACAACCACAAAATCTTTATATAGTATTTTAAGATTTATAATGTGTTTTACATATTTTATTTAAGCAAGATATAGGCCTCTGAATAGAACCTATCTGAATCGGTCATGCAAAAACCCACTACCTCCCACCACTCCAAAAAAAAAAAAGACAAATCAAGAACAAAAACAAAACAATAACAACACCAAAAATTAAATTAAATTAAATTAAAAAACAAGAAAAGAATTTCTGACTGCTACAGAACCTAAGGGAAAAATTTTTTAAAAAGACTGGTCAAGTTGTGACACCTGCTGGCCATAAGTAAGAATAGCAAACAGAGGGAGGTGTCTTTCATGCAGAATAGTCAGGAAAATGTAGAGGAAAAAAGAGAAAGGAATGACTCATACCAGTTTATAAGAGTGCAGTAACCCCCCTTCTGAAGCATATTTGGAAACACCGCAAGAGGCAGTATTAGGTGAAAACCTGAACTAGTATAAGGCTATGAGTGAAGTCATCAAGTCTTTAGAAGAGGGTTACCCATTGACAGATGTCCATTTCCACCAACTCTTGTATGAGTACTATTTTCTTTCTTTAACTTGTAAGTAAAACTGTTAATTTTTTGATTTGATTAACTGTTTGTTTGTGTGGTCACTCTACAATGTCTGATAGGGATGGTAGCAGATTTTCAGCATAGGGACAATGAGCCAGAGAATTCAGAAATTCTCTCAAATGATAGATTGCCTTTTCCTGTCAAGTGAGAAGCATTAATACAATATCGCACAGGCATCTCAAACTAGACAAGTCCCAAACAGAATTCCTCTGCTCTCCCCCTATAGCCAACCTACTCTACATTTACTTTTTCTATCCATAGTAAACCAATCTTCCACTCATCCAAATTCACAACCTGGGAGTAATCAATATGTTGTGTATTAAGCAGCAGGCATTGTTCCAGGCATGCTGGAGATATAAAGATAAAGCAGTCTTTGCTATGACAGCTTACATTGTATCAACTCTTCAAGTCCATCCTTTAATTTTTATTCTTCCACTTCCCTCTAATTAGTTGCCAAATATTTTAGATTGTATCTTCCTAATATTCCCCTCTCTTTCCTTACCAATTAATTCAGGCTTCCATTACCTTTTGCCTGGAATACTGATGTAGACACCTAATTAGTTTCCCTTTATCCAGCCTGATCCTTCTCTGATCCATTCTCCACCCAACTGTAGAATTCATATTCCTAAACAATAAATTGACCATCTGACTCCCCTACATAAGAATGTTCAGTGGGTTCCCATTGGTTCGCAAGAAAAATACAAATTCTCTTGTTTGGCTTTTAAACCCTCTTTAATTTAACTCAAATAGAGGGACATTCTGGGATGATAGGAGAGTAGCTCAGAAATTTCCAGATGCTCCACATTTCCTCCACATACAAATGGTAAATAGCCACAACATGAACATAGAACAGCAAAAATAAAGGAATAAAGCAGTTGTCCTCCTAAGACAACTTAAGAGGAACTCAGAAAAGATAGGGTCTCCAGGGGCTGAGATTTGGCCTTAATAAAGTAAAGACACTTCTCGACTGTGCGCTGAATCCAATAAATCAATAAACAGTAGGCCCTAAGGCCAATTCCATTGGAAAGAAACAAAGCTTCAAGAAGTGTCACCTTACAAACTTTCACCTTAAATCATCAGGAACTTTTTTCTAAAAGACAGCATACTGCTGAGTGGGGGGAGATTGAAGGACTCCTGCTGTCTCAGGAAGCCAGTCCTAGCAGTGTTGAATAGAAGCAATCCCAGACTGCCCTCGCACTCTGCTTTTAAGAGAAGCTGGTAAAGCTGCTGTTCTCTTGACTAAACATTCTATGCCTTGTCTCTGAGGTTCTTTTTGATTCCATAAGTTATAAATGTTCCACCCCCATTATGGTGAATTTATTTTATATTACTCACCTATGAGATTACATATTTGGAAAACATTTTGCAAACCTAAAGGGCTATACAAATGCTAGTTGTTATATCTCTTGTTATTATCTGTGTATTTCCTATTTCCTCCCTGAAGAATTTAAGTGCCTAGAGGGTAATCAACTTTCTATCTTTGTATCCCATATAACCTGCACAAGCTAGCTACTTAATAAATTCTTCTTGAATTAAACTGATAATGGCCACATTTCTTTTCTTTTCACTGTCCAAATATTTGCTCTCTATTCAAGTTTTCCTTGCAAGGTTATGTACCCTGATAATCATGCCTCCAAGAGTTAATTCCCCAAAGTTGGAAGCTGTACCTTGAAACTCAGATGTTGTATAATTTTTCATATGAAAATGTTGGATAGTTGCTAGGGAGGACTTATTTTCAATCCATGTGAGAACAAAATTCCTGATGATACCCTTTATTTTTTCCTTTCCAAGTGATACTTTATATACTTCAAACCTCAAAGGTAAATCAGTAATGTGATGAAGAGTGCTCCAGAAGCAACCAGTCCTGTGACATTTTCATATTAAAATTATTAACATGAAAGTTTATATCAATAACTGAAATGTATTCTATTTGATCTCATCTTAAATTATAATTTTGATTTATTTTGTATATTTTTGGAAAGGTATTTTAATGTTGAGGAAAAGCTATTTAGTATCTGGAATTTCAAAAAAAAAAAAAAGGAACTCTGAAATGTGAAGACAGCATCAACGTTACAAATAATATTTTAAAATCACAATTTAAATGTTAATGTGAAATATAATAAAAATTATCTTGTCATGAAAATTAATATCATTATCAAGGTCTTCTACAAAGGGATTTTTAAATGAGAAACATGAGGAGATAGAATTTCCATCTATGATAAAAATTTTTATTAACTATATTTTATTCTTTGATACACACTTTTGCAAAAATGGCAACATTTTCAGTTTTTCTTGGGGTGTGTGACCTTGTCATTTCATCACAATGTTGATATCCTTGGTATACATTCTGTCCAAAGGAGAAAATAGAATCTGACCATTACTAGCACTTAGTATATGCCCAATAAGATATATTATCTCCATTATTTCTTTAGATAATCACCAAATAACAAACTAAATGCTAATTTCTAGCATTTGTCAGTGCTGTAAATGCTGAGTTGTACATGCTCACACTGAAAATTTCATAATCAACAGATCCTTCTCCCATTAACTCCTTTCCCAAGCTGTGGCACATGTAACGAAATACAATTCTCCAGATGTGTTCTGATTGTTATAGTGGAGTTATTACTTTCCATATTCCATACAAAATCCTTTTTGTTCAAGATATCTTATATTGCATTAGTTCTCTAAGCTTCCCTCTCATACTCTTGAATTACAATGAGTTTGTGTCCTTGGATCTTTTAACTGCCACTAGGTGCATTTGTATTACAGAGTTGACTATTGAAGTCAGTCATAAGACTTTATATTTATTCCTCTTACATCTCATTGGATCAGATTTGACCCCATCTTCTAACTAAGATCTTTTAGAATACTTAATCTGTTGTTCAATGCATTAAAAATCCCTCCAAACTTTGTGGGATATGTGGATTTGAAAAGTATAGTAGCTATCTTCATCTAAGTTGTTAGAAAATGGTCCACAGATAACTAATGACTACTCTTTGAATCTGACCATTCAACCAGTTCCAAATACATTTTGTACTTTACAGGTGTCTAGCAGACATATTTCCATCTTGACCATAAGAACAGAATTTGAGACTCTGTCAATGTCTTAGCTAAAGTCTAGGCAAAATCTATCTAAAATAATCCCTTGATCTACATGTATAACAACCTTGTCAAAGAAGGAAACCAGACTGGTTCCTTGTGATCATATCACTTTTCCACAAATTCACTTACCCCAGATTTATTACAGAGTCAAATGGAGAAATCCAAAAGAATCTCACATCTTGAATCAGGATACAAATATGAAAATGGAAAGTGAAACTTACCCAAAATTTTGCTATAGTAGGAATCCCACGGGGACCAAAGAGTATTAAACATGTAGTCCTGTAAATGGTAGGAGATGAAGTTTCTTATTCTGTCACTAAAAGACATCTGGTCGGTGAGCTCTGACAAGACAGCAGGAACATAGGAAGGAGGATATGGCACTTTCCCACAGTGTTTTTCCACTGTGGAGGCTGGAGAGAATCTCAAGGAATATATAAATGGGATTCCCAACTTAAGGGCAATCAGGTCACCACAGGGAAATACTGGATCTGAGATTAAAATATCAAATTTGCCCTTCTGCAGCTTATCCATTAACTTCTGCTTGGTAAGCACACCATCACAGATTGCTCTAGACACTTGGTGGAACTCATGAATGACTGGGGTCATTTTTGAGTAGAAACGCCAGATAGTTGCAGGAGAGGGCTTATTTTCCAGCCATGTGAGAACAAAACTCCTGATGACACCCTCTATTTTTTCCTTTTCAAAGGATACTTTATATACTTCAAATTTCAAAGATGAATCAGTAGTAGGTGTGATGAAGAGTGCTCCAGAAGCAACCAGTACTGTGACATTGTGCTGTTTTTCTATCAGTTTCCCTAAAATTATCTTGATATTAAGCCAGTGACTACCTTCCATTGGCCAAATCAGAACATTTCCACCAAAAACTGTCCCTAGTAGAGTCATGTGAAAAGCCAGAAACAGGGTAGTCTTCCCCAACATGGTGCACGTTGATGGAAGTCTTACTGGGGTCCAAAGCAAACAGATGTTTTTCCTCTTAAGTCTAAAATATAAAACAAAAACAGGGCATTTTAGACATACTTTTATTCTAATATAAGTTTAGTGCCAAAAATCAGATTCATTCAGAAATAACTAGAAAAGGACAAGGATGAAGCAAAATTTTGTACCTTGACATAGCTCTTTGAAAAATTTCCTTTTAGAACTGGAAATTGATTGGAAGTATTTTTCATCTCTCTAGTAGACCACATGTTCCCCCAGCACAGGAACTGGGACTTCTTTGTGTAATTTACATTACTACACACTCTATACAGTGCGTGTCCAATTATTTATTGAATAAATTGTTGAAATAAATAAATAAATTCTTCCAGCATGTAGAAATGGGAATTTTATGGAGGGAGGGCAATTTTGAAATGAGTTGGACTCTAATTTCTCAAAATTAATTTACTTTGGACTTTATATCCCAAGTCTCCAGCACATAACCTGGTGCCTTAGAGGTGCTTAATAAAATTCTTGTTGATTGACAGGTCTGCCAAATCTCTAGCCTAAAGGCAATTTTCTGAATCCATTGTTTATTTTTTTCTTTTTCCTTTTTCTTTATTCTTTCTTTTTTTTAAAATTTGTTTTATTTAAAAAAAAAAAAGAATTTTAAAAAGAAAAACAAAATAAAAGAAGACAAAACAGAGCATTGTCATGTGAACAACAGAATATCAGAGAGGATTCAAAATATATAACAATAAATTATCAGTTCAAGAAAGAATATGTAATAATAGAAAAAATATATTCAGTAGTGTTGATTTTTTTCTTTATTTCCTTCTAGGCTATTCTTTTTTTCTCTGCTGCATACCTTTTTTTTTTAATTCTCTCCACCTCACCCAAGCAGGCTATAATTAAGTAAGGATAGATTTATGTATACATAATAAATATATACATATACACACATACACATACACCCTGCCCTCCCCAAACATATATATCTTTCCTATCCCTGCTAACTAGCTTTAATTCTGTTCCTTAACTTGCCTTGGTATTAGTTAACATCTCCCCCACCCAGGAATTCCCTTGTCTTCTTCCCCCACCCTTTGCTTCCTTCTCTGTCCATCCCTCTTCCCCTTAATTTTATAGATTTTGGAGGGTGCTATACCTTTTATGGTATGTATATAGTGATACCTATTTAACACATTCTCAGTGTGAATGGGTTTTCAGAATTATGAGCCCTTTTCTCTCCTCTAATGATTCTGGGTCTATTCTTCTTCTGTACCTCATTTGTATAACACAATTACTATTTTTATCTTAACTACCTCAATCTTTCTTTTGAGCTACCTAATTGCTAATATCAATCTTAAACATATGGTATATGCAACATTTGCAACCAAATGCAAACATTTGCATGTAAAAAACATAAATAATTTATCTATGTTAAGTTCCTTGAAATTGACCTTTGATATGGTTATGGATTAAATAGATTATTAGAGATTAAATTTTCTATTGAGTTTGAGTTTGGTTGAAAGTTCTAAAATCTGCAAGTTTGTTGAATTCCATCTTTTTTTTTTCATTCAATATTATAGATAATTTTACTGAATATGATATTTTTGGCCATAGGCCTAATTCTTTTGATTACTGGTATATATGATTCCAGGACCTATGTTTTTTTACTGTGGTTGCTGATAAGTGCTGTACAATTCTAATTGTAGCTCTGACATATTTGAATTGTTTTTTCCTTTGTTTCTTGCAAATTTTTCTTTTGGATCTAGGGGTTTTGAAATTTGGCAATAATATTCCTATGTGTGTCCCACAAAGGATCTCTTTGAAGTGATGATCAGTGGATTTTTTTTTCTATCTCTACTTTCCCCACAAGTTCTATTACTCCAGGACAATATTCTTGGATTATTTTGTCAAGGTTCTTTTTTTGGTCACAGCTTTCAGGTAGTCCAGTTATTCTTTAATTTTCTCTTCTTGATCTATTCTCTAGATCTGTTGTTTTCTTATAAGATATTTCACATTCTGTTCTATTTTTTTTTTCATTCTTTGTATTCCATTTTGTTATTTCTTGGTCTCTTATAGTTTCACTGGCTTCCCCTTGCCTAATTCTAATTTTTAAAGAGTTATTTTCATCTTTAAGACCACATCTCCTTTTCTAGTAGGTTTTTTCATAATCTTCTTGTTTTTCTTGGATTTTTTTTTTAAAGTTTTCCCTCAATGTCTCTCATTTGATTTTTAAATTATTTTGTGAATTCTTCTATAAATTCTTTCTGGGCAAAGAGCTATTTAACATTATTATTTGGGGGAGAAAAAGCTTTTTTTTTACTTCAATGTCCCTCTTAAGATGAACCCCAATCTTTCCTGTTCCCACATTAAGTTTCTCTAGTTATTTTTTTCTTCTTTGCTAGTTAATTTTTTTTAAAAGTAAGTATTAAAAGAAATATTTCTACTTGTGAGGTGAAGAAATGGTGCATCTAGCTTCACTTCATTTCTCCTTTCTGACCTGAAACCCCAAACCAAGAGCTCCCTCACTTCTGCAAGTGCCTATAGCCAGCAGTTTTTCTGCCCCACTGCTTTTGCACTCACTTAGCCAGTGTGCTGGTTCCTTCTTGCCCAGAGCAATTTCTCTGCAACATAGCTGGGCCTAGTGTTCCTAGTCAACCAAGGTTCACTAGGTTTTCCTGGTCTCCCACCACCACTCCCACTCCACATGCAGTTTGGATGTTGAAAATTTCTGTGGTTCCTCCTGAAGCTTCAGCCAAATCCAACTAGTCCCAAGGCTCCCCACTTGGTGTTTCTGTGGAGCTAGCCTGGAAGTGTGTGTACTTCACATGGGTTAATCCTGGCCTGGGATCTTTCTTCAGATTTTCTTGTTTGTACCAGAAAAATCCCTGTTCTGTCACAAGTCTTCTTTGTGTTTCACCAGTCTATATTTGCCTATGTTTGTGGAGGAAATCTGGAGAGCTTGGAATTTGCTTATCTACTCTGCCATCTTCCCAGAATCTTCCCCTGAAGCTATATAAAGTTGATTTCATTTGGGAATCTGAACAATTTTTTTTTTCAAAAAGAAGACCACGATCCCCTCCAAAAAGGAAAGAAAGGTGGGGCATCAATAAAAGTATCAAAAAAGAGAGAATAAAAGAGAGATAGAGAAGAAAGAAAAAAAGTGAGAGAATGAAAGAAAAAGAAAAAACAAAAAGGAAAGAAAAGAAAAAAAGGAATCAAGCAAAAGCCACAAGTATCTCTTTTTTTATTTTTTCCTATCTTAAGCACAAATTGTCTGTCAGCAACTAACCTTTATTATTCTGCCACTTTAATTACTTGGTCTCTGTGCCTCAGTTTAACAAGTTGAATTTAAGTGAATCCTCAATTTGATAAGAAAATATATAGGGGATTTGGTCTCAAATGAAGAACAGATTATAAATAATTATTTAGATGCTTAACTGTTTTCCAACTGAGAAGCACATTGACATTGTAAAACATTTCAGGAGAGGGTTCCACAAATGTTTTTAAACGTATTATTTTAAGTATAAGTTAGGAAGAAAATAAGGTCTCAAGGGAATCCAGACAAGTCAATCACTTGTCCTTAGATCAGACAGTAGAATCCCTCATAACAGATGAGGTTTGAACTGAGGTTTTCTGAGTTCTAAACCAGAGTTATTTCTACAACACCATCCTGCATAGAAATAACAGAGCGTTGGGGGAAATACGAATATTTTTCTTATGCTCCACCTGTTTTTATTCTCCCATGTCCTGGATCCCAATCTCTTTGTTTTTACTTTTAATATATTTATATTTATTTATTTGTATATCATTTTTTCTTTTTATGTTTTAATATTTTTATTTTCCTTATAGGTAAAGCAATTTTTTTATATTTGTTTTTAAAACTTTGAGTTCCAGATTCTCTTCCTCTCCACTCCCCATTGAGAAGATACATGTGAAATTAATGCAAAATTTTTTTATTAAAGTCATGTTATACATATGATTTTCTCCTCAGTAACACATAAAGTATTTGAGAGGACATTCTGGTGAGTTTTTCTCTAAATGTTTGTTGAATTTTAATCAAATTATCAATAAATTGATAGACTACCTAGTCTTCAATTCCCATCTCCAGGCAGAATAACATCTAAACCCACTCAGTGGAATAAAAAGCATATCAAATGCCAGAACCTAACAAGATCTGGCTGTAACCACTCAAACCCAGAAGTGACTCAGACAGACTGTAATGCAGCCCTGCAGCCACATCCTGCAGTTCGGGACTTTTGTGGGGGCAGTTACAAACCAGCACGGCAGGGGGGGCAAAGCCTGGGCAGCCTCTAACCTGCACAGTGGGGGGCTGGGCCTGGGGCAATAGAATTTCCCCAGCAGATTGTGCTTCCCTGGGCAGAGACACTTCCAATTCCTGAAGGGCCATTCACTGTTCAGCTGCTAATACCCACAGCCCCAGGTCTGGCTTTGACTTGGGGTAGTGAAACTCTCACTGCTCAGCATCTAGCCCCAGGGAAGTCATTATCCCACACAGCAGGGGTTCTTTGCAGGGCACTTTCCCAGCTCAGCCCTGCAGGCCTGAGTTACTTCCAGGTGGGGAACTCTTTGCCAGAGCACTCCAGTACCTCGTTGCCTTTTGTAGCTGGCTGGCAGGACAGCTACCTGTCCATACACCTATCACTGCTCTGCAGAGGAAGCTGGTAACCTCCTGGCTCTGAAGGCAGACTCTACAGGATTTAACACAATGAGTGAAAAAATCAAAAGGACAATTGATAGTTTCTATACAGAAAGAAAGCAGCTCTTCAACCCTGAAGAGACTGATAGCAGACAGTCTCCAGACAGTTGTTGGTCCCCAATACAAAAAGCTCTCCTAGAAGAGAATATTAAAAACCTTAAAGGAGAACTAGAAGAAAAATGGGGAAAGGAAAGAGAAGCTATGCAAGAAAGCAACAACTTCCTGAAATGTGAATTGGAAAAGGTAAAAAAATCCCAAGAAGTACAGGGAAACAGAAATTATGAATTGGAAAAGGTTAAGAATTCCCAAGAAAGTAGGATTTGTGAATTGGAAAAAGAAAATAATTCACCAAAAAAAAAAAATTAGTGAAATGGAAAAAATTCCACAGAGCAAAACAATTCATTTAAAAACTCAATTGGACATACACAAAAAGAAGCAAAAAAAGCTAATGAAGAAAATAACTCACTAAAAATCAGAACTGAACAAATAGAAATGACTGATTCATTGAGACATCAAGAATCAGTCAAGCAAAACAAAAAAATGAACGATTGGAAAAAAATGTCAAATATTTACTTGGAAAAACAACAGACCTGGAAAATAGATCTAGAAGAGATAACCTGAGGATCATTGGACTACCTGAAAACTATGATGAAAAAAAGAGCCTAGATATTATTTTACAGGAAATCATCAAAGAGAACTGCCCAGAAGTAATAGAACCGGAAAGTAAAATAGGCGTTGAAAGAATTCATCAAACACCTTCTGAAAAAGATCCTAAAATAAAGACTCTGAGGAATATTGTGGCCAAATTTCAGAATTTTCAGACCAAAGAAAAAATATTACAAGCAGCCAGGAAAAAACAATTCAAATACTGAGGTGCCAAAATAAGGTGCCACAATCTTGTGACATAAGATCTGGCTGCCTCAACATTAAAAGATCGAAGGGCCTGGAATCTTATATTCCGAAAGGTAAAAGAACTTGGAATGCAGCCAAGAATAAATTACCCAGCTAAGTTGAGCATTTTTTCCATGTAAGAAGATGGACATTTAATGAAACAGAGGAATTCCATTTGGTTCTAAGGAAAAAAAACAGACTTAAACAAAAAATTTGATCTCCAACAACAGGATTCAAGAGAAGTAGAAAAAGGTAAAAGGAACTCTTGAGAATTCTATTTCGCTTGTGGATATACATAAAAGCCACATATATAATTTGATTTTACTGATATAACATAAAAAAGGGAAGTAGAACTAGAAAGGGGATAGTGTCAGAAAAAGGGAAAAGGGGAGATAAAAAGAGGGAAACTACATGCGATGATGAGGCAAAGGAAACCTATCATATCTGAGGGAACTTAGAGAGGGAGAGGAACGTTGTATGAATCCTACTCTCATCAGAGTTGGATCAAAGAGGAAATAATTGACATATTTGTTTTACAGAGAATCTTCTCTCACCACATTAAAAAGTGGGAGAGGAAAAGGGGAAAGGAAAAAGACTAATAAGGGAAGGGTAAAGAAAGGGGAAGGGATTCAAAGGGAGGAGGGAGGGATCCTAAAGAGGGAGAGCTGCATGATGCAAGTGGGACCAATAAGTTTAATACTAGGGAAGGGGGGAAGGAGGGCAAGAAAAAGAAAAGCATAATCTGGGGATATTAGGATGGCAGGAAATACAGACTTAGTAATTTTAACCATAAATGTGAATGGAATGAACTCTTCCATAAAGAGGAGGCGGATAGCAGACTGGATCAAAAGTCAGAACCCTACAATATGTTGTTTACAGGAAACACATTTAAAACAGGGAGATACATACAGAGTAAAGGTAAAAGGCTAGAGCAGAATCTATTATGCTTCAGGTGAAGTAAAAAAAGCAGGGGTAGCCATCCTTATCTCAGAACAAGCAAAAGCAAAAATTGATCTAATTAAAAGAGATAAGGAATGAAACTATATCTTGCTAAAGGTACCTGTACTATAGACAATGAAGCAATATCATTATTAAACATATATGCACCAAGTGGTATAGCATCTAACTTCCTAAAGGAGAAGTTAAGAGAGTTGTGAGAAGAAATAGACAGCAAAACTATAATAGTGGGAGATTTCAATCTTGCACTCTCAGATTTAGATAAATCAAATTACAAAACAAATAAGAAAGAAATTAAAGAGCTAAATAGAATATTAGAAAAATTAGGTATGATAGATCTCTGGAGAAAACTGAATGGTGAGAGAAAGGAGTATACTTTCTTCTCAGCAGTTCATGGAACCTACACAAAAATTGACCATATATTAGGACATAAAGACCTCAAAATTAAATGCAGGAAGGCAGAAATAATAAATGCTTTCTTTTCAGATCATGATGCAATAAAAACTACATTCAACAAAAAGTTAGGTGTAAATAAATCAAAAAGTAATTGGAAACTAAATAATCTCATTGTAAAGAATGATTGGGTGAAACAGCAAATTATAGACACAATTCATAATTTCACTCAAAATAATGACAACGGTGAGACCGCATACCAAAATTTGTGGGATGCAGCTAAAGCGGTAATAAGGGGAAATTTTATATCCTCAAAGGCTTACTTGAATAAAATAGAGAAAGAGAAGATCAATGAATTGGGCTTGCAACTTAAAAAGCTAGAAAAAGACCAAATTAAAAAACCCCAATCAATTACCAAACTTGAAATTCTAAAATTAAAAGGAGAAATTAATAATATTGAAAGTAAAAAAAAAAACAAAACTATTGAACTAATAAATAAAACAGAGTTGGTTTTATGAAAAAACCAATAAAATTGATAAACCTTTGACAAATCTGATTGGAAAAAGGAGAGAGGAAAATCAAATTAGTAATCTTAAAAATGAAAACGGAGAACTTTCCACCAATGAAGAGGAAATTAAAGAAATAATAATGGGTTTCTTTGCCCAACTTTATGCCAATAAATTTGATAACCTAAGCAAAATGGATGACTACCTACAAAAATATAGGCTTCCCAGATTAACAGAGGAGAAAGTAAATTGCTTAAATAGTCCCATTTCAGAAAAAGAAATAGAACAAGCTATTAATCAACTCCCTAAAAAAAATCCCCAGGACCAGATGAATTTACATGTGAATTCTACCAAACATTCAAAGAACAATTAGCCCCAATGCTCTATAATCTATTTGAAAAAATAGGGAATGAAGGAGTCCTACCAAATTCCTTTTATGACACAGACATGGTACTGATACCTAAATCAGGTAGGTTGAAAACAGAGAAAGAAAATTATAGACCAATCTCCCTAATGAATATTGATGCTAAAAGACTACAGAAAATCATCCCCAGGATAATACACCACAATCAAGTAGGATTTATACCAGGAATGCAGGGCTGGTTCAATATTAGGAAAACTATCAGTATAATTGGCCATATTAATAACCAAATTAACAAAAACCATATGATCATTTCAATAGATACAGAAAAGGCATTTGATAAAATCCAATATCCATTCCTATTAAAACACTTGAGAGTATTGGAATAAATGGACTTTTCCTTAACATAATCAAGAGCATCGATTTAAAACCATCAATAAGCATCATATGTAATGGCGACAAACTGCAACCATTCCCAATAAGATCAGGAGTGAAACAAGGTTGCCCACTATCATCGTTACTATTTAATATTGTATTAGAAATGCTAGCTTTGGCAATAAGAGTTGAGAAAGAGATTAAATTAATAAGAAGAGGCAATGAGGAAACCAAATTATCACTCTTTGCTGATGATATAATGATATTCTTAGAGAACCCCAGAGATTCTACTAAAAAGTTATTAGAAACAATCCACACCTTTAGCAAAGTTGCAGGATACAAAATAAACCCACAAAAGTCATCAGCATTCTTATATATCACTAACAAAACCCAACAGTTAGAGTTATAAAGAGAAATTCCATTTAAAGTAACTACTGATAGTATAAAATATTTAGGAATCTAGCTGCCAAGGGAAAATCAGAAACTTTAGGCAAAACTACAAACCACTTTCCACAAAATTAAGTCTGATCTAACCAACTGGAAAAATATTAAATGTTCTTGGATTGGGAGAGCAAATATAATAAAGATGACAATACTACCTAAACTAATCTATTTATTTAGCGCTATACCAATCAGACTCCCAAAAAAATGACCTAGAAAAAATAACAACAAAGTTCATATGGAAAAACAAAAGGTCAAGAATTTCACAGAATTAATGAAAAAAAAAAATCAAATGAAGGTGGCCTAGCTGTACCAGATCTAAAATTATATTATAAAGCAGGGGTTATTAAAACCATCTGGTATTGGCTAAGAAATAGACTAGTTGATCAATGGAATAGGTTAGGTTCAAAGGACAAAACAGCCAATAACTTTAATAATCTAGTGTTTGACAAACCCAAAGACCCCAGTTTTGGGGATAAGAATGCATTATTTGACAAAAATTGCTGGGAAAATTGGAAATTAGTATGGCAGAAACTAGGCATTGACCCACACTTAACACCGTACACCAAGATAAGGTCAAAATGGGTTCATGACCTAGGCATAAAGAATGAAATTATAAATAAATTGGAAGAGCATAGGATAGTTTACCTCTCAGAACTATGGAAGAGGAAGGAATTTATGACCAAAGAAGAACTAGAGATCACTATTGACTACAAAATAGAAAATTTTGATTATATCAAATTGAAAAGTTTTTGTATGAACAAAACTAATGCAGGCAAGATTAGAAGGGAAACAATAAACTGGGAAAACATTTTTACAGTCAAAGTTTCTGATAAAGGCCTCATTTCCAAAATATATAGAGAATTGACTCTAATTTATAAGAAATCAAGCCATTCTGTATTTGATAAATGGTCAAAAATATGAAAAGACAATTCTCAGATGAAGAAATTGAAACTATTTCTAGCCATATGAAAATATGCTCTAAATCATTATTAATCAGAGAAATGCAAATTAAGACAACTCTTGAGATACCACTACACACCTGTCAGATTGGCTAGAATGACAGGGAAAGATAATGCAGAATGTTGGAGGGGATGTGGGAAAACAGGGACACTAATACATTGTTGGGGGAATTGTGAATACATCCAACCATTCTGGAGAGCAATTTGGAACTATGCTCAAAAAGTTATCAAACTGTGCATTCCCTTTGATCCAGCAGTATTTCTACTGGACTTATATGCCAAAGAAATCTAAAAGAAGGGAAAGGACCTGCATGTGCACGAATGTTTGTGGCAGGTCTCTTTGTAGTGGCTAGAAACTGGAAACTGAGTGGATGCCCATCAATTGGAGAATGGGTGAGTAAATTGTAGTATATGAATGTTATGGAATATTATTGTTCCGTAAGAAATGGCCAGCAGCATGTATAGGACTGCTTGCCATCAGGGGGAGGGGGTGGAGGAAGGAAGGGGAAAAATTGGAACACAAGTGAGTGCAAGGGATAATGTTATAAAAAATTACCCTGGCCATGGGTTCTGTCAATAAAAAGTTATTTTTAAAAAAATATAGAGAGAGCTTAATTACTTAACCTTAACAGATGCTGAGAATCTTCATTTGGGTCATGACGTCCTCTCCCCCTCCTCTAACCAATGTTTGTTGATCTTACTAGATCATAAAGGATAATTAGAATAGATCACAAACATTTTCTAAAGAGAAATCAGAGAACCTTTGTTCTTAAAGAGATCTTTAAGATCACCTTAGTCATGCCAATCCCTATTTTATAGATGACAAAACTGAATTTGAAAAAGTTAAATTTCTTGCCCAAATTATACAACTGCCAGATGCTCTACCAGCTAACTGGATTTGCATCATGCAATTTAATTTATTAAAGTTTCCCTTGATTGACTATCTATAGCAACATATGGGGCCTAAAAATTTTTTTGAGGTATGTTGTATTATTGCAACTTTTTCACAAATAAGGGATTCCCTCCCAAAATTTTTGAGGGTATAGATAGATCACTTGACTTTCCCTGTGTATATTGTTCCTCCTTCCTCTTTCTTTCCTTCTACTTCCACAATCAGTCATTTCTGCTCTCCAATGTTAAATTTATTAAGGAAATGTTAATTTCATTGGTATTAAGTTCTCAAGTCCCTCCTCCCCCCTTGCAGGAAATAAAAGCATATACTTCTCTTCATGGACATCTCAGGAATATCTTGATTCTACCCATGGTATTTGATTATTTCTGAAATCATTCTTGAGAGTAAATATGGAAGGGATGAGAAATAATAAGATTCTAAGATCTATTTCAAATATATGATCAAGTCACTTTACATTTTGAAGTTTCTGTTTCTTCATTTATAAAATAAGGGGGTTGGATTATATAGTCTCCAAAGTCTCTTCTGACTCTGACCTTCTGTGGTATTATAATTTGTGCTCTTCATGTCATTTAGAGCCAGGGGTAATCGAGCTGAACAAGAAACAACTGACCCATAAGCAATGTTTCAAATGTGTGCATTATTAGATGTTCAAATAAAAGTTCATTAAGTTTGGGAACAGATTCTAGGAAGATAGTATTGTGTAGCTGAATATAGTGTTTGACTTGAAGTTAGGATGAACCAAAATTCAGAGTCCAGTCATTTAATCTCTCTAACTTTCAATTTGCTCATCTAAAATGATGGATAGCTAAGTGGTTAGAGTTCTGGACCTGAAGTCAAGAACTTTATCTTCCTAAATTCAAATCTGGGCTCAAACACTTATTGCCTGTGCAAATCACTTAATCCAGATTGCCTCAATTCCTAATCTATAAAATTAGCTGGCAATTATAATGATGAACTACTCTAGTACCTTTGTCAAGAAAACCCTAAATGGGATCCTGAAGAATCTTAATAGCACGAAAATATCACAAGGCTGCTATAAGGATCAAATGAGATCATTTTTTAAATAATAGCTTTTTATTTACAAAATACATACAAAAATAGTTTTCAACATTCATCTCTGAATGATGAATCTTGTGTTCCAAAATTTTCTCCTCCTCCCCCTTCCTCCCTCCCCTAGACAAGTAATCCAATATATGTTAAAAATGTGCAATTCTTCTATACATAGATATATATTATATATATGCTCATTTATCACATTGCACAAGAAAAATCAGAGATCATGTTTATGATCCCACAAGTCAGTTAATATTATCTTAAGCTTCCCTTAATTATGCAATAAATATGCAGTCTCACTGATATCAGTATTCTTGTGCCTTCTCTTCCTCTGTAATTCCACATTCTTTTAAGGATCTTCCACAGAGCATCCAACATGTTGGAGATCTTCCTCTAGTTATTTTAAATTTTCATGTCTCTTACTAAAACACTTAAGGGTTGTTGGATATGATAGGCTATAAAATAATGAGCTAGAGGGTTGTTTCAAGTACTTTTCATCAAAGCTACATCTATAATGTGAGCTTCTTCTTCCATGGTATCTTGGCCATCCATAGGTTTTACACAGTAGAATAAATTAAAGTTAACAGCAAAACTCTCTTCTTTTAGGGATAAAGAGAGAGACTGGAGCTATGATCTCATTGGTATAGGCAACTTCTTGATGAGGAATTTGCCTTTACTAATACAGATTAGTAGGTTTAGAACCCTTACTAGAACACAGAGGGGTGACAGCATTTGCCTAAGGATACATACCTACTATAGCAGAGGGAGGATCTCAACCTATGTCTTCTAGTCTCCAAAAGGCAGCTCCCTATTCAGTGTGCCACATTGCTTCTTTATTTAGTCCCACTAAATTGACTGTTCCCAAAGCTTATAAATAATATTATGGAATTCTTGCCTTGGATTGGCCCTATATATCCTAACTAGTAGCCAATATTTAAGACCTATTCTCCCAATATTACAGCACCCCTCCTCCTCCTGTTGTGTGGTCCAATGGTACTATTCCTGTTTCATCCCTAGTTCCAAATTCATTTTGCCTTAGACACACCTTAAGATAGTATCTTAAATGACTTTTGTTCTGTTGCCTTTCATTTATTCAGAAGTGAAAAGTGGTGGACCTTGAGGCAAAATACATTCAGCACATAGGTAAAGGTAATTTAGCCTCTCCCATCCCCTAGTAATACCCAACAAAGTCAAGGGCAAAAGCAGAATGTAATAGAAGAAAGGCAAAGCAAAAAATTAGCTTTTCTCCTTATTTCATTATTTTCTATCTTGGTTCAAACATTTGGTCTGAAAAGCCAAGTTCTCTGCAGGGGATTTATCAACAATAATTGAAAAGAGATTGAGTCCATATCTAGTTTTTAGGTTTTTAAGATAATTCTATGGCTTAGATAAAATTGAATGTAAGACATTTAAATATCCAAAATGGGGAAGAGGAAACCATATGCTATTTTTTGAGTCAAAATCCATAATCATAAAAATAAAATATGGATTCAGTAGTTTTCTGTCTTACATGTAATAATGTAAAAATTTATAAGCATACAAGTATACATACATGCATAGAGAGAGTGAAAGAGAAAGAGAGAGAGAGAGAGAGAAAGAGAGAGAGAGAGAGAAAGAGAGAGGAGAAAGAGAGAGAGAGGAAGAGGGAGAGGAAGAGAGAGAGAGTGTGTATGTCAGAGACAGAGCAGAAGTGGGAGAGGAATTGGGATGGATTCCTAAACCAGAAATCAAAGAACCTCCTGGAACAGTTTGGGGACACTTGCCATCTAGACATAACCACATATGTGGCAAATATGGTCAAGCTATAGCTTGTTAGCCCTCCCTCCTGAGATACCATTTCTTTCTGCTCAAGTCCCATTTGGCATTTTAGCATTAGGAGGTAGGATCACCTGGCATCTTGTCTTTATCAGGTGCCCAGAAGAATTCTGAGACAATTCTGCTGGATCCAGAGGAAAAAAAGTATTATTTATATTATAATCTATAACATCTGGCCAATTCTAAGTCCTAAGAAAGATTATACTACCAAAAACAAATAGTTGGATAAGTCCACAAATACTTGTTGCATAAAGTCGCAATCAATTTCCTTCCAACAAATCAATTTTTTATTCCTGACATTGAAGATATCACAACTCCTACTTCATCTTCTAATTTTAAACATTATGTCAAGTCTGCTTACCTGATCTTTCCATAGGAGTCTCTGCACCATACAATAAAGAACTGGACTTAAAGCCAGTCTTAAATCATAATCCCAACAAGGAATCAGTAATTTGATGTGGGAAAATGATGATCTTAAGAAGAGAGATTAAGGGAAAAAAAAGAAAAGCTCAGATGTTCTCTGAGAGTTAAATAACTGAGAAGATTAATTTCCTTTTGAAAGAGAAAGGATAAGATTTTATTACTGGGATTTCTAAAACTCTAGACAAAAGAAACTTGAAATTGATAATAACCAAGGCAAATGTTAAATCAACTGGTGAGGCTAAAGTGTTAGTCTCTCCAGAATGCAAGGATCATAAGCAATACAAGGTTAAAGACCTAGCTAAAACACTGCAGTTTCTTCACATTTAAAAGATTTCACACTGTAACTGGATTTAAACCTTGTAGGGACTTCCATTCTCCATCCAGAAAGACCTTTCAGGCAGTTCTATATAAGAAACAGCATTCCAACCCAAATGCTCAATGTCATAAAATGAGACATCAAAGACATTAATAGAATCATCACAAAGAATGCCAATAGTGAAGAACATGTAGAAATGTGGAAAGTTTGATTTCAAATATTACAAAGTGAATGGGAAAAGCAAAACTAGGACTGCCATATACACAACCTGACAACTATGTCAAAAGCATATAGCCATATTTGTATGAAGATTTATGAAAAGACAAAAATGAGAATTACACTGGATGAAAAAAGATTAATGGCAATGCAATCTGTACCAATGAAAGGAATACCATAGATTAAAGTAGATAATTGAATATGTTTATGTAACTATTCTTAGCATGTATATGGTAAAGTCTATTTCCCCCACTTAGCATTGTTTTGTGTTACACTTCCCTTATTTCTATATATATTTTTTGATAATTGTCATTCTTTATACTAATTTCCTCCCCCAATGTGTATCTAAAGTCTATACATAAAGTTATGTGCTAAGATCGATATGTATGGCAAAATTTTCTTTAAAAAATTAATAAAGCTAGAATTTGATTGGTGAGGGATGGGGTAAGATTCAAATTATGTCTCTCTTAACAAAACTTCTTGGTGGTCTCTCATTTTGTTGACTTAATTTCCTCTTCTATTAAAGCATAAATCCTACTGGCAAGTGATTTGTGTCCTTCAGACTTAGTGGATCACAAAATTTCATGAAAATCACCAACACCTGCCCTGTTGGGCTCTGAGATTAGTCAATTGATTAGTCCAAGGTCATATAGATAGTATGTATGTATCAAAGATGAGACTTTAATTCAGGTCTTCCTGATTCAAGCTCAGCTCTCCTCATGCACTACACAATTCTGCTTCCCTATAAATTCAAATCAATTGGAGCAGCTAGATGGTGTGGCCGGCAGAACACCAGACCTGGAGTCAGGAGGACCGCCAAGTCACTTAACCTCAACTATCTCCAAAAAATTCTAATCAATCAATAAAATGTCTTTAATGTGACAGGCACCATATATTAGAATATAGAGTTGTGAAATTGAAAGTTGATTTATATTTCTATTTTGTTAAGACTTAATCAAGGCAGAGCCAAGATGGCAGAGAAGGCACACACGACTTTCTAAGCTCCTCTCATTCCCCTCATCACCCACTATTTTATCCAGCCTCAGAAATAGCTCTTCACTGCTTAAATTCATGAAGATCAGAAGCATACAACTTACCTGCTGAAGTCAATCTGGAAGATCACCAGGAAAGGGTTGTCCTGAGGGGCCAGAAACAGACCAGCTCAGGCAGGGAGAGGCTAGTGTCCTGAGCAAACCAGGGGCGGGGGTGATCTCTGTGGCTAGAGAAGTTATAGAGGCCACTCTGCTATAGGCTAACTGCTCTGCCTTGATTACAAAGCAGTAAACTGGCAGAGAAATTAAAGCCTGGAACAGAGGGTACTCTAAAAAAACTCCAGAACCTAACACTGGCTGTAGCTACTCAAACCTGGAAGTGACTCAGGAGACTGAAACACAGCCCTGCAGCTACATCCTGCAGTTCGGGGCTTTTGCGGGGGCAGTTACAAACCCACACGGCAGGGGGGCACAGCCTGGGCAGCCTCTAATCAGCACAGTGGGGGGGGGCTCGGCCTGGGGCAATAGAACTTCCCCAACAGGACTGTGCTTCCCCAAGCAGAGACACTTCCCGTCCCTGAAAATCCATTCACTGCTCAACTGTTAATACCCACAGCCCCAGGGTAGGATTTGGCTTGGGCTAGTGAAACACTCACTGCTCAGCGTCTAGCCCCAGGGCAGTCATTATCTCACAGAGCAGGGGTTCTTTGAAGGGCACTTTCCCAGCTCTGCCCTGCAGGCCTGAGTTACTTCCAGGTGGGGAACTCTTTCCCAGAGCACTCCAGTACCTCGTTGCTTTTTACATCCGGCTAGCAGGACAGCTACCCGTCCATACATCTCTCACTGCTCTGCAGAGGAAGCTGGTAACCTCCTGGCCCTGAAGGCAGACCCTACAGGCTTTAACAAAATGAGTAAGAAAATCAAAAAGACAATTGATAGTTTTTACTCAGAAAGAGAACAGCTTTTCAACCCTGAAGAGATTAATAGCAGACAGTTTCCAGACAATTGTTGGTCCCCAATACAAAAGGCTCTCCTAGAAGAGACTATTAAAAACCTTAAAAGAGAACTAGAAGAAAATGGGAAAGGAAAGAGAAGCTATGCAAGAGAGTACAGAAAAGACATATAACTCACTAAAAGAAAAATTTGACAAAGTGGAAAAAGAAAACAACTCCCTGAAATGTGAACTGGAAAAGGTAAAAAACTCCCAAGAAGTGCGAGGGAAACAGACTTTGTGAATTGGAGAAAGAAAATAAATCACTAAAAAAAAAAAAAAAAATTAGTGAAATGGAAAAAAATTCCATAGAGCAAAATGACTCATTCAAAAACTCAATCGGACATATACAAAAAGAAGTTAAAAAAGCTAATGAAGAAAATTACACGCTAAAAATCAGAAATGAACAAATAGAAATGACTGACTCATTGAGACAGGAAGAATCAGTCAAGCAAAATCAAAAAAATGAAAGATTGGAAAAAAATGTCAAATATTTACTTGAAAAAACAACGGACCTGGAAAATAGATCAAGGAGAGAAAACCTAAGGATCATTGGACTACCCGAAAAATATGATGAAACAAAAGAGCCCAGATACTATTTTACAGGAAATTATTAAAGAGAACTGCCCAGAAGTAATAGAACCGGAAGGTAAAATAGGCGTGGAAAGAATCCATCGAACACCTTCTGAAAAAGACCCTAAAATAAAGACTCCGAGGAATATTGTGGCCAAACTTCAGAATTTTCAGATTAAAGAAAAAATTCTACAAGCAGCCAGGAAAAAACAGTTCAAATAGCAAGATGCCACAATAAGGGTCACACAAGATTTGGCTGCCTCAACATTAAAAGATCGAAGGGCCTGGAATTTGATATTCTGAAAGGCAAAAGAACTTGGAATGCAGCCAAGAATAAACTAAAGCTAATGACATTTTTTTCCCTTGGAAGAAGATGGACATTTAATAAACAGAGAATTCCATCTGTTTCTAAAGAAAAACCAGATTAAACAAAAATTTGATCTCCCAACAACAGGACCAAGACAAGTGAAAAAGGAAAGGAATCTTGAGAACTGTATTTTGTTTGGATATACAAAAATCAATTATAATTTGATTTTACTGATAAACATAAAAAGGGAAGAAAATGGAAAGGGGATAGTGTCAGAAAAAGGGAAAAGGGAGATAAAAAAAGGGGAAATTCATGTGTCATGAAAAGGAAACCAATTAATCTGAGGAACTTAAAGGGGGGAGGAACGTTGTTGAACCTACCTCATCAGAGTTGGATCAAAGGGAAATAATTGAATATTTGTTTTGAAATCTTCTCTCACCACATTAAAAAGTGGGAGGAAAAGGGAAAGGAAAAGAGTAATAAGGGAAGGGGAAAGGGAAGGGATTCAAAGGGGGAGGAAGGATATAAAAGGGGAGGGGGGTGCGAAGGGGACCAATAAGTTTAATAAAGGAAGTAAGGAGGGCAAGAAAAAAAAGCATAATTGGGGATATTAGGATGGCAGGAAATACAAATTAGTAATCTTAACTGTAAATGTGAATGGGAGAACTCCCCATAAAGAGGAGGGGATGGACTGGATCAAAAGTCAGAACCCTACAATATGTTGTTTACAAGAAGCACATTTAAAACAGGGAGATACATACAGAGTAAAGGTAAAAGGCTAGAGCAGAATCTATTATGCTTCAGGTGAAGTAAAAAAAGCAGCAGAAGTAAAAAAATCTGATCTCAGATCAAGTAAAAGCAAAAACTGATCTAATTAAAAGAGATAAGGAAGGTATATCTTTAAAAGGTACATGAAAGGCAATATCAGTATTAAACATTATACCAATGGTATAGCATCTAACTTCCTAAAGGAGAAGTTAAGAGGTTGGAGAAAAGAAATAGACACAAAACTATAATAGGGGAGACCTCAATTTTCCCTCAGATTTAGATAAATCAAATCACAAAACAAATAAGAAAGAAATTAAAGAGGTAAATAGAATAAGAAAGACTAGGTATGATAGATCTCTGGAGAAACTGAATGGTGAAGAAAGGGTATACTTTCTTCCCAGCAGCTCATGGAACCTACAAAAAATTGACCATATTTAGGACATAAAGACCCAAAATTAAATGCAGGAAGGCAGAAATAGTAAATGCTTTCTTTTTAGATCCAAATTAATAAAAACATTCAACAAAAAGTTGGGGTTAAATAAACAAAAGTAATTGAAACTAAATAATTCATTTTAAAGAATGATTGGGTGAAAACAAATTATAGAACAATTAATAACTTCACCAAGATAATGACAAGGTAAAGACATCATACCAAAATTTGTGGGATCAGCCAAAGGGTAATAAGGGGGAAACTTTTATCCTTAGGGCTTAAATGAACAAAATAAAAGAAAGATCAATGAATTGGGCTTCAACAAAAAGCTGAAAAAGACCAAATTAAAACCCCCAATTTACTAAACTTGAAATTTAAAATTAAAAGGAGAAATTAATAATGTTGAAACTAAAAAAACTTGAAAATAAATAAAACAAAGAGTTGGTTTTATGAAAAAACCAATAAAATTGATAAACCTTTGGAAATCTGATTAGAAAAGGAGGGAGGAAATAAATTTAGTCTTAAAAATGAAAAGGAGAACT
Source organism: Sarcophilus harrisii (assembly GCF_902635505.1). Classification (NCBI taxonomy): domain Eukaryota; kingdom Metazoa; phylum Chordata; class Mammalia; order Dasyuromorphia; family Dasyuridae; genus Sarcophilus; species Sarcophilus harrisii. The sequence continues at coordinate 51,777,567 of NC_045431.1, forward strand.
TTCCACCAATGAAGAAAATTAAGAAATAATAAGGGGTTATTTTGAAACTTTTGCCAATAAATTTGATAACCTAAGTGAAATTGATGACTACCTCCAAAAATATAGACTTCCCAGACTAACAGAGGAGGAAGTAAAATTGTTTGAATAGTCCCATTTTAGAAAAGAAAAGAAACAAATCCCTGAAAAAACCCAGGACCAGATGGATTTACATGTGAATTTACCAAACATTTAAAGAAAATTGGCCCAATATATAAATTATTTGATAAAATAGGGAAAGAAGGGTCCTAAAATTCCTTTATGAACAGACATGGGTACTGATACCTAAACCAGGTAGTTGAAAACAAGAAAAAAACATAACCAATCTCCCTAATAATTTGATGCTAAACCTAAATAAAATATTAAAAAGACTAAGAAAATCATCCCGGATAATTCACCTGATCAATAGGATTTATACCAGGAATGAGGGGTGGTTCAATATTAGGAAAACTATCACAAATTGGCCATATTAATAACCAAATTAACAAAAACCATATGATCATCTCAATAGATGCAGAAAAAGCATTTGATAAAATCCAACATCCGTTCCTATTAAAAACACTTGAGAATATAGGAATAAAGGGACTTTTTCTTAAAATAATCAGTAGCATCTATTTAAAACCAGCAGTAAGCACCATATGTAATGGGGACAAACTATCACCATTCCCAATAAGATCAGGAGTGAAACAAGGTTGTCCACTATCACTGTTACTATTTAATATTGTATTAGAAATGCTAGCTATGGCAATAAGAGCTGAGAAAGATATTAAAGGAATAAGAATAGGCAACGAGGAAACCAAATTATCACTCTTTGCTGATGATATGATGGTATACTTAGAGAACGCCAGAGATTCTACTAAAAAGTTATTAGAAATAATTCACAATTTTAGCAAAGTTGCTGGTTATAAAATAAACCCACAGAAGTCATCAGCATTCTTATATATCACTAACAAAATCCAACAGTCAGAGTTACAAAGAGAAATCCCATTTAAAGTAACTACTGATAGTATAAAATATCTGCCAAGGGAAAATCAGAAACTTTATGAGCAAAACTACAAAACACTTTCCACACAAATTAAGTCTGATCTAACTAACTGGAAAATATTAAATGCTCTTGGATTGGGAGCAAATATAATAAAGATACAATATACCCTAAACTAATCTATTTATTTAGCCTATACCAATCAGACTTCCCCAAAACTATTTTGATGACCTAGAAAAAATAACAACAAAGTTCATGTGGAAAAACAAAAGGTCAAGAATTTCAAGGGAATTAATGAAAAAAAAAATCAAATGAAGGTGGCCTAGCTGTACCAGATCTAAAATTATATCATAAGGCAGCGGTTACTAAAACTATCTGGTGTTGGCTAAGAAATAGACTAGTTGATCAATGGAATAGGTTAAGTTCAAAGGACAAAACAGCCAATAACTTTAATTATCTAGTGTTTGACAAACCCAAAGACCCCAGTTTTTGGGATAAGAATGCATTATTTGACAAAAATTGCTGGGAAAATTGGAAATTAGTATGGCAGAAACTAGGCATTGACCCACACTTAACATCGTACACCAAGATAAGGTCAAAATGGGTTCAGGATCTAGGCATAACGAATGAGATCATAAATAAATTAGAAGAGCATAGGATAGCTTACCTCTCAGACCTGTGCAAGAGGAAGGAATTTATGACCAAAGAAGAACTAGAGATCACTATTGACTACAAAATTGAAAATTTTGATTATATCAAATTGAAAAGTTTTTGTACAAACAAAACTAATGCAGGCAAGACTAAAAGGGAAACAATAAACTGGGAAAACATTTTTACACTCAAAGTTTCTGATAAAGGACTCATTTCCAAAATATATAGAGAATTGACTCTAATTTATAAGAAAACAAGCCATTCTCCAATTGATAAATGGTCAAAGAATATGAACAGACAATTTTCAGATGATGAAATTAAAACTATTACCACTCATATGAAAGTGTTCCAAATCACTATTGATCAGAGAAATGCAAATTAAGACAATTCTGAGATACCACTATACACCTGTCAGATTGGCCAGAATGACAGGGAAGGATAATGCAGAATGTTGGAGGGGATGTGGGAAAACAGGGACACTGATACATTGTTGGTGGAATTGTGAATACATCCAGCCATTCTGGAGAGCAATTTGGAACTATGCCAAAAAGTTATCAAACTGTGCATACCCTTTGATCCAGCAGTATCTCTACTGGCTTATACCCCAAAGAGATATTAAAAAAGGGAAAGGGACCTGTATGTGCCAAAATGTTTGTGGCAGCTCTGTTTGTAGTGGCCAGAAGCTGGAAAATGAATGGATGCCCATCAATTGGAGAATGGTTGAGTAAATTGTGGTATATGAATGTTATGGAATATTATTGTTCTGTAAGAAATGACCAGCAGGACGAATACAGAGAGGATTGGCGAGACCTACATGAACTGATGCTGAGTGAAATGAGCAGAACCAGGAGATCATTATATACCTCAACAACGATACTGTATGGGGATGTATTCTGATGGAAGTGGATTTCTTCAACAAAGACAAGATCTAACTTAGTTTCAATTGATCAAGGATGGACAGAAGCAGCTACACCCAAAGAAAGAACACTAGGAAATGAATGTAAACTGCTTGCATTTTTGTTCTTCCTCCCAGATTATTTATACCTTCTAAATCCAATTCTCCCTGAAGCAAAAGTTTTCGGTTCTGCACAATATTTATCCAAGATCTACTGTAATCATTTAAATGTATAGAACTGCTTGCCATCTTGGGGAGAGGGTGGAGGGAGGGAGGGGAAAAATCGGAACAGAAGTGAGTGCAAGGGATAATGTTGTAAAAAATTACCCTGGCATGGGTTCTGTCAATAAAAAGTTATTTAATAAAAAAAAATAAAGGAAAATAAAGAAAAAAAAAGAACTATTATAATGAATAAGGCTCAGTGTATAATAAAGCCACACAAGGAAATGTAAATGGCAGGTTTTGAAGCCAGATAATTGCATTTCAGAGGCAGTACTCTTACCCCTTTGTCATACAACTTCTCTGTATGTGTGTACTCTTCTGAACATCTTTATTTATTTATTTTTAGCACTTAAAAGCAATAATTCTTTGTAAATTGTGATTCTTTTCTTTTTCAAATTTAAGGTTCAAGTATTGTCAGATTAAACTCATAATTTTAAGAAATTTTAAGAAAAAAAAAGACTTAATCAAGCTATATTGAATATTCCTCCTGTCTTTTGACTTGTTTTTCCACTGTTGAATCACTATCCCTTACTCACATTCTGGAGCAATTGGCTCAACCTAAAAATCAAACTGATTCAATCTAACCTGTTGTGGCCACTCCCAAATTTCCCGAATCATATGTTTTGTCTGTGCTTAAGGGGGTTTCTTAAGGGGAAGTCCAAATGTGGAAATATCAAGGTGATGTGAGAGATTTTTACTTTCTAAACAATCAGAAGAAATCACACCTATGCTGCTCAAGATTTTGCTTGTCATTTTGTTAATCACTAAAAAAGACCCTGTCAATCCTTATTTGGGATCTTTGGTCATATGAGAGACCATTGAGCCCATTTATTGACAATTGTTAGCTTTGTTAACAAATGGATTATGCTTGGAACATTGTCTCTTAGAATTTCTTTCATTTTACATATATATATACACACATAATACACACATATATATATAGGTATATATCATATATGGATACAGACATGTGTTTGTTTATGTATACAAGTAGCTCAGAATTCATCATTAATTGGTGATGAAACCATTAATTGAAAACAAGAAGTCCTGAATGAATTTTTCCCATGAGGAATACATCTTCAGTCTGCAGTTTAACTATCCCTCCCAATCCAGTTTCCCAAAGGGGCAAATGGGGTTTCTGGCTTCAGAGAAATAAGCCAGTCTAGACCAGCCCAGTTGGGCTTTTCTCTTGACCCAACTTACTTTCTAAGAGGAACCATGACTTTTATGTTCTCCCCCCATCCCATGCCACCTAAACTTCCTTTAAGGGGAGTGGGCTAGATGTAAAGTAGAAGCCATGGTTCTGAGCCCTCCAATACCCAGAGCTCTGGCTGTCCTCCTGGAGCTTGGGGTTGCCAGGAGTCCTGGTTCTTCTGCCACCATTGCCATCCCTTGCTGCTGTTGTTTGGGCCACTGCTACTGCTTCTCCTTCTACTAAGCATGCTGGCCACTCAATGCCTCTTCTAATACTAACTGTTTAGGGAGCTGGGAAACTATATGCTACAACCACATCATCCTATAGGAGTTTTTCCATGAACTCCCTGCCTATGAGTACAACCCAGCATCTTGGGCTCCAACCTGATAATCCTTAGCAGTGCAGCCTTCACGGGGAGGTGCTGCCCATGGTCAATAGCACTAGCAGCAGCAGCAAGGGGTGGCCAGTATCTCTAGCCAACCTCACATCCCTACTGCTTAACCAAAACAACAACCAAGTATCAAGTGCTGAAGCATTTTTTTCTTGTAGAAATGCACTGAATACTGAATTTGCCGAGTTTCAAAGCAGACAATTGCCAAGGTACCACTGTATATCTATAGATATATATTCATAAACATATACACATACATATATATATACACACAGAGAGATATGTGTGTGTATTGTGCATATATAATATTTGTGTATATGTGTGTTTGTATGTATATATACATACCTACATATAAAATGGCTCTATAATTTAATGTATGCAGTTATTCCTTCCACTGATGAAGTTCAAAACCTCTCTGCTCATTTTCTTTCTCTTTTTTTTTTTTTTACAAACCAGAGTATCTTTGAATTTATACCTTTAAATAAATCTATCAAAAAATCAGTAATCCAAAATTTATCATTATGTGCTCTCTAGACTGATGTAGATTGCTGTACTTCTATAATTTGAAGACTATGGTCTTCAAATATTGCTGCAACTGAAAAATCTATCATGCTGTGGTCTATTGGTTGTTAAGTCTCTCCTAATATAGTGATGGACCTTTCATAGAAGTCACTCATTGAATCCATACTTGAAGCCTTTATAGATTTATAGAATCAATCTGCCACAATATGTCTCATTGGCTTAATCTTAGAGAACCATGTTTAAGAAAGGCTATTGAAAGATAACTTTTTATAGTATACAGTGAGACTAAATCTGTTCATTTTCATTTAGTGAATGGAAGAAGATATTAGCATAAAGAATAGCAAATACTGAGAATATACAGAAAAATATAGTGTTGTATAGTGGCTGGAGAGCTGTCCTCAAAGCCAGGAAGCCCTGAGGTCAATTCAATGTCTAACACATACCAGCTCTGAGATCCTGGACAAGACACAGCCAATCCAGCAAAAGGCAAAATTAGAAAACTCAAAATTGAGATACATGTGTCTGTTATTCTTCATTGGTAGGAGGGGATTCCTCATCTGAGAGTTCTCAATACAAATCACAGGTCTAGTCTCTTTCCCTATTCCTGTGGAAAGGGTTATATTAAATAATACAAAGTGGAAAAGGATAAAATAGATATTCTTCTATATATATTAGATTTAATATAAAACTAAAACTATGTTAGGGAGGGTGTATGAATCTATTTATCTGGTTTTGTCATTTCATTAGTGTGGATACTTTCTCCACGGACATAAACTGTGTCACTGACCTGCCTCATCCACATAGTTCTGTTGCTTCTATATTCCTGAAGTAATACAATAGCTCCCAGCACTCTTTAAATTCAGTATAGTATTTGGAACTATGCTCAAAAAGTTATCAAACTGTGCATACCCTTTGATCCAGCAGTGTTACTACTGGGCTTATATCCCAAAGAGATTATAAAGAAGGGAAAGGGACCTGTATGTGCACGAATGTTTGTGGCAGCCCTTTTTGTAGTGGCTAGAAACTGGAAACTGAATGGATGTCCATCAGTTGGAGAATGGCTGAATAAATTGTGGTATATGAAAATTATGGAATATTACTGTTCTGTAAGAAATGACCAACAGGATGATTTCAGAAAGGCCTGGAGAGACTTACACGAACTGATGCTGAGTGAAATGAGCAGGACCAGGAGATCATTATATACTTCAACAACAATACTAGATGATGACCAGTTCTGATGGATCAGGCCATCCTCAGCAACGAGATCAACCAAATCATTTCTAATGGAGCAGTAATGAACTGAACTAGCTATACCCAGAAAAAGAACTCTGGGAGATGACTAAAAACCATTACATTGAATTCCCAATCCCTATATTTATGCACACATGCATTTTTGATTTCCTTCACAAGCTAATTGTACAATAATTCAGAGTCTGATTCTTTTTGTACAGCAAAATAATGTTTTGGTCATGTATACTTATTGTGTATCTAAGTTATATTTTAATATATTTAACATCTACTGGTCATCCTGCCATCTAGGGGAGGGGGTGGGGGGGGGGTAAGAGGTGAAAAATTGGAACAAGAGGTTTGGCAATTGTTAATGCTGTAAAGTTACCCATGTATAAATCCTGTAAATAAAAGGCTATTAAATTAAAAAAAAAAATAAATTCAGTATAGTACTCTCTGTATTCTGCACTCTTAGTCATAGGCTGTTACCCTGCCCCCAAAATAAATGAGGAAGCACTTGTAAAGGATTTATTATTTGGTTCTACAGTGCCAGTTTCTTGTCTCCTAAACTCCTGCCTCCCTATCCAGAAACTTTATACCAATACTTTAAAATGTTTCTAAAATGAGGTATTAAGCTACTAATTTAAAATAACAAAAGGAAATATGTATGCATTTATAATTTTTTACATATAAAAATTAATTAATGTGAAAAACATTCCACATCTTATTTGATACCCTGTATTACCTTTGGTGCTCTGTCCATTAATTTATCTTCCCATTTGTGTATATATTTTTTTCCTTGTTGCACTGTCATGCTGCAGTATCTGGTGTAGCTTTAGTTTCTCAGAATACTGTCTTCATGTTACATTATTGCATATGTTTTTCCAAATTCCTAACAGATATCATTTTCATAGCTTCCCATTGCATTGCTACTTCACAGTTTATTCAATCAATGTGTATTGGGGCATTAGGTAATTTCTTGAGATTATCAAATCTAAGTCTCTCATTTTATAGATGAGATTCAGACAGGTGGAATAACTTGTCCAGCCACTTAGGTAGTAATATCCATGCTGGATTTCAACTCAAGATCACTAACTCCAACAAATAATGCTGCTTTATGATTTTCAAAGCAGATATCACTTAGTTTTTCTTTATAATAAGATTTTTGTATAAACTATATATGCTGTACAACTGATGAGATTAGATCAAAATATATTACACTTGTGTCCTAAAACTATTACCAATAATAGTTTCCTTTAAGTCCCTACTATAAAACACTATCTTATTGAGCACTCAGGGAAGTGGTCAGAAAAAAATTGGTATCAGGTCACTCTCAAGATCTCACTTAAAAAATTTTGAATTTATTGCAGGACATGGCAGACACTGGCATAGAACCACCTCAGCATGGCAAGCTGTCATCAAAAAAGGTGCTGTGCTCTATGAGCAAAGCAGAATTGCAGCAGCTAAAACGAAACTTATGATATGCAAAATTAGAGAATCCAGCCCAAATGTTCATTTGTGTCCAACCTGTGTCCGAGCATTCCAAGCTTCTTGGTCTGATCAGTCACAGTTGGATATACTGACTTGACTCTTGGGATGTCATTTTGGTCCTTTTCAAGAATGAAGATCAACAATCAATTAATAATGCCACCTTCTACAGGAAGTCTTCCACCACCATTCTTAATTTTAGAATCTTTCCTCTGTTAATTAATTCCTATTTGTCCTATATATAGCCTAGGACATAGCACAGTGCCTGGCAAATAGAAGGTACTCAATAAATGTTTATTGATAAGAGAGAGCTTTAACAAAAAACCCTACAGATAATAGAAGTATAACATTAAGCTTCAGTTTCTTCTAAATAAGAAAACAGTTTTCTACATATCACAGTGTACTTTAAGAAAACTCTGAGATCTCTTATCTCAGCTCCCAATCACACTGATAGGCTAGGTCTCTCTTCAGCATAAAATAATATTTTGCACTCAAATATTTTTCTATCATTTTTATCAGAGGCCTAACCAGAAGCTAAGACACAATTAGGAACCCTCTCTACAAAGTGACTCAGAAAAGCCTCCTCCCTGAAGTTATTAGGGCAATGATCAAACTAAGAGGAGGAACATCAATTTGATTAATTAAAAAAAAAAACAGAAATACTTTCGGAATTTTCTGTTGGAAGTAGTGATTGAAAAAGGACTGCATGATTTTAGGGAAAAAAATGATCCCCTAAAACCATGGTTCTTAACATTCTTTGCCATGAACTTCTTGACTATCTGATATGCTAGTGGAGCATGCAGAGCTTTTCTCAAAATAATATTTTTAAATCAATAAAAGAAAAAACATAAGATTATAAAGGAAACCAATAAAAATAAAGATAAAAATTTTCCCAACCAATCAAGCTGTCACCGGAGCTCTGTAACTATGTTCTATCTTATTTTAGACTCTACTCTGTTGTCTTGGGGATACTGTAAATTTTAGCTCCTAATGGTTTTCATTAGATTTTCAGAGGCATAAAGTATCTCTCCCATCTTTGGACCTCCTTCTCTTTAAGCAGAACTGTTTAAAGTTAGTTTAATATAAATTAATAAAAAATGATTTTGGTAGGCTCCTGCATAAAATGTAGAGTACAGAATTTTTTTCTTTAAGACATTATCTGATTTAGCATTTATGAACTTCTAATTTCTGCTATTGTTTTAAGCCTATTTTTTCCTCCTTCAGAATTTCATGATATTTTAAAAATGATAACTGGAAATACTTTTTGGACTTGTCATGAGTCTAGGGTTTTGCCTTATTAGTAAATATATGGGAATGTCTCTGGGTAGATACATCCTGGATATTGGTATTTTACTATCACAGATTCAAACTATTTAAAGGGTAAAAATGAAGATAAGCCTTGATTTAATATAACCCAATAAGGTGTAATTATATCACCAATAAATATTGGTTGACTCTGGGAAGACATCCTTTTAGTTTCCATATGAAGCCAAACTAGCTCCTAGTAGAATTTTCCCTTAATTTAATTTTTTTAACTGAAACCTAGACAGGAAATTATCAAGGCAAGAAATCCGGGAGTATATATTCCAAATCATGACTAATTAGAGAACTTCAAATTAAAGCAATCCCATAATTATACCCTATAACCATCAGAATGGCAAAGATGGCACAAAAATGACAAATGTCAGAAGGGCTGTTGGGAAAATAGTTACATTGATACACAGCTGGTGGATCTGTAAATGTAGCCAACCATTCTGGAAAGCAATGTGGAAATAATGCAAACAAAAATGTTATGAAAGAATTTTTCCTCTTTGACCCAACTGTATGACTACTAGGACTATGCCCTAAAGAGATCAAAGAAAAAAGAAAAGGTCTTTTATATACAAAGATATTTATGACAGATCTTTTTGTGGTAGCAAAAAAGTGGAACCTCGGGGAGGAATCATTAATAGAGGAATGATTGAATAAATTTTGGTAGATGGATGTAATAGAATATTATTATGCTTAAGAATTAAGGAAAATGGCAGTTTCCAAAAGTCATAGAGAGATCTGTGTGAAATGATTGCAGAATAAAATGAGCAAGACTAGGAAGAAAATACATTTTAGCATACAAATAGTGAAAACAAATCATTCTGAAAAATAAAGACTCATCAAGTATATACTCAATCATAATTTGAGAGGATTGATAATGCAGGATACTGCCCATCTCATGACAGAAAAATGATGGACTAATACATAGGATAAAGAATACATTTTTTTGAAAATGACCAATATGGGAATTTGTTTTGAGTGATTAATTATGCTTATGTGATACAAAGAATCTATATTTCTTTGTTGCTTTCTATTTTTTTCCCTCTGGCTGGAGAGAGATGGGAAGAAGGGGAAAAAAATTAAAATCAAAACAAATGTTCGATAACTAAAAGATATTTTTTTAAAGAATAGAACTGGAACCATGACAGTATTAAAGTTAAATTCCAATCATGCTAGTGGAACTCAGAAGTAGCAACAGAAGTCACAGTAACAATGCTGAAACTGGAATACAGGGAGACATCCATTCAAATTATATCTTTGATACTTACAAACTGTGTGATTGAGCAAATTTCTTTTTTTTTTTTTTAATTTTTATTTAATAGCCTTTTATTTACAGGATATATACATGGGTAACTTTACAGCATTAACAATTGCCAAACCTCTTGTTCCAATTTTTCACCTCTTACCCCCTCCCCTAGATGGCAGGATGACCAGTAGATGTTAAATATATTAAAATATAACTTAGATACACAATAAGTATACATGACCAAAACATTATTTTGCTGTACAAAAAGAATCAGACTCTGAATTATTGTACAATTAGCTTGTGAAGGAAATCAAAAATGCATGTGTGCATAAATATAGGGATTGGGAATTTAATGTAATGGTTTTTAGTCATCTCCCAGAGTTATTTTTCTGGGCATAGCTAGTTCAGTTCATTACTGCTCCATTAGAAATGATTTGGTTGATCTCGTTGCTGAGGATGGCCTGATCCATCAGAACTGGTCATCATCTAGTATTGTTGTTGAAGTATATAATGATCTCCTGGTCCTGGATTGAGCAAATTTCTTAAACTCTATGAATCTGTTTCCTTATTTGTGAAATGGTGATAATATTATGTTTCGAAATTACCTCACTAAATCTCCATTTATTCATGGATATAATAGAGGTAATATTTATTACCTTCAATGCCTATTACCTTTAAAATCCATCTCAACTGAGTGAATTCCCACCAACTGAGGAATGGTTGAATAAGTTATGGTATATGAATATAAGGAAATATTATTGTTCTATCAGAAATAACAAGCAGGCTGATTTCAAAAAAGCCTGGAAAGATTTCCATGAACTGATGCTCAGTGAAGTGAGGAGGACCAGGAGAACATGATAGAAAGTAACAGCAAGATTATATAATGTTCAATTGTGATGGACTTGGCTTTTCCCAAAATTGAGGTGATTCAAGGCAATTCCAATAGATTTGAGATGGAAAATGCCAGAAAATGCCAGAACTATGGAAATTGAATATGTATGGAACTATAGTATTTTTACCTTTCTTTCTTTCTTTGTTTCTTTTTTCTTACTCATGCTTTTTTTACCTTTCCTGCGCAATGTGACAAATATAGAAACATGTTTGTTTTTTTGTTTATTTAAAGAATCTATCTCAATTATATACACAACTGGAAGGGACCTTAAAAGTTATGTATTTCAGCCTCTTTATATTACACTTGAGGAAACTGAGGTCTAAAGGGATTCAGTGACTTGCTTGTGTTCATAAGTATGAGAGTTTAGATCTGAACTAAGGTTTATTAGCTCCACACCCAGCTCTCTTCCTCCCTGTGCAATGCACATTGCCTCCATGGATGTGTCGTGGGGATCAAATGAGATGATGCATATAAAGAGCTTTGCACACTTTAAAGCATAACAGATCTATCAGTTATCACCGTTATTATTTGCTGTATTCTATCTCCTTTTTCCCACTGGAGAAAGGCTAAAAATAATATACAGTCTGAGTAGCAGCAGCATCTATAGCAACAGAACAGGTAGGAGGTAGTGGCTTTTATTTTCTGTGCTTTCATTTTCTTCAAATATTCAACAGTATAGGACAGATACACACATACAATTATCCATTGCACAAAACCCAATTAGGATTTTGGACTGGAGACAGCAATATATCCCAGATATCTGTTTGGTCTAGCTTGATATGCCAGCTAATAATCAGGACAACTGGAAAATCCAAAATAAAAATCTGATATGTTAAAATAATATTCCTCAATCACAATTTCTAAGTGGCTTCATGGGAGTTCTTTGCATTAATCCCTTAACAATAACTGGATTTGGGCTTTTAACTCCCAGAGTAGGACTTTGAAAATGTGACTTAAAGGAGAAGGAACTGAGGTAATCGTCTACCTATCCTTAGAGAAGTGGGTTTGTTTGCTTGTTTTTTTTTAAAGAAACAAAACCTTTCAAGTGATCTGCCCTGGGAAAATGTGATCTAACAAATCTCCTTTCTCCTAGGATATATCGAGATTCGTATGAATAAATATGTGTGTGTGTGTGTGTGTGTGTATTTTTTTCTTTTTACAAAGTGCTTGCCTCCTAGGGCTTTTTTTTTTTTTGGACTCATATGAATATTACAAAAGGAAAAAAACAATCAAAGTGAAGGCCTAGAAATTCATGACCCAGCCCCAGACCAAAAAACCCTGGATATTTTGAAGACAATGATGTGTCAGATCTAATTTCCCACAGGAGCGTGTGTGTTTGTGTGTGTGTGTGTATGTATGTGTGTGTAACTACTGAGCTCCAGAGATGGAGTTTGAACACTATTCTCTGTTTCTAAGTAAACCCTGCAGTATCATTTTCTCCTTCTCCTTCATTTTCTCCTTGACACAGGAGCTGTTGATTGCGTCATCTGGAAAAATCAAGATTGTCACGTTGGCACACAGCTGCCCCTGGAAGCCCGGGGAAGGGATTTTTCCAGGTGAACATCAGAGACATTTTATCATTCGGTGGGAAAGGCAGGTACGCGTCCTCCTGGGGCTGCGGGCCTGATGTTCCAGGAGCAGCAGCCGCTGGGGGCCAGTGCGTGTCCTGTCCAGCTATTCTCTGGAGTCCAAAGGAGGAGGAAGGAGCTCCTGGGGGGTGGGGGTGGGGGTGGGGGGGAGTCCTGGGGCAGAAGCTCCGGACTGCTGGTGAAGAAGCTCACACGCACTCCAGGGATTCAGCGAGAGCCTGGGCGCTTGCTGCGGCAGGCGGCGTAGCCGTAGCCGGGAGGTGGCAGTACTTTACAGAGCGGCTCCGAGCCCTCCCTGGAGCAGAAGTGCTCGCTTACAAAGGTCTCATCATTGTGTCACCTGAAAATCATGGGCGGAGGATGGGGAGGAAGGGAAGGAGGGAGGGAAGGAGGAGGGTTGGCGGCGGTGCAGGAGGTGGGAGAGAAAGCTGGAAACCGGCAGAGAGCTGCATTTTTAAAGAGGCTGAATTCTTGGCTGCAATCATCCACCCAAACTCTCTAATTTCTTACCACTCGGGGCTCGGGGCTACCTTTCCCCTTTCCACTCAAAGCTCCCTGAGTGGGTGAGGGCTGTGTTTCCCAGAGTCTCCCGATTGTCTTTTTTTTTTTTTTTTGGGGGGGGGGGGCGGGGGTGGAAGGTAGGGAGAGTATAGGGGTAGGGAAGGATGGGCTCAAGAAGCTGCATCTTTGGGAGGATCTGAATCCTGAATTTCCTGGTCCCAAGTCCATTACTCTAAGCATTACACCACACTGTCACTTGTGTGTGTGTGTGTGTGTGTGTGTGTGTGAGAGAGAGAGAGAGAGAGAGAGAGAGAGAGAGAGAGAGAGAGAGAGAGAGAGAGAGAGAGAGAGAGAGAGAGAGAGAGAGAGAGAGAAAGGGAGAGAGAGAGAGAGAAGGAGGGAAGGAGGGAGACAGACAAAGAGACAAAGAGAAAATTATATACAAGGTATCATAACTCATACGATTATAGGTTTAATGCTGGAAGGATCATTAATGTTCTTTTAACCTAATCTCATTTTGCAGATGGGGAAACTGAGGACTAGAGATTGAATATCATATGGATTAAAGATTAAATATGTGGCAGAAGCATATCTATATGAGAGGACCTGACTATGCCCTCTTGGTATACACTTGATTAAATTCAAGCAAGAAAACAACAACCAAAACCTGAGCTGGCATTTCAGCTTACTGTTATACACCATGGGGTGACACAAGAACTTCTGCTCCAATTGTCAGTGACTTCCCTCTGAGATTACTTTACATCTACTCTTGGGATCTCTTATAGGTCTAACTGTTTACATGTTGTCTACTCATGTTAGCTTTTAAAGAATGGGGAAAGTGTTTTCGGCTTTCTTTGTATTCCCAGCATTTAGCACAGTGCTTGGCAAATGGGTCTTAATAGACATTTGTTGACTGATTGACTGATGGAGTGATGTGATCTTGGCAACAGCCCCAGATACTGGCACTCCTTGTGTGCTCTACACAAGTTATCGGGACAAATAAATGCCTTTGTTGGAGTAGTCCTTCTCCCAAAGATCCATGCCCCATAATCAAGTTGATCAGTAGACTCATAAAAACGATAAAAGGTTGCCCTAACCAACCTTCTTTACAATTCTATAATATCCCATAATCAATAGAGATAAAGAGCCCATTATTCTCAGTCTTTATTCTCATTAGTTTGTGTGTTTTCATTCCACTAAAAAAATCCTCCAAATTCTTTTTGATACTGCTTTTGTTTTTCACTTTACCAATCACCTCAGAATCTTAAAATAAGTTTTATTAGACTAGTAAAAATATATATTAAAAAAAACAATAGTAATAGAATTTCAATTCCTCCTTTCCTAGCTCTTCATCCTGCCTCCAAGACAAAGTTCCAATCCCTCCTCCCTCCCTTATATCTTCTGAACTGCAAAGCCCAGAAGTCAGAAAGTTCAACTGCATGATATCTGTTTCTTGTCTCTCAATGCCATGGGCACAGGAAAGGGGTAATGGCAGCCATTCACAACATTTGCTATAGAAACAAGTGACCAACCATGCAAGAGGTGATGACTATTACTTCCACAAAGGCTAAATGAGCATCAGACTGGACACCTTGTCCAGCTGACTGAGGAAATAGCAGAAATTACAATAGGTGCACACACTTGCTCCCTGAGCTGCACCAAATCTACTTGCTCCAATCAACAGGACAGAAATGATTGCTCACCCAGCTTCATGTGTCACCACATGGAATGAAGAGAATTACTGTCTACTCAGTTCCAGAAATGGGGAAAGGAACTACAAGTGCAGATATGTCCTTTTTTACCTCCTCACTGTTTCTCTATATGCTTTGGCCTTTTCTCCAGGCATTTTGTTTTATATCTTGCCACTGGACCAGATGGCTCTGTCAGGGAAAGTGAGGCAGGTGATCTTGCACAGCCCTCTCTTCCTCATGTCATGGCATCATCTCCCTGATATCATGGTTACCTTCAAGAACAAAGGACAGACAACAACAACCTCTTTCCTTTCAACAGAAGTCCTCCCCCGTCTCACCCCACTTCATATCCACAGTCAAAACTGAAATAAAAGCTTATCTTAGCACTAAAGCCAAGAAAAAAATTTCCCAGTGCTGTGAAAACACTTTCATCCAAAAGACATATTTTCTATAATTCCAATGATCCCTTAGTTAGCAGTGATTGGAAGTTTCATTGTGAAAGTGTGATGTTTTATGTTGAAAAAAAAATGATCTAATTGAAAAGGTTCAAGGTTCTAGGTCAATCTCTGTTACTAGTCCTTCAGCCCAAACTCTTTGTGTCAGCTCTGAGAATATCATCTCCAAATTCCATCCGGGACATATCCTGTGTAAGGAAGATGTAAACTCTGTTCTAAGCAACATCGCCCTCCACCCCGATTAACTACATATACACTGTGAGTCACTAGGAACCTTTTAATCTGGGACAGGACTGGGGACAGTGCCCCATGAGTGGAGGATTAAGACTTTCCATTCTCTTGTGTGAGTGAGAATGGAAAGTCTTAATCCTCCACTCATGGGGCACTGATGTGGACATAACAGTCTGCTTAGAGAGAGATGCAGTATCTTCCTACCTCCTTAGCTTTGCCAATGTTGGCTCAACTCGCTGACCAAGCTTTTTTCTCAAGAGCCAGCAGGACATGGTAGAAAAAGTGTTCATTTGCAGTCAGAGGTCTGAAATCATCAGGTTTTTTTGAGATTGCAGAATGTGTGAAAAAGAATAATAGGATTGGAGCCAAATTGTAAAGGGCTATAAAGGATAGTTTGAGTAGAGGGCTTTAAATACTACCCTTCCTAGAGGCTAAAGGAGCCAAAGAAGGTCTTGGGGAGGAGTCATTCTTCAGAACTGTATCTTAGGCGAAAATATTCAGCATCTGTGTAGAAAATGGATTGGAAACGAGAATGGAAAGAGGAAAGATTACAAAAACTCTGCACAAAAGATAGTAGAGATGTAGAGTGTCTGATCAAGGATTTGGAAGTAAGGACTCTATGAATAGAGATAAGATAGATAGATAGATAGATGAAAGAAAGAGAGAGAGAGATGAAAAAAAGAGAGATGAGAGAGAGAGAGAGACAGAGAGAGAGAGAGAGATATGAAAGAGAGAGGTAGAGAGGATTGCCAGCGTTTAAAATGTGGGAATATAGTAGAGAAAGCTTGCGTGATTAGGAGGATAGTGGTGCTCTCAATAAGAAAAATAGGAAGTTGGTAGGAGAGAGCTTCATGGGAGAAGAAAACTACAAAGGAAATAAATTTTGCTTTTAAACTTCTAACACATGGAAGAAATTAAACTAATGATGAAGAGGGAGGGAAAAAGCACTGTAGAGTAATGGAAAAAATCAATTGACTTGAAGCCAATAAACCTTTTCTTAAATCTTGGCTCAGTCACTCATTGTTTATTAGGATCTTTGGGGAAAGTAATTCACTTTATGGATTTTTAATAATGTGATGGAAATAGTTCTGGACTTCAGGTCTAGAGAACTGAATCTGAATTCTGGCTACATCATTTACTTGTGGCCACATTTGTGTGGCAAAATCGCTTCACCTGTAGGATTCCTGGTTCCTTCATCTGGAAAATGGAGATGGTAATACTCATAATCCATACTTCACAATATTGTTGTAAGAAAAACTGTCTTTGTGAATTTACAAGCTCTGTTTAAATTTGATTTATTGTTATTGTTACAAAGTAAGTTTGAGGATTTCTTTAAAAAAACTGAGAATGGCTAAAAGGGTCCTCATTGTATGGCAGTAAGTTTGGCTAAAATATTCTTCACTGGCACTTCACCATGTCAGCAAGTGCTTAACTGAGGCCCCCCCAAGAGAAGGAAAGTAGTTTGTCAGCTTTTCTGCCTGTTATAACAAATTAGACCTATATCCCAAAAGGTGCACTGCAATATTAAAGTCCATTTATATGGGCTCTGAAATGTCCCCCTGTGTGTAATGGCCACCATACACGTGCTAGGGAATTGTCTAAAGGCTGATTCCTCAATAAATGACGTGGAGCTGACATGGCTGAAATCTCCTCCCAACTAGACCAAAACTGAGTGAGGCATGTGTCCTGAGGGCCAATGCAGACCAAATGTAAAAATAAATAACATTAGTCCCTTCAGAACAGGGCAGGATATAGTAATTAAGACTAGCTCCTAAAGAAACTTATAACACAGACCTTAATGAAAATGTCAGACTCGGTGACTTATTAGTTATTGCCCAAGTGTTCAGAATAGCAGGTATTTGTCTATTTGATATCTAAGAACTCAAATCTTATCAGGAAAGCCATCATAGACTAGGAGGGCTTCATTAGTACTGAAAAAGAAGCAAAGTAAATGATTAAAACACTGATGCAGTAGGTCTAAGACAAGAATAGAGAAGATTTCTGAGATGTTGAGGTAAAGAGTGAGGAGAAAAGTGTAATTGAGAAAAGAGATATCTACATGCATAAAGTATTCAATTGGGAGTCTACTCTTCTAGGAAACTCATGATAAGAGTGATGTCTACTCTTACAGAGTTGCCCGGAGGCACTGTGAAATGTATTCCCAAGTGTCCATAGCTAGCATGTGTCTGTCAAGGACAGGACTCGGTTTTCTTGACTCTAAAGGCAACTTCCTTTCCATAAAGTCATGGCACCTTTTTAAGTGTTACCATATAAAAATCATCCAAATAACCACAGTTTATTTAAAGGGTACAAGGACTTTAATGCAGTGATGGCAGAAATGATGGGCAAATGTCATCATCTCTGCTCTTCTCCTTTCCTGTGTTTCCAAGTGCTTTCTTGAATGGTATCAAATCTTGAAGATAATTTGAGTGGTATAAATCTACCTATTAGGTGCATGATAGGAGTGAAAAGGTCAAGTGAATATTTGCATATTTTAATTCCCAGCTTCAGAAGAACTCAGTTGATAGAGATAGAATTGACTAAAAAATAACAACTAATTGGTTATTGGAAATGAGAGAAAGGGAAGAATCAAGAATAGCTTCAAAACTGAGAAGCTGGGTGCTTGGAATAGTTGTGGTACAGAAACAAGGGAGTTTGGGGTATACTTTAAGTTCAGGGCATGTTAAGTTAAAGGTTTCTCTGGGACATCTAGAAAGACTGTGCATCTTAGATGCTTACCTACAGAAAGAAGGAAGAAGAATTTGGACCCAGTTCATGATAGCAGCAAGTATCTAGATCAATGGCATAAAATTCAAAGGAAGAGTGATTGGTAAGCAATGTCAGCCAAAAGGGAGTTCTGGAAGTAGTGACAGAGAGAAAGATATATACTAGGCTCCTTCTACAAGTTCAGCATGTTGGGCCATGAAAGAAGTATCAACCAGATGGTAACCAAGCGATAAAGTATCACCTAGAGAAGGGGTGGGGAACTTCCAGACCACAGGCCATATAAGGCCTGCAAAATTATTTGCCAAGGCAACTGCAGGGGATGATAACTGAAAACTAGGTACAACAGCCTCCCACTGTTTGAGTTCTACAAGTTGATAATTTTGTATGTCCTACAAATAACATTATAAATATCCAAATGGCCCTTGGCAGGAAAAAAAAAGTTCCCCACCACTAATCTAGAGAAAGCTATGATTCTATGACTACCAGAAGATGGAAAGAATATGAAAGGAAGAGATTTAGGCTGTAGGAAACCTTCATGTTAGGGCCAAAAGTTCAGAAGGCATAATGGGCATAGGGAGGAAAGGAGTATGTGAAGTAGGGAGACCTGAATTGGACAGGTATAAGAGTTCAGGTTAACGTAACAGGAAAAAGGCTTTTTGCCTTACAATTCCGAATCCCAGAAATTTGAGAATTAGGAATTAGTAGTTGAAAACTATCAAAATTACAGAAGCATAGAATTTAGAAGTTGGAAGGGACTCCATCAGTCATGTAGCTCAACCTATCTAAAAAAGGTTCATCATTATAACATAACTGAAGAGTGTTTATCCAAAATAGGGAGAATATCAGTTGATCGAAATAGGAGAAGAGAGGCTTGGTGGTAGAGATGATAAAGAAGGTAATGAGGGAGACTATTAAAAGGTCATTTCAAGTGATAGCCAGGGAAAGGGGAGTTGAGTTGTGAAGGCAGTCTTGAGTTTAAAGAAACAAGGGTCTCTTCCCTTCCTATTCCTCTCCATCATTGTACTATTGAGGGGCTTAGGACTCTTGAATATGGGGAGTAAATGCATGCCAAACAGCGCGAATTTAGGGTTAGGGTTAGGGTTAGCACATCAGTGCCAATGATATCATTATCATCTGGGCAATACCTGGGACCTAGTGGAAATGGAGGAGAAAAGGTGTTATATTCTCAAATGGTGGGGGCAAATACCATCAAGTGAGGGAAGATAGAATAGGTATATTCTTCACAAACGGCAAGAAGAAGAGCCATGTATTCAAAAAAATCCATCAAATCTTGAGAAGATCTGAAGTCAAGGGTCTCACTCTCAACACACATAATGATGATAAAGGGTAGAGTAAACAATTGACAAGCACTTATTAAATGCTTAAAAATATATGGCATGTGTCCAGGAAGGAACTTCAACATCAGAATCTCATTGGCACTTCTTTTTTCCTCTACAATAGGGGTCTTTACATATTTGTTCTGTCACTGTTTGGGAATCTTCTTTGTTTCTGGTCTACAAAATGTCTATGATCAAAATGGACCATATCAGACATTTGCATACATATGTATGCTCGTGAGATCAAAGTACTTCAGAACTTATTTTTTCACACTCATAGGATTTACATAGTATATTTATGTCAGTGATTCTTGCCTAATCTCAGATCAAGAAAGAAAACTGAAAAAAAAAGGAAATAAAGGGGATTTCTGAAAAAAATCTGAGCCAGTCATTTTAGACACTAGAACTAAAATGACATATTGATGCATTGGTTTGATGATTTTCTTTTATGAAATTACTTCTGAAATGTTTTATATTTTCATGCTCTGAAGCTCAACTCTTAACTTAATCTGAGACTTACACCATACCAGTACTATCTTTAAAAGCCTATGGGCAAAGAAATCTGATGTGTGACATGAATGAACTGTGCTCAGTAAAAACTGCTTCTTAATACTATCATGGTGACCTGAAAGAGTTAATGCAGTTTCCAGAATGTCTGATGTCCTCTAGGAAAATAACCTACACTGGCAAGTAATAGTTTAACAAATTGAGTTCTGGGTGCTACAGAATTATAAGAACATTGACAAGCTGTGACACGTCCAGAGCAAATGGACTCAACTGGTGAATTGCCTCCAAAACAAGTCTCTAGAACAAGGGGTGTTAACTATTTTGATGTCATGGATCCCTTTTCAGAAATGCAAACAATAAAATACATAGGGTTGCAAAAGAAAAAAATGTATATATATACTGAAATAGTTATCAAAAGACATTTTTAAAGTTCAAGTTCATGATTCTCAGGTTAAAAACCACTGCTCTAGAGAATCAATTGGAGGAACTGGAGGTGTTACACTTAGAGAGAAGACTTAGGGAGGAGATCTGGTTACTCTCTTAAAGTATTTTAAGGGCTTTCATGAACTTGTTCTGCTTAGCATTGGAATAGAGAATTCAGAACAAAAGGTAGAAGTTTCAGAGGTAGATTTTTTAGTTCCATGTTAGGAAAAACTTAGCAATCCAACTGTTTTTAATTGTCCAAAAGAGGAATACAACATGCACTTATATAGGTATATATAAATTATATACAAAACAGATACACTGTAATATGGGAGAGAAAGGTTTAAGCAACAGAGTGATCCAGAAAGGTGTACGGAATATGATGCTTGAGGTAACTCTTGAAGAAAAACACATAGCCCAAGAGGTAGAGTTTAGGGATAAGAATCTTTCAGTCCTGGGGGAAGGCCAGTGCAAAGGCATGGAAAAAGTGAGTATTGAATGTAAAGAACAACAAAAAGATAAGTTTGGCTACACTGTGGAGTGTGTGAGGGGAGTAATGTTTAAAAAGATTTGGAAGAGTAGGATGGGGACAGGTTGTAAAGAGCCCCCAAAGACATTTGTATGTGATGTTAAAGATATTATGGAGCCACTGGAATAAATTAAAGAGGGAGTGGCAAGGTTAGACCTGCAATTTAGGGGAAAAAAACACTTTTGTGGCTTTTGGAGGATAGAATATGGTGGGGTTGAGACATGAGTCAGAGAGACTAATTAGGAAACTATGGCAGTAATCCAAGCAAGAGGTTATGAGGGTCTGAACTAGGGTGGTGGCTGTATAAATAAAGAGAAAGGAGCCTATCCAATGATGATAATAGGACAAAGTTTGCCAAGTGACTGTTTATGTGGGAGCAGAGTCAAGAATAACCCAATATTGTTAATCTGGTAATATTGACTGGCAGTATGGAATCACAATAAGAAGGAAGTTAAGAAGATAGATAGGTTTGGGGGGAAGATAATCATTTCATTTTAATCAGGTTGAGTTTGAGGTGCCTATGGGATGTCCAATAGGCAATATAAATGCATGAATAATACTCAGGATAGAGGCCAAGAATAGCTAACTAGCTAGGTATGTGTATGTATGTGTGTGTATATATACACACACATACATATGCATACATATAAGTGTGTATATGTGTGTATATAAGGCATCCATAATGAGGTAAAAATTGACCCCATGGGAACAGATGAGGTAACAATTAAGAAATCAGCGGATAATAGAGAACAGTGCTCAATACAGAACCCTGTAGTACATATACATTTAGTGGATTTGACATAAATGAAAATCAAAGGAAACCGAAGAGAGGTTAGATAGCTAGAAAAAGATCAAAGACAAAACAGTGCTACAAAAACACAAAAAAAGAGAGAGAATTCAGGGGGGAAAGGGTGGTCAACACTATTGTTTGCTACAAAGAAATAAAAAAAATGAGGATAGGAGGGGAAGCCATAAGATTTGGCTTTTAAGAGAAAGCCATTAATTTTTAGAGGGAAAAGTTTTAGTTGAGTGATTGGATGTGATTAGATATGAAGCCTGATTGGATATAGTTTAGAAGACAATGAAAGGAAGTAGAGGTAATGGGTATGACAACTCTATCAAGACTGAGAATGAGAGGAGGTACGGAAGAACAGAGAAGATGGTAGATTTTAGTGTGGATTTTTAATAATGGCAGAGATTTGGTCATGTTTGTAGGTAGTAAAGAAGCAGATAGGGAAAGACTGAAAATTAGAGAAAGAAACAATGATATTGGGGAAAATACGTTGGAGAAGACAGGATGGATCAAGATATATAAAGAATGGTAAAGAAAAGATCAGAGACTACAATAAAGAAGAAATGGTGACAGCTAATTATAAAAGTGAATTCTGGTTTCTTTGGTAAAATATAAGGTAAGTTCTGGGGATATGGTTGCTGTGCAAGAATTGAGAATACTGTAATGAAAAGGTTATCAATACTTTCTGTAATGAGTGGGATACTAGATGAGAGTAAAAGGATCATTTTTCTGATCTTAGATATTTGATTTGATATTATTTTATCTTAGATAACATAAATTTGTAGTAAGTCCAATCAACATAATTTTGTGACTTTCTTCATTTCCATTCAAGGGCATGTGAGTGGGAATAGAAAATCAAATGACCCAAGAGTAACCCAAAACTGGAATTTAACAAGGTGAAATAAGATAGACAAAGGGATTGAACAGTGGAGAACAGTAAACAGTTGAACTAGTTCAATAAAGAGTAAAAATTGGGAAGAAAATGTGTAGCTGGAACAGGAATGATGTCCTAAAAAAATAAGATGGATATTAAGATTAAAGGTCATAGTGAGGATAAAAAATTGCTTTAGAAGGAGTAAAGCATAGAAAGAGGTATGATTATTCTAGAATAAAGGAATTCCAAAGATCATGATTGTGGAAATGAAACACTTATAGTTTCCTCCCCTGTAAAATGAAGGTTTTGGCCTTTAAGATACTTCAAGTTTCACATTCTCTGTGATTGTAAACAGAACATGGAAATAGAATTAAAAAGAAGTAGGATGTCAATGGAGCTCTCCAGTAACAATTCCTGGGGCCCCTACCTTACAAACACAAATTTGGAATTAGAGGAATTGAAAATTCACTTAAAGAAATTCCAGTTCCACTGCTGAGGCTGGTCCTCTCTGCTACTTTTGACATCCTTTGTTAATGATGTCTTAGGTGAAGTTCCAGGTCACCTGCATCAAAAGCTGCCTCTGGATTGAATAGAGATATGAAATGTCTGGGAAGATGTTGCCTGCCAACTTGGGAATTGTGGTTCAAAATTAATGAGAAGAGATAGCTAACATTGCATAATTAGACCGATTTCCTTCCTAATTGTGGTGTATGAGTAATGGAGCTTCAATTTAATAGAGCAGTAACTATTCTTATTGCAACATTAATTGGTCCACATGATTAAAGCTATTTACATTAATGCTGATGTTTCAAGACCTGGTTAATACTGAAAATATAAAAATGTAATGTGTGTTAATATTGTTCAAAGAACTACAACTTCCTGACTTTTTTTTGCTTTAAAATGAGTCTATCTAATGGTTTATTAATTCTGTTTCATTTAAAGACTTCATTTTCTTATCATATGAGCCAGAGGAGGGGATAACAAGTAAGAAAAACTGCATTTCACCATGCAAATCTTGTCTTCCAATCAGGTATCAAAAAATAGAGACAACATTATTTTAGAGCTGGAAGAAATGTTAGAGCTCATTTAGTATTATTCCCTCATTTTGTAGATGAGAAAACTGAAAGGAATATCTAAAGTCACACAGATAGTAAGTACTAGAGTAAGATTTGAGCTAAGTTTATAGATTCCAAATCCAAATCCACCCTATCAGACCACCTCCCTTCAGATTCCATTTCAACTTGGTTATAACTTTTTTCTGTTCTTATTCACATTTCACTAGCAAATATTTATTGAACATCAATTAGATTAATGAGGCTAACTTAAGAATATGACCATAAAGTTATTTGCCTTCATAGTATTTATATTTGAAAGAAACTGTGGTATTTGGGGGAGGGGAGGAGGAGAAGGGAGAAAGAAGATATTACATGACAAAAGAGACAAACACAAAATATTCAGTTATTGAAAGCTGTACCTGCTTTGAGTTTTTTTTTTTTAATACATTTTCCACTCCCTTCTTATTAGTAGATTTTTTGTAGCTGAAAGTGGGAGATAAGGGATGTGTGGCTACATCATATATGTGATGCCCTATTAGCTTTCAGAACCATGGATAGAGACAGCACTCATTATTCACTGACTACTGTCCAAACACCCCTTTCAGGCTCATAGGTGATAACAAGTAATAATACATGTATTATTGTACCCCAGTACAATACAAATAGTATTACAAATACAATGAACAAAACTCCCTACTTGCAAGGAGCTTATATTCTAATAGAGAAGAGAAGCATATAGATAAGTATATACAAAATAAATTAAAAGAATAGATATATTAATGAAAACAAAACAAATATAAACAGAATAAAGTCAAGTAGTTACATACAAGGTAGTTTGGGAGGAAGGGGTACTAATAATTGGTGGGATCAGGAAAGGCTTAAATAAAAAGTAGGGTTTGAGCAGAATCCTAAAAGAAAAGAAATATTTTATGAGGTTTAGCTGAGGAGGAAGTGTGTTCCAGGCATGAGAGACAATCAGTGAATAGACACAAAAATGGATATTAAGTATTTGCATATGAAGAATACTGAGAAGTTTGACAAAAACATCACAGACCTATTTAGTTTACATAATAGCTATGATAATAATAAGTAGCATTTAAATAACACTTTAGGGTTACTTAAACCATTTAAGTTTCTTACATATATTATCTCACTTAATCCTCATGGTAACTCTGTGAGGTTGTATTATTATTGTAGGTGTTGTCATTACCCTACAGGGTAATAGGAAGTATCTGAAGCAGGATTTGAATTAAGAACTTTCTGAGTCTATTCCACATAACTGCTTCTAGGTAAATTCAACTATTTGCATATATATATATACATATATATATATATATATATATATATGGATTTTCTGTACAGCAACTTATTAGTGATGTGCATCTTCCTATAATGCTACTTATGATGCCAGCTGCTGAGATTGAGATGAGGAACCCAAGCACAGGAGATGGTATCCTGGAGGTCAATACAATTATTAAAATTCCTAGAACTTTCTATATTCCTGATCCATTTTTCTTTCCTTTTCTAAAAATCTTTCCTCCCATCCTTGGTCTTCCAGCATATTTGCACTCCTGACTTCATCCTTGAAGGAAGATTCCAGCAGTTTGTCCCTCAAAAATAAGTGCCTCCTATTACTCCAAACATTCATTGGGAATGTTGGAGATTGGGAAATATATATGGGAGGAGCAGTTTGCTGCTTTCTTCTTCTTCATGGGCTGTACCTGATTGTTTTTATTTTAAATACCAAAGGGGAAAGAAAGTTTTACACATTTTAACTCCTTCATAATTTTTCACCTTCTTCAGTGGAGTAGGTGAATTGTAGGGGACTAATTGCCCCTTTAAGTTAAATTCTACATGAAGAAGACTAATGATCTTTTTAACCAATTAAAAGAATGGAAAAGATTAGTAAAGACCAAGATGGCATTAAATTGATGTGTGAGTTATGGACTGCAAATGTATGCCTATCAATGGCAACATGTTATGATAAAATACTGTTAACCTAACCAAAACTTTCTGGTAAAATGGACAGTCTTCTAATGAGAAACAATTCAAACCCTTAAGAGATTTTCAGTAGTAATTTTGTCTGTATCTAATCTGAGGTCCAAAATCTGCCTTTGACATGGATATAACGTGTGACTGACTGGATAGCAAATCAAAGATTTAGAGCTGCACAGGATCTTAGAGATTATCAAGCTAAACCTTTTCAGTTTACTAATGAGGAAAATAAAAGCTATGACTCTATAGTATTGTATCTAGGAAACTAAGAGTTATTTGTTTTCTATAATATAGCCCTACCTATTTGACTATGTCTCTGTTCTCAGCTTGCTGTCAATCAAACCTCTAGGTCATTGCTTAGCAAGCAGCTTAATTGAATTAAATAAAAGGATAAAATGTGTGTGTGTGTGTGTGTGTGTGTGTGTAGGCAGCAGGTATATATATTTAGGGGGAAAGTGCTAAATTTCATTTCTCTTCATACTCCAACCCCAAGACTAAAATGCCATTCTTTAGGGTTCCCATAGAGTGAGAAGAACAAAATTCTGTGCTTTGGGAAAACATTCCAGTTCCCAGCAACTGTGGACAGAATGTGATCTCAGTTATTTATCACAGTCTACATTATCTGTAAATAATAAATAAGAAATTATAAATAAAAATAAATAATAAATCTGTAAACTAGATTCCTCATCTAGTTATGCAGTCAAATAACTGTATAATCTTTGGTCCTGCCTTTATCATATCTCTATGTTGCTTGCTCATTGGCTTGGTTGAAGAGAAAATCATTTGTCCAATGTTGACCTTAATTGCTCATACCTGTGCAGTGGTGCAGTGGATACAGTGCCAGACCTGGAGTCAAGATGACTCCACTTCCTGAATTCAAATCTGGCAACAGATTCTTACTAGTTGTGTGGCCCTGGGCAAGTCATTTAACCTGGCTTGCTTCAGTTTCTCATCTGTAATATGAGGTAGAGAAAAAAATAGCTATTCTACTGTTTACTACATTTGAGATCTTAAGCATTCCACTTAATTCCAATACCTTTGTCAAGAAAACAACAATTGGGTTCTTGAAGAGTTGGACATGATTAAAACAATCAAACAACAGAAGAAGATGACATCCACCTCCAGTGAAGCAATTAGTTTCCATGTCCTTTGCAGAATCAGGCTATAACATGGAAAGACATGCTCCCTGCTAATATGCTTCCACTTCTCTTTCATCAACCTTCAGCTTGACAGTCTATGTCTAATGACATAGATGTCCATCTTGTATGAGCTCCTGAGGAAACTGCTTGTTTTTCATAACAATCCTTGTTATTAATGACCCTAAAATCTTTTGAGTGATGTAATTCATGGGGAAGAAAAAAGCAAATTTCTAGACAAAAATGATCTACAGGATTCTATATATTGATAACCAAGACATAAAGAGTTGACTTTGAAGGTGGAAAGAGAAAACAAAAAGGGAACAAGAAAAGATAACAGAAAAATGAAACTGTTATTTTCTGAGGTCAGGTTTAGGGAGACAAAGGAAGTAGTAGGCTTTGATGACTATAAGATGTACCCAACACCAGAAAAAAAAAAGAAGGGAAAGTAAATGAGTAAATATTCACAAGATCATAGATTTAGGGCAGAAAGGAGCTTTTTTAAGTCCTCTAATCAACACCCCTTATTCTACAGAATAGAAAATTGAAGCCTCCAGACTAAGTGGAATACTTAAGATCTCAAAAGTAGTAAATGTAGAGCTGAGTCTTAAACCCAGAGTCCCTGATTTCAAATCATTTTATTTCATTGACTTTCATTGATGATCAAGTTACTGCTTAAATTATTTTTCTGAATGTCCAACTTCAAGGTCCAGCTTTGCAAAATCCCACATTTTTGCCTTATATAGCCTTTGTTTCATCCTTTCTTTTGTCCTGCTTCTTACTCTCACAAATCCTTTAGTCTCAAAGACAGAGCAAAAACTCTGAAGATGAAGAGAAGGATGTTGGGAAATTTCTACCAACCAAAAGATATCCATTTTATGTCTCTTTATCTTCCTAGTGTAGCCCACATGAATTCTGTCCATAACAGCATTTATGCAGAATGAGAGTGTTTACTTCAATAGCCTCCAATTACTGATATTTTCTTCTGATCCATAATCAACTAAGTTATATACAGGTATATTGGTGAAGGGAGTTCCAGTGGTAGAAAGGATACTCATAGTAGCAATTCACTATACTGATAAAAAAGACATCATTTTGAGTATTCAGGTTTGCAAATAAAATGTATGTTATATGCACGTACACTATACAAACATAATTTGTGCATGCATATAATGAATATGTATGTGTACTATATTAATTATGTTTATATCTGTTTTATGTTAATTCTAAATATAATTATATATTTACTTCCCATTGCAATGTAAACTTTTTGCAAGTAGGGCTCATTTCATTCTTTGTATTCATGTCTCCAACACCTAGCACAATGCTTGGAATATTGTAGATGCTTAATAAAAATATGTTGATTGATTGAATGTAGTATATATGCACCAATACAAATTATGTATGTTATATTTTAACCTGTATATTATATGTGTGTATGTTTTATGTATGTATTTAATATTATATAATTGATATATTTAAATGCAAAAAAGCAAGTCACTTCTGGAAATGCATTATCCTCAAAGATTGAGCGTCTCATTTCCCTTTTTCTTAGACAATTTCTATTCATTGACTATAATCTTTTCTAAATTTTATGTTCTGCTTTCATGTTCCTTCTGGGTTAAGTAACTAATCTCCATGTTTGTGTTGCCCTGGTGAAGCCCATAGGACTGAAGTCATAAATTAAGGGCATATGTTTGTAGCTATAAACAGAGGATAGATTCAGAAAAACCCAAATATGCCAAGGACTCTATTCTTAGAATGGCAATGCTAAACTGCCGATTAACCTTAGACTTACAGATTTAATCAAACACCACATCCCTGCTGACATCAAAGAACTGAACACTTTAAATTGGCATGATTGTATAGGCAGCCCCAGGAAGGAAGGGGAGAAGGAGGGAAAGCAGGATTACTCCCTTCAGGCATTCAGTTAGCACTTAGTGGCCTAGTAGAAGCAATCTATTCAGTGGGGCTTGGAAGAATAAATATGCCATACAACACAAAAGATATTGTGGTAGTGTTTGTGGGCATGCACTTTCATGTACATACATAGATATGTGTCTATATATACATAAGTGTTTTACACATCTACACACAGAAAAACAGAAGAGATTTTATTTTTTATTATAGCTTTTTATTTACAAGACATATGCATAGGTAATTTTTCAGCATTGACCCTTGCAAAACCTTCTGTTTCAACTTTTCCCCTCCTTCCCTCCACCCCTTCCCCTAGATGGCAGGTAGACCAATATATGTTAAATATGTTAAAGTATAGGTTAAATACTATATATATACATATATATACATACAGTCATTTTGCTGCACAAGAAAAATCAGACTTAGAAATAAGGTAAAAATAACCTGAGAAGGAATTAAAAAATGCAAGCAGACAAAAACAGAGGGACTAGAAATGCTATCTTGTGGTTCACACTCAATTTCCTATAGTTCTTTTGCTGGGTGTAGCTGGTTCTCTTCATTATTGAACAAATGGAACTGATTTGGTTTATCTCATTGTTGAAGAGAGCCCCATTCATCAGAATTGATCATCACATAGTATTGTTATTGAAATATATAATCTTCTGGTCCTGCTCATTTCACTCAGCATCAATTCATGTAAGTCTCTCTAGGCCTTTCTGAAATCATCCTGCTGGTCATTTCTTACAGAACAATAATATTCTATAATATTCATATACCACAATTCATTCAGCCATTCTCCAATTGATGGGCATCCACTCAGTTTCCAGTTTCTGGCCACTACAAAGAGGGCTGCTACAAACATTCTTGCACATACAGGTCCCTTTCCCTTCTTTAAAATCTCTTTGGGGTATAAGCCCAGTAGAAACACTGTTGGATCAAAGGGTATTCATAGTTTGATAATTTTTTGAGTATAGTTCCAAATTGCTCTCCAGAATGGATGAATGCATTCACAATTCCACCAACAATGTATCGGTGTCCCAGTTTTCCCACATCCCCTCCAACATTTAGCATTACCTTTTCCTGTCATCCTAGCCAATCTGAGAGGTGTGTAGTGGTATCTCAGAGTTGTCTTAATTTACATTTCTCCAATTTATAATGACTTGGAGCATCTTTTCAAATGGCTAGAAATATTTTCCATTTCTTCATCAGAAAACTGACTGTTCATATCCTTTGACCATTTATCAATTGGAGAATGGCTTGATTTCTTATAAATTAAAGTTAATTCTCTATGTATTTTAGAACTGAGGCCCTTATCAGAACCTTTGACTGTAAAAATGTTTTCCCAGTTTAATGCTTTCCTTCTAATCTTGTCTGCATTAGTTTTGTTTGTACAAAGGCTTTTTAATTTGATGTAATCAAAATTTTGTATTTTGTGATCAATAATCATCTCTAGTTCTTCTTTGGTCACAAATTCCTTCCTCCTCCACAGATCTGAGAGGTAAACTATCCTATGTTCCTCTAATTTATTTATAATCTCATTCTTTATGCCTAAATCATGGACCCATTTTGACCTTATCTTGGTGTATGGTGTTAAGTGTGAATCAGTGTCTAGTTTCTGCCATACTAATTTCCAATTTTCCCAGCAGTTTTTGTCAAACACTGAATTCTTATCCTAAAAGTTGGGGTCTCTGGGTTTGTCAAACACTGGATTATTAAAGCTATTGACTATTTTGTCCTGTGAATCTAACCTATTCCACTGATCAACTAGTCTATTTCTTAGCCAATACCAAATGGTTTTGGTGACTGCTGCTTTATAATATAGTTTTAGATCTGGTACAGCTAGGCCACCTTCATTTGATTTTTCTTTTCATTAGTTCCCTTGAAAGTCTTGATCTTTTGTTCTTCCAAATGAATTTTGTTGTTATTTTTTTCTAGGTCATTAAAATAGTTTTTTTAGGAGTCTGATTGGTCTAGCACTAAATAAATAGATTAATTTAGGTAGTATTTTCATCTTTATTATATTCACTCAACCTATCCAAGAACACTTAATATTTTTCCAATTGGTTAGAGCTGACTTTATTTGTGTGGAAAGTGCAGAATACGTATTTTAACACACATATTTTGAAAAGGCAATTTATTATTCCCTGACACTAGAGACTTAAGTTCGAATCTTGTACTTATCATTCCTATAACTGTACAAAGATTGTTTTTTATTCTCTGATCATATTTTTTGGACTACAGATTGAGGGTGTTAGAATAGATGATTTCTTTTTTTTTTTTTTAATAGCCTTTTATTTACAGGATATATATATGGGTAACTTTACAGCATTAACAATTGCCAAACCTCTTGTTCCAATTTTTCACCTCTTACCCCCCCCCCCTCCCCTAAATGGCAGGATGACCAGTAGATGTTAAATATATTAAAATATAACTTAGATACACAATAAGTATACATGACCAAAACATTATTTTGCTGTACAAAAAGAATCAGACTCTGAATTATTGTACAGTTAGCTTGTGAAGGAAATCAAAAATGCAGGTGTGCATAAATATAGGGATTGGGAATTCAATGTAATGGTTTTTAGTCATCTCCCAGAGTTCTTTTTCTGGGTATAGCTAGTTCAGTTCATTACTGCTCCATTAGAAATGATTTGGTTGATCTCGTTGCTGAGGATGGCCTGATCCATCAGAACTGGTCATCATCTAGTATTGTTGTTGAAGTATATAATGATCTCCTGGTCCTGCTCATTTCACTCAGCATCAGTTCGTGTAAGTCTCTCCAGGCCTTTCTGAAATCATCCTGTTGGTCATTTCTTACAGAACAGTAATATTCCATAATTTTCATATACCACAATTTATTCAGCCATTCTCCAACTGATGGACATCCATAGAATAGATGATTTCTAAAGTTCTTGTCTATTCCCAACCTCTGGTTCTATGGGAAAATCAGTGGCTAGGAAGCTAGAAGACCTGAGATCTACCTCTTATAATCTGTGTGGCCTTGATAAAATTATTCAACTTTCTGAGCCTTTGTCAACTCTTGTATAAAATAAAGATCATAGTAATGAGAATAATGTTCTCTACCTATTAAATGGCTGGTTGGAAAATCAAAGATTATCATAATGGCTTATATAGTCAACCCTCAACTTTTGCATGGATAATGTTCTTAGAAAACAAGGTAAAATTAAAAATCGCAAATGTTGATCCATTAAGTCTATAGACATAGATAGTGAGGTTCCCACACTTACCCAAAGTATATACTCTTTCTCTAGAGAATACTGAAAATACACTTTTCTTTAAACAATTCTTTATGGCAAAACATTAATTTTGGTAAGATGCATGTTTTTCTAACTCAATAAATAGGAAATAACCTATAAAACAAAGTACACAAAATAAAATTGGTAACATGTAAAACATTTTTTCTCTCTAGCAATTCCCTAGAACTCTGTGTTCTTTTGAGCTAACATCTCAATAAAAAAAATAATTTCAGACAATATTCATTTACAGCATCGTAAATGTTGTGCTACAAATAAAATTCTTAAAACTAAAACTTTTCCTTAACTTAAATCTTTCCTTCTATATTGTATCAGATGACAGTATAAGGAAATTGTATTTATATAATGAATAGTCTTTAAGTTAATACCAAATTTGCAATTGACAGTGGCTCCAGACATTTGGGCATGAAGTTTACTTCACACCTTTAATTTTTTACCAAGCCTTATCACTGACTTTGCTTGCTTGGACTTAGAGCTTAAAGAACTTTCAGTAAATGTTTTAGACTGTTTTATGGAGAACTTACACAGGGCAAACACTCACAAAGTAGTCAGAAAAATGATTAAATCAGTTGCATGATCTCTCTTAAGAATTTTAGAATTAATTTTATGACAGGGAGACACTGGCACAGGACCACCAACATGACATATCTTCATCAGAGAAGGTATTATTCTCTATAAGCAAAACAATTGTTTGAAATATGCAAAGTGAGAGAATCTACCCCAAATGTTTATAAGACTATTTGTGTCCAAATAGTCCAAATAGGCAGAGCATTCCAAGTTTATATTGGTCTGATCAATCACAGTCACACACACTAACTTGATTCTAATATAGTAATGTCATTTGTGTTCTTTTCAAGAATGAAGGATAACAACAGCAACAGAAAGTTTAAGTTTTAAAGGCAAACAAGAAAAATATGTCCTGAATGCATTTGAAGCTCTTTACAACAATAGAGTGAATAAGACCACTGGAGTGTCTAGGAGGATACCAGCTGCTTCCCAAGCTTGTGCACATTGCACTTCTCATTTTTTTCTCTATTGCACATATCTGCAAATGGGCAGTTGCCAATGCAAAAGTGAAAATGTGGTTACTAATGAAATCACATGAATGCTTGAAGTTGTGAAAGTTAAACCTGTGAATGTTGAGGACTGACTGTATTTATAAAATACTTTTCCTCACATTTTCATCTCTCTATGACGACTTCCAGATCTATCTAGCTAGTTCTAGTCTCTTCAAAGTTCTAGTTCACATCAATCAATCAATAAAACTTATTAAGCAACCAGAAACTGCTAAATGTTAGGAATACAAGGAGCAAGATAGATAGATAGGTAGGTAAGTAGGTAGGGAGAGAGAGAGAGAGAGAGAGAGAGAGAGAGAGAGAGAGAGAGAGAGAGAGAGAATAGATAGATAGATAGAGATGATAGAGATGATGTTGGAAATCAGCTGTAAGTCCATTGGAAGGCCTAAGCAAGGCAAGGCTACTTGGAGGACTTTAGGAGGCTTAACAAGGCCAGTTTCCCAGCTGATATGAATCTGAGCTCCTTCAGATTATTTACTGACAGTTGATATGACCAAAGTACATAAAAAGTTACAAGAATGGGTCAGAGAGGCATAGGGAAAAAATAACAGAGAAGCAATGGGAGGCCTGAGGTCACAAAATTAGTGGTAGGTTCATATATAAGAGCTAGGAGATATGTGAGCAGAGTTTCAAGTAGGGTACAAATGTCCAGAGAGTAGAACCAGGAAGTAGGTGAGAGTAGACATCTCAAATTCAAGTCCAATATGGAATTCTCAACCCATTTTAATGCTTTGGGTTAAGTTCAAAGTTCACTATAAAGAAGTTTGAAGTACACAATAGAGTGAGCAGAAAATAAAGCCACTGCTTTATTGAGGAAAAATACTCATAAGTCAATGAGCATTTTATTAAAAACTTAAGTTCCTAATCTCTCTCTCTCTCTCTCTCTCTCTCTCTCTCTCTCTCTCTCTCTCTCTCTCTCCCTCTCTCTCTTTCTCCCCACATGTATATGCAGAAAGACAGTCTTTGACTTTAAGAATAATCTAGAAGTAATACAACACATAAAAAGAAATTGGAAAAGGGAGGTAGAAGGTACACATTCAGAAATACTGTCCAGGTAAGAGAAAAGTCCAGTTAGGAGAAAAGAAGAGAACCTTGAAAAGAATGAAAACATGACTGGTTTCGGCTTCCTCCTTAAAAAGTTTCTAATAAGAACTTACCAATTGGAGGGAACCCTAGCCAGTCAGAGGTAGACAAATATTCCAATGTATGAAGTCCAGGACTAGAGTCAGCTTCTAGGGTGGAGAGGTTTCTGGAGTATTGTAGAGAAAGTCTTGAAAGAGAGTTAGTTCAGTTTGGAGAGGAATAAAAACAATAAATAAGAAGGGGCAGCACAAGCAAAACAGCGTAGTTTTTTTTTAATGGGGTTCTTATTTTGACCAAGAAAGATTACGAATTGTAGATAAATGCTGATGCATAGGGGAGAAATGGAAAGAGATAGATTCTAGAGGATTGAATTAATATTACAAGAAGATGGCAGGTTAGAGGCAGCAACCCATCCAAACTGACAATATTTTCCTCTGAACAACTTTAAAATAATGCCTTAAAATAAATTTTAGAGCAGCAGAGCCAACAAAAGACAAGATGAGAAATTTTTCTAGCCAGAGACAACTCCAAAGGTCAATAAGAGAGGAAGGTATGTTCTATCAAGGTAGAGGGCTGATCCCATATACACAGATCTAGGAGACCACTGTGATAGCAACGCAGCATCAGCAACTTCAAAAACTCTCAGCCCAGACACAGTAAGGGTTTCAGTCAATTGGTCAGAAAGAGTTTAGAAGTGACCCTTTGCTAACACTGGATATGGTTGGTGCTGATTCACAAACCTATTTATTACTCAAAGATTTCGGTTGCAGTTCTAGTATGAATGGAGTGAGTGTGGTTGGAAACAAGAGAGCAAGAGCCCAAATTGTAGTTCCAAGGAAGAAAAGAAGACTAGTGCTTGTGGTTGAAAGAAAGCAAGGGACCAGGTCACAGTTCCAGGGCCAAAAAAGATTCTAGTCCTTAGGGTTGTAGAGTAGTAGGAGCTCTTCTTGAGTAAAAACTAGAATGCAGACCAGGAAACCAGAGCCCACACCTCTCCCTGGATCATACTATCTTGGAAGCACCAAAAATTTGCAGAACCCCAGAAATAACTCTGAAAATGTTATTTAGTTGAATCCTATACTTCATGAAACAATTTTGGGAGTTTCCTGGCAAAGATACTAGTGCTGGAGTGTTTTGCCATTTCCTTCTCCAGTTCATTTTTACATGTGAGAAACTGAGGCAAACAGATTAAGTGACTTGCCCAGGGTCACTGTCAGTAAGTATCTGAGGCCAATTTTAAACTCTTGAAGATTAGTATACCTGATTCCAAGCCCAGTACTCTATCCACTGGATCACTTTCTTAATTGCCCAGTACTTTTGAAAATCACAGCACACAAAAGCTTAATGCTTGGAATGCTGACTCCTCACTCGCAGGTGAGAGAGTTTAACATAAAGTTTGAAGTCAAGAAATAAACTTGAAAAATGAATAAATAACAGCAATACAACCAACAAAAAATTTTGACCATAAAAACTTACCATAGTGTCAGGGAAGATCAAGACATTAACTTAGAAGGAGACAACAAGGTAAAAACTCTTACAACCAAAGCCTAAGGAAAAATACATAAGCTCAATGAAAATTCCTGGAAGAAAAATTAGATAGATAGGAGGGATAGAGAAAAAATTGGGAAAAGAAATGAGAGTGATGCAAAAAAAAAATCATGAAGAGAATAGCTTAGTAAAAGAGGAATAAATGATATTGAAGAAAATAACACCTTAAAAAACAGAATTGACCTAATGGTAAAAGAGGCACAATTCACTAAAGGAAAGAACTTAAAAAGAAAAATTGGTCAAATTGAAAAAGAGGTACAAAATCTAAGAAAATAATTCCCTAAAATTAAGAAGTTAAAATAGAATTGAAAGAATCCATTGATCATCTCCTGAAAGAGATCCCAAAATTAAAACTCCCATAAATATTATAGTCAAATTGCAAAGCTCTCAAGTCAAAGAGAAAATATTGTAAGTAGCCAGGAAGAAGCAGTTTAAATATGATGGAGCCACAATCAGATTCACACAAAATTTAATACTTTTCACCTTAAAGAAGTAGAAGGCTTGGAATATGATATCCCAGAAGGCAAAGGAGCTAGGATTACAACCAAGAATAACCTATCCAGCAAAACTGAGTATAATCCTTTGGAGGGGGAATGGATATTTAATGAAATAGAATCTTTTTTTTTTTATTTTGCTAAGACAGTTAGGGCTAAGTGACTTGCCCAGGGTCACACAATTAGGAAATGTTAAGTGTCTGAGACCAGATTTGAACTCAGGTCCTCCTGATTTCAGGGCTGGTGCTTTATCCTCTGTACCACCTAGATACTCTTGAAATAAAATCTTTCAACCATTCCTTCCTTTCTTCCTTCTTTTCTTTCTTCCTCCCTATCTCCCTCCTTTGTTTCCTTCCTCCTTTCTTTTTTCTTCCCTTCCTCCCTTGCTTGCTTCCTTTCCTCCTTTCTCTCTCTCTCTCTCTCTCTCTCTCTCTCTCTCTCTCTCCCTTCCTCCCTCCCTCCCTCTCCACCTTCCTTCCTTTCCAATTGATTGAAATTTACTTTGTTTTCAATTCTCTGTGATCACAAAAAGTATGGCTATATATTGTATTGGTATATATTGGTACTGGTATATATTGGAACTTTCTTTTTATCAGTGGCCACCTTAGGAGATAGGCCTCCTTCTTAAAGTATGCTAAACATAATTAAAGGAAGCAGTTAAATGACTCAGTGGATAGAGTACTGCGGGCTGGAGTCAGGGAGCCCTGAGTTTAAATTTGACCTCAGATACTTACTAGGTATGGAATGATGGACATTTCACTTAACCCCGTTTTCCTCAGTTTCCTCATTTATAAAATGAGCTAGAGAATGAAATGACAAATCATTTCAGTATTTTTGCCAAGAAAACCCCAAGTGGAATCACAAAAAAATGGGAAAGGACTGAAAATGACTGACCAACTATAAAAACTTATTCTTCTCTGCTAAGCTAAGCTCTTCTCTTTTTATAAAAATCTAAGGGAAGTCCTAGTTTTTTCATTTCAACTATCTAAGCTTTCCCTGAGCTCCTGTAGCATTATTGTCACTTAAATAACTTGGGATTTATTCTATGGCATTATGAATTATTATTTCTCTCCCAATTATCAGTGCTTTCCCTTATAAGGTTTCAATGTACTCACTCTGTACCTTATAAATTCCTGATGAGGTATATATTCTCTCCTTC
The DNA here is from genome assembly GCF_902635505.1 of Sarcophilus harrisii. NCBI lineage: Eukaryota > Metazoa > Chordata > Mammalia > Dasyuromorphia > Dasyuridae > Sarcophilus > Sarcophilus harrisii. The sequence goes on from NC_045431.1 coordinate 51,815,020, forward strand.
CTTAACAAGTAAATTCCTTGGGAACAAAAACAGTTTTCAATTTTTTTTTTATATCCCAAGTACTTACTTAGCATAGCACCAGATATTATATATCTGGTGCTTAATAGATGTTGATTGATTGATGCGTTAGCTGAATTGGTTGATTGTTTACCTTAATTATTTTTTTTTTGTTACAATGGAGGGTTTTATGTAGGAAGGGTTTATTATATTTCTTTTATCAGATGAAGAGTATATTTTAATAAATCAAACAGAATAAAATCAGGAACTGTGGGAAATAGATAAGGTGAAGAACTTACAGGAATGTATGAATGCTTTTTCTGTATTTTATTTTCCTTATTTCTGTGTTTCCCCTATGACCTATATAATATGTGCAGGCTCATATCTACTTGAGCCTTGGCCAGCTAGAAACATATTTACTTAACCTGAGCTGATGACATTTATTGGTATTTGACATTTATCGATATTTAGTCTATTAGCTGGACCAGTCTGCTTGATTAAGCCTGAAGGCCTGACTTTCTGTTTCCTTAAAATCAGGAGATTTCAGGAAAACAGAAACCTTCCATTCCAATCTCCCCAAATAGCAGCAACCAATTAGATGCCCCCCACTCCCCTTCTCAATGCTCTCTTACTTGTGATGTAATTTCTTGTATAAAAGCTATGTATCTTTACTACTTCTTTAGCCCTCTTACCTTGAGCTTTCTCTTTCTTATCTTGTGATGGGATGGCTCATCCTCTGGAGGTTTTCAATAAACAGCTTTTCTGCCTTCTACTGAATGATCTCTGAGTAGTCATTTTGGGTAAGGGTCTTCTACATCCCTCAGTTGGGGGCTCATCCGGGATGGGGTCTTTGGGGGAGATGGCTATGTGCACCCCGAACAGGGACAGGCACCCACGGAGTAGTTTTCTCCATGGTCTCTGGCTCTGGGTGGGCAACCTCCCTCCCCTCTTAGACAACGACCTGAGGCAGGGATACGCAGTGGAACACAGAATTGAAGATTGAAGGAAGTAGAGTCCTGATGGCCAGCATTTGCAGCCTGAAAAGAAACATATGTTCTTGAGGTAAAACTCTTGGGAAGTCTGGCAATTTATTGGCTGGGTTGAGGGAGACCCTGAGGGATTAGCCCTCTTAAATTTATTTTTGGTGTGAACTGCTGTTGACCCCAATGATAAAGGACTTTTCCTAAGGAAGCTCTCGGGTGGCTGTAAGGGCATGAGGGTAGCATAGGGCCTCCGCCAACACCTGGATCAGGTCCAGGGTGGTATAGAAGTAGTCCAAAAATTTGTATCAGGACGTTAGCTAGGGAATTCAAGACTGGAATGAACTTCCCAGATATAAAAGGGAAGAAAACTGGGAGGATGTATATCCCAGGACTATTTGGGTATATCAGACTTAAATCTGTATGTAAAAGGTGAAAATGAAGTTTTCTGAATGTCTGTGTGTATTTCTGCTTTGCATTGCCTTTGTTCTGTGTTAAAAGTTAGAAAGCTCATAAGAGATAAGAATTCAGCCTCTGTGTTACAGGCTTAGAAAAATATCAGACTGAATTGTTAAGAGTTGGAATTCATTCAGAGTAGTAATTCTTTCAGAGTGGCTCAGAATGTGTTGGTCTTAGAATTTGGGAACTAGTTTTGGGCTTCTCAAGAAAAGAAAATCTTTTTTTCTATTTCTCTCCCTCTGTCTCTGGCAGTGGCTTTGCAGGATGGGGGAAAGAAGGGGGAAAAAATAAAAACATAGATTGAAAGTTTGGAAAGTTTTGAGAAAATGGAAAAACAGTGGCTATCACTCCTGTAAACAGGCTCCTTGTCCTGTGAACAGGACTCAGCCAGAGAAAAGAATTCTCAAGGTAAAGCAAGGATTGGTGCTTAATTCTTTCCTGGTTACTAAAGAAAAGATGTTTGAATGAAATATCTAGGTATATTTTAGGAAATTTCACAAACTAAAGTACTGGTTAATTTTAAAATAACTTTAAGTTGGTATGTGTATTAAGATTGGAAAATTTAAGATTGGAAATAAGAAACTGCAGATATTGGAAGGGAGAAATAAAAATAGAGTAAGAGAGGTAAATAGCTGAACATGGGGGCTCTCTACCCCATGTTCTGTTGGATCTCTGGGAAAACTAGGCATACTTCTAAAAAGAAATGAAAATTTTCCAGGAGCAGAAAGAAAAATCATTATTAGTAAGTTTTCCTTCATGGAATTAGAGAACAGAAAGTTTAAGAAGACTAAACTGGGTAATTGTTTGTCTGAAATATTTGATTAAGAGGTTTGGGAATTTACTATATTTTAAAGAGATACTATAATTTTGAAATTGAAATAAAACTGAAATTGGGGGAAATAATTTTACTGTTGCCTTGCACATGTTAGATTTATTCTGTGTAAAATCTTAAGAATTTTTTTAATATTGTGGCCTTTACAACTGAAGAGAAAAACTTTTCTTTTTTTTATTATTTGGTTGGACTTCAAATTAGAAATATAGGTTATTAAATAAAATGCCAGTGGCTTACCTTAGGGAGGGCTCATGTTTGTATCTCCCTACTTAAATGTCATGTTGCTTTTTAAAAGTATTGGGTAATTTGTAAACTATATTATGAGTTTTATGAAATTTGGTTCAAAATTAATTGTGAATCTTGAAGTTTAAAGTTTTAAAAAAAAAAAGGTGATTTAAAGACAAGGGAAAAGAGATTGATTTACAAAAGCAATTAATAGTTTAAATAGAGCATCTAGTCAGAAGTATTTCGGAGAAAGTTTGAACAAGTAGGCATTGGGAGGAGAGAGACGGAGACATGGGACAGGAAAATGAAGGTGATTTAAGAACGATTGATTAGTAGAAGCAAATGATTTCAAGAAGAAATCAGTGGGAAAAAGAAGGAACTTGTTGGAAAGGATAGTCACAGAGAGACAGCTGTGAGATTGGATGTGGTTTTTTTTGTTTGTTTGTTTTTGGGAGGGATGTGTTTTTGTGGGGGGAGAGCATCAGAGTGGCAGTGGAAAGCAGCAGTCGCTTGGTTCCTTTGGCTGAAGAAAACAAATGGTTATTTAAAGGGACAAAATGCTATTGCAAGATGTTAATTGATTGAATATTTGTTTCTTTAGATATATAATGGTTACGAATATTGAAGAATATGATCAGAAATATGAACTATAATTTGAAAAGGTTATTTCAAAAAGTTTAATTGATGTTTTCAAGAACTTTTCAGATTCTTTTTATGTGAAAGTTTTAATTAATTGTATTGATGCCAATTATCTGAAAGGAACTCCAAGGATAATAGTTTTTGCCTTCTACCTTTTGAAAATGTTTTTGTTGTGAACAATATATAGTTTGGGATTTTTCTGTGTATTGGATATTTTAAAAGCAAAATAATTGGTATAATATTCAATTTATTCAAGATGCAACATCTACTTGGGTATGTAAGAATTGTGTGAATTTTCTGGGATAAATTTATTACTGTTACTGATATAAGGTCATGGTAAATAACTGTTTGGGATTTATCTGAAACTTTGGAGATAAAATTCTTTGGGCTTATAATTAATGCTATTTGGGAGTTTTAAAGCTCTGCTCTCTGCTGTGCTGAAGATTGAGTTTTAACTGCTTATATTATGTTATAGTTATGTTCTTGCATTTTTTCCTCCTGTGACTGATTTCTATGATCAGAGCAATAGTTAATAAGAACTGTTAATGCAATTCAAATATGTCATACCTTGCTGTTTCCAATCTGGTTATATGTAATCATTATGTCCTAAATACTTAGGCAAATAAGTATTAGCCTGGTCATCTGTCTGTTACTGGATATTTGTATTTTATTTTAAATTTTTTTTTTATGATAAGAGGACAATTTACAATGGTCTGTGAAACCTAATGGCTATTTATTGGGACTATAGCCATCTGCTTGTCCTGTGAAGCAAATTTGTTCCTTCACATAGGAACTGTTGGCCAATCTATACTGGCCTTCCCACATGTTATTGCAGCTCCAGACTGTTCTAACCTTGTTAGATTTGGTTTTTTGTTGTTCTAGATTTTGGTCAAATTACAGATTATTGAATCTCTTCTGAGACATGGATCAGCCTATCTGAAGCTTAGATTGACACCATACCCATCCCCCTGCTTGGACTGAGAGCCAGTTCTTCACCCATTTCTCAGCCCGAAGCAGCTAAGATTGAGACAATCACCCATGCTCCTGATGTAATTTGAACTGATATGGGGGACTTGGGAATGGTTGATGAATGACTGTTAAACCCTGACTCGGTCATCTGTTACTGTGTGTGTAAGATTTGGGATGGAAATTGTTAAAATTGGTAACTGTTGCCGTTAAGGAAGTTATAATATGTTTATAATATCTATGTATGTTCACTTCAGAATATGTAATTGTTTGAGGGATTTGATTTGTTTTTTTTGTTTGTTTGTTTCTTTTTAGGAAACTTTTCCTGTACTAGTCTGTTATGCATAGGAACTTTAATTCACTTTTGGGATTTATATGTGGATGGTTATTTGACTATTTACTTTTTTTGGGGGGATGATTCCTTTCCATGAGAAAAAAAAAAGGAGAGGAAGAGATAGAGAACTAGAGAAACTGGTGGATTTTTCTCAAAATACCTAAAAGAGTGGGAACCCTTAGCTTTTTTGTTCACTTTGCCTTAGATACTTCTGCCCCACTCCCTATACCACCAGTTCAGATTGAATTGGAAGTCCTTAAGCAGTCTTTTTTGTTTTTACTATGTTTTAGCTTTGAAACCCCTTATTCTGTGGAATTGCCCTGGCAGACTCAGCTTTTGGGATTATTTTGTTTTGTTTTGTTTTGTTTTAGGAAATCTCCAAGATATAGACACCTGTCTTGGGACTGGCAGTCTCCAGCCCTGTAACCCCAGTTTCTTAATTGGTATCTCAGCATTTGTAATAACATAGCTGTTTTGAGATCAAGCCTCTAAAGTTTGGGGTTTGCCTGCCTTCGTGGTCTAACTGCATGTTCTGATAGCTCTGCTCAGAAATCTGTATTCTAGTAGCAGCCCTGTCTGTCCCACTGGGTGGGGATAGGTGGAGCTACTCCAAGCCTCACCCTTCTCCCCTGGAGGGGTGCCCCTCTGAATGGGCAGCATGACTGTCTTGAGCCCTGCTACTCCCTATATAAGCAAAAGTTAAGTGCACAAATGATTGAAGACTACCTAACACAGTGAACTTTCCATCTCAAACTGGATTCTCTGGCTGAGATGAGGGCCTTTGTACTGCTGATAATTCTGGGGTTGTCAGGAAGAGACTTGCCCTTGCCATAAGTCCTTGCATTTTTTAGTTTCATTTTGATTTATTTGCCTCACATTGGATTGGTGCTAAGATCTCCCAAGTATCTAGGGGAGGTAATTCAATAATTCAAATATTCAGAAGAAGAGTGTGTAATGTTGTGCCTCAGTTTCCCTAGATTGTCATCTTTGTTTATTTATCTTTGTATTTTTATGTTTGCCAAATGCCAATCTGTTGTGTGATAACTGTTTCTAAGATAGTTGGTGGAAGCAATTTTTATGGTATGAACTTATTGCAATCAGTAGTATTAAATTATCCTGTTCCCATTATGTCTACCCTGTATAATTACATTAGTAACCAGAATAGTTCAACGGTCCCTATCAAAATATTGCATACAGAAGATGCTATTAAAATGATGATTCTTCAGAGAAAAGACTGGAATGTATTAGAGAGAATGTATTAGAGAATGTAGAGACGATCTTGATTGTGAACTTGATAAACAATGTATAGATATATTAACTGATTTTGAACAGTGTGTAAGTTCTTCATAGAAATATGATAAAAATCATTTAGATATTAGAAGGGGGGAGTTGTGGGGAATAGATAAGGTGAAGAACTTACAGGAATGTATGAATTCTTTTTCTGTATTTTCTTATTTCTGTGTTTCCCCTATAACCTGTATAATATGTGCAGGCTCATATCTACTTGAGCCTTGGCCAGCTAGAAACATATTTACTTAACTTGAGCTGACGACATTTATTGGTATTTGACATTTATCAATATTTAGTCTATTAGCTGGACCAGTCTGCTTGATTAAGCCTGAAGGCCTGACTTTCTGTTTCCTTAAAATCAGGAGATTTCAGGAAAACAGAAACCTTTCATTCCAATCTCCCCAAATAGCAACAACCAATTAGATGCCTCCCCCTCCCCTTTTCAATGCTCTCTTACTTGTGATGTAATTTCTTGTATAAAAGCTACGTATCTTTACTACTTCTTTAGCCCTCTTACCTTGAGCTTTCTCTTTCTTATCTTGCGATGGGATGGCTCATCCTCTGGAGGTTTTCAATAAACAATTTTTCTGCCTGCTACTGAGTGATCTCTGAGTAGTCATTTTGGGTAAGGGTCTTTTACATCTCTCGCAAATTGTAAAATGAATCCAAAATTTTATGTCAGCCTATTTTACTTCTCAAGATCAAGTGATACTACTATAACTCAACATTTATAATAGTTGTCTCCTGAGAGAAGCATTTCCTAATCACTAGTGCATAGTCTTTTTTGTTGTTGTTGTTGTTATATATTAAACTTTTAAAAACACTACTTTAAAAAAATTAAATTAATTTTTTTCAAATAACAAGAGCATATTTTCTTTCCTTTCTGCTAGCTTTCTCTCTCACCCCTCCCATGGAGAAGTTTATCAGGAAAAAAAAAAACTGTGATGTAAAAACAACAGGTTTCAATAAAGTAAGTTATATCTCAACAGATGGTCTGTTTATTTGGAGCAATATTCAACAATGAAGTTCCAAAATTCATTAGACCTTTAAAGGACATGAAAGAATTTTTCCATAATTCTGTCTTTCTTTGTTTAGGAAAACTTGCATACAAGATTTACCTCCATCATTCTGAATTCTGAAAAGTTAATAAAATGGAATGGTCAGCCTGGAAAGAACAGGAAGGCACATATTTCATAACAAAGTCTGCCACCCAGTGGTGACAACGATGCTGAGGGTTGATGAGCTCTTCTGTGGAGAGGTTGTGTTGCCATTTCTAAAGCAGTAACTCTAAGAGGTATCTGTACTAGGAATACTAACAGGCATCCTGCAGACACTACAGGCCCTGGATTTTTTCTTCTCATGCTGTGTAATCACTTGCCCATTGGGGGAGCTTCACAGGGGGTCAAATACCCCCATGAAAAATGAATGTTGTATTTAAGGGGATCCTGCAAACCCCTAATAATCTCTCCCAGCATGCCTTGCTGCCTTTGAACAAAGTGAACTGACTGTTGTGTGAGAATTATAAAAGCAGTAGGGAGTGTGACAGTATGAAGGAAGGGGAAATCATCCTTAAACCAAGAGAGAACATGTATTTTATTCTATCTTGACCCGGGAGCAATGTCCTTTAAAAAACAGAATCATTTTAAATTAATGTGAGCACCTTTGGTGAACTCAGTGGGAAATACTTTTTTAATTTGAAAGTTTGGGTTCTAATCTTATGCCTGCAAGGAAACCATATAGAAATTGCTTTGCCAGGTTCTCGTCCTCTCTCCAGAACCGTAACTGGGTCTGGGTAAATGGGGCTCTATTCCAGTGTACCTGACATTCAAGGTACCTTTTTTTCTCTCATAGGGTCAATCTTGCCTTGAGATCCTCTGTATCTTTCCATTGCTCTCTTTCTTATCCTGATCTTTCAATGACTTTTTCTACTTCATTGTAAACTTTCAGGTCATTCCCCCTCCCACCTCCGTAGATGTCATTACTCTTGCAGTTTTCTACTGATACTTGGTAGATAATCCGTTCCCAGATAAGAATTTCTTTTGTATATGGGGTCAAGTAGGATCCACTTCTGCCACCCCTTCCTTTATCTCCCTTTTTCCTCTTGTGATGATGTGATGATGTGGCTGGAATTTAGAGTGATATCCTATATGTCAGGGATCTGGGCATCTTCCATGTTTTTATAAAATATCATAGAGCTCAGTTGTTATTGGGGGCTGGAATCAGATTGGAAAGAAGTGTCAGCAGTGAGACTGTCAGGAGTTCATGAAGAGTAAGAAACAAACAGGTTATAGACAGAGTGAAGGAAATCATAGGATCAGATTTCAAATTGGTAGGAAATTTAGAGATTATCTAATCTAAGGTTCCTAAACTGAATTTCTTTTTATTTATTTAATTTTTTTTTAAATTAATTTATTTTTTTAATAGCCTTTTATTTACAGGATATATACATGGGTAACTTTACAGCATTAACAATTGCCAAACCTCTTGTTCCAATTTTTCACCTCTTACCCCCCCCACCCCCTCCCCTAGATGGCAGGATGACCAGTAGATGTTAAATATATTAAAATATAAATTAGATACACAATAAGTATACCTGACCAAAACGTTATTTTGCTGTAGAAAAAGAATCAGACTGAAATATTGTACAATTAGCTTGTGAAGGAAATCAAAAATGCAGGTGTGCATAAATATAGGGATTGGGAATTCAATGTAATGGTTTTTAGTCATCTCCCAGAGTTCTTTTTCTGGGCATAGCTAGTTCAGTTCATTACTGCTCCATTAGAAATGATTTGGTTGATCTCGTTGCTGAGGATGGCCTGATCCATCAGAACTGGTCATCATCTAGTATTGTTGTTGAAGTATATAATGATCTCCTGGTCCTGCTCATTTCACTCAGCATCAGTTCATGTAAGTCTCTCCAGGCCTTTCTGAAATTATCCTGTTGGTCATTTTTTTTTTTTTTAAATTTAATAGCCTTTTATTTACAGGATATATACATGGGTAACTTTACAGCATTAACAATTACCAAACCTCTTGTTCCAATTTTTCACCTCTTACCCCCCCCCACCCCCTCCCCTAGATGGCAGGATGACTAGTAGATGTTAAATATATTAAAATATAAATTAGATACACAATAAGTATACCTGACCAAAACGTTATTTTGCCGTAGAAAAGAATCAGACTCTGAAATATTGTACAATTAGCTTGTGAAGGAAATCAAAAATGCAGGTGTGCATAAATATAGGGATTGGGAATTCAATGTAATGGTTTTTAGTCATCTCCCAGAGTTCTTTCTCTGGGCATAGCTAATTCAGTTCATTACTGCTCCATTAGAAATGATTTGGTTGATCTCGGTGCTGAGGATGGCCTGATCCATCAGAACTGGTCATCATCTAGTATTGTTGTTGAAGTATATAATGATCTCCTGGTCCTGCTCATTTCACTCAGCATCAGTTCGTGTAAGTCTCTCCAGGCCTTTCTGAAATCATCCTGTTGGTCATTTCTTACAGAACAGTAATATTCCATAATTTTCATATACCACAATTTATTCAGCCATTCTCCAACTGATGGACATCCATTCAGTTTCCAGTTTTTAGCCACTACAAAAAGGGCTGCCACAAACATTCGTGCACATACAGGTCCCTTTCCCTTCTTTATAATCTCTTTGGGATATAATCCCAGTAGTAACACTGCTGGATCAAAGGGTATGCACAGTTTGATAACTTTTTGAGCATAGTTCCAAACTACTCTCCAAAATGGTTGGATTCGTTCACAACTCCACCAACAATGCATCAATGTCCCAGTTTTCCCGCATCCCCTCCAACAATTATCATTATTTTTTCCTGTCATCTTAGCCAATCTGACAGGTGTGTAGTGGTATCTTAGAGTTGTCTTAATTTGCATTTCTCTGATTAATAATGACTTGGAGCATCTTTTCATATGACCTAAACTGAATTTCACAAACTTTTACAAAATATTTTTATAACTACATTTCAATATAATTGATTTCTTTTATAAGACTATGTGTTTTATTTTGTGCATTTAAAAACATCATTCTGAGACAAGGGTAGGGAATGTTCTGTATACAAGCCACATAAGGCCTGCAAAATCATTTGCTAAGGCAATGATGAGCTGAAAGCTAGATACAATAGCATCCCACTGATGAGTCTATAAGCTGATCATTTTCTATCGTCTGCTAATGATGTTGCAAATATCCAAATGGCCCTTGGCAGAAAAAAGTTCCCCCATCCCTGTTCTAATGGATCTACACACTTTATCAGATTGCCAAAAAAAATTTTGTGAAACAAGCACAAAAAGTTAAGAATCCCAAATCTAATCCAAAACTTCATCTTATTGACAAGGATACTAGTCCAGAGAAGGTGAAATGGCTTATAGTTATAAAGGTAAGAAATAGCAAAGCGAGGATTAAAACTCAGATTTTCCGATTCATTGCTTTTTCTATCACATCATCATTAAAGATGTCACCTTTCATCCACTCACTTTCCAACCAAGCCTCTCCAGTTTCTAAGTCTTTGCACTGTTGTTTCTCCTAATCAAAAATGTTCCTTCCTCACCTCTACCTTATATATTTCCGAGTTTCATTCAAAACACAGCTTGGATGTTCCCTCTTCCATGAATTTTCTCTCTCTCAGTTGTTAGCAATCTCTCTTTTTGGAAATTATTTTTGCTTATAATATCCTTTATCCTTTAGCTTTCCCTACTTTCCTCTTTGAAATTTGAAATTTTTGAGGTGAAATTACAATATGCAGGGTGCCTTTCTCAAGGCTGGACAGAAAAACATCAGGGTAGCATGATGGTAATAGACTTACCTCCTTGGCAGGGATGATTGCTGAATCCACTTATGCTGCTTTGTACTGGACAAGCTGGCTGAAATCAGAATAGTTAGAGGTTCATGACAATGAATGGGCAGCCAAATCCACACTTTGAAGTGAGTTTCCATTTTTTTTCTAAGATCATTGAGCTCACCATTTCTTATAACATAGTAGTATTCTGTCACAATCATATACCACAACTGTTTTAATCATTCCCCAACTGCTAAGTATCCCTGCGATTTCCAGTTCTTTGTCACAAAAAGTGCTATGATAAGCATTTTAGAACATACACTTTCTTTTCCTTTTTTCCTAATCATCTTTGGAAATAAATCTAATAGTGGTATTTCTGGGTCAATAGTTATAAGTAGTTTAATAACTCTTTGGGCATAATTCCAGACTGCTCTCCAAAATGATTGGATCAGTTCACAATTTTGTCAACAGCAAATTAGTGTCCCAATTTTTCCATACCCCCTCTAAACATTTTTCTCTATAAGAACTTTACAAATGAAGGACATTGAGAAAAATATATTATCAAAGAAATGTATGTTAAGAAACAAGGGTGGTAGTAAGGGTGAGAAATTAAAGACAGTCCAAGTACTTCACTGATATCTCACTGATACCTTTTTACAATGCCAGGGGAAAAAAAAAGAAAGTTTGAAGCACTTTGGAGAGGTCCCATTTAGCAGTCAAGGATATTAAAAACAAGAATCACCCAGAATGCATAATCATGATACATTGTGATCTGTATTGTTGGAACTCTTAAAACGATGAGATGCATTTGTATTTTTGAGTATTTAACTATGTCCCCATGAAAAATCTCTCATTTAGAGTTAATCTCATTTATAGAGATGAGATGAAATTTTATAAAAAAGAGAGAGTTAAAGTTAGGAGATTCAGAGTAGTCTCTAGGGCAGAAATGACAAAGTCATGGCCACATTTTCCTCATGAGTATGATAGCCCTAAGAGAGAGAAACAATCAGGGGGAAAAAAAGGAGGAAAGATGGGATAAGATCAACAAAGACAATAATGGAAATTGAATAGAAGAAAAAGCTCAAAGTTGTAACTTCAGACCAAAGTTTGAGTTCTGGGAGACAGGAAAAAAAAAAGATGAGATGACCAATGGAACAATGTTCGTTCTGCTCCTGTAGCCATTTTCCCATGATAAGACTGTAGTGGCAAAGCTTTGCATCTGGGTAGGAACTGGTTCATGAAGCAAGGCAAAAAAAGCTTTACTTATGTCCAGAGCAGAGAAATGAGGAAAAACAAATAGAGGAAGAATCATTTCTGAATGACTGGTGGATATCTTAGAGGAAGATCCAAAGACTTGTCAAATCATCCCAGATTCAAAGTTATATAATGACTTCAATTTGACTCTCTGGGAATCCATGAGTGGAAGTGCTGGTGATTTTCTGCTAAATTTAGGATACTTGCAGTTCCTGGTGGAAGCAGCTAATTCTAGATGTCTGAATTATGTTCAGGAATTTTTAAATTTGATTCTTATATAGAGATATGTCTATATGTATATATAGAAGCCATGGGAAAGTAATTCACACAGCTGTTTTTAATGTATTTTGATTGCTTTACTTTTAAAGTTATGAATTTAAAAGTAAAGAAAATTAAGCCATTCCTATGGTTGGTTCCATTATTTCACATTCATGTGATTTGTGTTCATTAGAATTAAGTAATGGAGAAAGAGGACAGAATTTCCTGGTATGTAAGGATTCTAAATTGACAGATCCATAGTGACCACAAATCCCTTGACCAACAAGGTGAACAGCTGCAATGTGCATAATGACAGAGGTAGAAATATAAATAACAGCTTTCTGAAGAACCCTGGAGGAACCATAATTCTCCTTAACTAAGAGCTGGCATTTGGTGGAACATACAATCATTTAGGGCCACTTTGTTTTAACAGAAAAAAGAGAAGAAAAATAGTAATTGATCAACTTTGTCATCCCTCTGTTTTGGATTTGTTATTTTTATCTAATGCTCCTGGATCTTAGTTTCCTCCTCAGAAGTCCTCATTTGAAGTCTCTTCCATTTCTGGATCTATGATCCTATGATCTCCATGGGCAGCCAGTCAATTAATAAGCACATACTATGTACAAGGGACTGTGTCAAACACTAGAATACAAAGAAAGGCAAAAAAGGCAAAAAAAAAAAAAAAAAAAAAGTTCAAATTCTAATGAGGGAGACAACTTGCAAACAAGTACATCCATACAAGATATACATGGGGTAAATTGGAAATAATCTCAGAAGATTCCTTGAAGAAAGGAAACTAGGTGGGGACGTGCCCTGGAGATGTTCTTTTGCAGAAGATAGAATTTGTGGTAATTTTTAAAGAAGCCAGGGAGGCTAGAAAGCAAGGTGAGGAAGGAGAGCATTGCAGGTATGGTAGACAGTCAGTGAAAAGGCACAGAAGAGATTTCCCAACTTATTCCCAGTGAGGGCTCTGAAACTCAATGAAGAGACTATGTTGCATGGGAGGAACAAGAAGAAGACCAGTATTGCTGGATCAGAGAATAGTTGGAGATGAGTAAAGTGTAAGAAGAATGGAAGGACAAGAAGAAGCAAGTTTGTGAAGAGCTTGAAAAGATAAATGGAAGGTTTTATAGTTGATCCTTGAGATAACAGAGAGCCACAGGAGTTAATTGAATGGAATGTCACATCAGACCTGTGCTTTTAAAGGTTACCTGGTGGCTGAGGGGATGATGAATTACAGTAGAAACAGAGACTAAGGTGATGGTCATTGAAATAGAGCAGAAAAAAATAAACTTCATAACTATTGATAGAACTTAGTGATTGATTAATATAGGAAATGGAGAAAAGAAAGACTCCCAAGTGCTTGGATGAATGACATGAATATAGGCTTGTGACTCTTCATCAAAGAAGTGACAGTTGAACTTACAGAAATTGGTAAGCTCTCAAGAAGAGAGTTGCCATGGAATCTAGGACCAAGGAGCAGCCTACCAGCAGTTTTGTGAGGTAAGTATTCTAGCCATGATTAGTCCAATCCTATAACTCAGGTTTGTATTCTTTTTAATTCTTTGGTTGCTCATGGCCACATAGCTGTAGTTGTCAGAAATGGGCTTAAAATTCTATCTTCTTGACTCTAAGACTAGCACTTTATCCACAATCCCATGCAGAGAGTCACTGGAAATGGACAGATTTAAGATGCTAGAGTGATAAGGGATAAACATGAGAGCAAGATATGTCAGGAGGGGATGGATCTACATCACAGGTTGAAATGTTATCATCATAGGGGATTAAGGAGGCTCTTCCTTGGAGCATGGAGAAAAAAATGAAGGGCAAAATGTAGCCACGAGATAGTCTTGGTGAAGATTAAAGTGGCTGAGGGAGCTTATGCCATATGGCCTCCATCTCAGGTGAAAAACACAGCAATGCCCTCTGGAGCGTAGGTCTCAGCTTACAAGAAGAAAGAACAATCATTGTGGAAAGTGTGCCAGAAGGTTGTTGAGGACTGAATTGTAGAAAGAGCTTGATAGACATTAAGCATCACAAGTTTAAAGCTAACTTGTTTTCAGTGTTTTCACAGTATACTCAAAACCCTGAAGTATGGTAGAGGTATCAAATGGTAGAGTGGGTGGTTATCAAAAATAGGTTAATGTTTTACATATACACACCTGCATGTGTGTATTTGTATATATTTTTCACCTATATGATCTCTGAGGCATCTTCATCTCAAATCCCACTCCCACAGAGGAGCCAAGTTCACAAAGCTAAATTGGCTGAATTTCCCCCTTGGGATTTTAGTCATATCACTCAGAGTGTAAGAGTATCTTTCCTTATTTCAAAAATTCTTAATCTGGAGTCCATAGAGCCTTCAAATAACCTTTGTATTTCAGGAAGCTCTGTGAACTTGGATGGGAAAAAATACATCTTTACTTTCAATAATCTCTAATTGAAATTTCTCATTTTCTTCAACTATGAATTTTTCAAAAAATATTCCAATGAGTCCATAAACTTCACTAGATTGCCAAAGGAGTCCATGATATAAAAAAAGTTTAGGGATCTCTAATCTAATTCCATCAATTATTCCCCATTGGTATACACTTTTACCCAAGATTATCAATTAAGAAGTATTTAGTCAGTCAACTCTAAGTAGCTTTTAGAAAGGGGGATTTGCTAAGGGAGTATAATAGTGGCAGTTAATATGAAATATCTGCCCTGGAGGTCTGTGATTCTCTCCTATAAATGCTTACAGAATCCAGGGGAAAGGAAGGATAGAAAGCAATCTGCAGCAAAGGGGGAGCTCTCAATCCTTGACTTCTGAAAGTTCTTTTCTCCCATTCAGTGTGGGATGCCCCAACAAGTTCCCCTTAGTTGTGATAGAATCTCTGGTTGGCTCCTTGTAGATCCAAGAGCAAAATATTTCTTTGACTTCTGATGATACAGACCTTGTTCCGAGGAAACCATTTAGGACAATATTGGAAAATCCAACATCTTTCAGATTCTTTGAAAGTGGAACAGCAGCTTCCTTTTAGGGATGTACTGGAAAGCATCACTTGCTCCATTTTGTGGAAAAGTCTACTTTAGGCTTTGATACAATTCTCAGGGAGTGTAAAAAATATCACAACTTTTCTGGACTAGTATAATTTCAGTAAAATTTCACACTGATATGCATTCTCACCTAATTAAAATACAAGATAAAATGAGCTGAGATAGTTGTGTGAAATATGTGTGTTTATGTGTAAAATGCAACATATGTACAATAAGATACACATATATGTATATATGTATGTCAATATAGACACATATATACATGTTTCCTTATATGCTCTGGGATATTAACTCCTCCACCTGTGATATAGATCCATTTCTTCATAATTTCTGCATTCTGAAGAGGAAAAAAAAACACAAAACCCATATTTCATCACTTTGCTTTTTGTCCTCTGAGGAACATGGATGAGAAAGTTTCCTAACTTGGTTAAAGCTTTGTAACAACTATCAGGCCCCAACCAAAGATTGATTCTCATTGCTACAAGAAGGAATTGAGGGGAGTGGTTGAAGTCCTAAAAGTGACTTTCTTTACAGCAATCTCCCCACAATTCTTATCTCCTCTCCAATGGTGTATGCAGGTTTTTTACTTCAGGGCATCCTTAGCTCTTAGCAACCCTCAATCCACTTTCTTTCACTTCAGATTTCTTTCTGCAAAACATAATAAAAAGCTCTATTTCTCTTATTGAACAATGATCTGTGAGGTCCCAAACAACTGAAGTTGGAATAGAATACTGAGATTTGCTGTACTATTTAATTCAATAAGCATTTACAAAGCAACTAAGCATTTACACTATGTGGCTATTACTCTGAGAGGATGCAGGGTATAATGTATAGAAAGCCAGTTTTGAAGTCAGAAAGGGTTCAAATTCTGCTTCTGACATTTATTAGCTTGTGACCCTGGACAGGTCATTTAGCTAATTCTTTAAGCATATTTAGGGAAGATGAGTTATAGAACTGCATGGAACAAAAAATTTTGCATCAAGCTTTTGTAAGGCATTGGGGATGCAAAGACAAAGGTCACAGTCCCCTTTGTTCAAGAAGGCTACATTCTACTGAAGGAGTGCAGACTCAAGACTATATCATATGCATGGATAAATACATAACAACTAATTTCAGGAGTGCACAGATAATACAAATTAATTTCATGAGGATGAGAGTACTCATTTCCAATAGCTATGGGGAAAGAGGGAAGGTAAAAACAGGAAAGATTTTGTGCCATACCTGTTGCTAGGAAGATGAGAGCACTGGTATCCAGGAATCATTAATCCAAAGGCCTCAAATGATCCTTAGGTCCAATTTGAGAGAAAGAAGGAATCCTTAATGTTTATGACCTACTTAGGTGCATTCTGTTCTGGCTGGCAGCCAACACAGATTTCATTTTTTTGTTTTCCAGGGTGAGAAGAAAAGGTTCCAGGCATAAATTATGAAAGACACTTGACCTGATAATAGAGACATCCTTGTTTTCATAGATGCAAATAGTTTCTCCTGTAATTAAACACTTTCACTGTCTGCTTCAGTGTCTTTCACATTCTCTGCTCACAAAATGTTAGCGCTGGAAGAGCTCTTTGAGGTCATGTACATTTTTCTTATTTTATAGATAAAAACAGAAAAAAGGGAAAACACCTATCCAATCATAAAATGGTGAAGACATTCAATCCACTTATCTCTTTTATGATCCTAGAAAGGCAATATGGTAGAATGGATAAAGTGATGGATATACTTGGACCCTTTAATCCCAATCCTTTCGGATTAACTGAGTTATTATTGTTGTTACTAATTCCTTCTGACAAATATATTTCCCTCCCCGTTATTACTCTTGCTTTCTTTTGTGTTCAAGGATTAATATGATACTCCTGTTTGAAAATCCTATTCACCTCTTCCCAAGCCGAATTATTATGCATTTTTCAAAGTTACCTCTCTCTGCTTAGCACAAAGTTAAGGAACCATGAGGCAGAATTTTGCATATAAGAGAAGGTTCAATATTGGAGTAGGTGCAAGGCATGAGCATGCTAGTATATATTTAACA
The DNA here is from genome assembly GCF_902635505.1 of Sarcophilus harrisii. Taxonomy (NCBI): domain Eukaryota; kingdom Metazoa; phylum Chordata; class Mammalia; order Dasyuromorphia; family Dasyuridae; genus Sarcophilus; species Sarcophilus harrisii. Next base: position 51,832,121 of record NC_045431.1, read on the forward strand.
ACTATTTCTATGAAAAAAAATATTACTCATGACACACTTTTAAGTTTTAAACTGCATTATCATTTTCTCCATCATGTTAAGTCTACACAATCAATATAAGGATAAACCAAGGGTTGATCTGTAATTTGCTGATTTCTGAACTATAACTGCTCCCAATGAAAATATATCAATTGGCTCTCTGAGTAGGTAGGAACTAGATCCAGCACACCTACAAAGGGTCTTTGTGGAAATGACAATGATTTAAGACAAAAGAAAAAAAACATTTGTTCCATACCATTCTTGGTTGCTATCATGTCGGAAGTTTCTGACTAATAGAGACTGGGCTCACTTTCAGGAATTTCTACTTTTTCCTTCTTATTGTCCAAATCCAGTTGATCCAAGGAGCTTGAAAATCTGAAACCCCATTGGTCTCACCCAGATATAATCACCAATTCACTTCCTAAGCTCTTGGACTCACAAAACACAAAATATGGAAAAGTTTCTTTAATTAAAGGTTATGGAAACAAGTAAGGTTCTTCAGAATCTACAGAAAGTAGCAATTACCACCTATTAATAATCCTCAAATGATGTCACACTTGTAAAGCATCTAGTACAGTCTCAGGCACTTAATAAATGCTTTCTTTCTTCCTTTTCATCATTCCATTTCCAGAGCCCTGTAATACCCTCAATCCCATAGTACTTAGGTCGGTACATGTCAGCAAGAATGAAGGGTTCATTCCCCTACATAACCCCATGAACACTAGTGGTCACTGGTCCTTCCCTCTGGTCTTTATTGCTGTTAAATTATTCTTCTGCCATCTGTCTTCCTGAGGTTCTCACCAGCCCCCCAGTAAATGGTGTTCACTCCCTTTGTGGGAAGCCAACTCTAAGACTCCAAGTGTCTCTAGAAGTAGAATGTGTGTAGAGGACTCTTTTTGTGATCATCTTTATGGGCTTGTGCTTATGGCTCTAGTCCTTCCACACAAAAAGTAACTAGCTTAGAGGTTAAAAGGAGCCCTCCATGGTCTGTGTCCCTAATTCCAGGCTGTTGTCACAATTACTCTCTTTCCTCTGCCCCCTTTTTTGACTGGTTTGAAGCCTGCCTAATCATCTCTGCTTTGACTAGAGTTTGACTACACGGATTTGGCATTGGGGACCAACTCATTTCTCTTCCCAGTTGTCCACTAGGTCACTACTATGTTCCAAGGAAGCTATGAAGAATTATACAAATTACCTGAGATTTCTATCTAAAACATCTAGAAAAGGAAGGAAGAAGAGCCTCCCAGTATCAGCCTGTCTATAAGACAGAGGCTCAGAGAAGACTTGTTCTTAATCACTGTATAAAAGGGAGAATTTGAATCCAGAACTTTCTTACTCCAGGTCTATAGTTTCATCCTCATGACATACTACTTTAAAATAAACATAAAAAATACACACACTGAAAAGAAATTTTCTTTTTTATAATAGCTTTTTATTTTTCAAAATACATGCAAAGATAGTTTCAATAATCACCCTTGAAAAATAATGTGTTTCAAAAAAAAAAAAAATAAAAAAAAAATAAAAAAAAAAAAAATAAAAAAATTAAAAAAAAAAAAAAAAAAAAAGAAAAATAATGTGTTCCATATTTTTTTCTCTTCTCTCCCTACCTCCCTCCCCTTAGACGGCAAGTAATCCAATAGAGGTTAAACATGTACAAAAGAAAAATTCTTAATGGATGAACTTTAACCTTTAGGAAATGACATTAGAAGACATTCTTTCACTCATTTACTCATTCATTTACTCAACTAATATTTATTTATGAAGCCATATTATACTTTTACTAGTGCTTGTTAATAAAATCATTAGTGGACAAAAATGTGAGAGCAGCAAAGGCTTCTTTTTTAATATGAGTGAGCAAATACATTAAAAAATTTTTTTGACTTAGCTGCTGGCTCCTTAATCACACAACCCAGATTTGTGGGCAATTTGGATGTGAAATTCTCATGATTATTTTTACTGAGTTTCCAATGAGGTGATTTGACACACTGACCTATAAAAATATGAATTTCCCTGGGATTAAGAGGAGGTTTCTACAGTAATTGAGTGTGCCTGAAGATTAATTTCTTCTTTTTACATTTCTTTGCATTCATCTTGGTCTCTTGTGTCCCACTCTCAGGATTGTCGAATGTAATGAATTTCCCTTCTTGTACTCCAGGGAGCATCATTATCCTGTGGAACTCTTAAGTGTGAGGGGGTTTAGTGATCTTGGGGTATTTCAAAGTACTGTAAGACCTCAATTTTCAGGAATGTTCAGGGAATGCTGGTGTTAACGAATTTTCTTAGATAGATGAGGGTTAACCAGAAAACCATTTTTTCTAACTCTTGTTGAAAATCTTTGTAAAATATTAGTTCATTTTCCTACCTAACAAATAGAATATACTAAAAAAGAATTTTGATGGATCACCAGCCTATAGTGCCTTTGGATCCTTCCCATAATCACCCTCAGTAAACTATAACCTAGCTGAAGGCAAAGGCTTTCATTTTTTTTTTTTTATCTTTGTATATGGCAATGTTAATTATAGCATCTCTTACTTAACAGGTACTTATTAAATGCTTATTGGATTGGATTGAAGTGAATTTTCATTGTAAACACTTTTCCTTATTTTGCATTGCATTCCTAGAAGTTCCATCAGGCCAAATCTAGATTCAGTGTAGGAAAGTTCTTGTCATAGTCTCAGAATTTGAGTTGGAACTTCAGTCGCCTTCTAGTCCAGTCTGTGTCTGAATTCTCTTTACAGCACTTCAGATGAGTGATCACCCAGCCTCCTCCCGAAGGCCTCCAGTCTAGGAAAACCCATTACTTCCTGAGGCAGCTCATTCCACTTTTTGACAGCCCTAATTGTGAAGAAGTCTTACCTCACATTGAACTGAAAACTGCTTCTCTGCAACTTCCACCTATTATTTCTTGTTTAGTTTCTTGTTCCAAGCAGAACAAGTTTAATCCTTCTATGTGAAGACATTTCAAATAATTGAAGATAGTTTTCTTCTCTTCTCAAAGTGTTCCTTTTTTTCAGACCAAATTCACCCATTTCCTTTAATTAATTCTCACATGGCATGATCTCAAGGCAATGAATTAAGCACTGGAACTGGAATCTGGAAAATATGAGTTCAAATTTGACCTCAGACACTTACTAGCTACATAATTCTAGGCAAGTCACTTAACCTGTTTGCCTTAGTTTCCTCATGTGGAAAATAGAGATAATCTGTACACTTTTTTAGGATTGTTACAAGAATCAATTGGGATAATAGTTGTCAAATGTTTTGTAAACCTTAAAGTGATATATAAATTATTATTGATGGTGTTATTAAACATCCTAGTCCCAATACTGCAGATGTGGATGATCTAGGTTGAGGACATACAATAGTACTATTACAGATCTCTCTGATTTACCCACCTTGAATTGGACACCAGGCCTCCTTAATTCATCCTTGATACACCATTCCACCTCCAAGCTCACCAACCTTGTCCATGTGTGAGATGAATCAATGGCAGGTTGTATGTGTGTGTGTGTGTGTGTCAGTTTCTGAAATCCTTTGATATATGTCTAAGAGTAAGATTCTCTATGGTTTAAATAATTAAATTAATGATTGGTGGATTCTTTTGGTAACCAAAGATAATCCATGGAGAGCCTGAAAGCCTTAAATATTTTTTGAAAGATAATTTCTTTGACAAGTGAAAATCAGTCCTGATTGGTGGGCATTAATGAGGAGGTGGACTAGAAGTCTTTAGTTTCACCTGCTGAGAATATGACTTGATCATGAGCTCCACCTGCCTTCAGCCATCTGGACAGGAGAATCCATCTCCATCCAGACCATTCTCACTGGTTATTTTCCCTGATCAGTTGAGTCATTCTATATTCCATAGGAGAGGTATGACTGAAGAACAAAAACTCACTGAAAGTATCTATGGTTAAAAAAAACACATCTTCCCCAACTCACACAAATTCATGGATCAGACTTCTCCAATGTTGTAATTATTTTTAAATTCATAGTTTTTTTTTCCTTAGGTAAGAATTCACCAAGACTGTATTTTGTTTATAATTTAGACTGAAGGTAAGTCTTCTGTTTGGATGGGGTATGGCCCAAGATTGAAGATCATGTTCCTTGAGGGTAGGGTCAATCTCATCAATCAGTGATGTCCTTCAGAGAATGACTTCTTATAGAAGCTGAGCCTTAATGAGAAAATTAAGGAGAAAAGCTTGTATCTCAATTTAATAATTGGTTAATAATATTAATAGTAAAATATTATTTTTTCTCATTGGAAAAGTATGAAATATTTAGAGTTTTTTCTTACATAATTTCAAATTGTTTCCCAGGATTGAACCAATTCACATCTCCAAAGGTGAAAATTCAGCGTTGTTTTAGTTTGTATTAGACTTATTAGTTTGGAACACTTTTTCCCATGACAGTTTGCAATTCTTTTCAAAATTGTTTATATCTTATCTTTTGGAGAATGGCTTTTGGTCTTAAAGTGTTTATTTCTGTCAATTCATTTTTTGTTTTGTGATTGCCTTGCACATTGCAGTCACTTAATAAATGTTGAATTGAATGACAGTGATTTTAAAAAGTAAAAAGCTTAAAGATGGAACACAGGTATCTATTTCTATACCTCATGTCTGTAAATGTTCAACAAGTCAAGTAGCCTTGGACCCATACTATATTCTTGCCTAGAGAGCCAGACAAACAAACGTCTTGGTGTAGGGTCAGATCTAGGGAAGAAGCCTAAAGAATTTTTGTCAAATACCTCTCTTTTTAAAACAGATTATTCTACAGAAAAAATACCTATAAAGGATAGCAAGATAATAAGAAGTGTTGCAAGAAATGTAAATTTTAAAAATCCTGGTTCTGGAGCCAGGGAAATTGGACTTGAATACTAGTTCTTCTAGTTATGAATGGCGTGGCCTTAGGCAAACCATCTTACTTCTCTGGAATGCTATTTGATCATCTGGAAAATGAAGTTAGACTAGATGATTTCTAAGTTTTCTTTCAAAGCAACAGTCCCATGGAAAAGCGATTTTTTCCTCAATCCCATATCCTATCTTGATCCTAAAGAGGAAAGCAATGTGCTAGGATAGAAAAATAATGAGTGAATCAGAAGATTTGGGTCCAAAAATGTGGCTCTTCCACTTACCACCTGTATAAATGTAGCCAAGTTTTCTGGGTCTCAGTTTTCTTTTATGTAAAATGAGGCAACTGAATCAGATGACCTCCAAGATTTCTTTCAGCTCTGTGTCTATGATGTCATCTTATCCTGGGCAACTATCTCTGAAGCTTGCAAAATGTTTGTTATATCCTTAAAGTAAATAATGCAAGTAATATCATTTCCATATTACACATAGGGAAATTGAAGATTGAGGTTGTGACTTGTTACAGTCACCCAGTAAGCATGTGAGATAGGATTCAGATCCAGATCTCATAATCCCATTGACCCTTTATACTGTATAGTTGCTTGGTAGCAAAGCCAGTTCAGTGGTGGAAATGATGGGATTGGTTTGAAATGCTGCAGATCCAGGAACTTTGAGCTCCACCCAGATGCAAACTATTCTCAGTTTCTGAATAATTCAGCAAGAATCATGGTGGCCTACCAAGTTTATTTTGTACATGATGAGTCAGTCTTGGAATCCTGGCCAAACTCCAGTGTAGCCCCTTGAAATTTCAACACAATATGGAATGACTTATTACTTCCTGATCGAAATGGCTGCGTGGAATTATGACTAGTCATATTGTTGAGAAACTACGTGTTTTATCTCTACTCAGAAATGACTCCTAACCACACAGTTGAACATCCAGATGATAGTTTCCTAGATTTTTTTTTCTCTTTTCCTTTTTAAAAAGCAATCTTGTATTAATCTCCTAAGACAGCACAAAAGTTAAAAAAAAAAAAAACAACTATGAATTTAAAAATAATTACGACATTGGAAAAGTCTGATCCATGAATTTGTGTGAGTTGGGGAAGATGTGTTTTTTTTTTTTAACCATAGATACTTTCAGTGAGTTTGTTCTTCAGTCATTTTTCAATTGTGTCCTCATTGAGGATATTGGAATAATATGCCATTTCCTTCTTCAGCTCATTTAACAGATGAGGAAACTGAGGCAAACAGACTTAAGTGACTTGCCCAGACTCACACAGCTAGTAAGTATCTGAGACCAGACTTAAACTGAGGGAAATGAATCTTTCTGACTCCATTCCTGACACTTTATCCACTAGCTTGTCTTTCACTGAATAATGAGATATAAATAGACTTATTTTGTCTCAGTTGATTTCTGTATTTGGTAGAAATTTCAAATCAAGAAAGAACTATGGATATGTTAATAGTTTGCCTGCTTAACCATCTTTAATAATTTGGTAACAGAGTCATCTCTCTGGAATCAAGAGCCTGGGTTCAAATTCCATTTTTGATGTTTGTTAACTGTGAACTCAACTAGAAAGCAGTTGGTAATATGGGATTAGAGCTCAATAGAAAGAATGAGGATGAAAATATAGATCTTGGAATCATCAGTGTAGAGGTGGTAATTAAATTCACTTGAGCTGATATTAGTAATGAGAGTTTAAATAATATAAAGTTTAGCCACTCCTACCCTCTCCTTCAGTTAAACTGCCCTCTCCCCTATCATGGGGATGCATGCAATAGTTATTAGGTGAGCTGGACACCTTCTTGATTCAAAACTGACTTCTTCCTAGACAAGGAATACTTATCGATTTTCAGAATGCACCCTCAGGGGACAATGAGTTGCTTCCAGTCCTCTAGGGAGAAGATCTAAGCAGAACTGAAATTATGACCTATAACCTACTTAGAGCACAGTGAGGTGCCAGGATTTAAATATCCTGGCTTTCTGAGGTTTCTTCCTCTTACCTGTTCTCTCTTTACCTGGCAGATGAAAAACACACTTCTTCATGCTATTCTCTCTGCTGTAAATGACACAATAGAAAATTCTCTATTTTCTTCCTTGTTGACAAGATGATGCTCATACTCTCTTTTTCTTATAAGCAAGGGTGAATAGAAAATTGATTTTCTGGTAGAAAAATAACCAATGTTTAAAACAATTTCCCTCTCCTGCCCTTTTCTCTTCCCTCTTTTCCCTCCCCTTACCTCGTCCCTCCTCTTCTTTCTTCCCTCTCTTCCCCTCCCCTTCCTTTCCCTTCCTTTCTTCTGTTCTCAGCATATTGGAATGATTTCCTGGTAAATTTTCATGTGTGAATTGAGGTAGGGTCTTATTGAATGAATGAATGCATACAGGACTCCATGTTGCAAACAGAAGGAGATCTCAGAAACCACCAAAAACAATTGATCATTTTACAGTTAGGTTATCATACTATCATGAGATTCAGGTGTACGGTGTGTATTTAAGACCATCTAATCCAACCTCTTTCTTTTATAAAGGTGGAAACTCAGGCCCAGAGAATTTCAGTGACTTATTTAAGCATAAGTAACAAGCTCCACATCCTCAGACTCCAGCATTTGAACCCAGCTTCTTACACTCCGAGAACAGCCCTATTTTCATTGCACCATCTGGCTTCCCCAGGGCCCTTCTCATTCTTCTTCTGACTAGCTTGTTTAGGTCACCTGATTCTGTCCTAAAGTGTCCACTCTGTCTTGTTAGAGCCTTCCATGTAACTGCATTCCAGGGGTAGCTTGGCTCCCCTGGGGTTATTAGAGATGATGTCAAAGAGGTTGTACAGCCTTTCTCATTTCTCAGGGACAAAATGGAAAACTCTGTCATAGGCATTCAGCATCAATTTTCATTCTTTGGCTGCAGAAAGGCTTTTGACTGTTATTGCAAATGAACACAACAAAATCTCACAATTAAAGGGAAATTGTATATTTATCTAGAATGAAGCATCCCAGGTTTCAGAATGAAATATTTAAAAATAATAAGGATGTGTCATATTTATGGCATCTAAATGTTAATGGTCTTTCCTTTACTTATCTCTCAAGGCCTGTTGTCAGAGACTCTTGTTTTCACTGCCAAAATTGAAGATGTCATTAAAAAGGGAAGTTATGAAGGGTTTTGTCCCCATTGCCAGGACAGATGTCAGCAAGTGCTGCAGGGAAATTAGAATTGGGTGTTGGCAGTCAGCTGAAGAAGACAGGTTAGTGAGTTTATTTTTATCTTTTATTTCCTGCTTTCTTCTTTAAACCACAAACATTAAAAAGAAACTCTGAAGATCCTTAAAATATCATAGTGATCAAACTTAAGTTTACCTTTATGCAGATATCAGAATCATATTTTAGAATCAACAAATTCCTTAGCAGCCAAATAATCCAACTCATGGGAAAGGAATTCCCAGCATAACACACCTAACAAGTGCCTGTCCAGCTTCTTCTTGAAGACTTTTTGAGGGACAGGTAAGTGGTGCAGTGGACAGAGCACCAGCCCTTAAATCAGGAGGGCCTGAGTTCAAATTTGATCTCAGACACTTAACACTTCCTAGCTGTGTGACCCTGAGCAAGTCATTTAACCCCAACCCGCCTCAGCAAAAAAAAAAAAAAAAAAAAAGACTTTTTGAGGAGATATCTCTGATTTTTAGGAATTTTTTCTGATCACAAACCCAAATACGCTATCTTGAAGCTATTGCTTCACGCTAATTCTGGAGCTAATTCTGGTCTCCGGGGGTAAGCGGTGATCTTCGTGTAACTGATAACATTCTTTGCAAAAGGAGATTTTTAAAAAATCAGACCCTTGATTTTATTGGTCTAAGGCACTTCTAGAGGGAAACTCCATCCACCTATGTTGGGGGATATCTGCTGGGCAACTTGAAATATTAGGGAATTGTCTGAAACTCAGAGAGCTTAAAGAACATTTCCAAGATCATATAATACGTCAGAGGCAGGACGTGTTTTATTTCTCTGTCTACTGTACCACACTCTACAAGACACTGAAAGATAATAATAGATTACATACAGATAATTCTGTTTGATTACAAAGGATTTTATAACTGTCATTTCATTTGATCCTCAAAACAATTCTGAGACGTGGATAGTGCAAATATTAATATTCTCAAGTGATGGATGAGAAAATTGAAATATAAATTAAAAACTTGCCCCCAGATATAGCTGGGGTTTGAATTCAGTCTTCTAAGTCCAACATACTTTGTACTACTTTAGGTTGCTCCCAGAAAGCTTCTAATCTGGTGCAGATTAAATATGTATAATCATAACTACAAAAGGAGATAAAATTCCTTTAATAGAAATTCATTTTACCATGTGAGTTTTGAAGAAGAAAGTTCCTTTATGAAGCTAAATGTGAGGTTAGGAGACCCTCTTTTCATTTCTCAGCCTTTCCTTCTAATTGGCAAGGATTCTTCATAGCTACTGAGATCTTGTTTTCTTTTTCTATTTGGGGAAATGTGATGTCTTCTCCCACACTGCTGATTAGTGTGAGGTCAACTCGTGCAGCGGTATTAGGAAATGCTTTGGGCAAAACATTTATATATGGACAAAGAGTAATAAAGACGATTTGTAAATGGACTACAATGATTTTGCCCCAAGTGTTATTTCATTAATAAAGTAGTGTTCAATTAGCAGGCAACTTTCCCATTGAGACAGAGAACATAATCCCTTGCACAAATGATGATCTGACCCTTGATTGTCCAAAGCCAGCTGTTCTCAGTCTGTCCTATTGACTTTCAACTCAGAATCATTGACAGTTCTTTCACAAAGGATGTTGTTAAAATTAGTTTCTAAAAAAGTTACCATATAGCACCATATTGGATGAGAGATCTTTTGTGATTGGCTTGTCCCTCGTAGATGTGGGTGGTTTATATACCCTAAGCAAAATCAAAGCGAAAGATTTTTTCTGTTTTCTGTCTTGGAGGGAGAATAGACATGGTCTAAGATGCCTTTTGAAGTAGCTCTGGCACCTGGGGAAATAAAATCTTTAGTTTTCAAAATGCCTTAGCTTTGACAAATATGAGAATTGCTAGAAGTATTGGATAAATTCAGCAGGAGTGTAGATTATTAATAGATTTTTGTCATTTGTTCCTTTAAACTATATTTGTTTGTTATGAGACACAGTTTAGACATTTTTGTGATGTTATTTCTATTAAGCGATTGTAAAATATTGTAAATGATTCCTCACCTATGAAAAGGGATTTTTTATTATATTTTTAATTTGTCAAATAAAATAAGCATTTCCAAAACAGTGTAATAAAAGAGATGATTGCACATGAAACTGCAAGTCTACTATTCACAATTTGTTGTTCCATTCAAATAGACAACAAAATTCTCATGTAAATTTCTTTTTTTTTTTACCCTCCTCCCACCTCTCCACTCTGGAGATGGCTACCATTAGACACAAATATATATATATATATATATATATATATATATATATATATATATATATATATATATAATTATTCTCTATATAGTTCAATTTATCAGTTCTTTGAGTCTTTGGGATTTTCTAAGAATATAATTATATCATCTGACAAAAGAGATAGTGAAAAGGGAGTTGCAAAAGTGAAATCAAAACAAACAAACAAAAGAAAAAACCAAAACAACCTTGGCTAAAGTATCCACACCAAGACGATAAAGATTGAAGAATGATTATTATCTAGATTATCATATTTAGTTAGTTGGGCAACCCATACTGCTAATTTATATTGGATCTCAGAGTTAAATACAACAGATATGAATATGAATTAAAAGAAGAAAATAGGTTGGCTTGCTTTTAATGATCTAAGCTTCCCTGAAAGGCCAGGTTTTTGGAGGGGGGAAGTTTTTTTTAAACTCTTATATTGTTTTTGTTTTCAATGAATAAACATTGATTTTTCTCTCCCACTTCTCTTCTAGAACAGAAAAAGAAAATATCTTTTTTTATAATAAAGCCAATTTTAAAAATTCTACAACTAGCCATGTCTAAAAATCTGTCTCATTCTACATCTCTAGTCTCATCATGTTTCTGTGAAGAGTGAGTAGCATTATTGATGGTCCAGAATCATGGCTGGACATCAATATTCTTCCTGTGACACTGTATGGTTGCAAGTCACTGAATCCCAAACATCTTCAGAGAATTAAAGTTGAGGGTAATCCAAAGAGCAATGAAGAGAATTTTGGTAGTCGTGAGAAGGCCATAACACCTTCTCAAGGTAGAATTGCCCAGGAGAAATGATGGAAAGTAAGTCACTAGAGAGCTTTAGGAGTGAAATAGGTGGCAGAAATGTAATAAGAACAATGGATGACTAACCAATAGTCATCCATCCTATGTGCTCCAATGGTAGACATCCAATAATAAAAGAGCTAGAGCATGGTGGATGAACCCCTATGGAAGATTTACCAGAAGACCTGAATAAAAATAAACTGGAGTAAGATGGCATGGAAAGGAAGAGTGACTCCTGAAAGACAATATGAATATTGACATTGATATGATCATCTATCCATCAAAATATTGGAAGAAAGAGCCAGATGGTAAACTAGATATTTTCTAGTTTGTTTCTCTTTCAGCCTTATAAATTCTGAGATTCTAATTAATTAGTTTGTCCCTTGTCCTTGATACACAAGACTGGTGGTTTATTCACCCTAAACAAAACCAAGTGAAAATATATTTTCAATTTTATGTCTTAAAGGAAAAATAGATTGACTCCATGATTCTGTTTCCTTATATACCTCCCTCATGGGGGTTTATATGAATGCTGGATATTATTATTTATCAAATTTGGAAGTCATTGATATAGTAAGAAATGATCCTTGGGGATCTGAGGACTTAGATTTGAATCTGCTTCTTTTATTTACTAGCCATGTAAACTTGGATAAGGCAATTCATCTTGTTAGCTTTAGTTTCCTCATTTATAGAATATAGATGTTGGACTGTATGGCCTCTAGGGTTCATTTCAGCTCTAAATCTATCTTATGCTCTTATGACAAATATTTTGCATAGTTTTGTTTCTTCAGTGAAATTCCCTTGACTCAATAAAATGTCTTTATATGCTCAAGAAAATGACTAGGAAATGCTGGGTTCTTTGAAATGTTGACAAGAGGCAATTGAGTAAAACCCTACTCAAAAAGCAAACGTGTAAGATGATTTATGTTCTAGTAGGGATGGATGGACTTGGATTAATAGCCAGTGAGAAGTGCCCTGAAACATGGAAGGCACTGAAAAATATAATGAAATCCTTTCTCTCTTATCTATGTGGCATGGGTATGAATAGAACTTTATTTAGAATGCAGAGATGTATGATTGTGTGTCAGGATACCCAGGAACAACAGAGACATTTTTATTCCCAGATGTCAGAGTCAAAGTACTATTACAGGTGAATTAACTGAGACTGAGAGAGAGCAAGTGACTTATTTAGGGTCATAACGGCTGAAGCAAGATTCAAACTCAAGTCTTCTGGAGTCCAATGCCAACCCTTTTCAAAGAGTCTGCCACTAGTAGTAGTAGTATATACTACTAGTATATACTAGTACTAGTAGTAGTAGTATATACTAATAGTAATAGTATAGTTATAATAATATGTATATTATATGCAATTACATATATATAAATATGCATGTGTAATTACATGTAATATATGTAAATATACATATATATAAATAACTATATATGATATTATATAATTCCTAATAGTGATGGTACAGTAATAGCTACCCAAAGTCCTCCTCTGGTGCAGGCTTTATTGATGTGTGGAGTGAGCCTGAATCATTGAATTGTGCTAAGAGGAATGGAATCTGAGGCAGCTAGATGGCACTGGATCTGGATTCAAATCCAACCTCAGAAACTTATTAGCTGTGTGACTTTGGACAAATTATTTGAACTCTGTTTGTCTCACTTTTCCCATCTACAAAATAGGGATAATAATAGCTCCTTCCTCTCAGGATTATTGTGAGGATCAAAAGAGATAATATATGTAAGACATTATGTATAAATGCCAATTTATTATTATTATTAGCCTCAGGTACAGGTCAGCTTCCTGATAATGAGCTACTCTAGGCTGTTGCTCAGACAGCAGATATAACTGTCACTAAAATAGTATAAATTCATATTGAAGTCCTCAATTAAGGGAGTTCATTCATCACCTTGGCAAATCCTTTAATCTCATCTATTAGAAAATCAATTTTGGAAAAGGTGCTTTCTGACATCCAAAGCCACCATTCTGTGACTAAATGGCACCAGGTGTCTCCTTTACTTTTCCATCTATGGTCCTATACTGTGACAGTTTATAGAAAGATGAGGTTTTGTTTTGGACTTTGGTGCCTACAGATTAAGGTACAATGAGAACCAACATCCTCTACATCCTCTGCTAAACATTCTTTACAATAGGGGTCAGATCTCAAGATCACAGACACACATACACATTACTGCGATGTAAATTTTTATCAAGGTTCTTGATAGCATCCATGAATTTGGTTTTTTTTTTTTTAAATATTTTGATACTATTTCATATAATTTTTTTCTCTTATAATCCTATGTGTTTTATTATATGCATTTTAAAACATGATTCTAAGAAGGGATCCACCAAAGAGGTCCGTGACACACCAAAAGAGTTAAGATCCCCTTCCATTCTAAATGATATATATCATCTTTTTTCCCCCTTTGAGGCAACTAGGTTAAGTGACTTACCCAGGATCACATAGCTAGAAAGTGTCTGAGGCTGAATTTGACCTGAGTGCTCTTTGCAGTACACCACCTAGCTGCCCATGTGGCCCCTATCATCTGAATGCAAAAAAAGTTTTCATTCTTTTTTTTCCCCACTTCTATGTTTATGAATTGTAAAGTTCATAAGGTGCATAATTGTGAGGTTTTTTAACCTCACTGCATCTCCAATCCCTCCATTCTTTTCCATGTCATCCCACTTGCACTGACTTTATTCTCTTTCTTTCCCCATCCTGATCCTTTGCTGAACTAACTTAACTTTATAGGTTTTCTCTCAATACCAAGCTTGACCTGCTAAACCTCAGTTCCAATCATCACTCCCCCATCCACTGCCTTTGCTATGACTAAAACTGGAGAAAAATCCCAAAGCCACACGGATTGGATCCACTACAAATTTGTTATAGAATCTCAGTTGGATCTTCACTTCTGCAAGGCAAATACTTCACCTCCCTACTCAAGTTACTCTTCCACTTAAAACTCGGCACTTTTTTCAACCTCTTTATTCCTGCTCATACCTTCCCATATCTCTCCATTCCCTCAGCTGAGAATCTTTCCTCACATTTCATTTTTAAAAAAGAAGATATTTGCATAGAGCTCTCTTTTATTCTCTTTTCACCTCACATTACTCAGATACCTTTTCTTATCTTTTCCTTCTCCCCTGTCATACATGAAGAAGTGACCTTTCCCCTTGCTAAGATTAACCCTTTTACATCCACAAGTGATCCCATTCCATCTCATCTCTTTTTAGCAAATTGTCCTCTCTATCTCACCAATTTTTAATCTTTCTCTGTTTACTGGTTTTAGAGGCTACACATAAATACTTTTGTTTCCTCCAACCTCAAAATTTTTTCACTTGATCTGGCCATCCCTACCACCTACCATCTCATATCTCTCCTGACTTTTGTAGCTTAACTCCTTGAGAAGGCTCCTTTTACTTCCTTTCTTCTCATTCTTTTTAAAAATTCTCTTTTGTCTGCCCTCATCATTCAACTAAAAGGATTCTCTTCAAAGTTACTGATGATCTCTTAATTGTGCAAACTAATGACCTGTTCTTAATTTTCATCCTTCTTTGATCACTCTGCAGCCATTGGCACTTTTGATCACCCTTGGCTCTTTGATAAATTTCTTCTCTCTAAATTTTCCACACATTGCCTCAGTTCCTTGAATTTTTCTGCCTCAATGCCCTTGGTTGCAACACCCTCTTCCAGAGCATTAGGACTGCTATAATGTAGAGCCGGCTACTCTAGGGTCATAAATTGTAAATGTTTAATCTCAAATAAGGGGGAGATCTTCTATTTCAGACACCCTGATTCCTAAGTCCTAAGTTATCAAGAATTTAGGGTCCTCACCCTTCCAACCTGTCAGAATCAGATTTATGGGCCGTTCCTGGAAATTCCCACTCATCAGTGTTCACTCTAGCCCTCCCTTCTGCCTTTGTGTCCTATCATTGGAATCTCACATTAGCTGCTGAATTCTTTGAGACAAAAGTCCAATTCAGCCCGGGGTAAAAATGGATTCTGCTCTGTCCCCAGACAATCGCTCCCTCTCGGAAATGCCAATAAAATATTAAAAACTCTCTAAGCTCTATCTTGCTTCAGTTTCTCCAGCATTACATGAAGTTCTGAATATCTCCATGCTATTCAATAAACTTCAGTAGTTCCTTTCATCTTTAGGATCAAGTTTGAATTACTGTTAGGCTTCTATGACTTGAAATGAGCAACACTAGAACAATAAAGCCAACAACAAAATAAGTGTCAACGACAATAATAAACTGAATGTTGTGGGATTATTCTGATCAAGCTTGTCAGGGAAGAGAATTTTTCAAAGCTCTTCATAACCTGACTGCTTCCTATACTTTCAGTCTTGTTATATACACCTTATGGTACTCTTCTCCACTCCATATACTCTTTGATCCAATGACACTGGGCCACCTTGTCGTCCCTTGAAAATGCTAGAACACATGACACTCTCCATCTCCTAAATGGGCCTTTTTACTTGCTTTCTTCCAGGCCTATGTTGCTCCCCCTCCTGGTTTCATGTAAGTCTCAGCTAAAAGCCCACCTCTGCAGGAAGTCTTTCTTCATCCCTCTTAATGTTAGTAAAATTTCTCTCTGAAATTATGTCCAATTTGTCCTGCTGTATAACTTGTTTGTATGTTGCCTCCTCCATAAGGACAGGGGTTGGTTTTTTTGCCTTTCTTTTCCCCCCACCCCTGAGTACAGTATTTGGCACAGAGCAGGTACTTAAATGCTTGCCGATTAAACTGAGGACTCTGAAGGGGATGGATGTAAGAAATAATAAATATCAATTTCTAAAAAATTTTCAAAGAAAAATACATGAAGCAATAAAGGAATAATATCATTTTAGGAATCATAGATTTAAAAGGGGGAAATGTCCATGCTCAGATTGTGCATTTTGTGACAGCAGAGAGACTCTTTAATTTTTCATCCTCGGGGCTTATTAGCACAGCACTTGGCACATAGCAAACGTTTAATAAATCCTCATTGACTGATTGGCTTTAGATGATGGCTACATGAAGATCTAGCCTCCTGTTTGGGGGGAGCAGTCGAATGTTCTTGGAATGCTACTGAAAAGCAGATCCTCAGTACATCTAATGTATTCCATGCAGAGATTTTAAAAGCTTTCACCGACTCTTCAGAATAATGCAGTTGGCTGCTTTACACGCTGCAGGAATTCTAGGTCATTTAAAGAATGATTGGAGAACTTCCATCTTCCAACTTTCCAGTGTGAATTGATCCTTAGAGTGCCAACTTAGAGCTGGCGCCCTTTCTCAGTGGGAAAATCACAGCTGAGAGAGAAGAGTGGCAGCATGGTACAGCGGAAAAAATGCTGGACATGGAGTTATAGGACTTGGGTTCGATTCTCACCTCTGCCACTTTCTTATCGCCCAGCTGCGTGGATCTTTTTAACCTCCTGAGATCTTTATTTAACGTTTTTTTTTAAATAAAAAAAATTAAATAAAAAGTGGGGCGTGAGACTTCAGGACCACTGTGGTCTATTGTAGCATTAAATCTAAGCTCGTAAATAAATACAAGAGGGAGGAAGCGGGGGGAGAGAAAAGGAGGGGGCGGGAAACCACCGCAGGAGCGCTGGAATCAAAGAAATACTTTCCAGGAGGAGGACTGATCATTTTTCATGAAAGCCCATTTCTTTTGTTTAGCCCCGTCTCATCAGACATCGTCTGTCTAGCACAGAGGCATTCTGAGGAGCCTCTGTATAAACTAGGTTAAGAACTGCATCAAAATCTCTTCCAATTACACGGAGCAGGAGGCTTAGGATGCAAATTGCTTTTCTCCTCTTGCTCAGCGGCTAAAAGCTCCCCCCCTCCCCACCCCCCACCCCGCCGTTAAGTACCTGAATTGTGTGCTTTCATTCGGTCCCTAGGGGGAAAAAGAGGCTCCCATGACACAATTCTATAATCTGGGTTTTGAGGAAAGCCAAAGGGACTGAAGATTTAATGGCAGCTCCCTCCGCTCACTAAAATGCCCAAGAAATCGGAGTCAAATGTCAAGGGCAAACAGATTGGTTAACTAATAGCAACAAGTATATATAGATGTATATTTTTTAAAATTTATTTATTTTACCTATATTGATGTCTTTGATTTTAATAGTATATTGATTTCTTAATATGCTCCCCCCGCAATCCCTTGCAATACAGACGTATTCCATTTAGAATATGATTTTTAAAAACCATACACTTAAGCAAAATCAACTGAAATCTTGATTATCTCTAATGGGATATGTAATATCACACACCCATGGCCCCCCACTTCTCAAACAAAAGAAGGGCAGTGCCTTTTGAAAAATATTGTCTTCCCGGACAAGCTTGATCAGTATAATCCCACAACATTCAGTTTATTGTTGCCCTTGCCGCTGACATTGCTGTTGACCTTATTGTTCTAGTGCTGCTCACTTTAAGAGTCAAAGAAACATAGGATTCAGTCTGGAAAGGAAAGGGGTCTTAGAGGACATCTTATTCTCCTCCCTAATTTTACCGAGAAGAAAGCAGGTACAGAGAAGATAAATGAAAGGTGACGTGGGTAATAGAAGCAGGAACTGAACCGGATTTCGGACTCCACAGTCAAAGATCTTTCCACTATACATACTAACCTTTCTCTCTGGGTGTTTTCCTGATTTTTGTCATTCCTTTCAGTTCAGTAAAATTCTATGCTATTCATAAGCCAAAATTAATGGTGTAAACATAATAAAATGCCTCCATTCTTCTCTTAGGAGGAGGGGGGAAAGCAATCAGAGTTATTGACTTGCTCAGGGTCATATAGCTAGCAAGTACCTGAGGTCAAATTTGAACTCAGATCGTCCTGAATCTAGGATCTCTGCTTTATCCATTGCGAATCTAGCTACCCAAGATGCTTGATTTCTTTAGAGGGTCACAAAAGATTCCTGCATTTCTACAACTTAGAAGATAAGGGAAAATGGGGTGGGGGAAAGACACATTCTCCAGTCCTTTGGCAGCTTAGTTAGGGTGTGTTACTTTAGCCAGAGGTTTTCTGCAGGGTTGGGTAGAAGGTCTTGGAGCTGTTCTCTAAGAATAATAGGTTTCATCCAATGTGATGAAATTGAATAAAGAAATGTGACATCCTATTCTTGAGTTCAAATAAACCTCACAAGTTCAAACATGGTAGAGAAGTGAGTAGATTTTATTTTAAAAAAAAGTCTGAGTTTGTGAGTTTGTTTTTTTGGAGGAGGGGATGGCAAATTCAATATGTCAACAATGCTGATGGACCAGCAAAAATAAAATAAAATAAACAAAACCCTAATGGTATCTTAGATTTGTATTTAGAGAGACATATCTGGAATAAGGGATAGAATAGATCTGTTGTCTTTGCCCTAGATACACAAGGTATGGAATATTGTGTTGAATTTATGATGGTGAAGGGATTGGAGATTACACTATATGAATGAATGAACAGAAAAGCAGTTTTAAGGGCTTGCTTACATACACTAAAGGCTTTATTGCATGTTGGGTATATGCATACAAAAGCAAAAGTCACTGCCCTAATGAGGTTTACATTTTAACAAAGGGAGTCAACATATATGAGGATAGTGGTGACCTAAGAAGAGTGATCTGGTTTGGGAAGTCACAGCAATGTTGAATGGAGTCGAGTTGATTATAATTCTGAGTGCCAGAGGTAGAAGATGGGAGGGATGACAGGAGAGAAATGGCCCCGAAAAACAGGAGCAGCTGAGATGGAAAGTGCCCTTGTGAGTGGGTTAGGTGTTTCCAGATAGGGTCAATCTGTAGCAGTCTGGTTTAGAGGATGGAGCAGGAACAGAATTAGTCAAGGTGGACCTTAATTGGGGGGAAGCTGAGGACGCATGACCTGAGGAATGAAGAACATATTAATAAGGGCTGTTTTGAGGAACTGAGAATATTTAGCCTCCAGAAGAGAAGATAGGGAATAGCTCTCTTCAAGGACTGGAAAAGCTTTTCCTGTGGAAAAGGGATTAGACATATTCCACTTGTAGGGGGAGGAGAAATTGGGCAGAATTGAATTCAGTTCAAAATATATTTCCCAATTACCTATTAAGCAGAACAAATGTGGTGTGCGAAAATGGCAATAATGCTGACCTAAGAGTTAAGTCCTACCTTTGACATATACTGAAGGGTGACTTTTGGTAACCCACTCAACCACTTAGTGCTTCTTGACAACTTTATTTTATAAGACAAAAAATCTCCTGTCTCTGTCACTACAAGGAGTCTCCATATGTCGAGAGCACAGTCTTGCTGAAATTATAAGTCCAGATTACAAGGGACTTGAGAATTATGACAGAAAACCAGAGGTTCTGCTATAAAAAAAAATCTTAGGATGTACCTAGGGTAGAGGTACACAAAATATATGCAGACAAATTAAAAATATTTTTTAAAATTGTTTTAAATAATTTATAAAACCCGATTGTATTGCTTATAAGTGACACCTTGTAAAGAGTACTTTTCCTCCAAAGAACTCAAAGTATTGTAGAATGAATTGAAATGTATAGTACTTAATATCATGTTGTTGAAAATAAGATGAAAGCGCACTCAATAGTTAAGAGGCATGGGAGATACAGCATAGATAGAAGAAGGTAGGAAATCATGGGAATAAAGGAGAAACCCAAACAAAATGATCTAAGAATATTTGGGGAAGAAGAGAAAGCTTTCAACTGGGAGCAAAAAAGGAAGTTATACAAAGTAGGTAGCACCTGATCTAAGCCTTGAAGAAAGCTATAGATGTTTTTAAAACCCACAGATCAGAAGGAAGTATATTCCAAGCATAAGGAAAGGCTTTTACAAGTCCACAGAGGAAGGTTATAGTGCATCAAGTTCAAAGAAGAAATAGTAGTACACTCTGCCTGGAATAGAAGATACATGATGGGGAATAATGTGAAACAAGGCTGGCAAGGTAGTTGGAGCCAGATTTAATTCAAGTCAATAGATATTTATTATTCACAATATACTGTGCTTGACTAAATTTTAGGATGTCTTTTAATGTCAGGCTAAGAAATTTGTATTTTATTCTAGAGGTAATAAGGAGCCAATGAAGGATTTTGAGCATCAGAATGATGTGGTCAGATCTTTATAAAAGACTGTTTTAGTAGCTCTGTTATCAACAGATGGATGGATGGATGAATTAAGTAGAAAAACAGTATGATCTGGTGCAAATGTCAAATGCATGATCCATAGATCACATGAGACCCAAACCAGATTAAATCTAATTAGGAAATATTTCGAAAAACAAGTAAAAACATAATAAAATAGTACTCTTGAGTATTCTGTGCTGGTCAGATCATATCTGAAATACTCTGCTCAGTTTTAGTTTTAGGAAGGGCAGTGATAATCTGGAGAGTGTCTAGATGTCAATAACCATAATATTGAAGACCCTGAGATCATGCCATTCAAACACTGATTCAAACACAAATATTGAGACATCTTGCCCCAAAAGAGAAGGCGTGAGTGGGGGTATTAGTAGATTTAAGCACTTGAAAGCCTGTAATGTCAAAAAAAAAAAAAAAAAAAAAAAAAAAAAAAAAAAAGACTTAAATCTGTACACTTGATCCCAGAGGACCAAACTAGTTAAAATGAATAGTGTGGCAAAGAAGAACATTTAGACTTTATGTGAGGGAAAATTTTTCCTAACAACTAAAATTTATTAAAAGCAGCCTCAAGAACTGATGGATTTCCTTATTGGATAGAGTGGAGAGTGTGAGCATTTTTCATGTATATTCTAGAGGGGATTCTTATAAAGGTACAGCACAGGATAAGATGCCAATGAGGGAATTTTCCATGTAATTTTGTAGTTCTAATCAAGATACAGGATACAAGATACAAGATACAGGAGGGGAAAAAAAAACACTGGTAATGAGACTGCAGCAGACACTGAAGGCTCAGGTAAGTATGGGAAAAGCCAAAACAAAAAACAGATCAGGAGAGAGAGCGATTTCAGAGTATATTTGAACTTCAATGGGGAAAGGTAAACATCTTTATTTTCATTATCTTCTAACTGAAATTTAACTCTTATTCAATTTTGATCGTTTTTTAAAAATATGTATGTTATTTCTGAAAATTAGGAAAGTACCATAAAATTAGAGGACAACTGGGCTGATCTTCAGGGAAAAAATAGAATCTACAATCTCAGGCAAATGAGCTTGTTTTCAGTTATTGCAATTTTCTAGAACATATAGAGTTGGGTAGTGAAAATTTAGAAAGAGAAACAGTGATCATAAAAAGCCAACAATTTCATCTAAAACAAGTTTATGCCAGATGAAACACATTTCCTTTTTTGAACAGGTTTATAGATTGGCATATTAGATATATGTAACTGTGGCCTACCTAAATTTTTTAGCAAATCTTTTACCTTTTAAATAAAAATTTACTAGTACCATAGGCAGTTATTCTAGAAAGATCATTTCTACACTGAGAACTTTTTGTTGGAAATTTATCATGAAGAATAGCGGTTGATTTATTGGTTCAAATAGTTTGATTGCAATCATTGTAGCAGGCTAATTATCATTCAACATGGGCTTATTCCTTATCCCTGAGAAAAAGTAGTCACATCTTAAGTTTTGCTTTTTTTCTTGAGCTTATGTTTCTTTTTTTTTTAAATTCTAATTAAAACTTGTTTTTCAATTAACAAGCATATCTTTTCTTTCTTGTCACCTTCCAAAGGTGTCACAAGGTGAGGTGATGAGGAAGATAAAGACAAGCAAAACCCTTATAACAAAATACATAATCAAACAAAACATTCCCAAGTTAACAATGTCCAAAAATAAATATCTTTAAGGGGTGACACCATCAACAAATTAAAGCAAGGAATATTTTACCTATCTATGGAAAAGTGAAGAATTTATAACCAAACATGAGGTAGAGAGCATTGAGAGAGAAAATGGTTAATTTTGGTTATTTAAAATTTTTTGCACAAACAAAACCAATGCAACCAAGATAGAAGGAAAGCAGAGATATGGGAAACAATTTTTACACAAATATCTCCAAAAAAGGTTTCATTTCTCAAATAAACTGAGTCAAATTTATGAGAATACAAATTATTCCTCAATTGATAAATGGTCAAAGGCAGTTTTCAAAGACATCTGTAGTCATACAAAAAAAAAAAAAAAAAAAAAAAGCCCTAAATCACTATTGAGTAGAGAAATGCAAATTAAAGCAACTCTGAGGTGCCACTCACACTTAACAGATTTGCTAATATGACAGAAAAAGAAAATGATAAATGGTGGAGATGTGGAAAAATTGATTAATTTTTTTTTTATTAATGAACTGTTGGTAAAGTTCTGAACAGATTCCACTATTCTGGAGAACAATTTGGAACTGTGTTCTAAAGCTATAAAACTATGCATAATCTTTGATCCAGTAATACCAACACTATACCTGTATTCCAAAGATAATTTTTAAAGGAAAAGATCCTTTTTATACCAAAATATGTTTATAGTACTTCTTCTTTTGATAGCAAAGAATGGGAAATTGAGAGAATGTTTATCAATTAGGGAATGGCTAGACAAGTTGTGGGATACAATATATATATATATATATATATATATATATATATATATATATATATGCCACATATATATGACTATATATAATATATACATATTATATCTGTAATAACATATCATATAATAGAATACTACTATGCTATAAGAAATGATCAGCAATATGCTTTCAGAAAAACCTAGAAAAACTTACATAAAGTGATGCAAAGTGAAATGATAACCAGGAGAACATTGTATATAGTAACAGCAATATTATATAATGATTAGCTATGAATGCCTTAGCGATTCTCAGAAATACAATGCTCCAAGATAATTCCAAAGAACTTGTGATGAAAAATGCTATCTACATTTAAAGAAAGAACTGATGGAGTCTGAATGTAGATTAAAGCATATTGGGGTTTTTTTTTTACTTTATTCTTTCATGTTTGTGTGTGTGCATATTGTTTTACAACACGACTAATATGAAAATATTAATACATGATTACATGTGTATAACCTATATCAAATTGTTTACTGTCTAAGGAAAGAGGAAAAGAAGGGAGGAAGGAAGAGGATTTAGAACTCAGATTTTTTTTAATCTTTCTAGGCTCTTTGGCCTATTTTTATTTTTTTAATTAAAGCTTTTTATTTTCAAAACATATGCATACATAGTTTTCAACATTCACCCTAGCAAAACCATGTTCCAAATTTTTCTCTCCCTTCCCCTAGATGGTAAGTAATTTAATATATGTTAAACATGTACAATTCCTCCAAACATATTTCCACAATTGGACTCAAAAATTTTAAATGGTTTTATTGAGTAATTAATTTAATGGTAACTGGGGGGAGGGGGAATAAAATATTATCTTAAAATGTTTTTAAAATGCAAGTCTCATTTTTCATCTTGAATCCAACACCTCTCTGTCAGGAAGTGAGCAGCATGCTTCATTCTTGGTCCTTTGGAATCATGGTTAGTCATTATACTGATCAGAATTCTCAAATCTTTCAAAGTGTTTTGTCTTTACAATGTTGCTGATTTAGAAATTGTTCTTCTGGTTCTGCTTACTTCACTCTGAGTCAGTTCACAAAAGTCTTCCAAGATATCTCTAAAACAATCCCTTTCACCATTTCTTATAGTTTTACAATACAATCATACATTATGATTTGTTCAGCCCTTCCCCAATAGATTTGTATCTTAGTTTCTAGTTCTTTGTCATCATAAAAAGAGCCACTACCAAAAAAAAATTTTTTTTGTACATTTGAGTCCTTTTCTTCTTTCTTTAATCTCTTTGGGATATAAGGCTAGTAGTGGTATCACTATGTTAAGCTTGTTTCCTAGGGATTAATTTCTCTCAGCTCTTGGCTTTTCTCCCAGAGACAGTACAAACGTGCATCACTTGTCCTAAGCTCTCACCCTCTGCTCTTTGCGGATGCTTTGTTCAAAGCCAACTAGTGAGGATTTTTTTTAACTGAATGTCACTTTGCCTGGTATCTTGGACTCAGTTATACTCTTTCACCCTGTGGGATCTCTTTCAGTGAAAAAAAGCAGTGAAGCCAGCACTTTTCCACCTGGGTCTTAGCAGCATGCCACAAATAGCCTGTTTTGTGTTGTTGGTATCCACCAGGGTCCCACTAACCAGGAATCTTAAGTTGAAAGTCTGAGATGACCCATGACTTTTGGGTTGCCCGATCAAGTTTCTAAAAGTCAATGGCTTGTTGTGAACTTCATTTTCTGCTGTTGAATCTTCCACATGTTCCACTTTAAATATCCACAAAAAATTTTCAGTTCAATTGAAGGCATTTAGTTGGATAGAGCATTGAACCTTCCGTCAGAAAGATTTGAGACAAATCTGATCTCAGACCCTTAATAGCTGTGCTACCCTAGGCAAACCATCAAACCTCTGTCTGCTTCATTTTCCTGATCTGTAAAATGGGGCTAATAATAGCACCTACTTCCCAGAGGTGTTATGAGAAATAAATAAGATAATATTTCTAAATCACTTATAAAATACCAAGTGCAATGTAAAGCTAGATATTAATTCACTTAAGTTTACTTCATGTTTTCCCACACTCTGGAATTCAAACAAATCTCAATAACAATCAATTATAGTAGGCATACTCATATTATACCTATTCCATGAGATTGTGACTAGACTTGTTATTTCCTTGATATAGGGAATTCCCAGATGAAGAAACTCCTTCTAAAGTGCAAGTCACCACCTTTTTTTCCTACAGCTTACAGTTTTCGTTTCCTATTGTCCTGAGGCATATAGCTAATATATATCCAGGGACTTGAACAGAGGTTTTCCTGACTCCAAGGCTTACCTTTGATGCAATTAGTAGCAGTGCAGAGAGTTGAGGTGTGAGCATCCCCTTCTGGTCAGTGCAGGTTCAATGTGAAAGAATTCATGAACACTAAATATTAGTGGCCAAAAAGGAAGTTTTATTGTTGGCACTGCAGAAGTCAGCTTTGCTAGGAAGGCAGGCTTTCTCAGTGGCAAAGTCCTGATAGGGAAAAAGATGTCCTAGCAGAGAAATCCTGGCAGAGAAATAAAAAGGGGTTTTCACTGAGAAAAAGGTCTCTTCACAGTGGGCAAGAGTCCTGGCAGGCAGCTACGTCAAAGAGAGAGACGTTCCTTGACAAGGCATAATCCTGCTTAGGACCGCTGCAAGGAAATGAGTTTAAAATTGTCCTTTAATAGAAAATCTGAGATTGAAGTTTCAAATGAATGAGATTTCTTCAATGCCGTCACTGCCCCAAGCCTAGATTTCAAGTTGAATGAGACTACTTAAGTTCCAGATACCAGGAGTGGTCCTGGACTAATTTTCAGCTCAATAGAAGGTACAACTACTCAATAGAGGGTGTAGCTAGTCCCACCAAGATAACAGAATGAAACTACTTATCTTGATTCCTTGAGGTGGGTCTTTCCTAGAGGAGAGCTCCTCAGAGTTTCCCTCCCATCGCCCCAAAAGTTCAAGG
The DNA here is from genome assembly GCF_902635505.1 of Sarcophilus harrisii. Taxonomy (NCBI): domain Eukaryota; kingdom Metazoa; phylum Chordata; class Mammalia; order Dasyuromorphia; family Dasyuridae; genus Sarcophilus; species Sarcophilus harrisii. The sequence continues at coordinate 51,857,718 of NC_045431.1, forward strand.
GGAACACTATTTGCATCACCTTCTATCCTCTATAATCCAGAGAGATCAAAGATGATTCTCAAAATTCCCAACTATACCCAAACTGATTTGAAATGTAATTGGAAAATGTTAACAAAATAAAATAAAAATGTAATACAACATAAATATTAACTTATCATTTTCTAAGTTGATATGTGACTCAATCTGTTTCTATTTCAAGTTAACATCACTACTCTACCTCCACATTATTTCTCAATTATCGTATATGCATCCTAAATGGCCAATGTTTTTTCAATAATTGTAGATTCTCATAGTTGGAGACCTGTGTTCAGAACATAGTTCCTTCTACAACATTCCCCCAACAGTTGTTTTTTCATCAGTTGTATAAATATCTCTAGTGAAGGAGAAGTCAGAGACCATTTCATTTTTTTGGACAATTTCAATTGATAAGAAGTTTTTCCTTAGCTTGACCTGAAATCAATTTCCCCATCAGTTCCTTTCATTGGGCTTTGTTCTCTCTCCTGCCTTGAGCTTTGTAGAGTAAGACCCTAGAGACTGGAGGTATTCTGTTTACAACATCTTGAAATCAGACTTGTATTTCAAGAGCTTAGCATCATGTTTTGCACCTAACAGAAATTTAATAAAAAATTTTAATTGAATTGAGTTCTTGGTGAAAGCAGAAACCAGAGTTGACATTCACTAATGATTTAGTAATTTAAACACATTTCTCAATGCCATCAACTTGACCACAGTTCTCTATGACTTGCATTGATATGTTGTGATAATGATAATCTAATATTTGATGACAGTTTTTATCTATCATATCTTAATAGAGCATTTAACAAAAGAATATTTCTATGAACTAATATGCAACTATAAGATTTTCCCAGTGCTTCTTTGTTTGAGGAATATAGAAATATTCTTACTATTTATTATTTATAGTAGAAGACATTGGCATTAAAATTAGCTTAATATTATATTTGCTAATTTTGAATGACTCAGTGAATATATTTTATCTTCCATTGACAAACATAAGCATTGAAATACTTAAAAAACATAAAAAGGAAACCAAATGTAAAATGATTAGAAATCATTGTTTAAGTCACTATGAACTTCAGTTATTTAAGACATATGTTCTTAGCATTATAATCATATAAAGCAGTTTTCTGCATCTATTGACATAATCATATGGTTTTTATTACTAATATGATTTATTATACTATTTGTTTTCGTGATATTGAACCATTTTTGAATTACTGGTATATATCTTACTGTGGTTATAATGAATACTATTTTGACATACTATTCTATTTCCTAGTACTTTATTTATTATTTTAATATCAATAATCATTAATGATTTTAGCTTATAGTTTTCATTCTCTGTCTTTTATTTACCTATTTGTGGATTAGGATCATAATGATTTTTCAAGAGCTGGATAAAATGTCACTATATATGTTTTGAAAATAATTTATGTTACATAAAGATTATTTGTTATCTAAATATTCACTTGAGTTGGGTGGAGTTTTTTTATAAATCCATCTGGTATTGATATCATTTTATAATGGTGATTCATTAATGTACTTCATTTTCATTTATTTAGGCTTTCCATTTGCCAGTATGCCAATTTGAGTATTTTGTACTTTTGTAAATAGGCATACATTTTTTTTTATACTCTCACTACTGTTCACATTTAGCAATAATCATTGTTAATTTTATTTTTCTCTATTCACTGTAATCTTTCTCTTTTTACTTTTGATTTTGGTAATTTGACTTCTCTTTTTCTTTTTTTAATTAAATTTCCCACTAATTAATCAATTTTATGGGTCTTTAAAAAAACAGCTTTGCTTTACTTGTTATCCATTTCTTCTTTTTTTAATTGAGTTCACTTCTCTGACTTTAAATTCATTTTCCCCATTATTTCAGTGTATTAACTTGCTAATTTTCCAATTGTTAAGAGCAAATGCAATTCATTAATTATCTCTTTTTAAATCCTGTATATATAAGTATTTGGAGACAAATTTGCTTCTGAGAATTGCTTTAGTTTCATTGCACAGATTTCAATAAATTGGATTTATATTAGAGGTACAACAGCAAGATGAAGAGCATATTGAACTTGGACTAAAGAGTAACTGGATTCAAATTCTGCTTTTGATATCAATCATATGACTATGTAAAATGCTTTGCTTTTGTATGGTTTAAGTGGTTCCCTAGGTATTTACTAATATATTTGATGGAAGGAGTCTTCCACACTGATGATCAATTTTTGCGAATTTTACTTTCATACTTGATTTAAAAAGCAAATTTCTTTTCCTATTTAATATTCTCATATATTGATCAAATCTAGTTTTTCAGCATTCTATTCAAGATTGTAACTTTAGAGACTCATAAGGATTTTAGGAGCATAGATTTTAAACTGGGAAAAAATTCCAAGTCATTGAATCCAACAGTTTCATTTAACAGGTAAGGAAACTGAAACTCTAGAAAGGTAAATAGCTTATCCTGGGATCTGAAGCCTCTGACTTGCTTTTTTCTTTCATATTGCTGCTCTTGTTTGATTTCATATGTAGGCATTGATAAAAAAGGGATCAACAAATATTGTTGCTTTTCTGTGTGTGTGTGTGTGTGTGTGTGTGTGTGTGTGTGCACAGACTCATGGGAGGAGGGGGAAGGAGAGATGTGGAGGAAACAGGACAATTGGGGTTAAGTGACTTGTCCTGGGTCACATCACTAGGAAATGGTTGGTAAGTGTCTGAAGTTAAATTTGAATTCAGGTCCTCCTGACTTCAAGGCCCATACTCTATCCACTGCTCTATCTAGCTGCCCCAGTTTTCTGTACATCATTTTTCAATCTAATAATATTCTTTAATAATTAAATTGCTGTGTTATTGGGACATAAGAGAGTCAGAGCAGATTCTGTGGTTAAAGAATATGTATAAGAGCCCAGAAGAGCAGGATCAAGTACATATTGGAAGTGTGACTCTGGGCAAGTCTGTAGCCTCTCCATGCTCTCAACAATTCTCTGAAACCAGAACTTGCAAAAAAAGGTGTTCATCTCCATTAGAGAGGGAATTTCCTCACCTTGGAGCTCCTTCTACCAATAAAATCACAGATATATAGTCCCTATCCATATATTTAAACTGATTCAATCATTGCAAATGATACAGATAATCATGATAGGGCACCCATGTGAATATCTCTTAATATTTCTAATGAGAATTAAGCTTTGCAAAATTTCATAACTATAATTCTTAATTTGATGGAATCAGTTGAAACACAATAAATTTTATTTTATCATTTCATTTTAATACTGAATTAATCTCTCTCTTTTAGGTGTGTTTCCTATAGGCAATACATTTTTAAAACATTAAATAAATCTCTTTCTTTAATAGAGGAATTAAATCTATGTTCAGTTAAATGTGTTAGATTTGATTTTTTTTTTTCCTCTTTCGTACTCACTGTATTTTTTTTTTTTTTTTTGCAGCAAGGTATGTGATTGATCTACTTTATTCCATTGGATCTATTGTAATCTCAGTCTCTCCACAAAGACATATGCATATATGTGTGTGTGTATATACATACACATATATGTGCGTGTGTGTATACATGTATATTCAAACAACCAGAGACCTATATGTATGTATGTAGGTGTATGAATATATACACACATGTAATATGTATATAAATATACAACAACAGAAACCGATAATGGAATTCTACTCTTACCTCCATATATTTGTCACAATTTTATCCCTTTGTTTTCTGAGTGTCACCATAGGATTAGCTATCATCCATTCTCCATGTCCATTTTTTTGCCCTTCTTTATTTATGGTTCCCATAACCAAATTATTCCTTTCATCCATTCTTAATTTTCTTCAAACAACTTTTAGAAAATTGTTGTTTATCATTCCACTTCTTTATCCCCTTCAGACCTGTTAGTCGGTCAAAAAAACAAACAGTCCAAACCATCAGTTAAATGCCTACTGCATGCCAGGAACTGTGCTAAATATGGAGGATACAAAGAAAAGACAATAATGATCCCTGCCTTTAGGATCCTCACAATCTAATGGGGATGGTAGCGTGCAAACAATTTATGTGAAAACAGGATAGATACAGATTAAATTCAAGTTAATCTTGAGAAGGAAAGAAATAACATCAAGAAGGACAGACAAAGGTTTCTTGCAAAAAGTGGGATTTTAGCTAAGATGAAGGAAGCAAAGAGATGGAGTCCAGAAGAGAGTACTTTAGGAATAGGACAACCAGTGAAAATTCCCAAAGTGGGAAGAGTGAGGTGATCAAGGAATAGCAAGGAGGGCAGTGTCAGTGAACAGAGAGCTTATGGAAGGCAGTAGAATAGAAGATAGAAAATATAGGAAGAGACCATGTTAAGAATGACTTTATAAACTAAACTAAATTCTACAGTTGATTCTGAAAGTTGAATAGGGAGCCATTGAAGTTTATTGAATAGAGAGAAAGGATATAATCACACCTGTACTTTAGGAAAACCACTTTGACAAGTGAATAGAGAATGAATTGGCATAGAGAAAAAGGTGAGACATTATTCACCAATTGCAAAAGTCCAGTGTGATGGGGTGAGATAATGAGGTCTTGTACCAGAAAAGTGTCCAAAGTATGGAAGAGAAATATCACATAGATAAAATTGACAAGACTAGGCAAAAGTCTGGGTATGGGATGAAAGAGGGAGTGAAGAATCAAAGATGTCAAGGCTGCTGGTGCCTTTGACAGTAATAGAGAATTAGGAAGAGGGGAGGGTTTGCAGGACAGGATAATAAAATTCAGTTTGTAATTGTACAATATTTCAGAGTCTGATTCTTTTTGTACAGCAAAATAACGGTTTGGTCATGTATACTTATTGTGTATCTAATTTATATTTTAATATATTTAACATCTACTGGTCATCCTGCCATCTGGGGGAGGGGGTGGGGGGTAAGAGATGAAAAATTGGAACAAGAGGTTTCGCAATTGTTAATGCTATAAAGTTACCCATGCATATAACCTGTAAATAAAAGGCTATTAAATAAATAAAAATAAAATAAAATTCAGTTTGGGACATGTTAAGTTTTTATTTTTTAACGGTTTGGTCATGTATACTTATTTTTTTATTTAATTTATACTTTAATATATTTAACATGTATTGGTCATCCTCCATCTAGGGGAAGGGGTGGGGGAGAAGGAGGGGAAAAATTGGAACAAAAGTTTTGGCAATTGTCAATGCTGTAAAATTACCCATGCATATAATTTGTAAATAAAAAGCTATTTTAAAAGTTTTTATTTTTCAATTGTTAATTCAAACTGAACTATGGATTTTTCTTAATATTTAGCATAGTTCTGGTACATAGAAGGCACTTACTAAATTTTTATTGACAATGACTCTAACCCCTATGAAATTTATATTGAGATCATTATTAGTCTAGTCACAATAACTACATAGCTTTGCCACTCCCTATATCATTTACCTAGAATGGAAAAGACCAGAGATTTTTTCAAGAAAATTGGAGTTATCAAGAGAAAGTTTCATGCCAAAATGGGTGTAATAAAAAACAAAAATGGTAAGTTTATAGCAGAAACAATAGAGGTGGCAAGAATACACAGAGCTTAGTATCACCAATAACCATGATGATGAGGTTATTGATCTAGAATCAGACATCCTGCAGAATGAAGTGAAGTGGGCCTTAGGAATATTATCAACAATAAGGCCAATGGAGGTGATGGAGTTCCAACTGAGCTATTTAAAACCCTAAAAGGTGATATTGTCAAAATATTGTACGCAATATGCTAACAAATTTGAAAAATAATTCAGTGGTCACTGATTTGGAACAGATCAGTTTATACATCTCAGTCCTAAAAGAGAACAAACAAATTACCAAGTAATTGCACCCATTTCATATGGCAACAAGGTTATGATTAAGATTCTGCAAGCTAGGCTTTAATAATATGTAAACTGAAGGATAGGCTGGTTTTTAAAGAAACAGAAGAGCTAGAAACCAAATCGTAAATATTCTCTAGATTACAGAGAGAACAAGGGAGTTCCAGAAAAACATCTAAATTTTGCTTCATTGATTGTGTGGATCACAACAAAATGTAGTAAGTCCTCAAAGAGATGGAGTATTAAATCATCTTACTTGTCTCCTGACAACTTATTTGCAGGCCAAGAAGCAACAGTTAGAACCAAACAAGCAAGTGATTGGTTTAAGATTGGAAAAGGAGTACTGCGAGATTGAATATTGTCACCTTATTTATTTAACTTACATGCAGAACATGTCATGCAAAATGCCAAGTTGAATGAATCAAAAGCCAGAATTAAGGTTGCTGGGAGAAATATCAATAGTCTCAACTATACAGATGATACCATTCTGATGGCAGAAAGTAGAGAGGAATTAAGAAGCTTCTTGATGAGGATGAAAGATGAGAATGTAAAAGTTGGCTTGAAGCTTGACAAAAAAAAAACCCTAAGATCTTGGCAACTGATCCCATCACTTCCTAACAAATAGAGGGAGAAGAAATGGAAGCAATGTCAGATTTTATATTCCTGGGCTTAAAAATCACTGCAGATGGCAACTGAAGTCATGAAATTAGAAGACGCTTGTGCCTTGGAAGGAAATCTATAGTAAATTTGGACAGCCTACTAAAAATCAGAGACATCACCTTGCTGACAAAGGTCCATATAATTAAAGCTATGGTTTTTCTAGTAGCAATATATAGCTGTGAGAATTGGATTATGCAGAAAGCTGAGCACTGCAGTATCGATGATTTTGAATTGTAATACTGGAGAAGACTTTTAACAATCAAAAAGATCAAATCAATCAACACTTAAGAAAACTAATTCAGGCTATAAAATACTTCGAATTTGATCTTCAAATCAAATACTGAAGTTGAAGCTTAAATACTTTGGCTATATAATGAGAAGATGAGTTTCATGGGAAAAGACCTTGATGTTGGGAAAGTTTGAAGACAAAAGGAAAAGATGATGGCAAATGATTAGATAGATAATCAGTATCATGCAAACAATGAATATGAACTTGGACAGACTTTGAGAAATAATGAATAGAAGAGCCTAGAATGCTCTCATCCATAGGGTTCATGAAGTTTTACAGGACTGAATGACTGAAGAATAACAACAAAATGTCACTTATGTAATGACTAATTCCTAATCAAATGAATATTGTATTATTTTCTCCCTCTCAAAATGATAACACTGAGATACTTTTTGAGCAAAATAATACTTTGATTGTTTTCTCATTACTTTATGTACTTTACATTGAGTCAGGCATTAGTAATTCCTAGTTATAAATATTGCTTTGGATTTATCTTGATACCTTCTTATAGATTTGTATATCAACAGTTATCCCAGAGTTGGATTTTGTTTTGTGAATTCCTAAAATGCTTGTGGGTTTTTTTCTCTTAGTCATTTTTAGCTTCAAAAAATATGCTCATTAGCTTGTTACTTGATTTAGAGATGCAGTCCAATTTCTCTTAAGTTAAAGATGTATTCTAACTCTTTCCGTCCACATGTTCAATGAAAAATTTGTTGTTATTCAGTCATTTCAGCATTGTCCAACAATTCGTGACCCCATTTGGGGCTTTCTTGGAAAAGATACTAGAGTGGTTTGTCATTTCCTTCTCCAGTTCATTTTATAGATGAGAAAGTTAGGCAATGTTAAGAGACTTGCCCAGGATCACACAACTTGTTAAGTATCTGAGACCAGATCTGAACTCAGGAAGTTCTTTCTGGTTCCTTGAGTCTTTTTGATTCCAGGCCAACTACTTTACCAACTATGCCACCTAGCTGCCTGATCAGTGGGGAAAAAAATCTTTTGAAATTTAGATTTTTCTTCTTTTAAATACAGTGTTTTTTATTTTGGGCATCTATAAATTCATCTCTTTGTCAAAAAGATTTGAGGATTTGAGGTTCGATGACAATGTATCATAAAGCACTGAATCTTAGATTCATTCCTATTGATGTTCTGTGGATTCTGTCAATTTGTAATCTATTCTTTTATTTCAATAAATCTGGAAAATTTTCTTGTATAATTTCCTGAAATGTGCTGATCATATCATTATACTTTCATATTTTTCAAGGAATCTTAAAACTCAGATTATGTCTCTGAACTCTATCTTCTATTTCTATTACTTTTGCTTGTAAAATTATCAAATATTCTTTCAATTTCTTAACTTATTTTTGTATTTCTCCATGTAGTTTGCTATGCTGTCTTTCAAAAGAAAATTGTATTTTTCAGTGAATCCGTAATTCTATTTTAATAGGTATTTCCAAGCTTTTAAATACCTCTGTCTTATTTTGTTCCTTCTGTTTTGTACTAATTCTTTTAAAAAATTATTTCCAATTCTTGACTTTTTTATCCATTATGTTTATTACTCATGTTTCTATGGCTTTTAAAGCTTCTATCATTGGTTTTGGTTCCATTTTTATATTGATTCACTTTTTTTCCTCTAATGATTTCACTACATTCTCTTTCTACCCATTTTATTCATCCATCATGTTAGAGCTATTGGTTGTTATTGTTCATACATTTCTTTGAAGACTTTCTTTCACTTACTGTGAAGTTATTGGGGGGGATTTTGGGGGTCAGTTTTCCTTTCCTTTTTTCTCCTCCATCATTATCATCATCATCATTTTCTTCTCCTTTTCCTTCTCCTCCTCTTCACTCTCTCTTTACATACATTTTTGATACTGTTTTGAGATATATGGGCTGTTAAGAAGCTGGACTCTCTTATAATTTCTTATGCTTCAGTTTTTCCAAAAGTTTTTAAAATTATTTTAAATTATTTTTTTATTATGAACATAGTAGTAAAACAATGGAAAGCATGAGAAAAAAATAGTTTCCCCAATATAATGATATAAGAATTATTATTTATTCTTTGCACTAAAATCAACAAAAATAAGTCATTTTGTGTTTTAGATTGCTTTTTAATAGCACAAAGAGGAACAAAAACTAAATTTCATGTTTCATATATTTTTATATAAATATTAGAAGCACATGTCAACTCTAAGCAAAATACCAGATAAATTAAGCGTTAAAGCTCTAAAGAAACAATTATTGATTTCACTTGCTCATAAAGCCTGTTATTAGATATGTTGACCACCCTCTGAAGAAATGGCTAAGCTCTTCATTCATGTTTCTACTAGAGAAGTAAATTTTGTAACATATAATAATAATGTTATTTATGACTCCTGACCAATTCTACCTGACTCATGAGTTGAACCACCTAAGCTAAATAATAATAATTTCCCTTCTACATTGTCTTATGATAAGATTTCCATCCTGTTCCTTAACAAATATGGAGTATGGAGAATCCATACATAAAAGAATAAGATGATCCTATAATGCCTTTACCAGGGAATCTCTTGAATAATACATTTACCCTCTTCTTATTGATCACCCCAGATAACTGTATTGATCCTGTGATGATCTGGATTGGTTATTAAGGGAATTCAAATTTATATCTATACAACTAAAATGTACCCATTTTCATGCTCAAATTAAATTAGTCAAATTGTAGTTTGGTTACTAAGCCTGAATGTCAACATACCTAAAAATGGAAAATCAAAGCAAGAATATCAAAACTTCAGGTAAAAAAAAAAGCTATGAAGAGAGGACAGAATTATTCTTTTCTTTGATGGAAATCATCATGATTTACTACATTGATCAGCCATAAAATACAGATTCAGCTATCCCAATTTATTTCTGGACATATAAATTCACTATTGCATATGTTGTAACATATTAAATTAGAATGAAAAGAGTATAAGAAGAGAAATAAGATGAGAAAATAAAATGAGAGATTTGGCTTCTAACTGCTGACTCTACTGCTTCCAGGCTATGTGATCTTTGAAAAGAACTTCAGTTTCCTAACTTGGAAAATCTTTCCTACCCATCTTACACTTTGTAAAGAACTATATAAGTATAAATATTATTAATAATAACAATAACAGCAAAGAATATCCCAAACATCTCTAGTCTAGAGATATGATTTTAAGTTCATAAAAAAAGAAAAAGGAAATCATCTATGATGAATCATGAGACAGGACAGGTGGTAGCCCTTAGCTTCCACTTGACCTTTATTTACAAGAATGTTTATATTCTATCCCTTTACTCATAAGACTCTCCCAAGATATCCAGTTTGTGCCTGGATGATATGATAGCTATAATTTAAATAGTGTTTTAAGGTTTGCAAATTGCTTTGCATTCATTACCTCATTTGATTCTAATAACTTTAAAATAGGTATTATTATTATTATTGCTCTGTTTTAGAAATGGAAGAAAATGGGACTGATAAGGAATGAATGGACTTGTTCAGAGTCACTTAAATAATTAGTATTTGAATCAAGATTCAGATCCAGGTGTTCCCAAATTCAGGTACAGGGAAGTTATCAAGAGAATACTTTTGTGGTATTTAGTCAGAGTCAGACCAAGTTCATAAATGGAACACAAGAAACTGACAATGTGATTATCTAAGGACTGACAAGTTCCTTATACCTGTTCCTTCTGTTAGTGAGAGCATTTGCTTGTCTACATCATATCCATTTTTTGGTAAATACCATTGTTATTGCTATTAGGCAGAAGGTTATTTTTTACTATTATAGCTTTTTATTGACAAAACATATGCATGGGTAATTTTTCAACATTGACCCCTGCACTCACTTCTGTTCCAACTTTTCCCCTCCTTTCTTCCACCCCCTCCCCTAGATGGCAGGCAGGGCCATACATGTCAAACATGTTAAAGTATATGTTGAGTACAATGTATGTATAAATATTTATACAGTTATCTTGTTGCACAAGAAAAATCTGATTTAGAGAGAAGGTAAAAATAACCTGGGAAGAAAAAGAAAAATGCAAGCAAACAACAGAAAGAGTGCAAATGCTATGTCGTGGTCCACACTCATTTCCCAATGTTCTTATACTGGATATAGCTGGTTCTGTTCATCACTGATCAATTGGAATTGATTTGGATCCTCTCATTCATGAATATAGCCATTTCCATCACAATTGATCCTCATATAGTATTGTTGTTGAAGAGTTTAATGATCTCCTGGTCCTGCACATTTCACTTCCCATCAGTTCATGTATGCCTCTCCAAGACTCTCTATATTCATTCTTCTGGTCATTTCTTACAGAACAATAATGTTCCATAACATTCATATACCATAAATTACTCAACCATTCTCCAATTGATGGGCATCCATTTAAGCTTAAGTTTCTGGCCACTACAAAGAGGGCTGCCACAAACATTTTTGTACATATGAGTCCCTTTCCCTTCTTTAAGGGATATAAACCCAGTAGTAACACTTCTGGATCAAAGGGTATGCATAATTTGAAAACTTTTTGAGGACAGTTCCAAATTGCTCTCCAGAATGGTTGGATCCATTCACAACTCCACCAACAATGCATCAGTGTCCCAGTTTTCCCACATCCCCTCCAACATTCGTCACTCTTTTCCTATCATCTTAGCCAATCTGAGAGGTGTATAGTGCTACCTCAAAGTTGCCTTAATTTGCATTTCTCTGATCAATAGTGATTGAGAACACCATTTCACATGACTAGAAATGGTTTCAATTTCTTCATCTGAAAATTGTTCATATCCTTTGACCATTTATCAATTGGAGAATGGCTTCATTTCTTATAAATTAGATAGACAGAAGGTTATAATAAAATAATGTTACTCCATTAAGTCACAAGCACTTTGTTCCCTTGATAATGGAGCACAAGATGTGGATTTCATCTTGCAAGACCTTTATAAACAATATAATTCTCATCTAAGGAATCAACTCTCTTCATCTAAGTTGGCAGACAATCAAATCCATCCCCTAGAAACCTTTCAGGTAGAACTAAGTTTAAAGAAAGCTTCATGACCTACTATGTCTTCTAATTAAGAAGTGGTTCAAGGAGTATGTAAATGGGGATGATCTGTGCTCAGTCGAGTATAGGATGGTGAATATTTCAAAAGAGTGGTCTCATCTTAGGGGAAATTCTATGTTAATAAATGCAGTTACAGATATATTAGGAAGGTGCCAACCTTCAGAATTTCTACCAAATTGTAATTTCCTTGCATCAGGATATGCATCAATAATATTCATTTATATAGAACAATCTCTAATTCTAACATAGGTCATAAAGCATCTATGATGACTGGATTCCATGGGAAATATTTATTAATTGGAGAAAGTGTTCTGGTGATCAAGGGAAAAGATCTAGAATAGTAGCAGGAACATAGCAGCTTATGCGATACTTATCTTTTGATAGAATAACTACATTTACCTATACAAATACAAGGTTTACAAATGTAGATATAGTAATGTAGTAGATATGACTGGAGGCTGACTAAATATATAGATATGTGGCTCATGGGGAGCGTGGATAGAGATGGTTAGACCAGACTCGGTTCATAGAAAGTAAGAGAAAAAATCATATCAGCATCAGAAATAGCCCAATTGAGCAAGGGGAGTATTTGGGATCTAGAACTTCCAAGGCTGAGTGACCCCTTCTATTTCAAAAGCAATATGAGGCCAGAATTATAATTCTCAGGCATCATTCAAACATTTCTTGTCTAGGAGGAAGATTTTAGGACTTCATAAAAAAAATATCACTTTCATCATGATTCTTCTGGACGGATGGTAGCCCTCAGCTTACATTTGACAATTTAAATTGTTCCCTCCACATGCTAGTTATACAAAGACCATCACAAATATGGAAGAGTAAGTAAACCTATTTATCTAAGCAAAAAAGCAAACAGAAATCAGGTAAGTTCTACAGACTAGGATCTAACTAAGAATTCACAAGAATAAATAAGCTCTTTAGCTGTGTCAACACAAAATATCAGCTCAAATGGGAGAGGAAAAAATGCTTTTGTTTAGGGAAAGCCCACTCTTAGTAGACTCTAGATTTACAACCTTAGGGGTCAAAGAAAATGAGAGATCCAGTTTTCCATAAATTTCTAGGGATCCATGGATTCTACTCTGCCATTCAAAAATCTCCCTCCCCCCCCCACCATGTGTGTATATGTGTGTGTGTGTGTGTGTGTATATATCTATCTCTGTGTCTGTCTATGTGTCTGTTCTGTGTCTCTGTGTGTCTCTGCCTCTCTCTCTTTGTGTTTCTGTCTGTATCTCTGTCTTTGTCTCTGTCTCTCTCTGTTTTGATTTCTGTGTATGTGCCTTTCTATGTGCTTCTGTCTGTCTCTCTGTTTCGATCTCTGTATATATATCTGTGTCTCTCCCTCCCTTTCTCCCTTTCTCCTCCTCCCTCTCTTCCCTCTCTCCCTCTCTCTCTGCTCCCTCTACCCTCTCCCTCCTTCTCTCCTCCCCCTCCCTCTCTCTTCCTCTCTTTCTCTCTCCCCCTCCCTCTCCTTTTCTCCCCTTTCTTCCTCTCTCTCTCTCTCTCTCTCTCTCTCTCTCTCTCTCTCTCTCTCTCTCTGTCTCTCTCTCTCTCTCCCTTCTCTCCCTCTCCCTCTTTCTGCCCTTTTCTCCCTCCCTCCCTCCCTCTCTCTCTCTTCTTCCTCTCCCTCTCCCTCTCCTTCTTTCTTCCACTTTCTCTCCCTCTCCTCTCCCTTTCCCTCTCTCTGTCCCTCTCCCTCTCCTTTTCCTCTTCCTTTCCCTCTTCCTCTTCTTCTCCCTCCCCCCCCTCTCTGTGTCTCTGTCTCCATCTCTGTCTCTGCCTCTGTCTCTCTCTCTCTCTCTCTCTCTCTCTCTCTCTCTCTCTCTCTCTCTCTCTGTCTTTCTGTCTCGCTTCTCTTCCTGAATAACCTCTTTCCATGTGTATTTTTCCAACTAGCTGAAATGAATTCCCTTTTGTCAGGTATTTGGCATCACACTAAGCATTCCCAGCCACTCAGATGTCATGTCTGCCTCTTTACACACAGTACACAGTACAAGGCTATGTCTCCAGGCACTATGCAAAGGGGTATTATACAAGAATATATAATTATATAGACTCCAGCTTACCTTTCACTTTCTCTCATCTCTCATTCTCAGCTACTTATTATCCGGGTCACACTCTGGGTTAATGAAGAATTCAGGAATTAACATTTAATTTTAATAAACTACATTCCAAGATCTGTTACTTGGTGCTTTAATTACCAACTCAATCTTGACAACTACCAAATTATCATTTATTTGGCACCTACTATGTGCAAAACACTAATGTTAAGTGTTAGGGAAAGGAAAAGGAGAAATAAAACTTCATTTCTATCCTGATAGGAAGTCTGATCTATTAGCTTATAATTCAAGCTACCTGAAGTGAGGATTGTCCTGTACTTGATATGTATTATTATCCTGTGGGCTTATGTGGGAACTAGAGCCTTTTTACCCCTATCTTTAAAGATCTAGACATGAATAACAGTCTGATTTTCCCAGAATAAATAGTGCATGAGAGCACAATTCCCCAAGACTGAACCTATTGTGTCCTGCTTTCTAGAGCCCCCAGTTGGGGTGACAAAACATACTGTTGCTTTCTAGAGCCCCCACACCAGCGTAATTAAAATATGCCATCCTAGTGGAGAAGTGATGAGATGGGACTATCAGAGGATAGTGGAAAAATGGAGTCTGTTTATTTCAAGGACTTTCCCTTTTTTATACCCTCATACCCTCATGTAACAAAACACTGGGCATGTGCCCAGTATATACTGCACACGTGGGAACACATAAACAACTTATTATATAGTTTGCCACCTGGTATCACTTCCACCCGGTATTACTCTGCTTCAATCACAACGCAGGTCGTCACTGCTCCCTGACTTCTCAGGAAGGCCTAGAGCTCTTAGGGGAGATGGAGAGCCAAACCAGACACTGTCAGCAAGTTCCCTCTGGGCTGAAGAGTCTTATACCTTACCCAGAGTTTCCCCACTATCTGTGACTCTCTACAGGATCAAATCCATACGAATTCAGAGTTTGGGGTACAGAGTATAGGTTTACATACCTATATGACACCTCCACTTAAATGCACTATTTTTGCCTCAAATTAAACATAAAGATTTAAGATTAGAAAACAAACAATCTTCCTAACAAATAAAGCCATGCAAAAATGGAATGGATTGCCTCAGGTGATAATGGCAGTTAGCAAGGTTATTAGTTGGCAAAGTAGCATCAAGCTTCAAAAGGACCTAAAATTTAGCCTTAAACACTAATTATGTGATCCTGAACAAGTCACTTGATCTAGGGATGTCTGTTTCCTCCTCTGTAAAATGCAAATAATAATAGCATCTATTGCTCAGAGTTGTGATGAGGATGAGGATGAGGTAGTAATTGGAAAGTACTTTGCAAACCTGAAAATGTTATGCAAATACCAGCTATTTAATGGGTTTTCCCTCATTGGAGCCCCTGAAGCAGAGTCTGGATGGCCGGTTGAGTCATGGTATAGTGGAGATTCTTTTCTCAGACATGGGTTGGACAAGCTCACTAAGTTCCCCTCCAACTTCAAAATTCAAGGATTCTGATATATCAAACAATGTCTTCTGCTCCAGCAAGACCTTTCTTCCTTGACTTCCCTAGATAAGCAAGACCAAAATCTATTCTTCCTCCTTTAAATCCCAAATAAAATCAGGCACACAGTCTTTTTTTTTTTTTTTTTTTTTTTTTTTTTTTTAATTTAATAGCCTTTTATTTACAGGATATATACATAGGTAACTTTACAGCATTAACAATTCAGGCACACAGTCTTAATGATTTTTATTTTCCAGTGCCTCTCCTTTTCATCCTTTCTTTTTCATGGCCCCTAACAGTTTCTCCTCCAAGTTCTCACCATCCCACCCTTCACTGAGCTATTTGCAGGACCCTTCTTATGTGTTTTCCTGACTGTAACTCCTGTTCTACCACTCTAACCTGTCCATAATACAGCCAGTGGGTAATATCGTCAATGTCATGTATTCATCATATAGACATAAGGCTCAAACACTTTCTATAGTTTTCTGACTGTAGGATCATTGGTTTGAACTGGAGCTAGAGATGAAAGAGTAACTGAGAAGTTATTTGTCTACTCCCTCATTTTATAGATGAGGAATCAAAGACCTACAGAGATTCAGTGACTTTCCCATTATTACACTGGTAGTAAATACAAGAAGTATGATGTAAACCAAGATCTTCTGACACCAGAGATAATATTCTTCCCACTGTAAAGGAAAAAATCCAAACTCCTTGATACCCCACTCTTGTTCCACTTCCAAGATCTATTCTTTTTTCTTCATCTGGAATGTCTCTTTCCTCTCCACCTAAAGTTATAGGATTATAGATTTAGACCAGGAAAGGACCTCTGAAGTCATAGAATCCCAACCCATTATTTTACAGATGAGAAAACTGAGTCCTAGAGATTTTAAGGGACTTGTTCAAGTTATGTGCTGAAGATTCCTAAAGAGAACTGCAATTCCAAGTCTTTTTGACTCCAAGTTCTTGACTCCATCACCACCAAGCTGTCTAAATGCTTTCCATCTGTCAAAGCCCAACACAGATTTCACAACCAAGACTTTCACAAGCTCCAGTTTAAAGTCCATTTGACCCCACAAACATGTATTAATTGCCTACTATGTATTGTGTAACCTCAGATCATATAGTGGATAGAGAAAAGGCTTAGCAGTTAGGGATCTCTGCCCAGGTAAGTATAATGCAGAGAAAACTCAGGAGGGAGAAAGCATTAAATGCTTGCTCTGCTCTCATTTCTCTCATCACATTTCTAATATTTAGTCTGACCTAGAATAAAATCCTGACATTCAGTCACACTGTGTCTAGTATTGTTATTGAAATGGTGCATGTGTACATGTCTCATCTACTCAAGGAGACTATAAGCACCTCATGGGAAATGATTGTCAGCCTTTTCTTACCTCTCATTGCTCCTGAGCACTTAGCAGGTGCTCAGTCTCATTTGTTGAATTTAATTGAAGAAAAGAAAGACTTAATTTCCTTCATCTGGTGGCACTCTGGGCTTGGACTCACTCAGGAATACCTCAGTTCAAATCCAGATTCAGACATTTCCTAGCTATGTGGTTCTGGACAAGTCATTTAATGTCTATCTAAATTTTTTTTCAACTGTAAAATGGGAATAATAACAATAGTACCTACTTCACAGGATAATTGTGGGAATTAAATGAGATAATAATGATAAAAAGTGCTTAGCACAGTGCCTGGCACAGAGTTGCGGTTGCTCATCCTTCATTTTTGAAGAGGAACAATGATGTCATGGGATGATAGATTGTCTTGTGCTCCAATTGAATTTAAATGAGAAGGAGTTGTTCGAAGTCATGAGCCCCTCTCTCTCTTCCAGAATCATTGACATCCAGTGGCAGGACAAAAATTAAGATGATCAAAGATGGCTTAGGATGCAGTAGATGACCTTGGTGTCTTTGATGTCTGACTAAATTATAAGTGTTCCCCAGTATCTATTTCAGCCACTTTTCATGGCTCATTCTACCAGAGAAAGTCCTCAAATGCTTGGGGTAGACATCCCTGTAACTTATTGATGGGTTTAAAATTTGTCAGATATTCTCAATCTTATGTTTTTTTTTATCAGGGTATGACCATGGGACATGCTACAGTTTCTTGGAGCCACAAGTGAGAATTGAGTGACAGGAGGTCACCAGAAGTGGATAAGCAGCTCTGAAGCAACTATGATATGATGGATATAACTCCAGACATAGTCAAGGATATCTGGTTTTAAATTCTGCTTTAGAGATTTACTAGCTGTGTAAATTATGAGACAGGAACTTAACCTCCCTGTGCCTCAGTTTCCTTATCGGTAAATAGAATAGGATTTCTAAATATAATTAACCACCTTCTTCTCAGGGTTGTTGCAAAGAAAACAATATAGGAAGATAAATCATTACCATTAGATCCTAACGCCTGATAAGGTTGGATTCTGAGACAGGGAAGGGGACTCTGTCGTAGTAAGGCCATGGAGTAACAACAGTAAGTAAAAATTTGCAATATGGTAAGAACTACATACTTTGGGTCAAATTTCCTAGGAGAAGAGTGGTTGATCCTCTGATTTAGAATGGAATATTTAGCCAATAAGAAGAGAAGACTAAAAGGAAACAGGACAATTGTCTTTATGATTGAATGAATGAAAAGTCATAATTAATTAACATTAATTTATTAAGCACTTACTATGTTCTGGGCACATAGAAATATTAAGCAAGCAAGACAGTCCCTGTCCCTTAAGGAGTTTACATTCCAATAAAAGAAGAGAACACATAAAATTAGACAGGAAGTTCAAGGTAGAAAAATGGAACTGTCCAGGAAATGATAGAGTTCCAAGAAAGTTGAGGGGAGGGGGGTGGGAGGAAAGGGACAGAATATGGGCAATATGGTGTGGAGTTGGCTAGGAAGTGCTATAATGGCCTGGTTCGGGGCAAATCAAGGTGAAAACTCATTTAACAGAGCTAGGAATTAAATTTGTTTTGTGTCATCCCAGAGAGCAGAACCAAGAACAATTGGCAGAAATTAAAGAGCAAAATTTTGAAAGCCAGGGGAGAAAAAACCCTTCTAATGATTGGGGCTACTTCAAAGTGGGATAAGAAATAGTGAGGCTCATATGATTAGAGAGACATGGAATGAACACCTATCAGGTAATGAAATTGTTATTGTTTGTTTGTTTTGAGGGATTTTGTGAGGCATTTGGGGTGATGTGACTTGCCCAGACTCTCACAGCAAGTAAATGTTAAATGTCTGAGGTCAAATTTGAACTCAGGCACTCCTAACTTCAGGCTGATGCTCTAATCACTCTACCATTTAGTTTCCCCTTGTTGCTTTTCAAATGTTGGTTAGGCTGCATGAACACTGAAATACCTTCCAGATCGCAAATTCTGTGATTTTTTTGTGATCCTCAACTAGATTTTGGATCAATTCTGGACTATAATGGAATGTGGAACTGAGATATGTGCTACATAAGGTCTTATATTAATTTACATATCAGGGTTTACCCTTGGGCAGACTGAGGTACATCTTCAGGGCAGCTAAGTAAATAGAGTGCTGGATTTGGAGTCAGGAAGAATCATTTTCCTGAGTCCAAATCTGGATTCAGACACTAGCTGTGTGACCCTGGGTAAATCACTTAACACTGAGTTTTCTCACCTGCAAAAGTTGCTGGAGAAAGAAATGGCAAGAAAACCCAAAAATGAAGTCATGAAGAGTTGGACAAGACTGAAATGACTGAACAAAAGCAACCAAATACCTCGCAAGTATTCATTGACCTTCAGGTAGTGGGATAAGGAGAGGAGGATATTTCTTTCACTATGGAACAAGTAAATCTGCTTCCCAGGCTCATTCTGGCCTACAATAGAGCTCCTCAGTTCTGAATGTATACCACAAGGATTGGGATTGAACCACATTTCCAGGAAGGGCACTAAGTGGCATTCAATTGAAATCTTTCATTTTTATCCAATTCAA
This sequence comes from Sarcophilus harrisii, assembly GCF_902635505.1. Taxonomy (NCBI): domain Eukaryota; kingdom Metazoa; phylum Chordata; class Mammalia; order Dasyuromorphia; family Dasyuridae; genus Sarcophilus; species Sarcophilus harrisii. Next base: position 51,877,100 of record NC_045431.1, read on the forward strand.
CAAATATTTATTATACACCTACTATGTGTTGAGTATGTATTGAACACCTACTATGTACCAAAGACAAAAATGTAACTGTCCTTGTCCTTAAGGAGTTTGTATTCTACCCAGGCCTGGGGAGGATAGGAGAGGAAGTAACATATTCAAAAGAGGAAACATAAAACATGAATAATGTTGTTGTTTAGTTGTGTCTGATTTTATGATCCCATTAGGGATTTTCTTAGCAAAAATACTGAAATGACTTGCCACTCCTTTCTCTAGATTATTTTACAGATAAGGAAACTGAGGCAAACGGGGTTAAGTGGTTTAATAGGTGTTTGATCTGTACTCAAGAAGTCTTCCTAACTTCTGCCTGGCATTCTATCCACTGTGCCACCTAGTGGCACGATGTTACTACAATATTAAAATAGACAATGTTACTATAATCTTAAAATATACAATGTTACTCTAATGTTTAAAACAAATGCAATAGTTGCAAAAGAGAATACTAAATTGCAAGAAACAGGGAAAAAAAACTCCCTAGGAAGTTGAAGGAAGGCATTGAGTTGAGCTTTTAAAGAAATCTAGGGAATTATAGGGCAGGGAGGAAGAGAGAGAAATCCCGTTATAGAGGACAGTCTCTGCCCCATCAGAGAGACAAAGAGATTTAAATATCACATGTGAGGAGCAGCAAATAATTAGTCTGGCTAGCACAAAGAACACTTGAAGAAATATGGACTGGATACTGAATTCGAAGGACTTTAAATGCCAAACAGGGTAGTTAATACTTTATCATAGAAGCAATAGGGAGCCACTAAAGCTTCTTGAGCATAGGAGACATGTGGTTAGACTGGTGTTTTAATATCAATTTGGCAGCTGTGTGGAAGATAATGTATTAGAGAGGAAATAGGCTAGATGCAGCCACACAGGAAGTTAGTGCAATAAACCAGGCAAGAGGAGAGAAAACCTGAATTAGTTTGATTGTGTTGTGAGTAGAAAGGGGTAAATATTAGCTTTGTTGGGGAGGAGGATTCAGTGAAACTCTGTTTGCTTGGGCTTAGAAATGGGATGCCTTCCTCACTGTGAACGTTCAAGGGGCTGAACAATAGGAGGAAGGTCTTGCTTCCCAGTCACATTCCCCTGCCTCTTCTGCTTACTGCTTGGTGACATTTTTCTTTTATTGGAAAACTTGGTGGCTGGCACTCTACTGAGGGAGCACTCTATTGGAACTTGCTTTGAGTCTATGAAGGTGCTGTCATGAGGTTTACTGATGAGAGAGGATTTATAGCCCATCCTCCAGGGAGGCTGAAGATGTGATAATGTGAATACCACTAGCAATTCAGAGCCAGAATAAACAAATCAAGGAGCATCCCCTCATTCATGTGTGTGTGTGTATGTGTGTGTGTGTGTGTGTGTGTGTGTATTTCTGTGTGTATTTCTCTCTTCCTCTCTCTCTCCTTTTTTCCTTTTCATTCTTCTCTCTCCTCTCTCCCTCTCTCTTTCTCTCTCTCTCCTCTCCTTTTCATTCTTCTGCTCTTTCTTCTCTCCCTTTCTCTCTCTCCTTCTCTCCCTTTCACTCTTCCTCTCTCTCTCTCTCATCTTCTTCTTCTCTTTTTTCTCTCTTCCTCTGTTTCCTTCTCTCCATCTCTCTGTCTCTGTGTGACTCTGTGTCTGTCTGTTTCTCACTACTCTGTGTGTCTTTGTCTGTCTACTTTCGGTCTCTGACTGTCTGTCTTCCCACCTCCTTGTTCAGTGAATTGATGGCCAAGAAAATTATGTGTAGTAGGAAAATATTACAGGAGGTAACGGCTCATCTTATCCTGCTCTTTCCTGTTAAGCCAAACTTCATCAATAATAAGAAGTTAAATTTATAAAGTTCTTTGCATTTTACAAAGCACTTGGCTCTAGATAATGCTGAGAAGTAGATAATGTAATTATTTCTAAGCTAAGGTGTTTGTATTTATCTTAGAAAGAGATTGCAGTAAAGGAGGAATGAATGGGAAAAAATCCCTTCCATCAGAAAGATGAATGGCTTGACTCTTTATATCCTCAAATTTTGTTTTGTTTTTTTTTCTCTTTCCCTCTTCTACCTTTTTCAGTGGGAGAGGGACCTAAAATAATATTAGAAAACAGAGAAAGGATAGGGAAAAGATAGAGAATTTTCTTCTCTACATTCTCTAACAATCTCTCCCTCCCCCTGTACACACACACACATAATAAATAATACCTGAGAGAGACCAGGGCTGGACATTGGTCTGACAAATGCTTTCACTTTTATCTTACCTGCTGCCAAATAGAATTGGAATATGTTTCAAGGTACCGCTTCCAAAGAAAAGAATGAATATTAGGTTGTACATTTGTTTCTAAAGATCAACTTAGCTAGATTCTGAGAGATTTGGTTGCAATGATTTTCAACTACACAGATGTTCTGAAATTCTGTGTAAGTTACAGAAGGGTCTCCACCACCTTTCATGAAGGGAGGAGCCAAATCAGTAAAATCACAAATCCTTAGAAATAAATGTTTCCAAAGGAAAAATCTCAGGTAAAGGCTTCCATGTGAAGCTCAGTCTGGAGGACAGAGCTAATGTAGCAGTAGTACATATGAATTAGAGTTCTGGTTCTGCCAATGTGTGACCATGACAAACTCATTTAACTTCTTTGAGTTGAACTGTAACAAAAATAGGAACAATGGAGTTTTACTTCAGAGTTGAAGATTTTATAAGATGCAAAAGTTTAACATATATATTTCTATAGAAGAATAGACAGTGATGGGGGAAACACGCTCAGATGCTGGCCAAGAGGCAGGAAGAATTAGTTTTGGGAAACCAATAAGAGCAGAGGACTATTTGTTTAGTCTGTTTAGTCCTTCTTCCTTCATCTTTTTAAGAAGTCCCCTAAGCTGCAACTTCTCATCTCTTCCCAGGGCTGCTCCTTCCCAATTTCTCTTCCAACCAACTCTCCACAATCAGTAACATTCCTCTCTTTTTAGTTCTCTACCCTTCTCCCACATAAAGGATAAGTAATAATGTCTCTACTAGCATACAGGATGGAGCACTGACAAGACCTTTCTGGTGAAAAAGAAAAGACCTTAAGACGTCAAACACCATAGATTGGGTTAAATGGCTTCCAAGATCCTGTATAAGTGAGAAATTAATATAAGTAATACATTCTAGCTTTGTCTTAATTAGTTTCACATGACAAATAACAAAGTATTGTCCTAGGCAATGGTTCCCTTGCCCAGACACCAAAATTGCCAAGTTAGGCCTCTCAGCCTTGATGTGTAAAATGAATAGACCACAATCTTTGCTGATCTTCCTCTGTGGAGTTGTTTGTGAAATTATATAAGTGGATGAACCCCAAAATGATTTGTAATCCTAAAGTGCTATATACATGACAACTATTATTATTATCCCAGAAGGCTTTTTACTGATGACCTATCTAGAATATTTTGAGGGAAAAAAGTGAAGGGAATGATTCAGTGATATGCTCTTGAGCTCCACACTCTGCCCTTTTCCTGCCCCCTTAATGACATCCCACTGCGGGAGTAGCCTGGGGTTGATGCCCTCAGTCAATTTAACAGGTTTTGAGAAGTGAGTACATTATGTATACTCTAGAAGAAAAAGAGGACAGCAGCACGAAATCCTTTACTTTGGGCTGACTAGTGAAATGTTCACCCCACCCAGATTTAAGATTTGCCCTTGGGCTAGAAACCTGTTCATTAGTGACAAAGTTTCCTAGAAGAAAAACTGTCAGAAAGGAACAGAACAGGGGCGTCTGCTCAGTGTGCTCTCAAAATCCAATGCCAGGAGAGTCAATTGGAAGTGCTACTCATGAAGAGAGGCTCAAAAAGGAGGAAAGAAGTAATTTAAGTTAGTGGGAGGGGGGAGAACCCCAGTTCTCTTGAGTTATCTTTAGGTACACAAGGAGGGAGTAGAGAGTTTGGGAAGGACACAGACTGTAGAACATCTGGATTTGGTGTGTGAGTTTAGGATACGCAGAATAAATCTCTTTGGGTTATGGGGTTATTATGCTGAAATCAGTACTCAAAATGGAAGACAGAATCTGAAAAAAAAAAAAAAAAAAAAAGAGAGAGAGAGAGAAAGAGAGACATTCCCTTGAAACCTGGAATGTAAAGGAGAATTGTCAGCTCTCCTGGGCTCAGTTAGCAAAGTGAAAGAAATCATTAGCAAGTCCATTGGAGGCTTTAAGTATAGTAAGCAATACTCTCTTAGTTTGACCTTGTTGAAAATATAACTAAAGATAGACTAGACTATTGTGGCCCAAGCTGGAAAAACAACTTAAATAAAATTTCATTACATACTTAAGAATATGGCCAGGAGAAGATATTCATGTTCTCAGGTCATAATTTGGATCTCTTTGGAAAAAACAGTAGAATCACACAGCTCAGGCTGATGAACAATCACTAGTTAACTCATCATTTGATTTAATATTTCTATCTTTAATCTTGTCTCCAGCCACACTCATTCAAAAATCTTTTGCCAGCAAAGATGCCTTAGTGGAAATGTGTTGGCCTCTCAATAATCCAACCAACTGTGATATATCCCTCAGCCAGCCCAGGAAAGTGTGAACATCAAAGGCCATTGGGACCACTTTGCACTTTAAGGTTATTCAGCATTAGTTCAGGGTTCAATTGAGCTTGAGATCTTGAAATTCTGAAATCCCTTTTCAGTTGCTATCCCTAGACCATGTAGCCCTCCACAGGGAAAATGTGAGGATACTCCTAGTATAACCTCATCCTAAAGCCCATTCAGTGTTTGGTGAGTCTCTGTTTTGAACTGCTATGTCATGAGAAGTCCCACCCATCATTGTCATTCACTTCTGGCTCACTGTCTAGTCTGCTCCACCTCAACTCTGGCTACTTTGCTCCTACTGTATATATAGTCTCCTTCCCCCTCTCCTTCTATTTCCCCTATTAGAACATAGTTATTATTTTTGATGTGGGAAAGATTTCTATCTTTGATTTCCAAACGCCTCTAGTTAATGTAATGAACCCTTTGACTCACAAATCTTGGTCCCTTTGAATTCCAATAGAAGATCCGAACCTGTCCTAGCCCCACCCGGATCTAGCCAACTTTGGGGCTACACCCAAAAGCCCCTCAAGCTAAATCTCCCATTATAAAAGGGCCACGCTGGGACCTCCTCTTTACAGAGATTCCAAACATGCTAGCCATGTGAGGACTCTCTGTCCACTGGACTCTCTGTCCGGTGCCCTCCTTATCTCTACCTTCACCTATCTCCTGCTTCCAAACCCAATAATAAACCTCTTTTATCAATCTAGCTCTCGGGCCAATAAATGCTTTTATTGGGGACTTGCGCCGCTACTAGATCTCATTTCCCGCCATACCCTTGCGCCGAAACCAGGGGGGTTGCAGGGGAGCTCTGTTTGACTCCCTGTATCCCAAATCTGCCACTAGACCTCAACTAAACCCTAATTTCATTTAGGTACCCCAAATCTAGACTTCAACATTTTGTTTTGTTTTATTATTTCCCTGATTAGAATGTAAGCTTCTTCTGAGCAAGAACTTGTTCTGTCACAGTTCTCTTTATAGTCCTGACTCAGTTTCCTTAAGTATCCTGACTCAATTTCCCTAAATTGTCCTGCTTTGGTTTTTAATTGTTCTGCTCACTTACCTCTTCCCCCTAATCATGATGATCCAGATAAGGAGAAAGACCTTCAATCTTAGACATCATCAGAATGTTGGGTGCCTCTCCCCCTTCCAACTTATTCGAATGTTGGATGCCCCATTCTGTAATCCCAATTATCAGATATTCCCCATGCCTCCCCTCACTCTGTCAGAACCAGATTGTTAGTCCCATGTTCCCATGCTTAGCACTCTGACTCTGCCCCTGCCTCGGTCTACTCCCTGTATCTGAGCCATGTGTATATATATATATATATATATATATATATATATATATATGTCATAGAGAACTCACATTGTTTGCTGGATTCTTGGAGATGATAGTCTCATTCAGCCCTGGGACCAAACCATGGATCCATTTGGTCCCAGTAAATCTCTCCCTTTCAAATAAAATATTAAATACTCTCTAATCTCTATCTTGCCTCAGTTTCTCTGGCATTACAAACTTCGTGGTTTTCTTTTCTTTCTTTCTTTCTGTTTTGGTATCCACAGAGCTCAGCATAGTGTCTAGTACAGAATAAGTGCTTAATAAAACTTTAATGGATCCTTTTAATTCATTCATTCATCCTTCAAATAATGCTATGATATTCCCTGAAGATGATTAAAAATGATGCAAGTTTGTAATTTTTTTTAGTCCTTGTCACATAGAGCTGTCTCTATGTAGGGGGAGAAAATGGTATTTCTAGCAATAATAGCACCCATGGAACCAATTAAAATCCCAAACTTCTCCTCACAGTCTAACTTTAAAAACTATAAAGACTATAGTTATTAGAGATAAGTTATTATAAATCTAAGATTTAAGAAGTTTTTTAAGGATATTTTGACATCTTTAGCAAGGCAACTGGCAGCTCACTATGTAACACACATGGTCAAGAAGAACTCAATTCAAATACAGCTTCAGATACTCTCTAGCTTGTGACTTTGGGTAGGTCACTTAGATTCAGTTTCTTCCACTATAAATTGGTGATAATAACAGCACCTATTTTTCAGAATTGCTATGAGGAGAAAATGAGATAATCTTTGTAAAAAGTTCTTAGTACCTTGCCTGGCATATAATTATATGTGTGCCTTTATAACTATACAAATTACCTTCTCCTTCCCTTTTATTTCAATATGGTTGGTTTCCTTCCTAATCCTATGTATTCTAAATATTTGAAAACATTATTCTGAGAAGGAATTCAAAGATTTTATTAGACTACCAAAAGGGTCCTTGGCACAAAAGAGATTGATAATCTTTGCCTTAGAGAAATGTTCTGAGATGATCAGGTATAGATATTTGTAGATTTATGTTGGTAGAATGAGTTTTCTTACCAGATATTTTCTATAACAATGAAATTACAGATCTATTGGAGCGATTCTTAAAGGAAATATTAGGATGATAGAAATAACAATAATAGTAATAGAAACTCAAGAGGCAGTGTCCTTAGACTCAGAAGATGGATTCAGGAACTACTTATAAACTTATTCAACATCACAACTATTTATATCTTTCTTAGTCTCAGTTTCCATTATCTATACAATGGAAATGATCATTTCTATACAATCATGCTTGTTATAAATCAAATAAGAAAACATGTGGAAAAGCACATTAGAAATTGATCTATGAAAATGTTATGCTTTGGCTCTTCAGTGGATGTGGGAACTCATTAATGTCGGAACTCCCCTTAATGGTACAGATCTCACCCCATCCATGCCTGCTTGTTCATGTTCTCCCATAAATCTTCTACCCAATATGCTGAGGGCTATCCTCTGAGACTCTAAACATTGAATGAATACCAGTGGAGCATGTGGACTGCCCATAGTTTATCCCTCCCTCTCGCTACATGACCAGCCTGCTTCCTTTTCTAGTCATAAGTGTCCCTGAAGGTATCCTTTATGTCTCTTCTTCTATATAATTCTTCATTGTGTAATAATGGTACATCCTAGCTCCTTCATGTACTTTTCCATTGCTTTTCATTCTTATAGCTGTGCATGATTCACACAGCAACACTATGAGAAGAAATGATGTTTAAAAAGTAAGCCTGTATATAAAAATAAAGTATCATTATGATCCCAAGATCATCTGTAGTACAAAGGCCTGTGATTTTAATACCTATATTCTTTCAGTGATGCTCTATGGTTCTAAATCATGAAACATCACTTTGACTTCAGAAGAATAAAAAAACATTTCAGGCAACTCAAGCTCAGTTACCTTTTAGTGCTTTCATTGGTTACATTACTGTAGTTTTCATGTAGATTGTTCTCACTCATATTTCTCTGAATTCTTCATATTTGTCATTTCTTATGATGCAATAATATGCCATTACTTTTATGTACCACGATTTGTTAAGCTATTCTCCGGTTGGTAGGTACCCACTTGTTTCCAGGTATTTACTATCGCATGAGAACAAAGCTAAGAATGTTTTAATATAAACAGAGCCCTTCCTTCTATTTCTAATCTCATTGGGGAACAGGATATAAACAATTTGGGGATTTTCCTCAAAGGGTTGCTTATTGTTTTCCAGGACAAGAAAGTTTTATTTTAAAATTTTATTCCGTCCCTTTCTTTAGCATTTTTTTTTTTTTTTGAGAATGACATTGCTTTCCCTGATTTTCAGACCATTAATTTTTTTTTCCATAGTGAGATAAGAATCTGGTCTATATCCATAGATGTTCATAGTATTATCTGCAGGCTTGCAAGATACAATACTTAAAGTTGCTCCCTAATCATATTGCCACTTCCTGTCTCATGATTCCCTCTAATGAACAAAATAAATCTGAAAGCATGCACACAACTGCAAGAAAAAGAGAATCAAATCTGTGTAACAACAATGAAAATAGCAACAAAAGTGATTAATTGTTTGTTTTAATGAAGTGACTGGCATTTAATAAGTTATTGATCCCCTCTAGCATTGATTAAAACTGTTGAAGGGGAAGTATTGCAAAAACAAACAAGCAAACAAATAAATAAAGATCCCACCATACCACCTGATATCATGTAATATTGATTAAGTATGAATTAATATATTGAGCTTTTAGTACTCTACCATTTCAGGGCCAGAATGGATGTCTTGATTAGTATTGACTTCTCCAACATCCATCCAAAGTAATAACAAAGGCAGAATCTGAGATTAAGAACAATGGATCCTTTAGTGTGATCCTGAAAAGTCCAGTGGCAAAGACCTTTAGGAAACAACATGCTGACATGTAGTTGTGGAAGAGAAACACTCATCGACAATGAATCATCTTTCTGCACTGCCTCCACTTCTCAGTGGATGAGAATCAGAGCTTTACAATGTCATTCACTTGACAGGACTGAGTGAAGAGAGTTCTGCAGAAGACTAATTGTTTTCATTGGTTTTGGAATCAGAACATGGCATTGACATTAAGCACCATTGTTTGCTCCTAGTGCAAATTCACTTGTGGATGGCTGAGATGACCATATGGAAGAGGACAATCTTACCACTTGTCTCCAAAAGTATCATGCAGAGGGAATGGTCCATCCCTCTAAAAAGATCCTTTCCTCATTTCTTTAGAAGAGGGTTCTTATACACACACACACACACACACACACACACACACACAGGGAGGGAGAGAGGGAGGCACGGACAAAGAGACAGAGACAGAGAGAGAGAGGGAGGGAGAGAGACAGAGACAGACATACAGTCAGAAAGACAGAGACAGAAATACTGATAAAGGAGACTCTTGGGGGTCAGGATTCTGGGGATAGAAGCTAAGGATATTGACATGAAAAGATACATGAGGTAAGGGGTGGGGAATATAGTTGCTATGGAAAGGAAGCCTTCTCCACTCCTATATTCATGCTCTCTAAGGCAAAGTCTTATTTCCTTTGTGCTATAGTTCTACCAAAGGTAGGAGTCCTTGCCTATGGATCTGCTGTCCTTTATACCTGGAATGTCCTTCCCTATCACCTCTCTCAGAATTCTGGTTTCCTTCAAGGCTTAATTTAAATATCATATCTTATACAGCACTTCTTTACATTCCCTTCTCCAGCTGCTAGTACCTTTTAGGCATAGAGGCTAAAGACAAAGGTGAGGCCACAGGGACTGGTAACCTCTCTGCTCTTTTCCCAGTCATTATGGTTTGCTCAGGTTCAGTTCTGAGGAAGATTGACCTCCCTTTGTGGAAAATAGGCTCCCTTGTTCTCACACACATTGGCTGACCAAACTCTTGGTGCCAGCCTATTCATGCTGCTACAACCACAGACGCTCAGACCTTTTGACTTGTAAGATCATCTGCTAAAAGAAAAGGAAGACAAAAGAGAGGCAAGGAAACCAGATGCCCCTCAAGCAAGACTGACCTTGCAGAGAGGGATGATGGGGTCAACACTGGACCAGGACAGAGAAGAATAATTATTATCTAGTCATAATTGGTATTATATCTTATTACTTGGAGAACTAGAGCCCAAAAGAAAGCTAATTGGGAATTTTATCCTCTTTCAAAAAGTCCCTTGAATCCTTAACAGTTTCAGTTCTGCAGCCAATTAGGTGACTTGAAATAATGAATACTAGAAGCTAGTCTTCATGGTCAACCAGAAATGAGCAGGAAATATTTGTGCATGTTTTGTATAACCCATCTACATATGTCCATGTCTCTCTACCTAGACTATAAGTTCCTTGAGGATGAAACTGTGTTTACTTTTTAATCCTTGTATCCCCAATGGCCCATAAGAGATTGTTTGATTGATTTGTTGAAATATAAATGATGCTGATTATAATTTTGAAAAGATAGACTGAAGACTATCCAAGAACGAAAAAGTTTAAGGAGCAGGCTATGTTGACCTGGAGCTGTGCAGAACATTTTTTTTTCAATTTTTCTATCATAGAAATAAACAGCATTGATGATAAACATTGCTAGTTTTTTTCAAGGAATTACCTGAAAAAGAGCAATGTTCATTTTCTTCCAATTTGCAGACCACATTTTAGTATAGTTATATTAAATTTGATATAGCACAGACCTCAGAATCTGAGAAATAACACACGGGGTAATTGTCAAGAGTATTTTCCCCTAAATATAGGTCTCTGTGCGTGAATGATTTAGTATGTCCCTTCATCACACTGAAGTGCCTCCCCTAGATTTGGAATGTGCTTCCTACCATCATTATTTGTTGCAATCCTATCTATATTTTCAAGGACTAACTTAAGTGGTACCTTCTTCACGAAGTCTTCCCAGGTAACCTATTTTGGAAGTGATTTTCTGTCCTAGAGTACGTACTCCCCTAAGCTTCATAATATTAACAATTAATATTTATCCACAAGTTTGCCAAGTGTTTAACATAATACATTAACTCACTTGTTCCTCATAACCCTTTGAGAAAAAGTTATAATGTCATCAACATTTTAAAGATGAGGAAACTGAGACGCAGAGAGTTTAAGTGATTGCCCATTATCACTTAGCTGGTGTCAGAAACAAGATTTGAAAGAAGATCTCTTCTCACTGCAAGCTCAACCCTCTTTCTGCTATATCATAAAAGTCATGGCATTGAGTTTAAATTTGGAATCTGCTACTACTGTGTTATACTAGACAAATCCCTCCTGTACTTTGGATTTCACTTCCTTCATCTGTAATGTATGGAGATGGAGCTAGATGATTTATAATAAGTAAGGAACTTGAGAATTTGTAAGCTATGGCATTTTTTGCTGCCTAAACTCTCAAAAATTTTGTTGACAGGATGAGTAGTGAACCTTTAGAAAAGAAGGCGATGATGAGGAAGAGTCAGTCTGGCTTTGTCAAGAATAGATCATACACCAGACCATCCTTATTTCTCATTTTGCCTAGATTTTACTCCAACATTTGATAAAGTCTCTCATATTGCTTTTTTGGTTGGGGAAATATGGAGAGATGTGGGTTAGGTGTTAAACCAATTATATGGCTTCCGAGCTCAAAGAGTAGCAAGCAATGATTCCATGTCAACTTGGAAAGGATCTCCAAGAAACACCCTGGAAAGCTGTACTTGGCCATATGCTGTAGAACTTCTTTTAATCAATGACTTGTTTAAAGACATAAATGTCCAAACTTGCCAATGACATAAAGCTGAGAGAGAGAGCTAACATATTGAATGACCAGAGTCAGGATCCAAAAGGTCTTTAGAGGATAGAAAATTAGGTTGAAAATAATAAGATGCAATTCAATAGAGATACATGCAAAGTCTTGCCCTTGGATTGAAAGTATCGATTTCAGAAGTACATAGTTAAATGAGCCATTTTTCTGAAAATTATCAACTTGTAGGGAGTGATTAGTGAACTACAATCTCAATATGCCAGCAAGGTGATATAGACAAGTACTTAGCACATAGTAGGTACATGGTAATTTTGTATTGATTGAAATAAGTGTTCAAGTCCCATTGAATTCTGCCTTGTTCTGACCACATCTGGAATATTGTGTTCCATTTTAGAAACCATGTTTTAAGAAGGACTTTAGTAAGAAGGATGGTGAAGTACATGAAGTATATGTATATGCCCTATGAGTTTTAGCTGAAATAGCTGAGGGGATGTATCTCAGAGAAGTGAAGAATCAAAGCCATGAACATAGCTTTAAAGTACCGTCGTATAGAACAAGGATTGTATTTTTCAATTTGATCCCAGAGGTCAGGTCTAAAAGCAACTGCTGGTAGTTAGAAAGTATTAAATTTGGGTTTGATAGAAAGATAAACTTCTTAATAATTAGAGTTATCCCAAAAGGGAATGGGCTTCCTCAGGAAATAGTGGTTTTTCTCTCACTGGAGGTCTTTCAAGCCAAAGCTAGATAATTCTTACTTGGAAGTGTTATAGTGGGGATTCCTTTCCAGATGTGGATTAGACTAAATGGATTAGACAAGGAGGTCCTTCCATTTTGGAAATTCCAAGATCCCCAAGATCCCTCTTCTTACTAGGTCTTATGATGATGACACTATTCATATCTTTTTGGGCAACTAAGTGGTCCAGTGGGTAGAGCACTAGAGCTGGAGTCAGGAAGACCTAATTTCAAATTCAACCTTGGATACTTACTAGCTGTGTGACCTTGGACAAGCCAAACCTGTTTATTTCAGTTTCTTCCTCTGTAAAAAGGAGATAATAATGGCATCTACTTCCCAGAGTTGTGAAGATCAAATGAGATAATAATTGTGAAATATTTAGCACCGTGCTATGGACAGTAACTACTCCATAAATGTTAGCTATCATTATGCTTCCTCTTTTTTTCTAGATTCTAAGTTCCATGAGTCTAGGGAAAGAGGATTATGCATTTTTAAAATTTCCTGCAATGTTTATTATGATGACCTATATATGTTTGTTCATGATAAATATTTGTTCAATGAAGGAATGAATTTGATGTCTTTTGACTGTGGAACAATAAGATAGATTTTTATCCTGTAGGAGAAAGTTTCATTACTTAGATCTCCCTTTTTCTTCTGGGCCAGACTGTGAGTTCTTCTTTGTAAAAAAACTCCTACTGGGGAAGTTCCTTCCAATGATATGAAGGAGCAACTTTGTGCAGCTTGTCATCATAGATGCTTTCTTGGAAAAACTGAGAGGTTGAGTGGCTTTCCCAAGATCACAGACCTATAATATGCCACAGGCAGAACTTGAATCAAGGTGATTCTTTTTCCACCAAGCAAGTTGGCTTAGTAGTGTTTTCTCTTATATTTCTAACAGACTCGATGTTTCTATAGCACTGCGAATTCTCCCTATCTGTTCATTCATTTAAAGCTTCTCCCAAATTAAAGTTCATTGGGGGAGGGACATTGTCTCATTTAAACTTTTTTTCTTTCTTCCCTCTTCATTCTCCTATTAAAATGCTATGTACCTGATAAATGGTTGCTGGATCATAAGGAGATCCACACATCGTAGAGGAAGGTTCCATGTTTCCAGGTGCTTGAGAGCTCCATTCCACTCCAGAATATGCACTCTTGTCTTGAATAGTTGCTAGTGTCCACCTACAGGCTCTATGTAAAGCTGTGTGTGTGTGTGTGTGTGTGTGTGTGTGTGTGTGAGAGACAGAGAGAGACAGAGAGAGACAGAGAGACAGAGACAGAGAGACAGAGAGACAGAGACAGAGAGACAGAGAGAGACAGAGAGAGAGAGAGAGACAGAAAGACAGACAGGCAGAGAGAAAGGGGGAGGGAGAGGGAAAGAGAGGGGGAGGAAGAGACAGAGAGAAGAAAGGAAGGAGGGAAGGAGGGAAAAGGAGAGTGGGAGAGGAAAAGACAGAAACAGACAGATACAAACACACAGAGACAGAGACACACACACAGAGACAGACAAACACACACACAGAGGTAGAGACAAAGAGAGTTCACATGACACAGAAAGACACAAAGGGAAGAATGCTAGATTATTTGAGTCATAGTACTAGCCTCCAGTTCCAGTCTTGCCACTTACTGTAATGAACTGTGTGATCTTGGAAAACTAGAATATCTTTAGGCCCATTTCCCCTTCTCTTTAAAATAAAAAGGGTGGCCTAGATTACTTAAATGTGTTTTCCAGCTCTATCTCTGAACTTACAAATGAGTGTAGGACATTGCCTTCACATTGAATGAAAATAATAAATTATGAAACTGAGAGTTACAGATGCTGAAGTATCCATGGACAGAAGGTGGTTGGATGTTTTGGTTTTTTCTAGTTGTTGCTGTTTTGGGAGGGTTTGAGAGAGGGCATGTTTTATTATGCCCTTTGTTTTTACTTTTATTTCCGGAAATAGCACTTCTCCCCTATCCTTGACCACAAGTTCCCATACCATTAAAAGCAGTTAAGAAAGCTCTTGGCTCTGATGACTTATTCAGCGTTGTACACCTGTGACTGTAATAAACTCTGAAGGGCCTTAGGATAGGTTGCCTCACAACATATGAAGATCAGTAAGAGTTCTCAGCTCTCTAAAGGTGCTTCCTAAAATGTGTCCACTCCTAGCAGAGGTTAACAACACCTTAGCACTTAAAACGGTGATCAGTTGACAAGGTACTGAAAGGAAAGGCTTTAGGAAAGGGATGCAAGGGGATGCTGGGGAAATGCAGGGAGGAGGGAAGCAGACAGAGGAAAGGGCAGCCAATGAGGGCATGGAGATAGGCTTTGCATTTGTCATGGTTTTGCCCAAGCTGCATCAGTAGCACCTGCCCTGGCAGTCTTTTAAAAGCCCTAACACCAAAGGAGCATAACCTTTTCTGTCATGGATTGGTTTGGCAATGTGGTAAAGTCTATGGAGCCTTTTTTCAGAATAATGTTTTAAAATATTAAAAAAAAATGTAAAGGGTGGGACATAAAGGACACTAATTATATCAAAATGCAGTTATTGAAAAATGCTTTTTTTTAAACAATCAAAGCAAAGAATTAGACATCGAAGGGATGCCCTTCAATTGGGGAATAGCTGAACAAGCTGCAGTACAAGATTATGAAAAAGTACTATTGTACTATAAGAAATGATAAACAGGATGCTTTCAAAAACAACAGGGGAAGCCCCAAATGAACTGATTCAAAGCAAAACCAGAAGAACATTGTACATGGTAACAGTAACATTATACAATGCTCAATTGTGAATGACAACTATTGTTCTCACCAATATGATCCAAGACAATTCCAAAAGATTCATCATGAAAAATGTTATTCACCTCCAGAGAAAGAATTGATAGTCTGAATCCAAACCAAAGTATACTCTTTTTTTAACTTTATTTTTCTTGTTTTTTTAGTTTATTGGATTTGAGGTGTATGTGTGTGTGTGAGTGTGTGTGTATGAGTATGTGGGTGTGTGTGTGTGTGTGTGTGTGGTGTGGGTGTGTGAGAGAGATTTCTTTTGCAACTTGGCTAATATGGAAATAAGTTCTACTTGACTGCCCAAGTATAATCTATAGCAAATTGCTTATCTTTTCAAGGAAGGGGGAGGGGACAAAAGAAGGGAACAAATTTGGAATGTATATTTTTAAAAAATGTTAAAATTGTTTTTACATGTAATTGAGAAAAAAATACCTAAAAGAAAACAAAACCAACTAAATTCATGGATGTGAGATTAAGAATTCCTATAATTTAATAAGTCACTAATCCAAAACTATCATCCTTTTGCATTAACACAGAAATGGGGAAAGAAGCACTGTGACTTTTGGCTATAGTGTAGGTTAATGGAAAGAGGATTGGATAGGGAATCAGAAGAGCTGAATTCAGATCCTATTACTATACCTTATTAACTTAATTGGGGAAGCCACTGTTCTCCTTGAGCTTATTCACCTATTAAATAAAAAGATTGGTCCTCTAGAATTTGGGGCTTCTTAAACTTTTTCTTCTCATGACCCCCTTTTACTTGAGAAATTTTTATGTGATTCTGGGTAGATAGATAGATGACAGATGGATGGATAGATAGAATGGTATAGATAGATAGATATAGATATAGATATAAAAGAGATATACAGATCAAACATTTACTGATAACAAATCATAATTTCTTGACTTCTACATTCAGATATTAGTTCCCATATGTGGTCATGACCATAATTTAAAACCTGGGCTCTAGATGACCTCTAAATGAGTTTCCTTCCAGCTCTGTGATTCCATCCTTTTTTGGATATGGGAACTATATACTTCCTAGACTGCCAGGATGCTGCTAATTAAAAACGATGCATGTTTTACCTGCAAACTACACCTTGTTTATTCCTAGAAATATAAGCTCCTGATATTAGTCCTCCTAATGATGTTTCTGAATGCTTTTCTCTGATTTCTACACACCTCACTGCTTTTACTCCTGTTTTGCTAAAGAATCTCACATGCCTTCAATTCTTCTTTTTAAATAGGGACGGGGAGAGTCCATTTGTACCATGGCTAACGTATAAAATATCTGTGGCCCAATTGCTGAACACCAGATTTTTATTTCCTTTGAATTAAACCATTTTTTAAAAAATGAAGGTTCTGTGCTGACACAGTAGCCCACGCAGTTGAGAGTGGTATCTCTGGGCATGAAGTGTTATTTCTTGTCAAGATCTGAATCTAAACGTGCCCGTTGGGAGGCTTTATTTTTATTTTTATTTTTATTGTAGAGCCTCTAAAAACCCATTGTTGCCTTATGCTATGTAACCACTACTTATCCTGGATTGATCCATTCTGCAAGAAGGAGGTGGGAGGTGGGAGGCTTTATGAAGACTGAGAGTCAGTCTTAGACTGGTGAGAAAGTAACCTTTTAATTATCTTTTCCATGCTGGCATCCTAAGCTTCTTTGTGGCGGCCTCATTTCACAGTGGCCTGCTCCACGGCTGTCATTTTCCCAGTGTCACTCAAGCGGGTATAAAAAATGATTGCTTTTATGGCTTGTATTTGGGAATTTGTCAAGGTTTCACATTTATAGAAGCCTCGGAGCATTGGCCTAATGGGCCATAATTTGGTGTTTAAAGGGATATCGATGGGCAACCCACAGGGGCCCAGGGTGGCTTTTAGTGATTACATCCTTAGGCCTGCCAAAGAAATCACCCTCCTTTATTTCGGCTGCAATAAACCTTGACTGTCAGAAAACTCCAGCCCAGGTTTCTGAGAACACTGCAACCTGAAGTGGAAGGAAGAAGAAGAAGAAAAACAACTGGTTAAGGCTTGTATGACCTGGGGATATCATGGAGGGCAGGGAAAATGGTAGAATTTAAGTTCTATTCCCCTAAAATGCATCTCAGGTGTTAGCACATCCCGGTTTTTAAAAGATCTAGATTTATGGGCTTCTGTGATCTCTGCCAGGTACTCACAATTATTAGAGATGCAGGTGCCAAAGCTGCCTTTAGATAATATGATGAGATGTAATATAAAAAGTCTCCTGGAAAGAATTGGAAGAGAAGTTCTAATCCCAGTTTTGCTATCACATCAGGATGGAAATAAAGAAATCATTCCTGAATCTTTAATTTCCTTATCTGAAAAATGAGACATTGGATCAGTTAATTCTTAGCATTCTATGAGTTTGAATATTCTGTAATATTAGGATCTCAAAGCACTTAAATAACTTTTTTTTAAAGAAAGAATTTTATGGAACAGTTAGGCTACACACCTATAATCCAGTGCCAACAGCTTCCTCATTGTTCCTTGTACAAGACACTCAATCTCCAGACTCCGAATATTTTCAGGGACTGTCCTTCATGCTTGAAATGTTCTCCTTCCTCACTTCTAGCTCCTTGATTCCTTCAAGTCTCAACTAAAAGTCCATCTTCTTCAAAAAAAACTTTCCCTGACTTCCTTAACATTAGCATCGTCAGCTTAATTCTGTATATAGCTTATTCATATACAGTCATTTGCATGTTATCTCTCCCATTAAACTATTCTTAAAAGCAATGACCTTTTTTTTTTTAAACTAACTGCATCCCCAGTCCTTGGCACAATGCATGACACTGTAAACTCTTAATAAATGCTATGGTCTGACTGATATTTCATTGGGACTCAGAGGTTTTAAACTGGAAGGGGACTTCAGAGATTATGTGGCCTAGATCTTTCATTTGGCAGATTGAAAATGAAGAAGGGTTGGGGGTGACTGTTAAGATTACACAGCTTACAAGGTCAGGTTTGAGTCGGGTTTTTCTGCTGGAGAACTCAAACTCAGGTTCTCTGTAATTCCTGCAATCTTTCCCACAATCCCCACACATTCTAAGATCTCTTGATCCTTAAAGCACCTAAGTGAAAAATAAGAAAAATGAATCCTACAGAGGTGCCGACATATTGAAGACTACACACATTATACACAGCCAAGCCTGGATTCAGTCCTCTTGGAAACATAGAGCACCACTACATCATATTTTCATTGTCCAAAATATTTTTGGCCCATCCTGTCCCTTTCTGTACACCCTTATGGTTTCATTAATATGGATCCTGCTAACATCTATTAGTCTGGTAAGAAAGTAGCCAGTTCCCTTTCTCAAATATAATGTGTGTTCTTGGTGGTGATGTGGGCAGAGATATAACTAGTGTGAGAATCTGACTCTTTGACTTTGCTCAGACTGTCCCACATGCCCAAGGAGGAATGGGCTCCTTGCTTCCTCTCTGTTAGGCTAGAACAGCGTTTTTCAAAGTATGGTCCAAAGAATCTGGGTGACAGGGAGCTACAGATTCAAAATTAGTTATTATTTCTAATATGGTCAATATCTACAAAATAATCACATGATTTGGACAGATCTTCAATAATTTTTAAGAGTATAAAGGAATATTGAGAACAAAAGTTTGAGGACCACTGGGCTAGAGAGTCCCTTCAAAATACAGTTCATGGGGCTTCTGCCATGGGAAATCTTTTCTCATTCCTGAGGTTATTAAAAACTTCTTTAATGTTTCATAAGAGGCAGTGTGGTATATTAGAGAGTGAGCTGGTCTAGGACAAGCTGGGTTTGACACGTTAACTACCTCTGTGACGCTGGCCACATCTTAGTTTCTCTCTGTCTGAGTTTCTTCATCTCTAAAGTGAGGAAGTCATACTTAATGATCTTTTGCTATCCATCTATTATCTTTTTTTTTCCTGAGGTAATTGGAGTTAAGTGACTTGTTCAGGGTCACACAGGTAGGAAATATTAAGTGTCTGAGACCAGATTTGAACTCGGGTCCTCCTGACTTCAGGGCTGATGCTCTATTCACTGCACCAACCAGCTGCTCCATATGTCCATCTATTATCATATGTATACATGTATCTCCATAGTGAAATGTAAGCTCCTGGTGGTCAGGGGCTATTTTTTATTTATTTTGTCCTTGTATCTCCTGTACCCAGCAGGTGCTAGACACATAGTAAGTTGCCTAATAGATGTGTATCTATTGTACCTGACTGATTGTCTAATTGGATCAGACTGATGTATGGGGCTTTGCCCCAGGGCACAAATATGGCGGTATGCTTCCTTCCCATGTCCTGTTGCCTTTTGCCTCTGACTCCCACCTCCCATCACCCTTCAGGACCCTCCTCTCCAATCCCACCTTCCACCCTCCCCCCACCCTCTGGAGACAGGTAAGTCTTTCTGGGCCATGGACAGCTCCCTCTCCCAGCATCACTGCACAGGCACCGGATTTATCTCTATCCCCCTGCCCACCCACCAGCCACCTCCACCGGAAGCTGCCTCAGGTGAGAGCTGGAGGTGTGTGTTACATAAGTGTGCACCTTCCCCTCAGCTGCTTTCCTTGTAAATCACCTGGTTTGGCCCTCGTCTCTGCGGACCTGCCGGTGTTTATTACAGCTGGTCTTTCTTTCCCCTCAGTATGTCTCCGCTTAGCTGGTGTGTATTTGCTCAGCAGGCGATTTCTCTGAAGTGACCTCGGCAGCCCTGGAGATTTATGGCGGCTGGTACTTTCATTATGTCTCAGTGCTGCCTCGTGAGCTCACTGCATCTGTCAGAGGAAGAGCAGAATCCTTCCCAGAATAAGCCTCCAGTCTTCTCTTTGAACATATGTTCTTGATTACATGAGAAGAGGAAAGTCTCTTCGTTTTTCCCCATTTGGAGGTTAAAGTGGAGGGTTTGTCTAAAAACAGATTGCAGTAAATTGTGGGTTTATTTGAACAGTATGTCAACATTATTTACTTGGGGGGGGGGGATTCTCAAATTGATAGGTTTCTTTTAATTACCTCATCCTGAAAGCTGCTTTCAACAAACAGCAAATATTTCAGAAGCCATTTAGATAAGTCTGGAAATGCTGAATTACTGGAAACCCGCCGAGAATAATACCTTTGAAAATGTTTCCATAGTTCTGAATAGAAGAAACCTTGGTTCAGAAATAGCTTGTCTTGAACTAAATGGAGTAGTGCCTTCTGTAATGCAACTGGCCTCCTGGCTTCCCTCTCAGCAAGGCCTGGGAGAGCCTAGGAATGGGACTGAGAGCTGACTGTCACCTCGGAGAAGGGGGACTCTGGAGCCAGGCTACAGTCACAGCACAATGGTTTCTTTGGGTCTCAATGTAAAACTCACTGCCTCCTGCCTCCTGTCTAGGGGTCTACCCATAAAATCCAAGAGAAAGGTGGTTCAATAAGCTGGAAAATTGGGTGAAGCCAAAGAATGAATCTATATTATTCGAGACAAGATATATTTAGTTGATAAATGAACTAACCCTAACCCCACTTAAATTAAATATATCCTGGAATCATACATTTAGAACTTTAAGGAAATTTAGGGGTGATCAAGCACAAGCAATTCATTTTATAGTTGAGGAAACTGAAGTTCAAAGAGATTAATGACTTCTTCAGTTCTCATAACAATTTGCCTGGAACCAAATTTGAACTCAGTACTTCTTGCCTCTAAGTCCAGCTATTCACCATACTTTCCAGTCACAAATCAGCTGCCACCTTCTCTTAAATTCTTTCTAAATCACCTTCAGTCATTCTCACTCTCTCTCCTCAAAATTACTTTGCATATACTTTGTATTAGTTTTTTAGTGTTCATTTTTTATGCTGTAATAGAATATAAAATCCCTTATGCTGTGACACATTTAACATGTATAGGACTGCTTGCCATCTGGGGGAGGGGGTGGAGGGAGAGAGGGGAAAAATCGGAACAGAAGTGAGTGCAAGGGATAATGTAAAAAATTACCATGGGTTCTGGCAATAAAAAGTTATAATTATTTTTTAAAAAAGAAAGAAAAAATAATATAAAATCCTTGAAAAGGTAATAATTTCATCGATTTCTTTGCACACACACCCCAGAACCTAGACCAGTGCTCTGCACACAGTAGGCACTCAAATGGCTCTGAAATGTATTTGATTACTCACAATTTGACAGCATTGTACAATTAAAGATATATTATATACTTTATCTCTTTTGATTTTTGCCATGAAGTAAGTGGTATCCATTTTAAAGATGATACTTTAAACTCAGACTCAGAGAGGAAGTAACTTGTCCATCTAGTAGTAAAAACAGAATCCTAACCTAGGTCTTCTAACTTTGATTTTCTCAACTTAATCTAAGTAAAAGAGATTATCTTTCAAGTAGAACAGCGGTCCTCAAAGTATGATCCAGGGACCTAGGGACTCCCTGACATGCTTTCAGTGATTCTATGAGATTAAAACTATTTTCATTATAATATGAAAATGGTTTAATTTGTAATGTAATAACAATGGATAGCTATAACCCACGTGAACAAAAACTGGGGGAAGGTATCCTTAATAATTTTTTTTAATGTAAAGAAATTCTGAGAACGAAAAGCTTGAGAACCACTGGTATAGGGTCATCCATAGGATATTGAATTGGAGCAACTGGTCTGGGTCTTAGGTTTGGAGGAATTCCACCTTATTGTAGGAACTAGGATGAATTTGGGAGTTAGTTGAGAAAGGGGAAGGGAGATGAGAGAGCTAGAAAGGACTTTAGAAGTCATATATACCTATCCTCTCATTTTCTATAGACAAAATGATTGACTGGGCTCAGAGCACTTTCTAATCCAAATAAGAAGACTTTGATGTTAAGGAGCACTTAATTCAGAGGATCTGAGTCCAAATTTCACCTGTGTGTGATTTCAGGCAGTCATGAATAGTCTAGGCTGATCTGAAAAATAAGAAAGCCAATGAGCCTCTTGACTTGCTCAAATTCACAAAACTAGTTAATGGACTTGAATTCCAGATCTTTAGCACCAAATTCACCTCTTTCTTCTGTACCACTTTTGTCTGAAGTGGTGTTATCTAAAAAATGAGCAACCAACCCTTCCATACAAATGCCCATACTCAGTAGTCTTTTTGTGTGACTTTTTTCCCTTTTATTTTACATGACATTCATTATAAACTTCTTATTTCTTAAAGTACTAGAGGAGAAAAGAGAGAAGGGGCCCAAATAATGTGATTTGCCTCAGGACTTAAATTACAGTAAAAACCTGGTCAGTTTAAAGGTATCACCTTTATGTGGATCCAACAAGATGAGGAATGTTTCTGTTAAGAATATTTTAGTATATACCAATGAACAATTCCACTAGCACATAATGAATATCTACTCATGTGCTGGGTTCTGGGAGTACCAAGGTAAAAAACACAATAGCTTTTGCCTTCAAAGGGTTTAAAATAAGGACAGATATTGTTTGGATTTTATCTTGGTATCTCTGGTGTTCTGCACAGAGTATACTCTTAAATTATAGACTTATTGAATGAATGAACCAATGAATCAATGAATTCTATTGAGAAGCAAGGATTACAAATGAATGCAAATAAGTATAATAAAATTAAAGAAGAAAAAATTTTTTAAAAAACTGAAGGGATCATGGGAGGCTTTACAGAGAAAGCCTATGAGTGAGCCTAATTTTAGGCTCTGAAAATTCTGAAAGAAGAAGGGACTATATCCTAGATATGAGTGACAGCTTGCATAAATGTATAGAAGAGGGAGATAATGTCAAATTTAGAGAATGCAAGGCAAGCCAGAAGAACAGTTATATAGATTTCATAAAGAAGGAAATCTCTAGATAGATAGATAGAAGCTAGATTGTAGAGAGCCTTGAATTTCAGACTAAGGAGTTTAGTCTATGTGTTTCCTATGGGAAAAGAAGAATAGAAGGTTCTTAGGAAAAAAAAAAAAAACAAGATACGATGACATACCCACTTCCAACATTTACTATTTGTATAACTTAGGCAAATCACACTTTCTTGGATCCCTCTTTCCTCATCAAATGTCATATAAAGGTGATTTGAGTAAATCTCACCTGAGGTACCTTCTATCTCACAATATATGACCCTATATGATCAGGCTCAAGTCTTATGACTATTTTGTCAGGTTGTGATAGATAGACAGGAAGAGGAAGAGGCTGGAAAGAGGGAGACAAGTTTGGAGATGATTACAATAGGGCAGGTAATGGAAAGACTTCCAGGAACTGATGCTGAGTAAAGTGAGCAGAACCAGGACAACATTGTACACAGTTACAGTAAGATTGTGTGATGATCAACTATGATAGACTTAATTCTTCTCAGTGAGGAGTGTCCCAAGACAATTCCAAAAGACTTGGAATGGAAAATGCCATTCACAGCCAGAGAGAGAACTATGGAGACTGAGTGCAGATTGAAGCATATTATTTTCACCTTTTTTGTTTGTTTGCTTGCTTTTTTTTTTTCTCACAGTTTTTCCCTTTTGTTCTGATTTTTCTTACATATCATGACTACCATGGAAATATGTTTAAATTTATTTTAGATGTATAACCTTTATTAAATTGCTTGCTTAGGGAGTAAGAAAAAATTTGGAACTCAAAAATCTTACAAAATTGAATGTTGAAAACATGTAATTGGAAAAAAATAAAATACAACAAAATGAAAAAATAATGCAAAAAAAAAATCCTACTAAGACAGATGAAGGCTGATAAGGGCTTATTAAGTGATGAACGTGTGATTAAATGGAAGCAGAAGGCTACTCATTGGATCTCAATTCCTTGAATGCCCCTGTAATAATAGCAGAGCCCAGAAGCACTGAAGCATCATTCTCAGGGAAAACAAATCATCCCACTGCCTCCTCATAACCCAGATGTGCTTCACAAGTGGTTAGCTCAGCCAGGTGCCAATGACTTCTCCATTTTATTTTCTGGCCTGACTTTCAACAATCACCCTTGTTCAGGGAAGGGAATAAGGCCTCTGCTCTTCTAGAGGGAAGTCCATCTGATTGACATTTAATTCATGTGACCAAAGGAGTAACCTAAATTGCATTTACTCTCTTAACATTCAATCTGAAACATTTTTTGTCAAATGAAATACTGCCTGGAACATATGCCCATTGACACATTGACCTTTAGTCACAGTACTAGAAGGTTGCAGAAAACAGAGAAATGGTATCCAGTGGGATATATATATATATATATATATATATATATACTATTATCAATAAATGGACTAGGTAGAGTGACTTAGACCGGAATTGAGAAAACTCTTTGAAAATTCATGCAAAATAACTGATATTTCCTGGGAAATTGTGTTTTTTAATACAGATATCTTTGTCCTTCCTCAACCTACTTCTGACATTTACTGGCTCTGTGACCTTGAACAAGTCATTTAACCTCTCAGTATCCTATGCAACAATCTAAAACTATAAGATGCAGAAAAGAGCCCAACTTGCATTAGTAGAGTTGGTCTTTTTACCTGAAGGTCCCTTATGATATTGATGAAATCACAGATATAGTCCCCATCCCCTATCCTAATACAAGCAAACATTTACATAGTACTCTCAGGTTTGCAGAGTTTTACATCCATGATCTCATTTGAACCTCACAATAACTGTGAAAGTTACTGTGAAAATACTTGCAAGAATTATTTTGTTCATTTTACAAATGAAAAAACTACTTCTGCTGCCACAAAGGAGGAGAGGAACTCCTATGGAGAAGATTCCCATTATTCTTGTCATCACCATCACCAACTACTAACCAATTGCCATTGACAGCTAGGTAAGTAAAAGCCTGGGAATAGCAGTACCTCTTCCTAAGACCTCCTTGACCATCATCTTGCCCACATTGGGTTGGGGACACCCAGGACCATGAATGAGCCCAGGAACCCTGGGAATAGCAGTGCCTCCCAGACCAATTGGCCCTGCTTCCTTCCAGTCCAGTCCAAGCAGGAATCAACCCTTATGGAAATGCAGTCTGGAAAATGCTTTTACAGATGCTTGCACTCCCCACACCTACTGAAGACTCAGAAAAGAAAGTTTTCATTATCAAAGTCCTTGGCATTAAAAAGCAATTCAATGTCATAAATAGATTTTTTTTTAATTAATAGAAATAACATTATATATACCATCTGCTTTGTCATTGTATCCTAAGGACCATGGGGCCTTTCCATCTGACTTGCAATTGAATTTTCCCATATGTGTCATCTCCTGCATTAGAATTTGACTTGCTTAATAGCAAGTTCTGTCTTGACTTTTTATTTGTATCCTACTGCTTATTACTTCATAAATGCTTAACAGATAGCACTTATTATTTAATAAATGTATTCCCAATAATTATTTAGTTTTTTTCCCACTTATTCATTCTTTCATCTACTTGTAGAAATGAAGTGACCTCGGTCAATCTTGATGTGTGATTGCAAGGAAGGTCACTTGACTTGAAGTACAGCACTACCAGGATGTCATCAGTTGCTAGGGCCCCCTATTAATTAACATTTACTTGTCATATATTTTGTATAAGTCATGACACTTCCCCAAGACTAGAGTCTTACAGAGCAGGTGCCAATCTCTATTGAAAGAGGAAGTTTCCTTATCAGAAATTCTCTATACCAGTGAAAAGCAGGTCCTGTGCCAAAAAACAAGTATATTTACTTATTTTTGTACATGATTTCCCCTCAGTGGAATGTAAGTTCTTAGACAGTAGAGACCATTTCAGTGTTTGTAGCTTGAGGGCAACAATAAACATATAAAACAATTAATATTTGCTGAATGAATGAATGAACAAACTCCTATTATACTGGGAATACTTTCCTAATTTGTTCATTTAATTTCCAATTTTTAGATACATAAGCTTTTTCTACATGTTATTGCTTTATGGTCATAAATATGTTCAAGACAGTAAGTTGAAGTTTCCAGGTAATTAGAATGGGTAGAATTTTCTTTTGTTGTAGATATGGCAGAAAAAGAAAGGAAAAGGGCACTTATGTCTCCTGAAAGAGAGGCAGTTGAAATGGAGGGGGGGAATGGGAGCTCAGGATTTGAAGTTATTTGTTATCTCAGGCTCTCCACAGATGACTTTTGCAGTCAAGAGCTTGTGTTTATCTACCCTGAAACAAGAGGAAAGTGTTTTGCTGTAAGCCTAGGATCAACTGGGAAGCTACTACTTTAAAATACATCTTACTTCCTTTCCTTTTGTCCTAAGCATTCTCCATCTGCCAAGGGAAGCAAACTTTGCTCAGACTTACCCCCAGACCAACCTGCAAACTGATGTTTTTTTCCAGGACTAGCATTATACTTTGCAGTGATCCATAAAGACAGGGATATGATCTCATAGTTAGGACTTTTGCTTGTATGGCTTGAGTACTGCAAAGCTTACGGAAAGTGTAATAACTGTATTAATTATCCAGTCAGGTAGGTTAATATCTAAATTGCCTACCGGCTGATGCTCTACCTGAATCAACAACAAAACCATATAAATTAATCCCTTTCTGGTATATTCACAGGATAATAAATAAGATACATCTTTCCTTAAAAAAAAAAACCTTGCAGTATCTCTACCAGTCACCAGAGGGTGTTCATCCTGAAGACACCATCCATCATGGCAAAACATCTGCAATGTCTATGGTTCTAAAGTAGCTTTGATTAATGCTTTTTTTGTGAGACTAAAATTAATTTAGAGCAGAATGTAACCAAAATATTTTTTAAATATTTAATAACTGTATTACAATATAATGTGATTCCTTTATAATCCTTTGTGCTTTCTTTTGGCATTTAAAAACATCATTCTGGGTCCATAGACTTCACTAGCCTGCCAAAGAGAACTCTGACACAAAAATCCTTCATCTCAAGAATGAAATTGGATGTAGTTCAAAATATTAAAATATTAAATCTATTGTCCGACCATCTCCTAGCCTTCCACCTAATTGCCCTTCTAAATCTTTGAGTCTGGCTGGGTAATTGTAACAGCATGCATTCTGGCTTATGGAAAAGAAGGGAGAAAACATATACTACATCTCTCATGATCCTGGATTAAAAACAAGGGAAAGTGAGGAAGATGATGAGGATCTTCCAATCCAAGCTCCACAATCCAATGAGATTTGTACTTGTTGAACAACTCAGCAACTCTGGATCATTTTTCCTTATAGCTAGCTCCTGGTCACCAGCACTACTCTAGGAATGGAATTGGATCTCCTCCATATAATACTAGCTTCTCTTGTTTGTCTCAGGATGCATGAAGGCATGGCTGTTGACTGTGGGATATCTAAACCCTCTAAGAGGTTTTCTGTCATTTATTTTTTCCTTTTTATCTTCACAGAAGTCCAAATGAGAAGGAAGTCGAGAAGCAAAAAAAGGAGGGGATGTCATGAAGCTCAGATAGCATCCCTTCATCCTATCATCATGTAACTCTTGATTCAGTTACAGACAAGAGCCCAATAAGAGCGTAAAGGAGGGGGAAATGGAAAACACCAAAATCTGAAACTTCTGTCTGCTAAACTGACCTCTCTCTGTGTGAATCATCTCCCAAGACTTAGGAGAAAACGATAATCCACAGAAATAAAAAGGCAAAGTAAATTCTTCTGACCTATTACTGTAATAATTCTGATTTAGAATGCTCTATTTGAGACAGATTCATATAGAGGAAAGGACTCTGGAAAAGGAGAACTGAGCTTTGACTTGGCTCTGCTACTTTTATCTGTGTGACTTTAGACAAGTCATTTAACCTCTACTTTTCTTGAGTTTTGATTGTTAAACATTTATCAACACATCTCTATACAGGGTCATAGAGTCTTAAAGTAAGAAATGGAAGGGACCTTAGAGATTTCTTAATTCAACCTGTTTGTTTGGAAAATAAAAGATCTGGACACTGATAAACTAAAGTAAAACTTTAGGAGTAAAACTGGAATGGTGAATGACTTTGAGGTCACGTCATATAAAGGAGAGTTAAGGTGAAGAAGAGAGAGGACTTAGGGGCATATGATAGCTATCCCTAGCCTTAAGAGACTATTAGAAATTAGCAGAATTAGACTTGATGTTTTTGGTCCCAGAGGACAGAAGGCAAAGTGAAAGACCAGAAGAGGCAAATTTTGACATGATGTCAAAATAAATAAATAAAAACAGCTTATAAACAATGAAAACTTTGCTAAAATAGAATGAGTTGTCAAACTATAGCTATTTGAAGACTCATTAGCAGCCTTCACATTGAAGCCAGATGATCATCTTTTGACATGTTATAGAAGAGATTTTTTTCTCAGGCATGGGTTAGACGAAATGATCTCTGAAATTTCTTCCAACACTGAAATTCTGTGATTCTATAATTACTACTATTTAGATAATCCCTAAGATCTTTTCTAACTCATTGGATTTTGCATCTCTCGGATTCATTTATCATATGTTATCTTTATTTTTTGTGTGCTTTATCCTCCTACTGAAATAGGGAGTTCCATGAGGTCAAGGGAGTTTAACATCTAAACTTTGTATTTCTCCTAGTGCCTACTAGATAGTATGCTTGATACAGTAGCTTCTTGATAAATATTTGCTGAATGAATGAAGATTGAGAACTGGCCATTTAATTAGTTTCATTCTTTGCCAAAAAAAAAAATATATATTTCATGTTATCTAGTCCTACAAACATTTTTACTTTATATGGGAAGCTTTACTGGCCTTCCCACACTTATCAATGTTTTCTGGTGGTAGGTAAAGAGATGAGATAACAGAATGATTAAATTTTAGAACCAGAAAGGGCTTTCCTCATTCAAAAGATGAAGAAAATGGAGGCAAGGAAAGAAGATAAGATTTGACCAGATTTGCATAATTAATAGTAGAATTGTAACTAAAACTCCAGTTTCTCTAATAATAATACAGTGGGGGGGGGAACGTGTCTGTTTGTTTTTTCTTTAATGACCTTCTGTGAAAGCTCTTTGAAGACAGTGGGAAGGAATTTAGTGGAGTGGGCAGCAATGGTTTTGAAAGCAGAATATCTGAATTCCATTTCTCAATCCCTTCTTAATATTAGTGTGACATTGAGCAAGTCACTTTACTTTGCTATAAAATGATCAGGTTGAATTAGGAAGTCTCTAAGGTCCCTTCCATTTCTCACTTTAACACCCTATGACCCTGTATAGAGATGTGTTAATAAATGTTTAGCAATCAAAACTCAAGAAAAGAATAAATATATGCATATATATCCATGATACACTTTTAAGTCTAACCTGCATTTTAAACATTTTCTCCATCACTTTCATAAATCTAGGTAACAATAAACTAAGACCTGATTCATAAGATTTGTTGGTTTCTGAAATGTAGATGCTCATACTAAAAATTTATGTTCACGCAACTGGTTCACGCAAGCTGGTTCGAACAGTTCACGCAAGCTGGTTCGAACTGGCTCCAGCACACCACTGAGCCTATACAAATATGAAGCTGGCAAAATACTGCTATAATCCTTTGTCCATAGTGCAAAACCCACAACATCTCACTGGTGGAATTCAAGACCCATTACCTATGCTTAGGAGGAGTCAGATACTGGACCTTGATCAAGAGATATTTATGTCTTGCCGATGCTACACCCATCTCAAATGGGTGACTACATTCATAACATGAGCATCTGCTAAGAGAAGCAATACAGTTAGGTCTCTTCTAATACAAATAATGAATCCTATGAAAGGGTTTCATGTATTCAAATTAATACCATTTAAAGTTATACTTGTGTAAAATATGATAATTGTTTTCAGCCCAATAAAAACATGCAGTGCAAATTTGAATAATTCAACCACTTCATGGGATTCATTATTCCATAATTCACAGTAATTGGGACCCAGCTGGTGGGAAGAGGCTTAGACTTGGAGTCAAGAGATCACAGCAAAAATCTTGCCTCTACCACACACTAGCTATGTGACCATGGGCAAGTCATTGAACTGAGCATCATTGATTTAAGTCTAAAATGCAATTTTTGAAGTTGTCTAGTTCATATTCTTCTTTTTACATTCTCAAGGAAGGAAATAAATTGTGCATGGTCATATGGGTAATAAGTAGCAAAAATATAAACTGATCCTCTGACTCAAAATCCAAATCTTTTTTTCCAATATATTATCAGAACCTTCCTCCTCAAATGGGATTAATTAAGCTCTGTGAAGATAAGAACTGTCTTATTTTTGTATTTGTATGACCAATGTTTAGTTCAATGTTTGGCACATAGTAAGTGCTGAATGGTTTTTTGTTTTTTTTTTAAATCATTCATTCAATAGACCTGAGTGTCTTTATTTGTAAAATACCTTCCCTAATTTCATCACAGAATTCATTCAAGAATAATACAAGAAAGTGCTATGCAAATGGAATATATATGGGTAGAAAATATAGTAAAATCTTGTTAATTCAGATCCTGGGAATTAGAATTTGTGATAATCAGACACAAGATACATGACTTATGGAATAAAAATGTCAAGAGAATGTATTTCTCTGCAAATCATTAGGGCTTTACTTGTAAGAAAAATCCATATCCAAAATCAGTAGCTTTTTCAAATCAATGGCTCAGGAAATGAAGGATTCCTTCAATCTGCCTTGGGCTTCTAAACCCAGCAGGTAATTCTGACAACGAAAAGCCTTGTGATGGGTATGACACATTGGATTGTTGGGCTGCTGGGACTTGACCCTTTTTTTCATGAACTTACTTTTTTTTCTATTTGGTATTTATTTATAGCTTAGTTTTTAATATGGACTGCATTTATATTTCCTGGTAGCACTCAAAAATCATAAAAATTGCTTTTCTTTAAAGAGGATTCTACAATTCAGCCTTAGACTAGCTTTTTGCCTTCTAAATTATCAAGGTTCTATTGCACATCTCTTCTGAAAGGCAAAAATTCACACACACACACACACACACACACCCATACATACATGCACACACACAAAACTAAAGATAAGTAAAAACAGATCAGGTTAGTAGAACCATTTTTTAACTCTGATGCTGTGAAACTGTGCTCTGAGTCTCTCCTTCCTCTTCCTTAAAATGAGGGAATTGATCTAAATGACTCCAGGGTTCCATTCTAGATCTAAGTCTACAATTCTATGCCAGAGTTTTCAGTATTATAGTTATATTGTGTAGTCCCAGAATGTATGGTATATTCAAGTCTATAATATAACAAAACTTGATTGTAATGGGCACAAATGTATGTAATTGATTGCAGGTCTATAACCTGATTTTTTTTTTTAGCCCAATTCACATTCTGGGCTCAGTTTGAGGTTGAGTCATGGGTTCGTTCACCATAAAAGTCATCTAATCTAATGCCCTCCCCCTCCATCTTCTTTATAAAAACTAAGACTTAGAGACCTGAAAATAACTTGTTTAAGGGGATACAAATAGTAAGGGACTGAGCTGAAATTTGAGTATAGATCTTCTAGCTCCAGATCTAATCCTTGTTCCAGTTTACTATGTTTTAATATGAGTTAACAATCTATTCAGATCAGATTCAGAACAGAGGGGGGGCTGGAGTGGGGACTTATCTAATTCAACTACTTTGTTTTATAAAGGAGAGAATAGAGACTCATAGAGATGAGATGATTTGTTGGTGGTCACTCAACTGGCAAGTGCTTGTTTATTAACCCATTTTTTCTAGTGCCTCCCCAAGACTTGAGAATATACTCTCTACTATAGCTTATTATTTTATAAATCAAGGAACAGTTGCTAAAGATATCATGGGGAGTGAGGCTTTTGAAAATAGGGAGCAGAAGGAAATTTATTTAGAGAAGTGTGTGGGTGGAGGAGTCAGGGAATTCTGTTCCATTCATGACACCCATCACCCCCACTACCATCCTCAGAGTGGCTTATTAACTTTGAACTATGGTACAACCCTCATGCTTCATTCCATTGACATAATAGAATACCTCACATTTTCATAAATCATTTAGTTTCAAAACTTCTCACAACAATTTTGTGAGGTACATCTTATGAGTATTTTTTTTTTTTTACAAATAAGGAAACTGAGACTCAGCCAAAAAAAGGATATGGTCTTTTCTTAATGTCTGCTTTATGCCCCAGTAGTCAACATACATTCATTCTTGGAGATTTTTGTTTGGTTTTATCTTATATATATATTGCAACGACAGGATCACAGAATATTAAAGCTGAAAAAATCTTTATTGATAATCTCCAAGTCCTGTATTTTTCAGATTAGACAATATAGGCTCAGTAAAGTAAATGATTTCCTCACAGTAACACGAAATTAATGTCAGAGCTGAGTCTAAAACCTTAGGCTACTGACTCCCAGTCCAGTGCTTACTATTATTCAAAGCTACTCATTAGTCAGTTGACCAAAGAGAATTTGTTAAAGATTTATCAAATGTAAGGCACTGTTAAGCTTTAGGCAAAAAAATCTCTGGAGTCCAGACATGAAGTTTTGGATGCAAAGAGAAGCAAGAAAGACTCTTTGATGGATTGTACAAATACTTTCCAAATCCAGCACTCTTGATCTGATACTGTATTTATTCTAGAACTCTGGAGCAGCCAGGGATATAAAGTGCAATCTGGCATACTCCTGGAGGTTACCTATAGGCTAAGATTTTGTATTACTGATGTTGATATTTAAAAATGTTTTTGCTTTCATTTCTGGTTGAAGGAGGAGGAACATCAGGAGACCAGGGATGTAAAGAGTAAGAGTTTTCCATTTTGGGATTCTCCTAATCTAGAATAGATTGCTCCAAAGGTAACAGGTTCCTCTTCTTTAGAAATATTCTTGCAAATATTGGGTAATCATTTGGTCATTTTTCTGATATGTTTTAGAGGGAATTTTTGCTCAGGTATGAGTTGGACTGTATTATCTCTGAAGAACTATTCAGTTCTCTGGCTTTTCCTATTTCAGGACATTGTAGGGGAGAGATTAGAATTCTCTTAAGTTGTGGTTTGGGCTGCCAGAGTCACTAGTGCTGTGTCTGAATTTAGGAAGATAATTGGGTTTAAACCCTGACTCTGACCCTAGGTAGCTTGGTTATTGACGTTTTCAATTGTGTCTGACACTTTGAGAGATCATTTGGGTTTTTGTTTGCTTTTGGCAAAGATACTAGAGTGGTTTGACATTTTCCTTTTCCAGCTCATTTTACAGATGAGAAAATTGAGGCAACAAGTGTTAAGTGAATTGCTGGGTTCATTCAGCTAATAAGTGTATGAGGCTAGATTTAAATTCAGGATGATGAATCTTCCTGATTCTAGGCCAGGCATTGTACCCACTGTGGAGCGTAGATGTACCTAGTGTGACCCTGAATGACTCATCAATTGTTCTTTACCTATGGTTGGTTGGTTCCTCATCTGTAAAGGATGGGGGAGAATCATATTTATATTCTCCATAATTCATGGTATTAAGACTCAAATAAGATTATGTCTGAGTCATATTGTATATTTTTAAAAAGTTCTTAACTATAATGTTATGAGGGAAAGGAAACAACTAGATAAAGGAGTTAGAGAACATTTAGTGGGAGAGCTATCTCTAGAAGCAGCTAGATGGTACAATAGATAAGAGTGCCAGCTGGATAAATCTGACCTGTGACACTTACTAGTTGTGTGATCCCCAAGTGATGGAGCTTCCATTGGTCTCAGGTTCCTCATCTTTAAAAAAGGGGATAAAATAACAGCATCTATCTCCCAGAGTTGTTATGGAGGTCAAATGAGATAATAATTGCTTAGCTCAGTGCCTGGCACATATTAAGAGTCATATTTATATTATCATTATTATCTAGAAAAGTTTTTACAGAGAAGGAGGTATCTGAGGTGGATCTTGAAGGGAAACACTTCAACGAACACATGAGAGCTGGAATGGATAGAGGCAGCTAGTCCCAGAGCTGAAATCAAAAAGACAAATCCAGCTTCATTCACTATATCATCCAAAGCAAGTCACTTAACCCCTGTATACATCAATTACCTCATTTATAAAACAAACAAACCAACCAAAAATCCATAAGAATAGCACCTACCTCCCAGGGTTATTGTTAGGATAAAATGAGATAATATTTGAAAAGCACTTTAAAAAATGATCCCTAAATGCTACCTGTTTTTGAAGTGGATTCTGAACATGAAAAAGATGGTTTAAGCAAAGACACAGTGAAGCCAGGAATGGACAAGTCAAGAATCCAAGATTTAGTCATTTAGTTTGACAGGAATACAAAACGGCACCGAAACAAAAAGCTTTCCAGATGAACCTTTGTTGTCCTCTCTGGTTTGAATCCCTCTCTTTATTCTCCATTTCAGTAATAATGTGAAATCACTCCTTTTGATTCAATGACCACTTTAGAGTAAGAAAGACTTTGTTAGGGGCAGTGGAAAAGCCCAGGAAGCAAAGAGATATAGTGTGAGATAGTTAAAAAAAAATGTCTAGAGTGGGATCCAAACCCAAATTTGGGATTTAATTGTATAACTTTTGACAAAGAACTTGGTCTATCTGGATCTCAGTTTCCTCAGGTGTAAAGTAAGTTTGGAATGGATGATCTCCTAGTTCTCTCTTCATTCTAATCCTGTAGTATTGTTATTGCAAGGACTTTTAGATAATTGTCTGATTGTTCATTACTGAAGAGTTGTTTTTTTTTTTTTCCTTCCAATTCCAAATCTTTTACACAGTGTGATTTTCAGGAAGCATAAGGTTTCTAACAAATAATAAGACAGTGTCTGGGTTAGAGAAGAGAAACCCCAAACAAACCCAAATTAATTGCCAAAGGTAGATTATCTATCTTGGTAGTCATTTATAGAGCACTGGCTAGGAAGTCAGTTGCCTCAGACACTAATTGCGTAGTCCTGAACAAGTCTCGGTCTCAATTTCCCAGCTATAAAATGGGAGAGACAATAATAGCATATATCTCAAAGGCTTGTTGTGAGGGAATATGAAATAATGTGTGTAAAGCATAAAAATTTTAGCTATTATTTTTGGCAAAGTATAGATGGTACTCAAATCAAGGACCTATCCTTCCATAATTACAAAGTATAACTGTTCTCTGCTGCATCACTATAGATTGTATCCTTGACCTTAGTCACCTCCCTGGAATGGGAATGGGGAGGAAAGGAAAGATGAGGGATGGAAAATGGAAACAGAAGAGAGCAGGTGGAAGCATTTATCTCAACTCATGTACAGCATATGTTTTACCTATGGGTCAATAATATACTTGTATTTGAAAGACTGTCTAAATCTCTTGGAGGGGGATTTGACATACTCTTGGAATATACATACACTTAAGACTGATTTAATCCAATTTGGTGAGATTTTTCCCATATTATAAATGATTAAATTTTCTCACACCTCTCAGAAAATCTTAGAAATGGAATTCTTATCCTGAATCATCCATCTCCCGAGCCTTACCTAGAAACCCTACTAATATCATTATCCTAGTTCTTCAAAGGAAATTAAAAATTGTTTATAAAACTTAGTCAAAATAAATGTAGAATACAAATACCTTGAGAATAAAAGCTATTTCTTTTCTTCCTTCCCTTTCTTCCTTTTTTTCCTGCTTCCTTTCTTCCTTTCCTTCCTTCCTTCCTTCCTTTCCTCCTTTTCCTCCCTTCCTCCTCCCTCCCTCCCTCTTTTCCTTCCTTCCTTCCTTTCCTCCTTCTTTTCCTCCCTTCCTTCCTCCCTCCCTCCCTTCCTCCCTTCCTTCCTTCCTTCTTTCCTCCCTTCCTTCCTCCCTCCCTCCTTCCTCCCTCCCTCCCTTCCTTCCTCCCTCCTTCCTTCCTTCCTCCCTCCTTCCTTCCTCCCTCCCTCCCTTCCTTCCTCCCTCCCTTCCTTCCTTCCTTTCCTTCCTTCCTTTCCTTCCTTCCTCCCTTCCTCCCTTCCTTCCTTTCCTTCCTTCCTTTCCTTCCTTCCTTTCCTTCCTTTCCTCCCTTCCTCCTTCCTTCCTCCCTTCCTTCCTTTCCTTCCTTCCTTTCCTTCCTTCCTCCTTCCTCCCTTCCTTCCTTTCCTTCCTTCCTTTCCTTCCTTTCCTTCCTCCCTCCCTTCCTTTCCTTCCTTTCTCCCTTCCTTCCTTCCTTCCTTTTCTCTCTTCCTTCCTTCCTTCCTTCCTTCCTTCCTTCCTTCCTTCCTTCCTTCCTTCCTTTCTTCTTTCCCTTCCTTCTTTTTTCTGTTTCTTTGACTATTCTTCCTTCTTTCTTTTTTTTTATTTCCTTTCCCCTGTGACTTCACTAAAACAATGAACTCCCAGTAAAACAACTCCTTACATCCATACAGATCTGCAACCAGATTATGACTTAGAGTCTTTGAGAGTTTATGTTGTCACTGAGACATGCAAGGTTATATAATGTGGTCAGTAATTATCAGAGGGAAAACTAGAACCCAGGTTTTATTGCTCTTCTAGAAAATAGTTTTCACTTGAATTCAATTAAATTAGACTGGAGTGGATTGAACTGAATTTCTAAAGTGATGATCACTGGGGAAAAGCTCTCTTTTCCTTATTATGACAAGAGGTTCAGCAACTGTCTTTAAGCTTTGGCTTTGATTTGCAGTGAATAATTCATACTTCAGGGCCCATGGTTGATTGGTTTTGTTTTGCTTTTAAGCTACCATCAAATTTATTATTCTTGAGTAAGTTTGTCTTACATCTAGATGAGTGTTTGCATTTCAATTCTGAGACAATAGGGGCTACTCGTTAAGGGTAAACCTAATAATCCCCAGTATGGAACCTCTCTTGTATAGATAGTGAAACTGGATATAATCAGCGAATACTAAAGACAATAATTATGGAATTAGAATCAGAGAAATGTAATCCAACTGATAACTTCCTATACATTTCTCAGAAGTTACCCTGAGCCACTAGTTCTGAATCTTTGAAAATTATGAGGGAGAAGAATCATAAACAAAAATATAAGGAAACAAAATTTAACCAAAGGGATGTTGTCTATATTGAGAGAATTAGTCTTTCATTGAAAGATGAATATATTTCTTGGCCATCTATTTTCTTTGTCAAATCCCTGTCAACTGTCAACTCAAATGAACTTCATCCCGTATCAAAATCAAGGGATGTTGTTAAGGATTCACTAGATTAAAAACTCTTCCCTCTGGAGCTCCAGGGTCAAGGATTGCAGAAAAAATGCAGGGAGGAATATCCATTAGAGGTGTCAGCAAGCAAAAGTGTTGACTGAGTTTAAATCACTAGCGTGAAAAGCAAAAGCAAACACATTTTAATTTATTGGTGGGAAAAAAATGGCCCATATCAAGGCAAAAATTCTAATAAAAAATAAATAATGTTGACAACAGAAGTGGAAAAAAAAAACCCTAATGTTCTTTGCAGCTATGTGAATTAGCTAGCAAAGGACGCGTCTGTCCATTAGTCAAAAGATAAAAAATATAGGAAGCAGTCTGAATTGATAGAAGAAGCCCTCACTAGAAACCCAGGGTCTGGCCCTATTTCAGACCTCTTAATCTTTCTGGGCCTCAGTTTCCTTATTTGCAAAATAGGTATAACACTTTGCTTCCTATCCATCTTACAGAGCTATTGTGAGCCACAAGCTTTGCAAACTCTTCAATGTACTACTGAATGTAAGTTACATACTCTACTCTGGGATTTGTAGAAAACAGAGTTGTCTGATACTTTTGAAGATTTATTGGCTAAGGTGC
Source organism: Sarcophilus harrisii (assembly GCF_902635505.1). NCBI lineage: Eukaryota > Metazoa > Chordata > Mammalia > Dasyuromorphia > Dasyuridae > Sarcophilus > Sarcophilus harrisii. The sequence continues at coordinate 51,914,815 of NC_045431.1, forward strand.
CATTCTCCAAGTTAAGGTCTAATACTAGGGAGTAATACAGAAAGGCCCTAACAAAGTATTTCACTATTTGTTCATTTATGAAGACAAGGGGAAAAAGCAGGTATTTCAGAGTAAGGGCATGATTACAGTGCTTTCATTGTGTCTCCAAGACCAAACAAGCTAATGGTAGCTATAGAAACATCAATTGCTGGGATGAAAAATCATGGTGCTAATTAGCAAGGATCTTGTCTAAATTAATAATTTTTGAGGTCCTGAAAGAATAACAGATTTGTAAACAGAGGTCTGGATTCTAATCCAGGTCTGCTAATTAAAACCTTTGTGACTTTGGATAAATTACTTTGTCTTACTTAGTCTTAGTTTGCTCATCTGAAAGAAGTGAATATTAGCTTGGATGATCTCTAAAGGCTTTTCTTACTCAAAATTCTACAAGCCCATCATCTTATACTATTTGGATTAGAATTAGAAAAATGTTTGTTGCCAAGATTACAAAATGAGTTAGATGGACAATGTAGGACAGACAGTATAAATGAATGAGTTGGGCCCAGAATTAAACAGTAGGTGAGCAGGCCTTCAAGAAACTGCCAAATTTCTTTAATGAAAACTAGGTTTTTCTCAGAACAAAGGCCCATTTTCTTTTAGTACATATATTTTACCAGTGTTGTATGACTTTTGAACATAATAGTTTCTCAAGAAGGAAAAAAGAATATCATGTGATGAGCAAAGGAAAAGCCCATACTGAGTGTGAGCAGGCTAGAATATAGAAACACTGAGGACTACTAAAGAACATGAATTAAAGATGTCATCAGAGAGATGAGCTGCTCGTGGAGTGAGGGAGGACAAATGGATAGTCTGAGAAATCCACAGGTATCCGAAAGCAAGAAAGGCCTCCAGCATCTTGAATTAGTGGCCTTGTGGTGAATCTATGGAAAGGACATGGAAGAGAATTAAACAGGATGGATGGGCATGAATAGTTTATGATCAGCATCTTTGGAGGAAATAACCAAATCCTAGAGATCACAGATTCATTTGAGTATTAAAATTCTGTATTAGAAGTGTCAGCATGTGAAAGTGTTGATAGAGTCTAAATCACTAGCGTGAAATGCAAAAGCAAACACATCTTAATTTGCCAGTGGGAAAAAAAGGGCCTTTATCAAAGCAAAAATCCTAATGAAGAAATCAATCATTTTGACAAAAGAAGTGGAAACAGAACATCAATGATCTTTACAGCTGTGTAGGTTAACCAGCCATACCTTTAGCCTGACCCATGTTAAGACATAACCCTCTGGTGGAAATGAGTGAAAATGACAAAATACAACAAAAAGTTCTTATGAATCAGAACAAGTGATGTAACCATTAGAACATTCACTTTGCACATAAAATATCTCCGATTTGAAACCACATACAAATCCCTATTGTTACTGAGAGGAATCATGGGACAGTAGCAAAAGCATTAGATTTGGTCAGTGGATCTGGGTTCAAGTCCCTGTCCCTTTCTAACTGTGTGGTGAGGGACATTTCATTTCACTTCTTTGGAGCTCAGTTTCTCCATCTATAAATTGAAGGAGTTGGATTAAATGATCTCTAAAATCTCTTCTCGCTCTAGATCTATGATTCATTGATCAAGTTTATGATCAATGCAGTTCTACACTGAATGTGTGAAGAACTTGACAAAGACACAATTGGAAGGACTTGCGTGTGATCAATCGTTCAACAACTCTTTAAGTTTCTACCATGTAAAAAAGAGCATTTACCTTGCTAGTCCTTACTTATTATTTTTTGGATTGTTTCAGAACTCTTTTTCCCCCAACAAAGAACTACCCTTATAGCTACATTCCAGATGCTTCTAATCACAAGCAGATACAATAATATCCTGGAAAATCATGAATAAATACAGTGTTTTCGGTTTTGCTTTGGTAGATCCTTCATATGCTTCCTCTACTCAGAGGACTTGAGACTTCCCCACACTTCTTGTTCTGGTCTTGACTCTATGATTTTGCTGTAGGATGAGCTATGGAGTGGACTGAAAGAGGGAATCCTAACTAAACATTCTAACTCCAGTTCCTATTAGGTTTTTTTTTTTTTTTTGCTCTTCTTTTTTTTTAAAAAATGACATTTGTTATCATTCAACAATTTTTCTACTTAGTTTTTATTTTTAAAAAATGCCTTCACTTCTCCAGGAACTCTTTCATTATACTTTTAATAAGAAACGGACACTATTTTGTCAATGTCTCTGGTTTCTGGGCACAGTGATTCTCTGCAGGGTCATAGCAAATCAAAATGCTTCTCTTTCAGGGAACTAAGTGTAGTTCTCTTATACTTAGCCCTTTCTCTTCCCTGTATCTCTTTATCTTTCATTATATTATTATCTATCAAAGCATCTCATTTTTTTTTTTGCTTTTTTCAAAATATACTTGCAAGCCTTTTTTACACAATTCTTTTGACTATAGCTTGCTAATTAGTGAGGCTAAAGTTGATGATAATGATATTAGCTATTACATCTTTTATTAAGAATATTTCTGGGGGGTGGGACAGAGATTGGAGTTGCAAATTGAAAATTACCTGATATATTGTTCCCTGGAGTGCACATCCTCATCCCCACATTTCAAAATTAATTAATTATTAAGCATTAGTATGCTTGGTTACACAGAGAATATAGAGCTAGACAGCTATTATCTATTTGACATCCAAACAAAATTAAAATTATTCCATTGATCATGGGCTACTCCTTAATGAATGTCTATATAAAAGGAATAGTTAGAAGAAGATCTAATCAAAATCACTCTCCTCCAATGCAACCTACAATCTATCTGTAATTTAGTAAATAGTTCCTAGGGAAAGTATATAGAATTCAATGACTTATCCATAAGGTCATATGATATTAGAAGACTCAACCCACTACCCCATGTGGTCTTTTAAAAAATAAATAGGGAGAGCCTTGAAATCCAGAACACCTAGTTCAAATCCCACCCCTAGTACATCCAGACTATATTACTCTGGATCAGTCACTTCATTCTTAATCCTCTCTGAAACGCTGTAAGGAATGGGTTGACCTGAATTGGGTAAGGAATTTCTTCATCTAATACCAATGAAATCAAAGATCCAATCCCTGTCTTTCAGTCACATTTCCATCACCTAGGGAGACAGTTGTGATTTCAGTGCAATGCAAACCATCAGAAATAGTGCTCAGCATTCACCCACAGGTGGCAGTAGGCATTCCTCTGCTTGAAACATGGTGTGTCATTTATTAAATTTAGCTTTATGGTTATCTGAGACCTGCTGGCGTGGTTGCATTGCTTCCTGGGAGTCTAAAACACCTAGAACATGCTAAAGCTCTCCAGTACTTTGGAACCACATTGATTTTAGGAAAGAAAAAAAAAAGCATCTGCTTATCAGAAAATCCCAAGAAGTGATAAGGAAGGGATGGAGACCCAGAGATTGTGTTCTTAGTCCTTAGGATGCTTGAGAAGATACCTAATACCATTTAATGGCTCATTATTAATACTCCAAGGAAGGCCTAGCTATATCCGAGTGACTGATGGTGAGAGACAAAGGGGCAATCACAGAATCATAGGGAGTAGAACTGAAAAAAAGGGGAAATGAGACCACTGAGAGAAGACTGAAGACTTTATAGTGGGGAGGAGACTGGAACAAGGGGGAAAGGACTGGATAAATTCTGGTGAATTATGAGGGAAGAAAATAAGAGAGAACAGGTATAAGTAGGATGTCAAAAAGGATTACTTTTGAGGAATAGTCATCCTAAGGCACAATTCTATAGTGTCACTTCCCTTCTCAAAAATCTTTCATGATTCACTATTAATACTGAGTTAAAGTAAAAATTCTTCAGTCTTTAACTTATGACTCCCACGATCTAGTTCTCCAACCTACCTTTCCAATCTAACACTGAGTCAAAATAAAAAAACTTCTCAGCCTTAAACTTAAGGCTCCCATAATTTAGTTCCAACCTACCTGTCTAGCCTAATACTTTGTTAAAAATAAAAACTCTTCATCCTTAAACTTAAGGCTACCATGATCTAGTTCTCTAACCTATCTTTTTAGTCTAATACTGAGTTAAAGTAAAAACTCTTCAGCCTTAAACTTAAGGCTCCTATAATCTAGTTCCCCAACCTACCTTTCCAGCCTGAAAAGAATATAAATACTAAGAAAATAAAAACTCTTCAGCCTCAAACTTAAGGCTCCCATGATGTAGTTCCAACTTCCCTTTCTAGCCTTATTTCACATCATTTCCTTTTCCCCACCCTATTTTCCTAACAAACTAGACGACTAACTATTACCAGAGAGGATAGACATCAAGCATTTGAGGACTGCAAATAAATCTTTACACTAAATTGATCTAATTTCAGGGTTTATTGACAGTTTATAACCCATTTTAGTGGACATATTCACTCATACAATAAATGGATACAAAACTAGTAGATCATAGATTCTGAACTAAAAGGGAACTTGGAGACCATCTAGTCAACTCTTTCATTTTATGGATGAGAATGCTCAGGTGGGAAGAGGTTAAATGACCCAGGCAAGATCACACAAACATAGGTGCCCTCTGCTTCATTGCAATCCCTATATATAGCACCCTATTTTGGTCTGGTTCCAGGAAATTAATTCTCATATGTGAGTGGATAAATGCCAGGCAATCAATTAACCTGGTCTAGACAGCCAGTTTGTTCTGGATAGCCTACAAATGTTAGGGGGTTGTGGGATTTTATTACTGAGGTAGACAAAGAGAGCATCATCAATCTTGCGATAAACGGGGGCTAGTAGAATTCCTTCCCAGTCAGGGGTTGCACTCATGGATGTGTATCAGTCACACCAGCTGCCTCTGTCTGCATGTTTCTCTCTGTTCATTGCTGTTTCATCTATCCGCGGGCAAAACAAGCTTTGTCTAACCAGCCTTCATCATCACATCTCCCACCTCTGAGTAATTGCTAGTTATCCCCCATGCTTTGAATATTGCACCTCTTCATTTCTGCCTATTGTAGTCATCCATTTCCTGCAAAACTTGGCCCAGGTATCACCTCACATACTAGGAAATAACTTCCTAACAATTTTATTTTGTTAAATTGTTTTTTAACTGTGTCCTACTGTCCATGATCTCAGATAAAGTGGTTTGCCATTTCCTTCTCCAGCTCATTTTACAGATGAGGGACTGAGGCAAACAGGGTTATACAATCAACAAATATCTGAGGCCAGATTTGTACTCATGAAGATTAATCTTCTTGATTCCAAGCTCAGTGCTTTATCCACTCCATCCACTGTACCATCTAACTGCCCTAAAAATTAGAACTATCTAAAAGTGAAATGGTTTGCTCTAGAGGTGACAGATTTCCCCAGAAGAGGCTAGAGGATCACTTGTCAGGTGTGTTATAGTAGGGATCCTTTTTATGATTTGGTAAGACTAGGTGGTCCTTCTGAGCCCTTTCCAATTTTGTAATTCTGTGATTTTTCTGGGAAGTCTTCTCTGATTCTCCCTAGCTAAGTTCTTAACCTGTTTTGACAGGCTTGTCACTGACACTTGTCATTGACAGTGAAGTCAATTAATACTTTCCTAGAATACAAAAGAAACCAATATATTAAAATAAGTTATCAAAAAATTTTTCAAAATATTTTTAAAAGATGGAAAGTTCACAGACCTTAGGCTCAGTGAAAAACTGTTCTGTTAGTTCTAAAATTTTCAGAGAGCTTTTAGTAACTTTCCTTTGCCCCATCACACTATCTTATATGATGCTTATCATTTAAAAAAAAAAAAAACCTCATAGTTGCAATAAAACTCAAAGACCATCTGGTTGGTCTTACCTAGAGCAAGACATCAATACAAAAATGTCTCTCCAGTCTTTGCTTCCAGATCTCTGATAAGGGGAAACCACCAGTTGCTAAGTCCCATTCCTCAAGGCTAAATAGAACTACTATTTTTCTTTATAATTACTTTTCACAAACCAGAATCTTGTGCATCAGGAATGGTAGTAAAGAATGGAAAATTTAGGATTAAAAAAAAAAAAGCTTAGATTGTCCAAGATCACACAGTTTTGTGGCAATGGCAAGATTTGAACCTATGACTTCTGACTCCAAAAACTTTGCTGAACCACAGATATCAGAACTAGGAAGCTGTGAGAAAGGAGGGGTGACTGATAATGTTCAGTTAGGACTAACAGGTCCCTAGGTCACCTGTTAGAGTAACCCTAAGAGAGCTAGTTCCCCATTCCATTTCATCTAATCATTACTCCCATTGCCCAAGAAGTCACAAAGCCAAGTAAGTGGCCAGTGGAATGTTATCTAGCTGACACAGTTGATAAAACAGAGATCCTGGATTTAGGAAAACCTAAATTCAAATCCAGCTTTAGACACTTACTAGCTCTGTGATCTTTAGCAAGTCACATAATCTGTCTGCCTCAGTTTCTTCTTCTGTGGAAAGGTGATAATAATGGCACCTATAATAGCACCAGGCAGTTGGGAGGATCGAATTATATAACATTTGGATATATAAATATTTTTTAACAGTAAAGTGATATATATATAATATATATGTACATGCATATATATATATATATACATATATATATATAAAATCATTGTACTTATTAATATTATTAACCTATGTAAATAGACAAATATCCTCAAATCCCTTCAATTTGGTATCCTGGAAATGAGTTAGAGATCACCAAGGATAAATATCAAAATTGGCATTGAGAATGAAAAAGTAGTAGAACTTGCCCCACTCCCTAAAGCCTGGGAGCAGGAATAATGTAGTAGCCAAAATTCTCTGGCATGCTCATAGGTATTTAATGATAATAATAATAATAACTGAAAATTCCTGTAGTGTTTTAAGAATTACAGAAGGCACAACAACACTAGAAGGTAGGTAGTACAATTATTATTATGATGATGATTTTATAGATAAAAAAATTAAGGTTCACTGAGATTAAATGGTCTACATTCACAAAGCTAGTAAGTAGCAATGCTAGGATTCCAGTCCTAATATTCTGACACAGCTCTAGCACTATTACATAAGGCCTTAAGACAAAATTTTAAAGATAGTTTCCCAGTCAGACACAGTGGCAGACTCCCATGATTCCTGGCTGAGGCCTGTAGATTGAGCTCAGGTGTTCCAAGCTTCAGTATGCTTAGTTGACCAGATGTCTAAGTCCAGCACCCATGGGGGAGCACCCATCAGGGTCACTTAGAAAGGGTGAACCCAACCCCAGTCAGAAGCAGAGCTAGTCAAAGCTCCTGTGCCAATCAGTAGTGATACTGAGGTCTGAAAATGACCACTGAGCTTTCAGCCTGACTAAATGGGGAAATGTGAATGAGGACAAACAGGTGAGGAGCGGGGGGAATGTAGTTTCACCCTGAGGAGAGATGAATGACTTCTTCATGTAAATTCTGTTACAAAGAATGAATTGGGGATGGGGGGGAGGAGGGGAGAGAGGGGATCTAAGATTATGGAGAGTAGACAGGTCTTTCTCTTACCTCTTCCAGGCTTCGTCAGATCAACACCAGATCAAGTTTCTGGATGGGTTTTGGAGTGACAGAACATACAAATATTTGGAGTATAACAAATTTCCAGCAGAAGATATTTTGGAAGAACTTCAGGAAAGGTCTATCTCAATTGGTTGGGAGGGAATGGGGTTTGCAGCCTAGTGCAGGTGCAGAACCACACAGGGCAGAAAGACCCAGGCTGAAGAGGCTTCCATGTGCTAGGGGAATCTATTGGGAGGCTCATAGCCAAAATAAAGCAGCATTTGATACTCTGTTCTGGTTCAGAAGCCATTGGATCAGCAGACTAGCTGTTTTTACAGCTACACAACTAGAGAAGGCAAATAGTGAGCCCCTGAATCCCAGCATAATGTGGTATTTGGCCACTGCCACACAACACAGGAAAGGAGCCAAAAGTGCAGGCCCTAAGGTAACCTGAAGCCTCTGTTACCAGTAGAGGAAGCTTGGGACAAAATTCCCTTTGCCCTAAGAGCAGACCTCAACCTTTAAAAATGAGCAAAAAAGCAAAAAGGGCTCTGATCATAGAAAACTAATATGCAGACATGCAAGAACAAATCTCAAACCCTCAGAACATTAAAGGCAAAACATCTCCAGATGAAGTCCCAAAGGGTGTTATGAGTTGGTCTCCATCTCACAAGGCTCTCTTGGAAGAATTCAAAAAGGCTCTTAAAAGAAAGTTAAAAGAAAAATGGGGAAAGGAAATGAAAGCTTTGGAAAAGGAAATAGAATTGTCAGGAGAAAATCACTTCTTAAAAATTAGTTTTGGCAAAATGGAAAAAAAAAACCCAACACTTTGAAAAACAGAATTTGTGAAATGGGAAAAAAAATCCAATGAACAAAACAACTCATTTAAAAGTTCAATTGGCCAAATATAAAAGGAAATAAAAAAGCTAACCGAAGAAAATAATTCACTAAACATTAGAATCAGACAAATGAAAGTGAATGACTCAATGAGACATCAAGAATCAGTCAAACAAAAGAAAAAAATGAAAAAATAGAAGAAAATGTAAAATATCTCATCAGAAAAACAACTGACCTGGAAAATAGATCCAGGAAAGACAATCTAAGAATTATTAGACTATCTGAAAACCATGATTGGAAAAAAAAAAGAGCCCAGACAACATCTTTCAAGAAATCATCAAGGAAAACTGCCCTGATCTCCTAGAACGAGAGAGTAAAATAGGCACTAAAAGAATCCACCGATCACCTTCTGAAGGTGACCCCAAAATGAAAACTCCAAGGAATATTGTAGCTAAATTCCAGAATTATAAGATCAAGGATAAAATTTTGCAAGCAGCCAGAAAGAAATAATTCAAATGTTGAGGAGCTACAATCAGGATTATCCAGAACCTAGCAGCTTCCACTTTAAAGGATCAAAGGACCTAGAACATAATATTCTGGGGGACAAAGAATCTTGAATTGCAGTCAAGAATCAACTATCCAGTCAAATAAAGCATTATCTTTTAGGGGGAAAATGGACATTGAATGAAATAGGGGATTTTCATTTATTTTTGATGGAAAGACCAGAACTGAACAAAAAATTTGATCTTCAAATACAGAACTCAAGAAAAACATAAAAAGCTAAAAATGGAAGAAAAAACTGTTTTTTCAAGGTTAAAATGTTTATAAGTCTATACAGGAAGATGATATGTGTAACTCTTGAGAATTGTAGCTTTGTTAGGAGTATACTTAGAGGGTGTAGATATATCATCACTTTACTGTGATGATATAAAAAAAGAAACTAGGGGTGGAAAAGGGATTGTGCTGGAAAACAAGGGAAAGAGAGGTAAAATGGGATAAATTATATTGCATGAAGAGGCAAGAAAGACCTATTACAATTAAGGGAAAGAAGGGAGGGGAGTGAGCATTGTGTGAATATTAATCTCATTGGATTTTGCTCAAAGAGAGAATATCTGATATTTTTAGTTTAATATAGAAACTTGCCTCATTCTATAGGGAAGTAGGTGGAGAAAAGGGAAAGGAAAAGGGGAAGTAATAGAAGAGAGAACAGAAGTAGAAAGGGAAAGGGATAAAAATAGGGGTGCTGTAAAAGGAGGTCAGACTGAGGGACATAGTGGTCAGAAGCAAAACACTGGTGAGGAGGGAAAGGGGGAAAGGAAAAATAAAAGTATAACTTGGGAAAAATAAGATGGCAGGAAATAGTGTTATTCATTTTAATTGTGAATGTGAATGGGATGAACTCTCCCATAAAACTGAAAGGGATAGCAGGGTGGATTAAAAGCCAAAATTCTACAATATGTTGTTTACAAGAAACACATTTAAAGCACAGTGATATATACAGAGTAAAGGTAAAAGGCTGAGCAGAACTTATTTTGTTTCAGTTGAAGTGAAAAAAGCAAGGGTAGCAATCCTGATCTCAGATAAAGTAAAAGCAAAAATAGATCTAATTTTAAAAATTAAGGAAGGAAACTACATCTTGCTAAAGAGTATGAGAAATAATGAAATAATATCACTTCTAAATATATATGCACTGCATGGCATAGCATCCAAGTTCCTAGAGAAGTTAAAAGAGCTGTAAGAAGAAATAGGTAGCAAAACTATACTAGTGGGTATCTCAACCTCTCTCTATTAGAACTAGACAAATCAAACCACAAAATAAACAAGAAAGAAGTTAAGGAGGTAAATGGAATTTTAGAAAAGTTAGGTATGACAGACCTTTGGAGAAAACTGAATGGGACAGAAAGAAATATACTTTTTTTCTTGACAGTACATAGAACCTAAACAAAAATTGACCATGTATTAAGACATAAAAATCTCAAAATCTAATGCAGAAAGGCAGAAATAGTAAACGTATCTTTTTTTAGATCATGATACAATAAAAATTACATGAAATTAGGGACCAGGGAAAAATAGACCAAAATTAATTGGAAATTAGATGATGCAATCCTAAAATACAAGTGGGTAAAACAACAAATCATAGAAAAGAAAGAGGAATGTGTCTTTTACTTCCAGGAAAGCTAGATAATTCCAAGTAAGCCCACAAAGTAGATAAGGAAGAATTGAGGAGAGTACATTTTAGCAGGCATAATTTTTAAAATCACTATTTAACAATCCTTTTTTTAAACTTCTTTTAAAAAAAATAAGCAATGACTATCAGCAAGGAGAGGCAGCCTAATATAATGGGGGTAGAGACAAGTATCAGTTAAATATTGATTGAGAAAAATGAATAAAAATCTACTATGTACCTAGCACTGTGCTAGACTCTAGACCCATAGAGAGACAGTTCCTGCCCTAAGGGATAGAATGTAAACTCTTTGAAGGGGACTATACCTAGCACAGAGTAGACATTTAATAAATGCTTATGGATTGATTTCATTTTCTGAAAGAGTTTACATTCTATAGGGAAAAACAATACATATAGTTATAATTTATACCATATATATGGATTCAGATCCCTTCCCTGACACTAGCTGTTTAATATGGTCATTTTGTCTCTATGAGTCTCCATATTCTCATGTATAAAGTAAAAATAATAACAGAATAAACTTTAAAGTACTGTGAGACTCAAATGATTTCACATTAGTTTCTTTCCATAGAATATTAAGGGTATCTGTTTTGCATATCTTAAAGTACTATATAAATGTGAGCTATTATACTTTTAGAGGATAGGAATGAATTTCTTTTATACAATAAAAAATGTAATATTTTGGTATATACTATCATCTGGACTTTAGGCTTTATTCTCAAATAAGAGTATTTTCTTCTTTGTAACTTACATGGCTTGAAAGACTATTTGAATTGATAGAACTTTAGAAATCAACTAATTTCTAAAATTATAGGTGAATAAAATTTAAATCCAGAGATTAAATGGTTTTTTCATTTAATAATAATGGTTACTATAGTAGCTAGGTAGTATGGTAAACAGAGCACTGAGTCTAGACTCAAGAGACCCGAGTTCAAATCCATCTCAAATATTTATTAGGTGTGTGATTTTGAGTAAGTCACTTAACTAGTTTGCCTCAGTTTCCTCATATATAAAATTATACCCTATAAAATGGATATAATAACATTTACCTTACAGGAGTATTGTGAGATATATTTGTAAATATATCAAATGAGATATATTTGTAAAGTACATGAACTTTCTATACCCTTCCCTTGCCCAAAATCACAGAACCAAAGGATTAGCAAGAACTTTAAGAAACATTAGACCAAATCTCTTATTTTAAGAGGAATTTGGATTTGAACCCAGATCTTCTGACTCCAAACCTGCTAACATTTCCACTGTATCGGCTAGTTAGTCTCAGAGGCAGTTCTTGAACTTTGTCCTAGGAAACTTTGTATTGCTGTCATTTAACACCCAATACCGTTTTTTTTTTTTTTTTTTTTTTTTTGTTCTGAAAAATCTGATTATATTTGACATCTTTCAATCCAATTCTAAGTAAATAGAAGAACAAGCATAGTGCCATCTTTGAGGGCAAATTCTCTGAGTCAAAACTACCTTCATCATATTTCTTCTCCCTCTGTTCACCAGTTACAACAATCAATAGACTCCATGATTGTGTCTGTCTCAAAAGAGTATTTCCTGTCTTCTTAGATGTTTAAGATTCTAGGAGATGGGGTAAACCACCTTGTCATTGAAGGAAGAAGCTGTTAAAGTGGCAACTTGCTTTCAGTCATTTCAGAGAGAGTATTTTTTTTTTTCTTCACAGATTGAATAACTTCATAGATTTAGAGTTAGAAAGGACATTAGAGTTTATCTGGTCTAAATGCCTCATTTTGTAGATGAGGAGACAAAGCACCTGAGAAGGAAGTGATTTGTCTGAGATCATAATCACACAATTTCAGAGTTTCAGAGTCATATAATTTCAAAAGCCTTAGTGGCCACTTGATCCGATCTGCTTAAATACTTTTGATGGGGAGGTCACTGTCTCCTGAAACAGCCTATTCTACTTTTTACTACTCTTAATTGTTTTCTCTTATATCAAGCCTAAGTTTGCTTCTTTACCACTTCTTCCCTTTGCTCCTACTTCTGCCATCTGGGGTCAAGAAAAATAAATCCAACTCCACTCCCATGTGATAGTCCTTCCAAATAATGGAAGATAAAGACAGCTTCTCTCCCAAGCACTTTCATCTGAAAATTCTCCTTTGGCAAAATCTTGAAGCTATCCACTATCCATCTTGTCTTCCTCAGGATGGCCTAGTTTAGCAATATCCATCCTAAAATGTGATGATCAGACCTGAGCATCTTATTTAAAATCAAGGCTGACCAGGACAAAGTACAGCAAGCCTCTTGCCTCCTTAGAACTGGACATGATGTATCTTTTAATATACTCTAAGGTTTCATTCATTTTCTTGATTCCCATGTTATACCATTGACTCAAGTTTCAGAAGCAGAATTCCCACCCAAGTCCTCCAATTAGCACTTTTTCTACTATCCTTTTAATTCACAAAAACAAGTTCCCCAAAATTCATATCTCACCAATTTCCAAAGGGTCCAGTATATCAAGGAGATGGTGGCTCATTTCAGTAAGGCTGCTTTATTTTCACCACCTATCTTGAAGCAGTTCATCTGGTCAGTCCCTTAGCCAAGAAACTACTAACACCTGTGAGGGGGGAAAAAAAAAAAAAAAAAAACAGGGTATGGGGAATAAAAGAGGAAGACTTCTCTACCCATAGAGTGAATGTTCTATCTGTAAAAAGAACTCCCACTCTATATATCTAGAATGAGTCACAGGATGGGTTAAGTGATACTGTGAAGGCCTGTCTGCTAAACTGAAAAATGATCAAATTGAAAGGAACTTTAAAGATTATTATCCACTTCCTCATTTTACATATGAGAGAACTTTCTCTTGAGAAGTTGAGTGGCTCATAAGATAAAGAATTGGAAAAGGAATTCAGAGATCTTCTAGGCCACTCCAGCCCCACAAAGGAGAAATGACCTACCCAAGGGGGTAAATTGTGTAGATTGAATTTAAAATCAGTCTTCTAAAAATCCCAAACTCCTAAACTCTTTCCATGACAATGAAGCTGTCAGACTTTTTGGTCTCAGGATTTCTTTACACTTCTAAAAATCAATGAGGACTTGAAATAATTGCTTTTATTAATGTGGATTCTATTTTTTAATGTTTACTGTATTTGAAATTTAAATGGATACTTTAAAATATTTATTTATTAATTCATTAAAAAGGCAATAAGAATATTCCATTAAACGTTAAACATTAATTTCATTTTATGAAAAATAACTATATTCTCCAAAACAAAAAATTAGTAAGAAGAGTGGCATTTTTTACATATATATGGATATACATATACATGGATATGGATATACAAATATTATATGGATATATATACATATATATATTTTTTAAATCTCATTTAATGTCTAGCTTAATAGAAGACAGCTGGATTCTTCTATCTGTTTCTGTATTCCATCTGTTGAGATACATGTTTTGGTAGAACTATGAAGAAAATCTTACCTCACACGGATATCTATTTGGAGAAAGGAGGAGTATATTAACAAGCAAATGATATCTTAGTAATATTATGATTTTGTTTTGACCTTCCAGTCAAAAGATCTCGAGATCCCCAGGAATCTGAAAACTACACTCTCAGAACCGTTGTACCATTGTACCATTGTACCATTGTCATAAAAAGCTTTTCCTGATTTCCCTAATTGTTTGCTCTTTGTCCCCTCCCATGATATTTTGCATTTATTTGTGTACATATTGTAATAAAGATAATGGCTAGTATTTATAGAGCTCTCTAAGGTTTACAAAGAACTTTACATATATTAACTCATTTTGATGAGGTCCTCAGTGTTTGGTATGGTTAGCAGAGGAAATGATAAAAATTAATTCCTGAAGCAGGCAGGGAGGAGGCTGTGATAGAGATCAGTTTAGTTCCATGATCCCACCCTTTGAGGAAGTGATCCAATCTGAAGTCCAAGTTATGTCCACCCCCTGAGACCCACCCTCTGTGGGGTCTTGAGCAGTGTCAACTTGCCATGCCCTGTCAGAAATTCCAGTCATGTCCTGATGTTAAATTTTCCCTATAAAATCTACTTATGGGCCATCCCATGACTGCTGCCTTCCTCTCCATCAGTTTGCCATGGCACTCTGCTTCCTGGTGTCTTTCTTTGTACCCCCCTCCCCCATGCCACAAGATATTTCCCCTAACTCCACTATGCTTCAAAACCCCACTTCTTATAGATAACTTTTTTAGGGTGCTAAGTTCCTTGAAGGATATAACCTGCCAGCTAAAGACATGCCCCAACCTCATGGGGTACTCCCTTTCCACTGGTTAATTGTGAGTTCCACTGAGGAACTTGTCTTTCCTAGGCTCTCCCACTCTATTTCACATTCACTATTCCCGGTGGCTATTGTATCCCTCCATTTTATCTATAACCTATTCCCTTAAATAACTCTACCAAAGAGAACGACCATTGTGAATTCTTTGCATGACTGAACCCCAACTTTTGGTACCCACCATCATCTGGTGTCTACATCACCCTACATCATTTTGCTGAAACTACATCAATTTGAGCCTCACAATAACCCTAGGAGATAGGGTGCCACTATTTTCCCCATTTTACAGAACTGAGTCTAAGAAAGGTGAATTGCCCAGGTGGCAGAGTGCTATTATTTTCCTCATTTTACATAAGGGTAAACTGAGTCTGAGAAAGGTGAAGTGCATTGCTCAGACTTACTCGGCTAGTCGGAGTCTGAGATGGGATTTGAACTCAGATCTTCCTACCCCTAAGTCCTACCTTTTGGCCACCCTGCCACGCAGCTGTTTTTACACACATACGTAGTTGGAGCTATTGAAGGAAGGGAGCGTCTTACTTTCCCCTTGGCATTCCCAGCGCCTACCCCAGAGTCGCTTAATAAATGTCCGATACTTGAAAAGTACTGCCCCGCTGCTCGCCCACCAGCAAGCTCCGCCGCTCTTGCTTCGGGCCGCAGAGGACAAAGACGGGAAGAGCGGAGCTTTGATCCCTGCCCACATCCTCAGATCCCATCCCCTTTCTTTGCTCTCCCAGCATAGCCAAGCCCCACACCTAAAAGCGGAGCAGTTTAACTCTGAATCTCCTTGTCCTGGGGTCAGTCCCCTCCCCTTCCTGCGGAGCACTTTGAGATCTGAAGCAGTCTAAGTCTCCATCTTTTCCCTTTGACTTCCTGCTATCCTGGAATCAGTAAGCAATCTTCCCAGAGCCCCAGGGTCTCTCTTTGGTCCTTTTTTCCTTTCAGGGATGAGAGGGGGACAGGCTGCTCTCCTGGAAGGGCAGGAGAAATCTCTCTTCCCCAGTCCAAAGCCGCTTGTCCTTGGCCCAGAAGGCTTTGATGGTGAGTGCTTGTATTATTAGCTGGGGCTATTTAAAAATAGCCAATGGGAAACCCTAGGCTGGGCAGGATGAGAGGCAGCCCAGATTCCCGGGGTGAGCACAGTGGGGGCTCTGCCTCAAGGCAAAGCTACTGCTGCCTCAAAGCAGGGGCCATGACTAAATGGCTGCTTCAAGTTTTTCTCTTTCTCTTCTCTTTAGTTCTTTTACTCTCCATGTGTTGCCACCTGCCCTAGCTACTGCTGGCGTGCCAGTTACTAAAAATAGTCAATCAGCCTCAGCAATCCTTAACTGAAAAGCAGCAAGGCACAATGAGTCTGGAGACAGAGAGCCGGGGCTAAAGCTGCCTCTGCTACTGTCTCCCTGGAGGGCTGTGGGCAAGCCCCTTCTCTTCTGGGGCCTCAGTGTTCTCATCTGTAAAACAAGGGCTCCTCGGACCTTGGAAGGATCTCTCCAGTGCTGAATCCTCTCCCGTTCTTTTCATGGGTGATTTCTAGGGGCCATATTTAACCCAGGATGGAGAGTCACAAGTAATGAGATTCTCTGAGGGTAACTATGCAAATCAAAAATACCTGCAGCATCCAAAAAATCAGATTCAATCAATTGATGAACACTTATTAAGCACCTGCTGGGGTCACTGGCCCCCGGGCACAGTGTTAAGCGTAGGAATGAGGCTCAAAGAGATACAAAGGCATAAAATCTAAGGAAAAAATTGCTCCTGTTGTACATCCACCCATTGTGATTTGGGGAGTTTTGATGGAAGTGTGTGGCTATGGGTAAACCCTAGTCAAATGGGTATGCATTTACTGGATAACCATTATGCAATGAGTAAAGCCTGGGTATGCATTTACTGGTTATCATCCCTCAGAGCAGTAGTGAGTGGGAGGATGTGCACTGCTGGCATGTGTGCATGGTCTGATGAACATCTGCCAGGCTGATCTTTCTGTAATATTTGTGTAATTTATAACCTAGCACCCTCTGATCTAGAATTCCACAGGTAGGGCTCCATCATGGGGTAGCCTTCCTCCTGCTATTCCCTCCTCCAAATCTTTAGCCCAGAGTTTATTCTGGAAGACCACAAAATATCATTCATGATCCTATGACTCCCTCATATATCTTTTGTTTTATATGTTTAAATGTTTCCCTTGGTTATATATTTATAAATATGTATTAAAGCATCTTCCCCAGCTCTGATCCCCACCCAAATCTTCCAGTACAATAAAGATGATGATAGCTAATATTTATTTAGTTTAAGGAAAACAAAGAAATTGATTATCTCATCTGACCTTCATAAGGATCTTGGGAGTTAGGTGTTATTATTATACCTATTTTACAGATAAGTAAACTGAGATGATAGGTGCTAAATGACTTTTCTGCTTCCAGCTAAGGGTTCCTGGACAATCTAGAGGTCTTGGAGTCTGCTCTTTGCTTAGATGAACTCTCAGAATTTCTCTGGAAATGAAACAAAAATAGAAATTGAGCGGGTATGTTGCACTACAACTTGAGCCCCCATTAGTGAGTCAGAAAGATCTAGGGATAGGATATGAAGTCCTACAGACACATGACTAGCAGGGGAGTTCATCACCCTCTTTCAGAGAAAATAGCCTAGAGACTTGTACTAGTGCAAAGTCTGTGAGCTACTTGAGGAGGAAGAGAAGAACAGGATTGTCTTTGTCTTTATGGGCTCACAGGATGGAAATTAAGGAGGGACCTTAGACATCACGTGGTCCAATATCAACGGGTTACAGAGGAAAAAACAGGAGCAGAGAGAAAAAGGGATTTGCCCAAGTGAGCACCCAGGATCAGAGCCTGAGTAAGATGGCAAATCAAGCACTCTTGTCAT
The DNA here is from genome assembly GCF_902635505.1 of Sarcophilus harrisii. Lineage (NCBI taxonomy): Eukaryota > Metazoa > Chordata > Mammalia > Dasyuromorphia > Dasyuridae > Sarcophilus > Sarcophilus harrisii. Next base: position 51,932,469 of record NC_045431.1, read on the forward strand.
ACTGAATCCCACCCCACACATAGGAGATCCACATAGTGGATAACTGAGAGCAGCACACAGCAGCTTTTCTGAGAATGAAGGCTCCTGACAGTGCTTGGGATGGGAGAGTCAGTATTCTAGGAACCTCTTCCAAAGGCACTGACGAGAGTTCCCCAATAATACTTGGCCCTGCCAGGGTGTAGCCACAGTACAGAATATGGGGATGTGTTTCCAGCTGTAATGAAATGTCTTGATGGCCAGGACTTTGTCTGCAATGAACTTTGGGATCTAGCCTGCCTACATAAGCAGCTATCCCAGCAAGTCACATGTCAGAGATTATTGCCTTGGAGGCAGACTTGGAAAAAAAATAAAAGGAGTACCATGTTTTCTGCAAATTCAGGATTGGCCTGTCTCCACAAGTCTGCAGGCCAAGCAAATTCCCATGGTGCCAGGCCAGTGAGCAGAGCTTCTCTTGTTGTTTTTCCCTCCTTGCTACTGAAGGGAAAAAATACAGGTTATCTCAGAAAACTCTGAGGAAACTGTCCACTGTTTTCTGTGGTGACCCTATGTACATATGCTGTATGTAAACGCCAGGCTTTTTGCTCTTTGTATTAAAGAATACCACTTCGTATAGTAATACTACACTTATCTGAGGGTGAGGAAGCTTCTGGCAACATCAGTCCTTTGGAATATAGCCCAAACCCTAAAAAAAAAGTCTCTGAGGATGCAAAATAGCTGTCAAAAAGGCCCTGTACTGACAAACAACAACAACAACAACAACAACAAAACCTCAACTACTTAGGCCCTCACCCAGATATTTATTGACTTCTATTTAGCAAACCATGTTAACCAGTTTAGCCTTTTGATTTCTCAATCCATAGCAGATTAAAAGTAGAAAACTAGGAACAGAGTGGGAGAGAGGTTATTAAAGGCAGACATAATGATGCCAAGAAATATGATATATTCTGGATAGTTTAACATCAAGGAAAGAAAAACTGAAAGAACATACGCAAAAATTTTTTTCTTTATCTTCCACCATCAATTAATCCACAAGCATTTACTAAATTTCAACAATGTGTCACACACTGCAATAGGCATTGGATATACAAAAATGTAGTATATGCCCTCTGTGGGTTTTTATAACTGAATGTGGGAGTTACAAAATTATGATTTATTAATAAATAGGAAATGTTTGATTTGCACACCTCTTTTATATACCTATATGCCTAGGGTGATATAAAAATTTCTGGGGTGAAAGGGGGGTCACAGGTGGAAAAAGTTTAAGAAGCCCGGGTATAGTGAAAAAGATATTAACCTTTTTATCTTTCATATTATTATAGATTTGAAGTAAAGAAGGATACTTGAGACTATTAAGTCCAACAACTTCATTTTATAGATAAAGAAACGGAGACAGAAAGATTAAATGACTCTAGCTCAGGATCATACAGCCAGTAGGTGTATGAGGCAGGATTTTAACTCAGATCTAGTTCATAAAAGGGAACATAATACACAAGGGTGAGGGGGTAGCCAGGAAAGGGTGCTTAGGACTTGACAATCACAGCAATTGAAAGTAGAGTCAAATAAAATGTGGGCCATTTCACATAGCAATGGTTACAATTGATTTGATTATTGCTCCTTGAGCAAGGGATGGAGGTGGAGTGGAAATAGTTGTGAATCCATCACAACAGAGCAAATGACAAGATGTGCTTGAAGGCCAGGTGTTGGTATCCTGGTGAATGGCTGCACAAAAATATGGTCTGAAACAAGCCAGATGGATGTAGGGAGCTGAAATGAAAATTGATTCTTGTACCATCCAGTCAAAACAGGTCTTCCCTGATTGAATCCCTACAGGACAACTGAAGAAAATTTTAGTCGGCTTCATATTTAGTTGATAACATCTACCCACCATGAATTTTTTTAAAATGGAAAACCATATATGCAAACTCTTCTCCATTATTTGAGTTCAAGTTTGGACTCAGTCTGGCCACAAAGCTTGTATTCTGCCTCTGAACCATTCATTACTAACTGAAAAACTGGTGATTTCCTATTTTTCACCCAAGTGCTGTATCCTAGCAGCTCTAAAATAAGTTTAGTGGATGTTCTCATAATTCTTCAATGGAGCCTTGAATATCACCCAGGAATTTAATTCATCATCTTCCTTGTTATTCTAGGCAAGTTGGTATGAGGGAAAGTATACAGGTTGCGGATTCAAAAAATCTGGGTTTCAATTTTAGATCTATTACTTAAGTGACCTTGAGCATCCAATTCAGTTGAATAGAAACAAGTATTTATTAGGTACCAGGAGCTGTTCTAGGTGCTAGGAATACAAAGACAAAAATGAACCAGTTTCTGTTCATGATGACTTGTTCTTAACTCTACTGGGAGAGATGAGGAGAAGAATAAGGAAGGAGGGAGGATGAGGGAGGATAAAGAAGGAAGGAAGGAGAGAGGAGGAAGAGGAGGAACACATTAAAATTTGTAAAGCACTTTATAAATATCATTTTTATATTCATAGCAACCTAATAAGTGTTGTTATTATTCCAGTTTTATAGGCAAGGAAACAGAGGCTTCGGGGAGGTTAAGTGCTGCACACAACTAGAGTCACACAGGATTGCACAGCTAGGAAATACTGAGGAAGAATTTGAATTGCAATAGTGTGAAGACAAATAGGTTCTAAAGTCTATATGAAAGGCAAAGTTGGAAAATATTCAAAATAAATCCCTTCAATCTCTCATAAAATATAGTGCGGTGTTATAGCTGGATGGAAGTAGGACCTCTTTAAAAGAGGGGAGTCTGTGTAGAAAAGCAGATGCATCTGAGGAAGTCCCTATGAAAATAATTGAATGTCAATTTTATTTTTCACTACATATAGCTAAACTAGTGATTAGGATAGAAAGGAAACCAGGACTTTTACCCCAGTAGAAGAAAACAGGTAAAGACTCAGCTGGAAAGAAAATTGCTGATTATGGGAAAATATCATCTCAAAAAGGCTTCATAGAAATGTCCTAGAATGTACTAGAGAGTGATCACACAACCACTATCTGTTCCTTCATCCTTATCACTGTGAGTAAAGGAAGGACACAAGGTAGACAAAGAGAACGCAGCAAAGTGCTACCTATCCAGGAAAGCCAACAAAGGCTGTCCCCTCATTAGTACAAACAGCCTAAACAGAACAAATAAACCAGCTGTAGAGATGATGAAGAGGAAATTTTTGAATCCCACTTATCTCTGTTAAATCCTCATAGTACAAAAGGCTCAAGAGAACCGAATTGAAGCTTTCTATCCTATTTACTTGCTGAGTGGAATAGAAGGCAAAATTGAACAAATGGTTGAAACGGTTATTTCTCTCTCACTCCCATTTTGTTGAATGTTTATAGTAGAATTCAAGTAAGTTAATTACATGTGTCATTCAACTCTAATGTACAAAATATATAAAGAATAAATAAATTGGGGTTAAGAGCATTAATAATGAGAAGGAAAAAAGAAAAGACCTGTATTAGGGTAAAGCACTTGAGCTGTGCTTTGAAGGTATAATACCCTCTCTGCTCTGTTTGCCTTTCCCCCACCTCTGACCTCCCTTCACAGAATTCGAGTATGGGACTAGGTGACAGATTCATAAAGGAAGTGGCAATAGAAAATGACTAAAGATACTATTGATACTAGAGTATCAAGAGTAGGGAGAGAGGCTCAAAGCTGCTCTAGAGTTGAATGGCAATGCTACTTTTACTGGAGCCAGATGCAGTCTACTTACTGTATTTTGTGATGGACAATTTGAGACCAGAATCAGTCAGAGATTTTTGATAGCAACTGACTGATGGTCTTCACAAATTCCAGAATAAGATATCTATTGCGGAGCTTCTGCATATTCCTCTAAGGATTGGTCTTAAAAATATGTAAGTCAAACAAATTGTGGAAACTATCTTCTTATTTTCAATCTTTGCCCACTGACAGGAGCTGAGACTGAGAATAAACAAAGCATTATCTAGAATTCTGGGTTTGGACTGAGCTTGCGTATTGTTTGGACTTCTGGGATACTGGACATCCATGATAGATAATGTTATTAAACATTTTATTATCATATATTATTTATTTGATTACCAATTCTAAGCCAAGAGTAAAAGTTGTGTATGAAATTAAACATTTTGCTTCTCTGTTTAACTGACATAAATTTGCCAGTATCACAGGACCAGGTCTTACAATAAAGCAAGTTCAAGAATAAAATAGCATTTGCCACAGAGTTGATTTCTGATTGGATAAATCCTTAATTCATACATTCTTAGATAGCCCGGCACTTCTTGCTAAAGAGAGCAATAAACAGATCTCTGACTATTAGAACCTCAAAGGGCTTGAAACTAACTCAACCCTTTCACCAGGCAGGGTATTTATTTACATATAACTTCCAAATAAGGGTGGGACTTCTTAGGGCCAGATCCTTTAGTTGGACATCATCAAATGAGTAGGTATTGATTCTACCTAGTAATTAAAGTGGAACCTTAAGGGATTCTATGACTTAGAGCTGAAGAGAAAGTGCATTCTAGGCTTGGATAATAAATGGTTTAAAGCCATAGACATTGGAAATGGAAAGATATACGTTAAGAACAGCAAATGATCTGTTTTGGCTGGATTGAAGAGTGTGGGAAAGGAAGTAAGATGAAATAAGTCGGAAAAAATAAACTAGAGCCAGGCTATGAAGGGCTTTAAATGATAAACACAGGAGTTAGTTTTTCATCCTAGAGAAAACAGGGAGCAACATGGTGAGATCTGTACTTTAATAATACCAATGTGGCAGTTTTATGGAGTATGGCTTAGAGAAAAGTGAGAGAGCAAGCCAGGAGAGCAATTTGGATCCTCTTGTAATAGTGTTGATGAGAATGGAACTCGGGTAGAGACTATATGAGTAGAAAAAAAGGGAACAGATACAAAATATATTGTTAGGTCGGATCAGCAAGACTTGGAAATATTGGATATAGGGAGTTGAAGAAGAGAAGGAAATGGAAGATGATCTGAGATGATGAACCTGGGTAAACAGAGATGCCCTCAACAGAAAGAGGGTAAGTTTTCTGGGTCACTTATATGTAATTTGAAGTGCCTAGACTAGAAGAAATCTATGATTCCTTTCACCTACCATTCCTATAACTTTTCAAACTAATGTATCCATTCCTGGGCCACCGTTCCCATACACACACACAGACATGTGTATGTATGGATGTATGTGTGTGTGTGTGTGTGTGTGTGTATATATACATATATATATACACACACACACACACACACACATACATATTCATCACTCATACAAGCATTCATACATATATGTATGTTATCTCCCCCTTTTAGAATAAAAGTTTCTTTAGATCAGATACTGTTTTTGCTTTAGTATTTTTATCTAGCTTCACCATAGTCTTTGACACAAAGATGATGTTTTAAGAATATTATTTTCTCATTCATTCATTCAATTTGTTCCATCTCTTAATCCTAGGAACTTTTTTCTGTTTCATTTCAAATTCCTAAATTCGAGCAAGAAGTATGGAGAAGACATTTGTAGCTCCTGATATATGAAGAAGAAAAAAAAAAAAAACATTGGATCTGAAGGGGTTGGGTTTAAATCCCTGCTGACACTATTCCTGTGAACATGAACAAGTCATTTCATTTCCACCTTAGCTGTATTCATCTACATTTCTTCATGATGCTCCATGAAGTTCATCATTCTGCTAGATTATATCAACTCTGGGACTCAGCTTCATCAGCATTCTTTCCCCCTTGGGTCCTTCTCTCCTTTTGTTTGGTTAGAGGCAGCTTTTTATCCCAGAACTTCCATTTAAGGAGGAGGCCAGCTCAACAATCTCTTCATTTCCAAGCTTCACACCTTTGGACTTCATCTTACCCCTACATCAGTCACCTTCTCCTCTCTCCCCTATTTTTCTCCTTTCTTTTGTACTATGTCTTCCCCATTGGATTATAAACTCTTAGAAGGAGCTTTTGTCTTTCTATGACTCCCTGCAGCTTAGCACACTGCCTGGTACATAGCAAGGTACTTAATAAATATTTATTAACTAACTGACTTAATTGAATCATAGAATTTCAACTAAAAGGAATTTCAACCACCACTTAGTCTAACTTATACTCCTCCATCCCATCCCCCCCCCCAAAAAAAGAATATCAATAATAAAGCCACATACATAGTTGTTCTTTCCACTTTATTTTCTCCAGTAAATGATCTGTAGCAGAGAAAACAAAGATTATCTTTTAGTATTTTCTTCTCGCCCGAATTTTCTCTATCAGTCCATTTCCTGATCTATACAGAAATATTGCAGAACAAATTTTCCTTCCTATTTTCTCAGGGAATCAGATGATTGGAGCCAGATTATACAAAAAAAAAATTTTCCACCACAAAAAAAGTGGCTCTGAAATGTTTTTGGGAGTAGTGAGGAAAATCTTCTCTCTCCCTCCCTCACTGCATCATGTTTTAGTGAGAAAAGCATAGGGAATGCTCTGAAATTAAATCTTGACTGGATTATTTGCTACCCTGATTTCCCTAGACAAATGCTCTGTTCCAAGATGGCAGTATAATTACTGCCCAGATATTGTCCAGCATTATTATATCCAACCTCAGAATAAGAGAAAGCTACTTTAGAGAAATCCTCATCAGTGTGAAAAAGATTATTCAAACTAACACAATGCCATAGGAAGAGCTAAGGGATTGGAATCAGAAGACCTGTATTTGAATCCTAACTCAACCACTTTAGGCAAACTGTTTAACCTCTGTGCCTCAAGATCTTTATCTGTTAAATGAAGAGTTTAGAAATGCTAGTAATTAGACTAGATAATCCCTAACATCCCTCTAACTATCTACCAACGATCTTGGACCACATTTGGGCCTATCATTTTTTGAGTGTGTTTTCTCCATTCCCCTTCATGGCATGTCTTCTTACTGGGGTCAGAAAGATGAATTTGTGTGTTCTCACTTGCAGTTTAGAAGCCTGAAAAACTCGTTAACTCTTGCTATGTACTTTGGCCAATCAAGAGTCACTTCCCCCATCATTCTGTACAAGAGAAAATGTGTTCTAAACCCTCTTGCCCATAACTTCCCTTAATATTTCTCTGCAGATAAGAGCTTGCCAAGAGAAAACATTCACAAGCAATGGCATTATTTTGTAGGATGATAGAATAATATGAAGGAACCAAGGACAAAGGATAATTTATTCTCGACAAAGTCAACACCTTTGCTTTGCACCAGCTCTTGCAGTTAAAAAAACCCAGTTGTTAATTGGGCTTGCTTTATGAAAAGCTCATTAGCATCCCTATATAACTAAAATGCACAGCTCCAGAGTTAATTGCAATCCTGCACTGCGGTGAACAACGACAGTGATGACATTTGCATATTGTACATAAAATTAAAAATACATGTCAGATAGGTGCTCCTGTTATTTTTCTTCACCAAAAAGAGACCGCCTTGAATACCATTGCATTCACAGTAATAATGGGGAAGATTTTTGAATTTGAATGGAAATCATATGTATAGTATGAGCTTTAGAAAGGCAGGGAGCCTACAAAAGATTTGAGGAAACCAAATATGAAATATTCTATAGTCCCAACCACAACAGCTGGGATCTTTCCCCAAGGCTAGAGATATGTCATCCTGTACTGGATGTGTAGCGTGTTCATCCAGCATCTTTCATCTAAGATTTTCAAGTGATTCTGTAAGGACAAACCTTAGAGTAGGAAATTCGTCAACCCATTTTTCCCAAATATGTCAGGCTTCTTTATGAACTAAGTAGAATAGATGGGTTGTAGCTGGTGCAATTAACTTTGGGTCATATGGTGGAAAGATTGCTGGGGTACAACTTTTCACCAGTGCTTTGCTAGGTTCAGAGTGGTCAAAATTCTGGTTTTAAATTTTAATAATACTATAGTAATTACTACATTTGTAAGACCTTTGACCAAAGTTTTCTCATCTATATAGTTTAACTCAATCTCTAAAGTTCCTTCCTGTTCTAAATGTATACTCCTAGTCATTTCCCATGTAAATCCTTCCTGTTAATGAAGTCAAGGATGGGAAAACACATTATGAGTGAAAGCAGCATTGCTTATTATAAAGCCCATCTTTTCTCTTCACCAGAGCTTGACAACCTTAAATTACTATAAAAAAGTGAGTTATCATTTACTTTATTTAGTTAGTTTTATCTCTGTTTCACTTGAGAAAGAAAATGAGAATCAGAGAAGTTAATTAGATTTGCTCAGGGTCACGAAGTTGGTAACAGAGCTGAGACTCAAATTCATGTCTTCTAAATCCCAGTCCCATGCTTTCAGTAACAGAGTCTGCTGTTGATCCAAGCTTCCTCCCTCCTTGGAGGATTCCTAATCTGGGACAAACTCTTGAAATAAAGTCCTAATTGCTTATTAAAAAAGAAAGAAGACTGGAATTTATATAGGACTTTGAGATGTGCAAAGTACTTTCCAGGTATCATTTCATTTGATCTTCACATAACCAGGGACTGGCCAATGGGGGATACAGTCCTCAGAGTACACTGCCCATGTTATGAGGATTGGCCCCGCACTGGCCATTCCTCCATTAAACTCACAATAACTTTGTGAAATAAACACTACAGGTATTCAATCTATATTCTCAGTTTAGAGATGAGGAAAAAAAGACTTGGAATGGGGAGGTGATTTGCCTATAGGGACAAACCCACTAAGTGTTAGAGGCAGGATTAGAACCTGCAACTCATAATTGTTTAATCATTATATTATGCAACCTTTCAGGCCTGATATATACATAATAAAAAGTATGGAAAATAAAAGCCAGCAAGCAAAAAGAATCAGAGTTCCCTTTTTGGCCAAAGGTACATAATTCATTCCATTTAAATATTTATGAAGTATCCACCATACACACTCACCACTTCTGAAGATTCCCTCTTTGGGGGGTGGGGAGAGCAGTAAGTCACAGACTTATGATTTCATCAATACTGGAAATTTGTACTATGGAAACTTCCTCTTAACTCATCAGCAACTTATAGTCTTAAAGGTTTATGAGGCATTGAGATTATTAGTACCTTGTTCACTCAGCAGATAGTATAACCCAAGTTCTTGAGCCATTATGCTAGCTCTTCACTAGAAATATGAAGAGGAGTAAGACATAGTCTTCCCTAAAGGAATGGATAGTGTTAGTAAAGGGGAAAGATATATATACAGATAACTAAAATGCATTATATCTAAATGTCACTAACAAGAGGCTAAGAAATTTCAAGAGAGGAGGAGATCATTTTTAGCCAGAATAATCAGGAAAGTCTTTATGGCAGTCAGAAATAGATTTTAAAGGATGGGCAAGATTTTAAAAACAAGAATGGAGTGGAAATTAGAAGGAAGCATTCAAGTGGAGGGAAGAGCATAGAAAAAAGTACAGAGGTGGTAAAGTCCCAGTTATCTTCAGCACAGCTCTATATGTATGTATATATGTATACAAACCTTTATATATATATATATATATATATATATATATATATATATATATCCATATACATATCTGTACATATATACAGATGTATTGTTCTTCAGTCATTTTCAGTCATGTCCAACTCTTCGTCACCCCATTTGGGGTTTTCTTCACATAGATACTAAAATGGTTTGCCATTTCCTTTTCCAGCTCATTTTACAGATGGGAAAACTGAGGCAAACAGGATTAAGTGACTCAGGATCAGATAGCTAGTATCTGAAATCCCAGATTTGAATTTAGGAAGATGAGTCTTCCTGACTCCAATTCCAGCACTCCATTTACCTAGTTGCCTTATACATATGTGTATATCTATGTGCACTCATACATGTACACACATGTGCACATGCAATCACATGCATATGCCATGTGTGTGTGCATATACATGTATGCTTATATGTATATGCATATACATATAACTGACCTACTCTCATTTCCCAAAAACGACTGGCACTTTGCCACCCCTGTGCTGTTCCCTCTGCCTAAATTTTAGATAGGAAGATAGATTAGTTGGTTGGTTGTTCATTCTTGAAGAAGACTGAAAAGACATCACTGTGCTGGAGTTAAGGAACACTGTGTCCACCTCTGGCTGATTGGACCCACAGAAGCTCCTACCATAGATTAGGCAGCAATAATTTGGATGAACATTTGGGGCAGAGATGTCCCACATTTCCTTTGAGCTATTTAACTATATTTCACTCATAGAACACAGCACCTTCTTTGGTGGGCAGTTCTTTACCAATATTTCCCAGGTCACACAATTGTTTCCAAAGTCCTTTAGAAAGACCTTGAGAATGTCCTTCCGTTGCTGCTTCTAACTTCCAAGCAAACGCTTGCCTTGAGAGAGTTTCTGTAAAAGAGTCTTTTAGGCAAATTATATTTTTGGCATTTGACTAACGTGGCCAGCCCATCTGAGTCACACTCTCTGTGGTAGAGTTTGAGTTAGCAGTTTAGCTCAAGAATGGACCACAAGAAAGTATCCAGTATCTTATCTTGCCAAATGATTTTCAGAATCTTCCAAAGACAATTCAAACAGAAACAATTCCATTTCCTGGCATGTCTCTGGTATACTTACTATCCAGATTTCAGAGACATACAACAATATGGTCAGCACAATGACTCTACAGACATTTCAGTTTGGTACCATTTCTCTTCCGTGCTTTCTTTCAGAGTCTCCCAACAATAAACACTGAGCTGGCTCTGGCAATGTATACATCAAACTCATCATCTACGTACATCCCTGGAAAGTAGGCTGCCATAGCATTCAATATTCCTCCATTTGCTATAATAAGTGCTTCCAGATATGAATAATGTAGAGCTTGCTGGTGTAGGACTTGTGCTTTTTTGGTATCATTAGGCCAAAATGAATACAAGCAGCAGAGAATCAATCCATACCTTGTTGCTTCTCATCCTCAAAGACTTCAGTGAACACACAATCATTTGTGAGCAAAAAGTTAAACACCAACTCTCCCTCCATCTTGTCTCATAGCCTTTTCAAGTTAAATAATTTAGGATCAGTGTGATAACTGACCTTGATGCTGTTTTTCATCTTTTTGAAGGTGTCTGACAACATTACTGAAAACATCATGTTAAAAACATGGGAGCAAGTACATAGCTTTCCATTAATGACTGGAAAAGTGCAAGAGCATCATATTATCCAGAACCCATCTAAGAGTGCTATCATGAAACTAACATATAATACTGATAAACTTCCTCAAGCAATTAAATTTTGCCATAATTTTTCATAAGCCCTCATGAGTGAACAATTTATCAAAGATCTTGGTTAGGTTGACAACCATGTCCAGACCTCTTTTCTGTTTTTGTCATTTTTCCTGGATTTGTCAGGCATATAAACCTGACACCATATAAACTATTTCTCAGACCTTTTTGAAGTCACACTGACTCGTTGATAAATATCTGTCTTCTAGATGAAGGATCAGCCTATTAGGGAGGCCACTGCCAGCTGTGACTAGGAGAAAGATATCTCTGTGATTGTCCCAGAATATTTATTTTCCTTTTACTTTTATAGAGATAGATAATGGACACATCCTTGAACTCCCAGGGAATAACTTCTTCTTGGCATGTAACACAGAAAATTTCAGTCAGTTTTTATATGAGCAATGGACCCCCTTTCTTTATAAATGTCAGCTGAAATAAAATCAGTATCAGGTGCTTTGAGAGGAGCCAAAGGCATTCAAAACCTGTTCTCCAGTTGGAAGCTCATCTAGAGAAAGATTGACTTCAACCTGAAATATATAGTCAATGCTTTCATCATTGATTGATGATGATCTGTTGAGAACACTTTGGAAGACTTCAGCCCATCTCTCCAAGATCATGTCTTTTTTATTAATGAATTGTGGCTCCAATAGCACTAAATAGCTGAGATGCATCATGTTCTTTGACCCATAAATAGTCTTCAGAGTGCCATAAAAGCACTTTGGATTGTTACTATCCACATAAAAACTGAATTTCAACTGCCTTCTTACTGAGCCAAGAATATTGTGTTTTTCTAAACTTCTTTTGAATTTTATTTTTGAGGAAGTTAAACACTATCTTCTAAAGACAAATGAACTATCCTTCTGGAAAACCCTCTGGAGTACTCGTTTTTTGTTTAGCAAATTCTGAATTTCTCCATTATTTTTGGCAAACCAATATTGATGTTTATAAGTATTCTAATCCAAATGAATAAATGCAGTACTCTGAAAGTCAGCCACTTTTCTATATCATTGTTTCCAACTGTGTCTTGGCTCAGTTTCTCCCCCAAGTTAGTGACAAACTCTTTCTGTTTGGAAAAAGTTCTCTAATCTGTTGACATTAAGTCTTTTGATAATTGTCTTGCCTTGGGGCCACTACTTTTGTTGAATGCAAATATTTAGTTTGGAGAGGATAAATCTATGGTCAGTCCAGCACTCTGTACCACACATTGCCTTTATTATTTTCACATCCTATTTGTCTCTGCTGTGAGAGTTCATTCATGAAATCTTATTGTATTTAAACAGAAGACTGTATTGGGGACAAGAAGTCTTCAGTAGTAAGTGACCAGTGCTGTTACTATTTACAAATCCATTCTTCCCAAGAACTCCCTATCACATCTGGTAGTCTTTGCCTCCTATTAAAGTCATACAGAATTACAAACTAGTCCTCTTTTGACCCATTGATGATGAGGTCTTTTAAGATTCTTAATAAAAAAATTTTCTTTGACTTTATGAGGGTTTGTCATGATGGGAGCATATACACTAATGATAATGGTGGGTACTTTCCTGCAAATGGCAATCGCATTGTCATGAGCCTGTCATTCATTCCTTTTGGCAGGCATAAGAGCTTGTTGACTAAATTAGCTTTGATTGCAAAACTTATATTAGCTTCATAGCACTCTCCTTCATTGCAGATACTCCAGGAAAAAAACATATCCAGTTCTGACTTTTGTAAGCTGGCCTTCACTTTCCAGTCTTATTTTACTCAGGGCTGCTATTTAGACGATACCTGTCAAGTTCTCTTGCAACAAATCTGTTTGTTTTTCAGATCTGCTAAATTTCACATTATCCATAAATGTGTGCATATTCCACCGTCTGATGGTGAATGGAATTATCTTTGCAAAGTCTTTGTATATTTGTGTGTATGTGTGTGTGTGTTTTGGTCACAGGGTGAAATCCTGCCTGCTGGGGTAAGCAAGCCAGGCAGCCAGTTTTTAGGGCACCTTCCTTAGCCCCTTCCTCATATCAGGAAATGAGTAATACAGTCTTTTAAAAGGCTACTCAGACTTGGGAGGCTGCTTCAGGCCCATGAGAAGGCAACCCCATGGCCTGGACCGCCTGTGGGCAGCACCTGATCTGTCTGATGCTTTGTCACATGCTTTTCACAACAGGAATTTGAGGTAGGTAAAAATGGTGAACTGGTGGATATCTTGATTTTTATAGAAATTGGGTGTAAATAAGGCAGAGTTACATGAAGTTGTTGGTTTTCCAGAGTACTTCCAGAGTCATTTAGGTCCAGTAACAAAACGAAATGAAAATGACTGCTGGTGGTGGGGATGCAGTGGAATGACCTTGGTTCTCAGCTCTCCACAGTACCTGCTTCAGCCACCTTCACAGCCGTTGGTACAAAGTGTTCTCATCTACCTGTTCCATCTGGGGGAGTTTTCATATGCTTGGGGTAGATACCCCCAACTCATCAAGAGGTTTAAGATCCCTCAATTGTTGGTTTAGCCCCTCTGCTGAAATGGTGTCCTGGGAGTAGCTGGTACAGGTGCTGTGGCTGCTTGGAGCTATAGAGTACTGAGAATTAAGTGGACACCAGAGGTAGAAAGAAGACCTGAAAAGGGCTCATACCAGAAGTATAGTCTTCTATGAACACACCCTACAGCCCATATTTATATCTGTCTATTCATATCTATAAATATATGTACTGAAGAGATGACAAGAGAAAGAGAGACAGAGAAAAGGCGAAAGAGAAAGAAAGAGAGAGGGCGAGAGGAAAAAAGAAGAGAGACAGAGAGAAAGAGAGACAGATGGAGAGAGAGAGAGGAAAGAGAGAAAGAGAGAAAGAAAGGAGAGAGAGAAAAGGAGAAAGAGAAAGAGAGAGGGAGAGAGGGAGGAAGAGAGGAGAGAAAGAGAAAAGGAGAGAGAGAAAGAGACAGATGGGGAGAGGGAGGAAAAGAGGAGAGAGAGAAAGAAAGAAAGAAGTAGAGAGAAAAGGAGATAGAGAAAGAGGAAGGGAGGAAGAGAGAGAGAGAGAGAGGTAAAATGAAAACAAATGCCCATCTATTGGGCAATAGTTGAATAATTCTAATTAAGGAATGGAATGGAGTGCTTTTATTCTATAAGGAATCTTGTATGTAAAGAAAACTTTAAGAAGAGTTACAGACTAAAACAGAAACAGGAATACAATGTTCACAATGATCATTATGATGTAAAATAGCCCTAACCACCATCCCAACTCTGAGCAAAGAAATGCCCAATCCCATTTTTAGAAGGCCTCTTATCTCTTGGCAGAAAGGTTTACAAACTCTAGACTGTAAATCCTTGAGGGAGTCTTTTACCTCGTATATACTTGGTATTTAATAAATGCTTGTTGATAGGATAAGGCATGTTATTTGAAATGGCCATTCATTGATTTACTTAGATTAACTGCACTTCCTTGTTGCAAGAAACTATGTTATTATGTATGTTGTGGGCAGACTGAGAGAGAGTTTCACCGAAAAGTGATGACAGTATTTCTTTTAAAGATGTCACTATGACATCTTTTTTTTTTTTTTTTTTTTTTTTTTTTGATTGAAAAGGCTGGCTTCAAGATCCCTTTAGATCCTATGTAGCAAAGATTGAAAGGTGAGGGTGAACTTCATATGGTCTTATTTTCCTTGAATTTGCAAGACCTGGGAAATAACCAGTTTTATATATTTTTTAATTTTTTAAATGTATTTTTTTAACATTCATTTTGGATTCCCATTTTTTTTTCTCTTTCTTCCTTTCCTTCCCCACCCATTGAGAAAGCAAATAATGTGATATTCTACAGCATATTCATTTTAAACAATTCTTCTCACTTTCTCCAGAAATATTTACTGCTGATCTTAAAAGGCCTAATTTCCTGTTGTTGGGTCTGGACCTGTTCCCTCCTCCCCTCCCACCTTTTCTGTGCCCTCCCTCCCACCCCCAGCTGAGAAAGGATTGTCTCTCAGGCTGAACTTAGCCTGTGACTCTTGGGTGGCAAAGGGCACCGAGTCTGGCCCAGTGTAATTTTGCTCCTCTCCCTGACACATGACACCATCCCCTGCCCTTCTGCAACGAGCCGCCTGCTCACCAGCCTGTGAGTCACCACATGGAGGGCCCAGGGGTTCCAAGAAAAAGCAGCATTGTCTCCTGGCTGTAAATTATGAATTATGTTTGTGGATTTCTTTTCCTCGCTCCGCTCCCCAGCTCGCTCTTGTTTTGCTGGCACAAGAAAGCCCTCCCCGAGCTAGAAAGGGCTGTTTATCTCAGCTCGCTGCTATTTGCTGATATGGAGCTCATTTCGTTGCTTTGCACAGCCCCAGAAAGGAAGGAGTTTGTAATTCCCCCTGATGCTACATTAAACTTATCTGTGCTAAATATGTCTGAAACACCCAAACTGCTTTCAGACTAAGCCAAGCTCAACAAATGACTCACTCTTGAGCACACAGGCGGGGGAAAAACAACAATCCACCTAATTAGGGATTTCTTGTCAGTGTTGCCCTGGAGATTTCACTTTAAGACTGAGCTGCTCTTTACCTGGAGTTTGGGGGTCCTAGAGAAAGTGGAGAGATGGGACGACTAAAGTGGGGGGATGCGGAATCATAATGGGAGGACAGTGCTGTGTTTTATACTTTTTTCAGGAGACTCGGAATCTGGTCTTTTAAGGCATGGGACTACAAGAAAGTCTATGTTTATATTGGTATTCTTGGTGATAGATAATCATATAATTATAACAACACAAAATTGGAGGATGTGAACAAATACAAATATAACACAATACAAAATGGCATTCTTAAAGGTAATAGAAATAAATATTATATGCAGTAGTATGGTCAACTCATTGCATTTTACTACTAGTATATAGACAGATAGAACCATAGAAATCTCCATATATATCTAGATAGATAGATATCTGTGTGTATATTTTCCATTTTGGTTTTGTCCAAATTATGTGTGTATACATAGACACATAAATAGGCAATTTATAAATATGTATGTGTAACTTGATTATATATACATATAGGATTCATGTGCATATATGTACATAACTTGAACGTATGTGTGTGATTTCAACAAAACCAACAACTTGACAATTAATTAGATCCAGAGTTGAACAGCTGGAGAAAAGGCTAGATTGCTTTGGAGAAGTTGCATAGTTCTTTAAACTAGTCCAAGCTTCTCCCTGAAATATGTCTATTTTTTTTCATTTAAATTTTTATTGAGATCTTCTGTTTTTTACATTATCAGCATCTTCCAATATCTTACTCTTCTTTTTCTCCCATTGAGCCATGCCTTATTTTTTAAAAAGGGAGCAATTAAAAAGAAAGAAGGGGAAGAATTCAACAAAATAATAATATACCAAACCTGACATTATATACTATGTAGAAATAGCCATCGTGCTTTATCTCTATAAAGCACATATAAAGATGCATCTTCATATATCTATTTTGATCTTTTTCATCCCAATTTTGTTTTGCTTTTGTTGTCATTTCCATTTATATTTTTGTGTCGTTATGAATATTATTTTCCTGATTCTGTTCACTTTGAATCAGTTTATATATGGCTCCTTATATTTCTCTGTATTCTTCATATTCATCATTTCTTATGGTGCAATAATATTCCATTGTATTCACATACCTCAATCTGGTTAGCCATTAACTAACCAATGAACATCTATTTTACAGTTCTCTGCTTTCCAAAAAAAAAAAAAAAAAAAAAAAAAATGTTGCTATAAATAAAAGTCTTAACACAATTTTGAAGTTTAATAACTTAAAATTGCATTAAGATTTTGGGATACCTTATATATATAAGATCTTTCTTCTTATCAACTGACTTGTGTGAAAGAACATAAGATCTATCTTTTTAATATCAGTGTTCTGATGATGTTGTTCGAAGGCAAGTCGTGTAACATTAAAATCTCTAAAGAATTGAAATTAAAAATTACTCAGTGGAACAGTGTATGGCTGGTATGAGCAAATAACAGCACATCACAAAACCAGAAATGACACAGAAGTAAAGTAAAGAAAGCTGTCAAAGCTGGGTTTTAGAGACTATAAGCTGGCTATGGGAGTGAAAGTAAGGTATGATCATCAGACTCGCTGGGTGTTCCCCTGGTTTCCTTTAATAGCAAAAGAAAATGACCCCCAGCTTGGGTAGATCCCCTGGGAGGAACTTATTGGAGGACATGAAGAAAGTCACTGGTTACATTTTGCATCACTCAAGGGAATATCCACATTGGGGAAATCACAGAATCATTTGCCCACTTGAGTAATAAAACAATACTAAGTGGCTTTTAAGTTTGAAAAGTGGTTTAACTGCATTACCTCATTAGAGCCGGATAACAATGCTGTAAGACAGAGATGATTAAGCCCATTTTACAGAAGAGGAAATTAAGATTCAAAGGGCTTAACAGAGATAGTATTGTTTTGTAGGAAGAACACCAGATTTGGGGTCAGGGGCTTCGGGTTTGAATTATTATTACTATGTCACTTTGGGTAAGCACTTCAGGTATGTGACTTTGGACAATTCACTTAATCTCTCGATCTCAGTTTTCTGGGGATTGTAGAGTTAGAGTTAGAAATGATTTAGAGGGAATCTGGTCCACATGCTCTCCTATATTTTACAAAGTTGGAAACTGAGATCCAGGGAGATTAAGTGGAGAGTAAGTAGTTGATCTGGAATTCAAACTTGATCCCATTTGAGCGGCTATATAAGAAAGCATTTCATAAACCTTAAATCGCTCTCTAAATGAATTATTGTTAGGATGGGTTCTATCTCCCAGCATCACTGTGGTTGAGGAGACATCCTCCACTACCATCTTTTGTATCCTATTTTTCACACCTGCAGGCTATATAAGTATTGTTGGAGGCTGGCTTTGGTTTAAAGCAGTGGTTTTTAAAGTATGGTCTAGAGAATCCTGGGGATCCCTGAAACCCTTTTAGAGGGCCTACAAATTCAAAAATAGTTTTTATTTCCAATATGGTAAATGTCTATAAATATAACCCAGATAAACAAAAACGCTTTGGAGAAATCCTCAATAATTTTTAATAGAATAAAGATACTGAAAATAAAAGTTTGAGAACCACTGGTTTAAAGCAACTAAATTATAGTAACAGAATGGAAGAGATCTTAGAGATCATCTTGCCCCAAATCTTCATTTTGGAGGCGAGCCCCAGAGGGAGCAAATGAGCTCTTGCCTCTTTACCTTACAGTCTGCTCAAGAGCCATTCCATCTCTGACTTGCTACCTACAAACCTATAACTAGAAATGTTTGTTCCTGGGGTGGGACAAAGGAAGCTTTACTGGGATGAGTTGGCTCTGTTGGTGTCCTCCAAATTTCATAAGCCTGTAGAATCTCCCCATCCACCATGACAAAGTTACAACTTAGGTTGTATAGCTCGGTCTGTTATCCCCTAGCATTCTCAATCCTAACTTGAGGGTTAATACAACACTGAGAGTTAATTCTTCAGTGTGATCTTAGCTTCTTACTTTTTTCTACCCTGATTACACTTTAGCTCACCAAAAAATAACTGCCTGTTATTTTAATTAATAAGATTATTATTAATAATTGTTATTATTGGCTATTAATAATAATAATAACTAAGGAAAAATAAATGCTGCCTGTGGATTCAGGAAAAATCCGATCTGCTTTGAATCCTGCTTCTGACAACTGATATGACTTTGAGAAAGTCAGTTAATCCTAAGTATCCTTCTCTGCAAAAGGGTCAGACTAATACCTGTACTGCCCCCCCTCTAGAACTTCCCCAAGGTCAGGAGAGAGGGGGCTGGGTCATGTGTTCCAAGGCCTGTGGAAATCTTAAAACCCTCTGTAAATGTCAGCTACTATTATTATCACTTCTCCTCCGTGTTCACCCTAGGAGTGCTGTTACACCAAACATTGCTTCGGTACAAATGCATCGACTCCATTCTAGCTGGGGAGCTTGCCTTGCCATTTAATGCCGAGTATGACTCATAGGTGATGCTGATTCAACTGCACAAACAAGTCCAGGCAGAGCAAGTCCACTTCCTTACACCGTGGGCCAGACAGAATTCAGAAAGGCTTGATTAATACCTACTGTGTGCTCATTATTTCTCCAGAAGGGAGGGGAAGGAGAGTCAGCAAACCACCCTTAACATAGCTGTCAAAGTCATTTTCCTGAGGCACAGGTCTGACTACATCACTCTCATGCTTACATTTTGTTAGCAGTTCCTTATTACTTCTAGGATAAAATGTAATTTTTTTTCAATCTGACATTTAAGTCCTTTCAAAATCTGGCTCTAGTCTACTTTTCTAGGCTTATTTTCACATTACTTCTCTTTATGTTTCAGCCAGTTTGGCCTTTTAATTCCTTTCCAAACCTATGATTCCATCTACTTTCTCTAAGGAATTAATTCCTTCCTTGTTTCAACCTCTTCTTAATCTTCCCTTAAAAATCATCTCAGAGTCAGTGTCAATGATCTTGTGATGGAGAGAGCCATCTACATACAGAGAGAGACTGTGGGAAATGAGTGTGGATGACAACATAGCATTCTCACTCTTTTTGTTATTTGCTTGTATTTTGGTTTTTTTTTTTTCTCATTTTTTTCCTTTTTGATCTGATTTTTCTGGTACAGCAAGATAATTGTATAAATATGTATGCATATATTGGATTTAACATATATTTTAACATGTTTAACATATATCGGATTACCTGCCATCAAGGGGAGAGTGTGGGGGGAAAGGGAGGAAAATTTGGAACATAAGGTTTTACAAGGATCAATGTTGAAAAATTATCCATGCATATAATTTAAAAATAAAAAGCTTTAATTTAAAAAAACTTTAAAAATTTAAAAAATAAAAAGTTTTAATTAAAAAAACTTTAAAAATTTAAAAAATAAAAAGCTTTAATTAAAAAAAAAAAAGACAAGAAAAAACTTTAAAAATCATCGCAGAGACTGATTTCAGAAAAACCTGGAAAGACATAAACTGATGCTGAGTGAAGTGAGCAGAACCAGGAGAATATTGTACTCAGCAACAGCAAGATTATGTGATGATCAACTAAGATATGTGATTATTAGTTTTTCTCAGCAATGTGGTGATACAAGGTATTTCCAAAAGATTTAGGATAGAAAATGCCATCCACATCCAGAGGGAGAACTATGGAGATTAAATATGGACCAAAGCATATTATTTTCACCTTTTTCTTTATCAGGCTTTTTCCCTTTTGTTCTGATTTTTTTTTTCACAATATGACAACTATGGAAATAAGTTTAAAATGATTGTACATGTATAACCTATATCATATTGTTTGCTATCTTGGGGAAGGGGAAGAAGGTAAGGGAGGGAGGGAGAAAAAAAAATTGGAACTCAAAATCTTACAAAAATGAATGTTTAAAACTATCTTTATATGTAGCAAAACATACAATTAAGGGAAAAAACCCAGCTCAGGTGTGAAGGTGATCCTCCTCCAAATAATGCTCTCTTTTGTCAAATCACCTTTTATTTCTTTAATAGTAAATATGTTGTATGTTCACTGTTTTAGGGCCTGTACCAACTCATTCAATAATGACTTTAGTCCATTTTACAGATGCAAGATATCAAAATATATGAAATATTGCACAAAAATCCCTGACAATGTTTATCATTTCTATAACATAACATGATTTAGAGACTAGACGCTGACTCAAAATCTCTAATACGAAGTCAAAAATATCAGCCATTAACAAATTTTGTTCTTTGTATGACCTTATAACTGTCCAGGAGTGAGTTTCTGAGTGTAACTAAGGCCACAGGATCCAAGGTTTTTATCTCTATGAAGAGAGGCCTAATGTCTACCATAGGATAAGTCAGAAGGTATTCTTTCTTTCTTTTCTCTCTCTCTTTTTTTTTTTTTTTTTTTTTTGGTTCCCTTCAACCAATTACAATCTTCAAAATTCTCTAAATCAGATCTGGGAGTGTAGGTAAAAGATAACACACTTCTCTCCCAATCAGTATCCTAAAACTTCTGAGAAAAGAAGACAATCAATGAGCACATGTTTATCAGAAATGGGATCTTTTCTGAACCAAAGGGGAAATCTGGAAAGTTGTCTTTCAGAAGTATGGTAGACTACTCACTTATCTACCCCTGAAATGGCATAGATGTAGCCTTAGAGATCTATAATACCTATTCACCCCATCCCACCCCAAGATTTTAGCTTTTAAAAATATCTATGAATAAATTTCATTTTGATACCTACGTTTTGTGCATGTATTCTCCTTTTCTCTCCCTGGCATGGACAGTTTTTGGAAAGGCCATCAAATATAAGAAGTAAAATAAGTAGGGGGCTCTAATTAGTTTTGTTGTGAATTTTAAGAGAAAAATCCTAGAAACCTAGAGAAATGGAACTCATTCAAATTAGTGCCAGGAGTAAGGCAAATTCATCCTCATTGGCACTAATACCACCAGTCCCCCATTCCAGTAGAATGTAAACTCAAGAACAGGGATAATTTTATTATTTTCTATTTTATATATATATATATATATATATATATAATTTTATTTCTATTATGTATTTCTATTCTATTATTTTCTATTTATTTCTACCACATAAACCAGTGCCTTAATGAATGTTAAGTTTTAATAAATGTTAAATGGATGAATGAAGACTAAGGAAATTGAAGACATCTCCTTCATTTTTAGAAGATGTACTCTTTACTGGATTTCCTTTTATTTGCCATATGGTATTTTACTGGGCACTCAGTTTTCAATTCGGTATTTCTTAAGGGCATTTAGGTCCCAGAGCTCTGATTTCATTTTGATAGGGAACTCTCTATTGAGGAAACTCCCTTGGACAATGGACATTAGCACCTTCTTTTCAACATGAATTGAGGGATGTTTCAAGTGCTGAGAAGTTGGTGACTTACCTAGAGTCAATTGTGTCTAGCCTTTCTTGCTTCAAGGTTATCTCTCTATGGGCAATGTAGCATACAAAAAGCTACACAATGTATGTGTGTGTAGAGATAGATATATAAGATACATATATACACATGCATGTATATATGGGTGTATATTTCAAAATTTAGCAATTAAACATTTTGAATTATTTGAATTATCTACTTTTCTTCATTTGTCAAAATAATCTGTAGCCAAAACATTACTCACTGGTCCTTGAACACACTCCCTACTCATGCTTTTCTAAATACTTAGAACTATTTCTCCCATTTCTGCATGTTCATATTCAATCTAATTTTCAAGACTCGTGTCAAATACTATCTCATTTTTTAATGTACAATCTCTTTTCTCTCCTCCTAGATTTTAAGCTCCCTGAAGGGACCGTGTCTCACTTATTTTCATTACTTTCCTCAGCAGCTACAAATTGTACTTATACATATTAGATGCACAAAATTGTTTTACAAATATTATTGTTGAATGATCAAACAATCAATATAATTAAAGTCATAACATTTAGAGTCATAGATCTTAAAAGGACCCTGGAGATCAAGTCATCCAATCCTTTTATTTTACAGATAAAAAAAGTGGGACCAAAAGACAGGAAAAAAAATTGTCCAAGGTCACAAAGGCAGTAATTACCAGAACATGATTGAAATCCAAGTCCTGTGACCCCAAATTCAGTGTTCTTTCCACAATATCACTTGGCCTTAAGAGTACTTGACATTTTAAAAACACACAAATGACATTCAGGAAATTCAATGCATTTATTTATGAATTGGGAATTTCTTCTTCTTGACAAGGGAAAAACATAGAGGAATTCAGACCCTACCCCTTTCCTCATCCTATAAGGCTACTAATTCTTAGATTATTAAAGCTGAAAGAAGTCTTAAAAATCAACTATTTCCTGACCACAAGGGAGAAGGCAGCCACTGACCAGATGTTCCCTGTAACCAGCTTATCATCAATTCATTGTGTCAGACTGATTCTACAAAATGGTCTTAAATGTTTGGGATGCATTCTTTCCCGTGCAGCCCTCAGCAGCCTCTGGATGACGGCGTTGTCCTGGAGGATACTGGATTACAGTCACAGCTTGTTGACTTGAGCTTCCAAGAAGATGAGAAACATATTTTCAAGCTGTGCTCCAGGTCCCTTGTGGCCCTGAGCTCGCTGCCCACATTGACTGAAGGAGAGCAGAACTTCTGTGGTTGGGAACAAGGTCAAAGGGAAGACCACTAACTCTTATCGGACTTGCCATACTGTGACTGGAGAAGCTTGGTGGTCTTTGGGGGGGATATCCAAACATGCTCAGTCATTGCAAGCACTTGGTCCAGATCTTTGGTAAGTCAACACAGAACAAAGGGGTCAGTGTGGTAGAATTTAGAATGAGTGTTAATTATGAAACCATTTTCTTGCTAAAAAGGAGAAACTCAGTGGTTTCTTCTGCATTCTTGTCTGAAGGAAAAGACTGTTCAACGGAATGAAATTTCACAATAAGTGCATAACTTTGCTGTTAGTAAGAGATACCACTGGGCTGTGGAGACCGTAGTGAAATAGTTTTAGAGCCAAAAGGGACATCAGAGGTGTTCAAGTACGGGGACCAGAGCCACAAACCACCACCTGTCATCCCAGCAAGGTGCAGAAGGAGGATTTGGACTCCAGGTTCTAGGATTTGAACCTGGCTTTACTGGTTACTGTCTGTGTGACTCTGGACAAGTAACTCAGCCTCTCTAGGCTGCAATTCCTCATTGGGAAATTGAAGGGCTAAGACTAGCTAACTTTTAATGTCCCTTCCACTTCAAAAATCTATGATCCATCTCAGAAAGTTTTCTTAGCTAGAAGTATCTTTTTTCTGTGTTGGCCAAGAGCCAAGTCATTAATTGGCAACCAATAAACGTGCGGCCAGAGGGAAGAAGAGTTATTAAGATATCTAATTGCCCTTGGAATGCCAGAGATAAAGTTTTACATGCAGTCACACCTGAGCTAACAAAAAACTCTGATAAACTGTCTAAATTCTCTTTCCATGAGAGAATTTTGTTAATTGACTATTCCCTAAATGCACTGAGACTTGAAAATTTCTCTTTGTTTCTACAGAGATTTTCATTGGGATGGTGTTGGATGATCTCTCCAGATTCTATTATTTAGTTATTAAGACATTTTCAGGGACAGGGATAATATTTCACATTTGAGCCCCTAAAATTATTTTTTCAGGCTTCATTGATATCTGCACAACTCCTACTTGCTTTAGCAGCTTATTCTATGGTTTCCATTGCAACTAGATGAAGTCTTTGCAGAGAAGCCAGTGAAATGAATATCTTGAAAAGATGTTTTCTAGCTCCTTAACAAAGTGAACAATATAGTCTCAGGGTTATTTTTTCATCTTTCAGCCAAAGTGCATTAAGATTGTCACTGTTTCCTTTTCAGTGACATTTTTACATCAAATGCAAATTTTTTACATTTTTAAATTTTTTTTTTACATTTTACATTTAACATTTTTATATCATTATGTAAAATTTTCTCTTCCTAATTATCCACTGGAAGATAATGGATAGAAACCTAGGGTTAGAATTAGAAAGACCTATGTTCAAATATCACTTCTAACAACACTTACTTGGTGAGAAACTGGACAAGACACTTAGCTTCTTTGTACCCTCAGGTTACTACCTAAAATTTATATACTAAGTCAAAAGTGGTTTGCAGTTTCGCATTGATTGCAAATGGTACATTGATCTGCATTGTGGGACAAGTCCCACAATGGAAGTTCCCCACTTTGGCAAAGTCACAGATTCTTCCTACATTATCCACTGGAGTGTGAAACAAATTCTTGTGTGGTTTTTTTTGGAACCATCCCTTCCAGTGTCCTCCCACTGGTACCCAGAGGAAGGACAGTTATGGGCCATCAGCCCAGAGTTGCTTGTTTTTCAGTTTAAATCATAAAGAAAAAATGGCAAATGTGATATCAGAAGCTAAGGATCCTGGCCTGGGATCAGATTAGACAGAGACTGGAGGAAAATTCTGATCTCTCGGTCTCTCCCCTTCCTGGGACACCTTATTCTTTTATTTTTTCTCTGTTAGTAAATTAACTGTTAGTAAATTGACCACAAAAATATGGATAGTTGCCATCTCTAAAGTGAACAATACAATAGATTTAAATTATGGAATTATTATCACCAACAGAGGAATCTTAATTTTCAATTTGCTTGGAGAAGACAGGTATTGTTTGTAGTTGTCAATTTTAAGTGAACCTCAACCAGATTCAAAAGACTTAAGTGGAAAGGGAATATTAGAGATCATCCAGATCTCTCATTTTATAGTGGGGGAAACTGAGGCTCTCAGAGGTAAAATAATAATAATATAAATAAATATTATAATAAATAATACAAATAAGTCACACAGATAGTGAGTGGCCCAATCAGGTTTGAATCCTGATCTTCCAGTTTCAAAGATGGCACTACATCTTTAATGTTATGCAGACGAAATAGAGGTCAAGAATTCAGTTATCTTATAAATCATTGTTGGTAGACAGATAGACAAAGAGGTTTTGTTTAAACTTCTATAAAAACGCCGCGGTCATTCTGGGAGGAGGGTGACTTGGACCAGGGTGCAGAATCAAGAAAAAGTCAGGCAGATGTCAGCGTCCACACCTTTGATCACTCTTTTTTTCCCCTCTCTTACCCTCTTTTGCACCATTTTCCCCCACTCCAAGTCCCATCCCATCTTTGCTTTGTATGCATTTTGTATTTACTTATCTACATTTATAGTTTTTTTCCCTACAATCCTTCATTTTTGTCTCATTGAATAAATACCCACAAAGCAGGCTAAGTCAGCCTAGCTGAAGACATGCTGAGGGTCAAGTATTATCATGTGCCAGGCAACTCAAACCACTCCCACCATCTTGACCACTCCTAGGAATCCTCAGTTCAAGCCTGGGAACAGCAACATCTCCCAGTCCATGGTCCTGATTCCTGATGGGCTCCATCAAGGGGAACTGTTACTAAAGCTGTGGTCATCATCACACCTAAATTATGTGCAGCTGAAGAGTTATCAATCATGGAGGTCAGTGAGAGAAGTATTTCATGATTGGCTAAACTATAATTTGACTCAGGACCACATATGTGTGGTCCATTTCCTCCTCCCTCCCACCCATTTTTAAGGCTCTATCCTTAGTAATGAAAATATGGGAGGGAGAGAGAGGTAGAAAGACTCGGCTGTCAAAAAGGACCAGGCAGGACTGCTGTGAAAGGTCATTGTTACACTGAGTAGGGCATTTAAAACTAGTGTTCTGGGCTGCTTTTTGGACCGATGCCCAAATGTCATACCAGGGCACTGTGGTTGGCAGTCACTCAACAGAAGGCAGAAGAGAGAGAGCTGGGCAATGAGCAGGCTGTGTGGAAATTGTGAGTGATGGTCACTCTGCATGGGACACAGGAGTGAGCATCTGGAGTTCAGAACCCAAAGTGTCCAAGCTGCTCTTCAAAATATATCATAGATGGTTAGTTTACGGCGTGAGTTCACAGGAAGCTGAGCCATGGGACAGCACAAGGTGATGTTGGAGATCTCTTTGAGGGACCCCCCAGTAATCTTCAAGCTCCAAAATTCATCTACAGTCATCTAGGAAGTTACAAATACACCCGCTGATGACAGACTGGGCTCTTCACTGTGCCATTTGCTGAGGTCATATTATTTTATGACCATGTTTTTTTGTATTTTTTTTTAAACTGGACCTTTGACGTCAAGTCATTTTGATATTTCTTCCTAATAAGGAAAATCCTTCTTCCAATTTAGATCAGGAATTGCTTTGCAACTTAATTCCTAGATAGTTGCCATGTCAATCTAGGTCACAAATGGGATTTTAATCCACAGAGCTAACTAACCAGCTGTCTACTCTTCCCATGTGGCCAGTAATATTGGGGAGACTGCCTGAAAGCTTTCCTTTTCAACTGGAAAGTTTATAGGAGTGATTGTCTTCTTGGCAAAAGTGAACTAAGTGAAGTAAATGAACTAAGCTGGGACTTCAACTCACCAACCACTTGGGAGTTTTCATACTTTTTCATTCTGATTTCATGCAGTAAATATTTTCTGTGAAAGTGTCTTCTTTTTTCCTCTGGAAACCACGTGAATTTGAGGAGAGAAGAATCTTAATGGGATATTGAGCTAGATACAATCTAATTGTGATAAATTTATGATGTATATTATGTGATGATCATTTTACAGAAGCATAATTTGAGAGGGAAAAGGGAACCTCAGTTGAACCCCATGCACAAAGAGAATCCCCACAAAAGCCTCCCTAATAAATGGTCATCAAGGCACAACTTGAAGACCTTCTAGGAGGGAACAGCACCTACCTCTGGATGTTTGTATTTTAATGGTTAAAAGTTTCTCCTGGCATCGAGCTTACATTAGCCCCTTTGCAACTTCTACCCACTCCTCGTTCTGCCCTCTGGGGACAAACAGACTAAGTCTAATGCCCATTCCACATGATAGCCTTCAAAATACCTACAGACCCACCAAGAGTCTTTTCTTTTCCAGTCTAAGCCTCCCGAGTTCCTTCCACTGATCCTCTTCTGGCATTGATTCAAAGCCCTCTGGACACCCTGAGCCACTGATAGAAACTTGAGCCAGAGCACTAGGACACTGAGGTCCAGACCACCTCTTTTTAGGCAGCTGGACACGGAGATTATTTTTGCTCTTCCAAAGCCCAAGTAGAAGGAAAAGGGGATTAGCATAGAGAAATCTTCCCAGACATGGCTTCTACAACAATCTCCCTTTACATATGGGGTATCTAATCCCATAATCTGGCTTTCAGAATCTATTATATGCTTTGGGGCTTTCTCATTCTTGTGGGAAACACTGGGAGTCTTAGTCCCTTCTGACCCCACTAATATGGTTTGTAAGTTTGTGTTTTAACATGTCACAGAGGAAAGGAGGAGAATGTAAAGTAAGAGAAGAGCAAGGAGAGAGTAGGTGGTCTTGAAGGAACAATTTTCAGTTCCAAAGATGTATATGATTTCTCAATCACTCTAAACCTGAATCTAAGGGCCACTTTTACATGGCAACTACCCATACCCATATCTATATACATATACATATACTGCATTCCAGTACCACCAGCTATTTGAAGAAAGACTAGGTAGCTTCTTCTCTTTTTCCCCTTCTCTCTCCCATTCTATACTATCTCCAGTTTCTTTACATTCTTTCTGATTGTAACAGTTCCATAACATAATGAGGGATTCTCCCAATTTCTCAGACAAAGTTGACGATGAAGTTCTGTATTTTTCCAATTTTCAGCACTATCTCCCTGGTACAAGATGAAGAGAAAAATGTGAGTTTTCCCCGCAAAAAACACTATTCTACTCTCCTCCCTATCTTTCTATTTTTCCTTCCCTCTGCTTTTTTTTCTTCTTTCAATATCTATCATATCAGCCCAACTGTCTGGTACATGTGTCTTGTAGAACAGTTTTGCTGGGAAGAGGAAGAAGAAAAGATCCCAGAACTCAAAATATGCTGGAAATCATAAGCCAATACTGGATTGGCCAATATGAAGAATTACTGGATTTGGAGCTGGACAGGATCTCAAAGACCGTCTAATTCTATAAACTCATTTTATGGATAAAGAAATTTAGAGCCCAGAGATGCTAAATGTCAATAGCTGCTAAATAGAAATGCTGGGATTTGAACCTAGGCTCCCTAACTCCAAATTTCTCTCTTTCTACTGTGCTATCATGTCACCTGGGAGACGACAATCTCTCTCTTTTTAATATTTTTCTTTTTTGTTATTTTTTTATTTAAAGTTTTTTTTTTATTTTCAAAACATGTGCATAGATAATTTTCAACATTCACCCTTGCAAAATCCTGTGTTCCAAATTTTTTCCCTCCCTTCCCTCTACCCCCTCCCCTAGATGGCAAGTAATCTAATATCTATGTTAAATATGTACAATTCTTCTATACCCATTTCTAAAATTATCTTGCTGCACAAGAAAAATCAGATCAAAAAGGAAAAGAATGAGAAAGAAAACAAAATGCAAACAAATAACACTAAAATGAGTGAAAATGCTATGTTGTGATCCATACTCAGTTCCCACAGTCTCTTTCTGGGGGGAGATGGCTCTCTTCATCACAAGACCATTGGAACTGGCCTGAATCATCTCATTTTTGAAAAGAGACATGGATGACTATAACTCTTAAGGAAAAATGTTGTAGAACATTCATTGATGTGGTGATTTTGTTCCATTTTAATTCATGGAAAGGTCTTAGATGAAGGCTTCTTCATCTTGTTTGTATTATGGACCCCTTTGACAATCTGTTAAGCCTATAGTCCCCTTCTCAGAAAACTGTTTTTAAATGCTTAAAGCAAAACACATAGGATTACAAAGGAAACAAATTACATTGAAATAAAGACGTGATTTTTCCCATCCAGGCTTCTTGGAATCTATCCACAGACTCCTTGGGATTCCATTGACCTTGTGTTAAGAGTCATTATCTAAGAGGATAAGGTTAATCTAATGACAAACCCCCTGAACTATTTACATCATGAGAAATGGCATCTTTCCCTAAATTATCATATATTACATAACTCTCCAACATTCTTAATCCAGTAGAATTTAGTCAAATTTCTCTTTAGATCTGGAATAAATTCTGTTTGGAGAGAGCATCAGACAAACCTTCGGGATTTCTCCTAGTGCAACGAACTGGGTGAAAATCCCAGCTCTACCCCTTTATGTGCTTTGGGGGCAAATCCCTTCACATCTTTGAACTCAAATTACTTCACCTATAGCATGAAAGGGTTAGATGAGATGACTTCCATTGTCATTCCTTTGGCATTTGATGCACCTAGGGTAGAAGTTTGCAATGTCTCAGAGTTTTTAAAGATCAGAAGAATTCGTTTTCTAGAACACTAGGCCTAAGGATCAAATCCTTTCAGCAACCCTATTTTCTATTCTGAATTTTGGGCCAGCATCTAAGATGGATGAGGGCTGCTAATATATACCCCAGACACAATGGCAATGACAACAACAATAAAGAATGTGTTTAATGCATTTTAGTGGTAATGGAATTCCTGGTGGAGGAATGTGAAAAGAGAAATTCCATTCCAGTTAATTCACTTTTTTCCAGGATGTTACATTTATCTGTGAAGCAATTGCAGGTGTTGTTTGGAACCAGGATGTTAGACACACACACAACATGTTGTAGTAGATAGAATGCTAGATGTGGAGTCAGGAATGCATGTTTTCAACTTCTACCCTCATCATTTATTTGCTATGTAATGAGTCACTTTCTCAGCTGTAAGAAGCTCTCTATGACTAGAAATTATAGATGAGTTGTTATCTGTGTTGGTGGAGGGAATCCCCACACTGTAGGTTTCCACCCCAATAAAATCACAGATTCTTGATGTTTTACTATGCTGGATCTATACAACCCCACATATCTTGAATTAATTACATATCCTTCAAAATAAAGGAGTCTCTGGCTCTAGAATATTATGAAAAGACCATCTTATTCAGGCTACAATCACTTGAAAACTTTCAAAAACCTGAGTCAACTAAGTGTGGAAATGCTTTGCTTTATTTCCAATTATTTTACCCCAACATTATCTTGGATGCCTAGTTTAAAAAAAAATAGCACTAGTTGTATAAAGATAATTAACTAAATGTCCAAATATTTTCTTAGATTCGATGCTTTCTGGGAGGAGACATTATTTTGAGAATTGGAATTTGGCTAGCTAAGTGATAATACCAGAAACATGTAGTAACTGATGGAACACTAATGCTCTGAGATAAAGATACTTACTATTGAACTAGGAATGGTCATTATCTCTGGTTACTGACTGTTGAGCTAAGTAAGATCTTCACTGTCCTAGTCTCTTCCTATATGTCTAAGCTAATAAGTGCTCTGAATCTGTATACTTCACATCAATATTATTGTACAGTCAGGTCACAATTTTTATTGGTGAATTAACTATGGGATTACCTGGATATATTAACTCTGAGGGACCTCAGCTTCCAGATTCAGACTAAGTTAATACTCCTGGACTAGTCCTAATTATATCTTTATTGATTATCAAGGAATCAAGAATATGTGATGAAAATACTACATAATAGTTTCATTGGCCTCTCAGTCCTTCACAGAGACTCCTATTGCTCCTGATGGCAGCAGCCTGAATATAAAAGTCTTGCCAGATTAGAAGAAGAAGTGATTTTCCCCCATTTTTTTTCTAACAGGCTGATTTTATTCCCCCCAAGATGCTTCATGGTACATCAAGTGCTGGGATCACTCCACCAGTGGTCATATCTAAATACATGACTCAGAGCTGTATGCTTGGGATCTTTCCCCGCTTCATTTTTTAATCTTATTTTCCACATAGTTCATTTTCTATAGTGATATTGTTCTGGGGGCACATCCTCACTGTGATTCTATTTTAATAACTGGGTCTCAGTGGAAGTGACAGCAGGGTCCAGTCAAAGCCCTCTGTGCAGCCATAAATTTCAAATCTTTGATTTGGATCGACATCATCCTGAATATACAGGTGTAACTTTCCTCAGGCAGTTTTGGGGATTTCTTATAAAGAGTCTAATAAATTTTACTTACTAAAGAATCTATATTTTATCAAGAGAATTGTGTCTATTTGATATGTACCAAGAACTGAAAAAATAATTTGTAAGTACATTTTAAAGAATCTATGCTTTATGACTGAATCATCTCAATTGTTCCTTTTTTATAGAATATATATCTAAAAAGAAGGAGGAAAAGGAACTCTGAAGATATTAAATAGTATACAACAGAGATATCAAACTCACTGTCTACTGGGCAAAACTCCTGAGTGGGACCAAACCTGAGTGGGACCAAAATGGGAAATTTTAAACAAAATAATAATATATATGTTTGTGTATATATATACATATATGTACATAATAAAAGGCAAAAAAACATTCATTTGTGGTTTTCCAAGTCTGTTTGGTATTCAGTAAGATAAGCTTTCATTTTTTTCCTTTGAATACGTATTTGAGAATCTAAAGAAATAAAGAAAAGAATCTAAAGAAAAAAAAAACAAAGGAATGAGGGGTTCCCACTCCTTCAGGAGGCATGAAACTATAAATTAATATATTCTTGTAAATGAAAGAAGTTGTGTCCAAACCTAAGGGACCTAGATGGCCACCAACCAGAAATCCCCTTGAGTGATCTCTCAGAAAGAACAGTTCAGGTAGGGTGTGAATCAGTATGATCGACTATCAGAAGTCCCTGCTTGAGAACACGAGTCAAAGGCATGGTCTATGAGACAGAATAAGCTGTAATTGGAGTTGTGATGGCCAAAGGTCATTGAGCTAAGTCTGGGTACTGGCAGGGACAGCTGCTATGCAAGGGAAGGAGCAAAGCACAGAGAGCTGAGAGTTTGGATCTCAAACCAGAGCAAGGTGTTTATGAGTCAGAGACATTCATTTTTCTCCAGTCATTTGTTTGGGTCATGGGCTCCCCATTTATGGACCATCTGGTTCCATTCCCATGCTTGTATGGATTTGCCCACTATTGCTATCTCAATGTTCATTTCCTAAAACATCTGTGGGTCTTTGTTTTTCCAGTTATGGGAACAGCCTAGATTAGGCTGTTTGATCTAGTTTTTAGTCTAGGGGAAATTCCACCTTTCAGTAGGTCAAGGATTTGTGATTTCATCAGTGCAGTTATTCCTTCTACATATGATCAAAATCTCTCTATAACTAAATGGAGATGGAGGGTCTTTGGGAGCTACTATGGCCCAAAGTCCCCTGTTGTTTGGCCAATCTTATAATAAGGCTCTCTGATGCAATTCAGCAACTCATTTCTTAGATGAAGCAGAACACTGAAAGGTGATTTACCTAGGATCAAACAGCCAGAATGTCATAATCAAAAAATAAACTCAGATCTTCCTAACTCCAAGCCCTCTTATTCACTAAGTCACATTGCCCACCTACTCATCTCCTCTGGGGGAAAAGAAAGAAAGGAAATCTTTCTTTCCCATCCTTTCAAATTTCAGGTCAAATTCTCAAGAGATTCCTGAATGGTAGAAATTCTACAAGTTATGATACAAAATAGTTTGTGAGAGTTTTTCATTTGCTAATTTATGACCTTATGACCATAAAATTCAATTTGTTTTGAATTCACTCCTTAAGAATTAAAGTTCTGTTCTTTATACTTTAAGATATCTCATCTGTTGATAATGCTTCTTTAACTGTTGAATAATAATCATGTCCCTTGTGGACTTCAACCCTTATGAATAAAAGCTAATGGTATTTTTTCTCAAAAGCAAGATAAGACACATAATCCAAACTTTCTAACAATCCATATAAAGATCATATTAATATGTCTTTTCTGGCATCTGTCAAGTTTCAACTTAAAATGATAAGCCACACAAAACTGGAAGCTGGGTGGATGTCCATCAGTTGGAGAATGGCTGAATAAATTGTGGCATATGAAAGTTATGGAATATTAGTGTTTGGTAAGAAATGACCAGCAGGATGATTTCAGAGAAGCCTGGAGAGACTTACATGAACTGATGCTGAGTGAAATGAGAAGAATCAGGAGATCATTATACTCAGCAACAAGACTATGCAATAATCAATTCTGATGGACATGGCTCTTTCCAACAATGAGATAATTCAGGCCAGTTGGAATGGTCTTGTGATGGAGAGAGCCCTCTACTCTCAGAGAAAAGAGTGTGGTTCACAACATAGCATTCTCACTTTTTGTTGTTATTTGCATTTTGTTTTCTTACTCATTTCCTTTCTTTTTTGATCTGATTTTTCTTGTGCAACAAGATAACTGTAATAAATATGCTTACACATGTTGGATTTAACATATATTTTAGCATGTATAGCATATATTGGATTACTTGCCATCTAGGGGAGGGGGGAGGGGAAGAGAGGAAATCAGAAACACAAGGCTATGCAAGAATCAATGTTGAAAAGTTATCAGTGCATATGTTTTTAAAATAAAAAGCTTTAATTTTAAAAAATGATAAGCCATATTTCCAGAGGACTGAGCATAACATATACCACCCACTTCTTGCGGAAAAAGTGAGGAACTTTTAAAATACAAAATGAGACGCATATTTTGGGTAAGACCAATATGCAAATTTGTTTTCCTAGACTCAGCATATTTATTAAAAGGGTTTTCTTCTTTTCTTTTTTCTTATTATTCAATTGGGGAGAGAATAATGGCAAAGAGAGTTAATAAATGCTTGTATAATCCTTGGCTCAAAGGGCCAATTGTATGGGACTTTTTCCTCATTAGTGGAGATTGATTACTCAATGTCCTTCTCTTTGTGAGAGGGCAGGCTGGAGTTCATGAGAGTTAAAGAGGAGAAAGACCCTAAGTTTTTCTAGCTTCCAGCTTTGAAAGAGAAGAGGTGCAATTCCAACCTCTCTTCAAGCCCATGAAAGAAGAAACATTCTGGGATGGGAGAGCAGGAAAAGCCAACATAGAAAATTTTCATCATGTTTCTATCCCAAACTTGCTACACTAAAGACTTTGAGTTAAATTTGGGATTCTTTCTTGATTGAAGTGAGTTATCTCCCTCCCAGTGGAAGAGTGCTTTAATCCATAATGTTTACTACATGTTCTCCTAGATATAGTTGATCTGATTTCTATTTTGCTATCAGCTTGGATAAATAGATCTATTTGCTCTTGTTTGTTTTTGCTATGTTTGTTCATTGTGGAACTGAAAGAAGTCAAGCTTTGGATATATAACTTGAAACCTTCAATTCCCCAACAAGGAACAGATATCAGGAACTCAACTTGAACCAGATAACTACTCACAGACTAATGATATTTAAAGGATAAAGCAGATATAATTCTACCCCTGTACATCCTCTCTCTGAAATAAGCAAAGGGGCCAGCCTCTGTCCCCAATCTCCTGCTTCTTCTTGAAGAAATATCCCTGGAAGAAAGATGAGAGAACAAGTCACTAGAGATGGCTTTCCTTGTTTCTCTGCAAGCCTGGACAGACCCATGTGGACACAAATAACTTATATGGCCAAAAGTAAAACACTTTGCATTGCCATCTTACAGAGAGAGGAGAGGGACAAAGGGACAGAGACAGACAGACAAGACAGGGAAAAAGACAAAGAGAATAATGAGAGAAAATACCCCCTTCTGCAGGAGACCTTTTCTGTTAATGCTTTCCCTCTTGACATTACTTTCCATCTATTCTCTATGAATCTTGTAGTTGCCTAGTTATTTACATGTTGTCTTTCCCAGTTAGAATATAAGTTCCACAAGGGCAAGAGCTATTTTTGCCTTTCTTTATTTTCCCTGGGCACACTACAGTTTCAAGTCACAACCTCCAATACATTTTAAGTGCTTAATAAACTCTTGTTAAATGACTGGTATATGTCTAAATTTACTATTTCCTCATTACAAAATCACTTCTTAATCTTCTGCTTCTGTCTGAATGATTCCCCTGAAATAATATTATCAGATGTCACCAATGATCCCCCAACCCAGTGACCTTTTCTCACTGCTCAGTCTAATTGGTTATTTTTAGCCCTAGACACTGTTAATCACATTCTTAATATTCTTCTCTTATTTTCCAAGGCTGTAATTTTCTGATTCACCTTTCTCTCAAATCACTTCTCTGGCTTCTTTGCAGGTTCTTCTCCCTCTTCTTGCCCTTAAGTTCTAGCCTCAGACACTTAATACTTATGAGCTATGTGATCCTGGGCAAGTCACTTAACCCCAATCAAAAAAGAAGTAAATAAGAATAATTCTGGGGATCACTGAGAACACGGACAATCTTGGGGGAATCAGGAAGGCCTCATGTATTAAAGTGGCCTGAACCCTGAAGGGAAATGAGGATTCTAGGAGGTCAAGGTGAGGAGGGAAGGCAAAGGTCCATGACTCCTTCTGTACCTGCTACTTCACTAGACCCAGGGATGTTTAGAAACTCTTCTGCATCCTCACATTTTATGATGAGATGGAGAAATCTGCTGGTTAGAGCCAGAGCTGTAAATATGTGAACCATCGCAGATGGAAGTAGTTGGATCTATAGGAATGCATAAAGTCCTTTAGGGGAAGGGAGAATAACAGAAGGAAGGACAAAGCTGCAGTTAACTGTCCCTTTTAGGGTGGAGAGTAGAAAGTGCTGGGCAAAAAGACCAAGGAGGTTTAGTCAAAGAGGTAGGAGGAAAACCAATATGGGAAGATGGCAACACTGAGAAAATTGACCTACTTTTGATTATTTATTTGTTTTGACACAATCCTTAACCTCTACCACATTTCCTATTTCGGTGAATATTTGGCCACATATTCAGCACATTCACTCTTGATGCCGATTGACTCATTCTGTGGAGTCTTGATTCTGGCTGAGCTTTGGTATCCCATGGGAATTTTTAACTCCTTTAGTAAAAGGAAGACATAATTCATCATCTTGGTTTCAGGTCTAGTTGTGTATATTTATATCCAACAGCTTGGAAATTAATGCTTAATCTCATCAGAAAGGCAATCAGTAAGGAGAGCACTAACGTTGGACTCAGAAGGATCTGGATTCAAATGCTTCCATTGACACTAACTGGGACAGTGGCAAGTCATTTACTGAGTCTCTGGTCCTTCATCCTTAAAATAAGTGGGTCTTAAATTACAGTTTTTGAGTATTTTTTTATCTCTAAAATAGAGTTGTAATATTTACCTTTGCAAACTGTTGTTATTGTTATCATCATCATTATTATTACTTCTCAGATTACTAGGCCAGTAAAATTTCTTTCCTTTTCCTCCTGGGATCCTCTGTCATCCTTTCATAAAGGGTAAAAAATATCAAGGTGAACCACTGTAAACAACTCAGATGAAGCTGTCCATTTGAAATTAGTTGACCATCTGCTAAGACAAATTTCTTACCCTAAAGAGGTTATGAACACATTGGTCCCTTTGTGACTACAAAAGAGAGAATCTTCCCTCTGTCACAATATGAGAGGGTTTGGGAAGGAAGAGAAAAAGGAAAGAGACAGAGACACACAGAGAGATAAAGAAAGGGACACACAGAGAGAGGAGAAAGACAGAGAAAAAGAGACAGAGAGATCAAGAAAAAAATCAACAGCTTGGCTATTCCGTATTTCTCTGTTTTTATCTTTTTAGCAAATGTCACTAAACTCAAGTTTCATTAAAGTCTTCCTATATACTTGAAATTTAAGAAAACCTCAAAGGACCAAGTTGTTTCAGATGATGCACTGCATTTGCACAAAGTAGAGATAGATGAAAATTTTATTTCAAAGTAAAATCATGATATTTGTATTTATTTGTATACAAAGTACATTTGCAAATAGGAGAATTTATAGTAAATTTATTTTTAAATTATTGTGTCAATTAATTGATGAAATTGACATATATGTTCCTTTTAATATTAAAATGTGCATGATGCTTCATTTGTGCCTCATAACAAACCTGTGAGGTAGGAACTGGTATTATTATCTCCATTTTACCAATGAAAAGAGTAAGACTCAGAGAGCAGAAATGCCTTGCCCATGATCACAAACCTGGAAAGTATTAGAGATTATATACATACCCAGGTTTTCTTAACCCCAGGCACATCATATCACACTAGCAAATCCATCACAGCAAAACTGCCATTGCTAAAATTCTTCTAATACAACTGGGAGAGACACTCTCTCTTTGGGCCTTTATGATCTTCAATGCAAAAGGATATTGCATTAAATAGTCTTGAATATGCCTTTTAACTCTATTAACCTACAAATTGTGCATATTTCTGCCATATTTGTCAACTCCAAC
Source organism: Sarcophilus harrisii (assembly GCF_902635505.1). Classification (NCBI taxonomy): domain Eukaryota; kingdom Metazoa; phylum Chordata; class Mammalia; order Dasyuromorphia; family Dasyuridae; genus Sarcophilus; species Sarcophilus harrisii. The sequence goes on from NC_045431.1 coordinate 51,970,298, forward strand.
AAATATCTACCAGAGGCAATCAGGTAGTATTGGAGACTGAGCACTGGATTTAGGGCAAGAATAAATTGGAGTTCAAGTCTTGTCTTAGATACTATGTATTAGATTCTGGCCAAGTCTCTTTGCTTCTGTCAATCTGTCTACTCATCTGTAAAATAATAATCATAATATCCACCTCACAGGAGTATTGTCTGGATCAAATGAGATAATATGTGTAAAGTGCTTTGCAAACCTGAAAGCTAGAGATAAATGCTAGCCATCATTAAGATTATGAATAACAAGAGCCATGCGGCTAAAATTTTCCACTGGTTATTTACTCTAAGCAGGTTAAAGACAGAAAGATCCCAAATAAACCCAAATATTCATAAGAGTATCTTTATGGTACTGAGGAAAAAAATGAATACTCATTAATTGGGAAATGGCTGAACAAACTGTCATATGTGACCATAATAGATTGGAAATAAATGTGAGGGAGTCAAAGAAACTCAGAAAGACTTATGAGAACTAGAGCACTATGAAGGAGACAGAACATGATCAAAAGATCAGAATGAGTCCTCTAATGTAAAGAAAAATAACACTTAAAGGAAGTTAAAAATCTCAGTAAGGGTATGACTCCTCTGGAGTAAGGAAACATCTTCCCATCTCTTAGCAGAAAGGTGCTGCAGTATGAGTGAGAGAGAGAGAGAGACAGACAGACAGACAGACACAAAGAGAGACAGAGAGAGAGAGACAGACAGACAGACAGACAGACACAAAGAGAGACAGAGAGAGAGAGAGAGGAGAGAGAGAGAGAGAAGAGAGACAGAGAGAGATTAGAGTGACAGAGACAGAGAGAGAGAAAGGAGAGAGAGAGAGAGAGAGAGAGAGAGAGAGAGAGAGAGAGAGACCCACAGAGACAGAGAGAGACAGAGAAGAGAGACAGAGATAGAGAAATAACACCCAAAGGTTTGAGGCCCAGTGGGGCTCCCAGGCTGAATTAGGCCTAACTAAGCAGGCTCCACCTTCCCAGAGTTGGCTAGAGGTCCAAGGAAGGACCTGCTGCCGTGGCAGGAGCCAACATTCCCAGGTGCACACTGAGCTCTTCAGGTTGTTCTCTCTTTCTTCACTTTTCCAATGTTCTTTCTGCTTTCACCCAAAAAGGTGTGGAATCTGAGATCCCCGCCAATATAGACTGTGTTAGAAACCCCATTGCTAGAGGGAGGATATTATTTTACGGTTCCTTATGTAACCTCTCTGTAGCATTTCTCTAAATATCACATTAATATTTAAGAGTCCTAGGCTCGGCTATAGGCAATGTTATTCATAGTTAATGTTTACCCACAGAGAAACCCCCTACCTTGCTCAAACAGATTATTCAAAGTTGTCCTGAAGGTTCTTAGATGGAAGGAGAAGTGAATTTGTCTCCTCCAATGCCAAGAGTTTGGCTGCTTCTGACAGCTGGCACTGCCCTTTCCTATCGGTCAGAGGCCCTCTGGTCTGTTAAAGGGCTGCAGTAATTACCGTCGGAACTGTTGCTTCCTGTGCCTCTCTCAAAGCCAAGAGGGAGAGAGGAGGAAATATGGGTTTGGTAGGGACCTGCCAGGTGGAAGTCATGGCAGTCCTTGCACCTTAAAAGTAAGGGTGGCTAACTTGACTGAATGTAAGGCAGAGAGAGAAATGTGAATCCCCATATTAGGGAGAGATCTCTTATTTTCTCCTTCAGTCAAAGCAGGAATATACAACATTATGAGAAAACAGCAAGCAAAAGAATAGATTAAAAAATGTCTCCATTACCCATTGGATCAAAAAGCTTCACCTAGGGGCAGCTAGGTGGCTCAGTGATAGGCCACCAGTTAGGAGGGCCTGACTTCAAATCCGGTCTCTGAGATTTAATACTTCCTAGCTGTGTGACCCTGAGCAAGTCACTTAACCCCAAATGCCTCAGCAAAAAATAAATAAATAAATAAATTTTTTTAAAAGCAGCTTTACCTGCCGGACTGAACAAAGGAACAAATTGTACAGCCCAAGGGGCACCGAGGAGCAGGAGCATCCATGAAGTTGGTTGGAGCTCTGGCCAGTCCTACCGAGTTGGAAAGGTTTTGATTCAAGCCAGCGATGGCAGACACAAACACTGAACTGTCCCATTGGGAATGTCACCTCTGGGTGACATCTTTGCTATGTCCCTATTTTAGAATGGGCAACTCTGTGATAATTAGCTTGCAACTCAGCCTCCACATTCTCATCTTTAAAATTAGAATAATAACAGTGACCCCTAAGTTTGTTATAAATGGGAAACTAGATAATTTGTGCAAAACACTTTGCAAGCTTTAAAGCACACTATATGTTAATTACAGTGATGATTAACGTCTGAGGTTATGGGACCAATATCCAGGGGTTCTAAACCCATAAATGGCCCAAAGACATTTGCTCTTTAATTCCCACTTTTCTCACAGCTGGGGAAAGGATCATGGCAATCACTGATTAGATGAAATATTGAGAAGAATGTTGAGAGGTCACAAGAGGAACACAGACAATTTTGTTACTGCCTTGTTAAAAAAATTAAATCAAAAACATTGTTAGAAGTTCAGTTTCTTATACAATCTCCTTTCATGTTCTTTTCTATATGAAAATGTTTGAGGTTATTGGTGATTAAGTTCACAATTAAAAATGTAGAAGTTGTAAAAAAGCAGTAATATGTAAAAGATATGACATTGACCCTGCCAGGGATAACAGAAATACTATTTTTTTCAACAGTATTTTATTTTTCTAATTACATGTAAAGCTAGTTTTAAACATTCCGTTTTTGAAAGATTTTGAGTTCCAATTTTTTTCTCCTTATTCCCTTATCTCCCTCCTTTTCAAGATAGCAAGCAATATGATATAGATTATATATGTTCAATCATTTTAAACATATTGCCATATTTGTCAGGTTGTAAAAGAAAAATCAAAAGGGAAAAATCATGAGAAAGAAAAAGCAAGTAATAACAAAAAAGGTGAAAATGATATGCTTCAATCCACATTTAGTCTCCATAATTCTCTCTCTGCTTACAAATGACATTTTCTATCTTAAATCTATTGGAATTATCTTGGATCACTGCATTACTGAAAAGAGCTAAATTGATCATCACATAATCTTGCTGTGACTGTAAACAATATCCTCCTGCTTCTACTCACTTCATTCAAAATCAGTTCATGTAAGTCTTTCCAGGCTTTTCTGAAATCAAACTGTTGAACATTTCTTATAGAACAATAATATTCCATTTCATTCATATACCAGAATTTATTCAGCTCTTCCCCAATTGATAGGAATCCACTCAATTTCCACCACAGAGAATAGCAATACTATTAATGATAGTGTTAAAATCCCACCAAGCTTTTAAGAGCTTGAGAATATATCTACGGAACTGGACTATATCTAGAAATCACTTTGTATAGAGGAGATAGGTTCATTTAATTCAGAAAAGAAAAAGCTATAGCAACAATAACTTTTCCCAAACATCGAAAGGCTGTCACATGGAAGGAGGAGGTCAGACATCTATTGCTCCAGAGAGTGGAAGGAGGATTAAAAAAATAGAAGTAATATGGACACTGATTTCAACTTAAAATAAAGAATAAATTTCTAATAATTACAGCCAACTGGAGATGGAATATGCTGTCCTTTTAGACAATAAACTCTCCATCACTGGAAAGTTTTAAGAGGAAGATAGTCCTGTCAAATGGTTTGAGAGTGAGGAATTCCTGCAAGTGGTGAAGATTAGACTATATGAACTAGATCTTTTCCAACTAATATGGTATCTAAAAGTGGGGAAAGGAGAAAAACAGAGACAGAGAGAGAGAGAGAGAGAGAGAGAGATTGAATGAAAATATGAGAGAAAGAGACATTGAGAGAGAATATGTGAGACAGAGATAGACAAAGAGACAGAGAGAGGGGGGTGGGGTGGGGAGACAGACAGACAGACAGACAGAGCAAGGAATCACTCTACGTTTGCCACATCATACCAAAATACCAAGTCCTTTTAATGTTAATCTATCACATGACCAGAAGCAGGAAGTTTTTCACTTCCAAGACACCCAAATGCTGAACTGTATACATTGGTCAATCAAAAACAGGCAAGGGACATTATGTTTTGTGTAACTCACATGGAAGAATCTCTACCTTCATCCAAAGCTCGACTCATGTGTTATTTCCGACAGGAAGTCTTTATTAATTTTCCTGGTCGTTAGTGCAGTAGAAAATGTATTAGACTGAGAATCAGTAGACTTAGGGTCCAGGACTTCTTTTCCTGTTAATTGAATTGACCCTGGATAAACCACTTAACTTTTATGAATCTCATCTCTCTCTTCTTTATTATTTTCTTCTTTCTCTAGCTGATCTGGTAGTTAGAAGGAGAATAATAGATCATTTTACCAAGGCTCAATAGTAGAACACTCAGACATTGTACTTCCAAAGCTTTGATGAATTCTGTCTAGTTTAGCTTGGCCCACTTCCCATTGTAGGCAACGGTTGGGCAGAGTGGGCCCAAAAGGGGCAAACAAGAAAATCATCCAATCCAATTCAATCCATTAAACATTTATCAAGCCTCTGGCTTTAGTTTGGTCTGGTTTTTGCCAGGCAGGGTGATGGACGCTGGAATACAGGGGACAGAGAAGGGAAGAGGCCATTCACAGTCAGGGTGAACTGCAGGAGATGCAGAGCTGAGCTCTGAAGGAAGCTAGATTCTGGGATCTGGGTCATACAGAGCATGTGCAGCTTCCCTGCCTGTGTCCGACTGACCACATGTATGACTCAGCTTTGGGTGCCTGACGGCTTCTGGCCATGGGGTAGAGCAACATTAAAAGGATTTCAGGATGATGTGGCAAACTCCCAGAGCTCTCTGCTCCTCCCCCTCTCCCTTCCTCCCTCCTTCCCCTACTCCAGAGTCAGAATACAGCTCAAGGTAAAAGAGACAGCTTCCAGCTATGTCTCTTGCTTCAGCTTTCCCATATAGCAATTAGTCCATTCTCTCTAACCTGGTAGGCAGGGGGCTTTCTCCCAGAGTGGGGGCGCGCACTTTACCCCGACGTTTCCTCTGCTCCCATGAAGAGCATGGACTCATCAGCCAAAAATTGTGAGAAACCCCAGCTCGTTGGAGGCCAGACTCCCACAAATGAATCTGGTCACAAGAATGGGTCCAGAACAAAGAGGTTTCTCTGGGAGATCTTGGATCTAGCATCCCTGCCTCCCTGGGAGAATTCTGGGACCTGAACTGGGTAGAGAGCTCATTCTAAGGATGGAAAGCAGCACAGGTGAAGGGAGATGAATGCAGAATTCAGGAAGCACCAAATTTTCCAGATATGATGGGAAGTCATGGAATAAGCTTGGAGGGGTAGGTTAAAGCCAATTTTTGAAGGTCTTTAAATACCAGGATTTATATTGTCTGCTAGAGATAAGGGGAAACCACTGAAGCTTCTAGATCAGGGGAATGACAAGATCGAACGAGCTTTAAGAACCTATTTTGTCAGCCATGTGGAAGATGAAATGGAGAAAGGAAAAAAAAAAAAAAAACTGGAAGCCAGGAGACCAATTAGGAGGAAATTGGCAATAGTCCAGATGAGAGATGATAAAGGTCTGAACTAGAACGGCAGCCATACATGTAGAGGGGTCCTAATGAATCTGAGGTATTTGGAGATAAACTAAATTAGGCAACAGATTGTCTTTGGGGGTGGAGATGAGGGAGAAGGGAGAGTAGAGGTTGTGAACCTTGATTACTGAGGGATATTGGTGACTGAGAGAAACAGAGTTCTGAAAGGGCAGAAGTGGTGTTTAGGGTTCAGATTGCTCATTTGACACCATGATATTTTATGTCATTATTACCAGCTTTGGGAGGGGCGGTATTTAGGGGACAGATTTCTCATTTGCCTCCATGGCATTTTATGCGATTGTTAGAAAATTCTAGGGCCCAGCTCCGGTCCTTTTTTGAGACACCCGGAGAATAGTTTACAACACTTGAGGGAATACCAGGCGAACGATCTGGGCAATGTGACAGCAGCCCATTTTTGTTTTGCCAACCAGTGGCCATAGAAGGGCTCCAAGTGCTCAGGTCGTGGAAGCCTCTTCCTTCAGGTATTTTTACCTTTGTGGAGGAAGTTGGCTGCAAAGCCAGCAGTGGTGCCCTTCATCCCCTTGCAAGCGCTCCATCCACCACCTGCTTGCCACCAGCTCGATTGCCAAGTGTTCTTGCCCCCATCCTTCATCCTTCCTTCCCGTGTCGCCTCTCTGCCGACTTGCCAAGGCCGGATTGGCTGGGGAAATGGCTTTGGTGCCACGTGAACAAACCCCAGCTGCTCCAGTGCCCACGTCTGGGTTTGACAGGGTGTTCCATGACGCACCTGCTGCCGTCAGAGTAGCTCCCGTGTAAATAAATGGGTGAAATCCTGCCCAAACCTGGTCTTGACAAAGAGCAGCTTAAAAAACTAAAGATGTTTACACACGACCCGCTATCTAAAAGCTGAGCAAAACCACTTTCTTTGAGCCCCGGGGCAGATAACGAGTCCCTCTCCTTCTGTCTCCTTCCCCCCACTCCCCCACCTTTTTCCTTTTCACACCCGTGTCCCAGTGGGGACGGAGGAGGGGGAGATGGGAAGACAAAGGCAGAGCTCTCAGCTGGCCGGAACGGTCCTGATCAGGGTGCCACTGTTTTTTTAGGGCAACTCTGAAGGTCCTCGCCCAACTTCTTGGCAGCCGGTCAAAGAATTGAACACAGCGCACTTTGTCAACACTAATGCACAAAGTCCATCTAAAAATAGCACAACTCCAGTCTTTGAATTGGGTGAGCGCTAATTGTTGTATATTGTACCCCACAGATTACAAAGCAAGGGACTCAATGGCACTCTTCTTACAGGCTTCCTCTGATTGGGTTAAATAATGCAAACCCATTTACCCGAGCTCACGATTGTTCTGTTTATCTGTGCGCTGGGAGAGAAGACAGTTTATAACAGACAGATTTGTGATTTCTATTTTCTGACAATCAAAGAAAAATTTTGTCAGTGAGATAAAGAGTATAAGGCATTTAAGATTATAGGCATTCATGCTGGAGAATGTTGATGTGATACTGCAGGTAATATAGAATTTTAGCTCAGATTAGGAATAAGGAATAACCCTGCTGGGACTCAGTTTCCCCATCTGAAGAATATTTTGTGGGAGTAGATGATCTCTGGACTTCCAGCTCTAAGTGGTTGATCTGATGGGGTTGATCACCTGAGGGGCTACTATTTCTGGGACGTTTTCTTTGGACTACTTGGGTAACATCCTCTGTATCCCTGGGAGTGTTTCATTTGAGCCAGCTATAGTGCCCCCCCACCTCCTTTTCTTACAGTTGAGCTGTGCTGGAGATGGGGATGTGAGGATGTGTCTCTAGCAGGTACTAGAGGCAAAAGCGGGAGAATCTAAACTAAAAATGAATTCCTGTGTCAGGTGTAACAGAAAGGAAATAAATAATAATGGATCATTAATTATTAAATTATTATTTATCCATTATTAAAATAATGGATAAATAATAAAGGAAATAAAATAAATAATAAGGCTGCTTTATTCTGGAATAAAAGGAAATTTTTGAGGATCCCCAGGAGTCTTAAAATTCTAGTTCTGATTTTCTAGGAACATAATTTGTAATTGGAAGGAAGATCAGAGATATCTTTGTCCAAGCCCCTCACTTTGCCAGAGCCAAGGTACAACTCAGCAGAATTAAGCTACTTGCCTATGGTTGTACAGGTAAAGATTTGGACCTATTTCTTCTATTCCAAATTCACCATTCTTTCTTCTTACATAATTGCTATCTTAGAGGCTTGTGTTTCAGAGTCAGGAAGACCTCAATTGAAATCTTGCTTTGGACCTTTATTAGGTATATAAGATTCTGGACAAGTGACTGAACCTCAGCTTCTTCATCTGTAAAATGAGAATAAATAATACCATTTACCATCAAGCACAGGGTTGATGTTTGGATCAAATGAGGGAATACCTGAATTGGTATATAATTGTGTTTAACATAAATATTAGTATTATTGGGTTTTTTCCCATATTTGAGGAATGCCTTCCTATCATACTACCTCAGTCCTTAAAAATAGCTATGGGATTTGGCAGGGGAGGGAGAGTTTCCAAAAAGCAACCATACAGGGCAGTAACACATAGAGCAATAAACCTTGATCACCTCCCATAGCTGCACAAAGGCAAGTTCAAGGCCTCAAACAGAACACTCTTCTGGGGCAGGAATGGGCAGAAATGGGAACAAAGAGGGAAGACTGCAAGCAGACCTCTGGAACACTGCTCATCAGTCACAGTGAGAGGAAGGGGGAGGGTCACTAGCTGTGTGACTCAGCAGTCTGAGCTCTCTAGAGATCCTTCCTGCAGGGATATTCTGAGGGATACCCATCCCAGAATCATCCTCTGAGCTCCCTGGGCAGCTGCCCGGGGGTCCTGCAGAGATGGGGCAAGTTCTCAAGTCAGGTAAATCTGGTTGGTTCCTAGCTCTAACAGCTCTGTTCAGGGCCTGGCTGGCTCCAATAAAGTTGGATACAAGTTGCAGAAAGTTTAGGATACAGAAGTTTGGGGGAAAGGGCAGGAAGTAGGAGCATACTTCATATCCAGAGCAGATGCCAAGAACATAAAATAAAACTGTATAAAATAGCACTAAAAGTCCTCCTTTTTATAATAATTGTATTATTACAATTATAACTGTAATTATAAAATTGTAAAAATCTAATAATTGCATTATAATAATTGTAATTATAAAATTGTAAAAATCTAATAATTGCATTATAATCGTTGTAATTATAAAATTGTAAAAATTGTAATAATAATGCAATTAATAATAAATTTCTTACACTTAAATTTTTCAAAGTTATTTTGGAAATGGTATCTTATTTGATTCTTACAGCAATAGTAGCTACTATTACCCCTATTTTAAAGAAGAAGAAACTGAGGTAACATGAGACTAAGTGATCTCACAGCCTGGGATCTCTCAGCTAATAAGTATCTAAGATTGGACTTGAAGGTGATGCAGAACTCAAATCCAGCCTTGGACACTTACTAGCTGTGTGACCCTAAGCAAGTCACTTAACCGTGTGAGAACCGTGTTCTCTGTCAAATGATCTAGGAAAGGAAATGGTAAAGCACTCCAGGATCTTTGCCAAGAGAACCCTGATTGGGGCATGAAGAGTTGGACAAGACTGAAGAACGACTTCCTGATTCCGAGTGCAAGGCTCTGTCCATGGCACAACCTGGCTTCCATGACTCTTCTTTGCACATTCTAGGTACCAGCCAAACTGCTGATTGGATTCTTGTGCTGTGCCCCACTTCTGTGCTTTCACAAGGGCTATTGTCCTCTGTGCCTGGAATACATCCACATCTCCACATCTCTCTAGCTGTTAGCTTCCTTCAAAGCTCCAGTCTGGTACCACTTCCTTTATGAAAACTTCCCTGATCTTCCTAGATTAAAAAAAAAAAAATACAAACTCTCTCTCCCTTTAAAATTAATTTTTTTCTATTTTATTTTCTTGCTTTACCCTTCCTCCTCTTCTCCCCTAGTTGAACAATAATACAGAGGAAAATTCTTATAAAAATATGCATAATCAAGGAAAGTCAATTTCCTCTCCAGGCTTCTCCAAAAATTTGTGTTTCTCTTTGCACTCTAAGCCCTTCCCTTCACCTTTCTGTCTAGAAGCGGTATTGTATTTCATCTTCAATCCTTTGGAATCATGGTTTATCATTATCAGAGTTCTGAAGTCTTTCCAAATTGTTTTACATTATGATGAAATAATGGTATAATGGATTGAATGTCAGGCAAGTAGTCTGGAAGACCTGCAATCAAATTCAGCCTCAGATGGGTGATCCTGGACCAGTCATTTAATCTGTTTGTCTAAACATTCTCATCTATAAAATGGGGATAATAATAGCAGTTACCTCCTAGAGTAGTTGTGAAGATTGAATGAGATAATAATTTGCAAAGAGCTTTGCACTGTGCCTGACTAGTGAGTGCTATATAAGAATTTGCTATTATTATTAATGTTGGTAAAAATCATATTATGCAAAATGCAAAGAGCAAATATGATATGTGACATTATTATAAATATGATAATGTGTTATACATTAAACAAATATAATTAGGTGCTCCTCACTTCACATATAGATATCTTCCCAATGTCCTCTGAGACTTCATTTCATCATTTTTGAGTTCACAAGAATATTCCATTATATCATGTGCTATAATTTGCCCCTTTCCCATAATTTCCAATTTTTTGCTATTATGAAAAAGTGAGCTTTCTCAACTTACATTTTCTTGTAGTCTTTTGTCCAGATTTGTCCTTTAACTTAACTAAGTTCCACCTTCATTAAATCACAGGTTCAGACTTGGAAGTGAACCCAGTTGCCATCTAATCCAATCCTACCTGAATAAGGATCATCTCTACAACAACCTCCACTAGTGTTACTCCAAGATTGAATTAAATACCCAGTAAAAGGGTTCACTACCTCCCAAGTCAACCCAGTTTACTCTGGATAATTACCATTGTTGATAACTATTTTGTTACATCAAGCCTAAATTTGTCTCTTTAAATTCTACCCATTTCTTCCTTTTTCAGGCCTCTGAGGGCAGCCAGAAAAAGTCAAATTCCTCTTTCAAGTGACAACCCTTCAAATATTTAAACACACTTATCCTATCTCTCTTTTCCTCTTCTCCACTAAACCTTCCACACTTCTTCTGTCTCCCTCTTCTTTTTCTCCATTAAACCTTATGCCCCTTGAGGGTAGGGACTGCTTCATATTTGTATTTCTATCCAGTGCCTTTTACATAGTAAGTACTTTAAATATTGGTTGAATTGAATTGGGCCTGAGTTAGGATTTTACAAAATCCAATATTTCAATCACCCTAGATTTTCCTCAATCACATTTTTTTTTCTTTAAGGAAAAAGATCATAAATTTGTCTACACATGGTGAATTTTTACACACATCCACAAGGGTCTTGGAGAGCACCATCCCTTTCAGACTCAGGCAAGAAATTTAGACTGAACTTTTAAATGTGTGACAAGCACATGTGGATTTAACTGAATAGACTTTTCTTTGTATGCACGCTCAGGAGTGAGTAATATCGGTTCTGACACAGGCTGATACAGTTATGTATATGTGAAAGACCAGAGTATTTTCAAAATTCACCATTACAGCTAAGTAATTTGCATACTCTAGTTTAGAAGATCAGGTGAAAGAGTTGTGCAAAGAGAAAAAGTTAGGCAATAACAAATAAACTATAGGAGCATGTTCTATTTGCAGGGATACTTAATTTTTAAGATTCCCTTTCTATAGATTCAACTCAAGCATTTATTAAACACCTACTATGTGTAAGACAGAGTAAAGAATTTCAAAGAAATATATGAGTGAGAAAATATGATGGGCCAATCAATTGATGTGAAGGAGTAGTAGCTGATGAACAGCCCACATCTTTCACTGTTATCCGAGAGCAAAAGAAAAGTTCCTACCTGTTGGATATATTCTCTATGTCGAACCTGTGTAACAATATAGACAACAGTTGCACAGGATGAACACCCATGGGTGGGCTATGATGTACTATGACATCATTATTGTCCTTTGGAGAGCTTCCATTAAAAAAGGAATGGAATATACAAACATAGTCAAGAAAGAAGCATTCTCTACCTCAATTCCAGTCACATGGATTTACTGAGGGCCAATTATGCTCAGCATTTTGTTTGACGGTGCAGGGAAATATGTACATGCAACACTGTTCTTTTTTGTCAAAGAGCTTAAAATCTTATTAAGAGGACAAAGCTTACTGATATAAAAAATTATGAACAATAAAGTAATATTGAACTGTGAAACCATAGTTCAAGAGCTAAAGAGGACCTTAGAGACCCAACTCCTCACTCTGTGTCTTCCCCAATATCCTGTCAGTTTTATCTTCCTAACATTTTCCTAAAGCATTTTACAGTATTTTTCCTAAAGCATAGCTCTGACCATATCAGACCTGCTCCCCTTATTCAATACCTCCAGGTACAAATACGAAATCTTAACTTTAAACTCATTCATAACCTGGTCCCTTTCTGCCTTGACACCCTTTTTATACTTTACTCCCATTTAGTACTTTCTTCGCCATTATTTAACAAGAAGCTGCATTGCCCAGCTGTGCATTTCTATTGCTTGACTTTCCCATTGCCTGACTGGCAGTCTCACACGGGCAGAATGCTCCCTTCTTCTTTTTCTCTGACTTTCTTTAAGCCTCAGCTAAAGTCTCACCTTCTGCAAAAAGCCTTGTCCAGGCCCCCTTAGGTCTAGGACCTTCCTTGGACATTACCTCCAATTGATCCTATTATTTCTACATAATCATTTCCACATTGTGTCCTAAGGCCCCACAGCTGGCAAGTAGCAGAACTAAATTCAAACCCACTTCCTCCAATGCCCAAACCTCTTTCCTCTGTTCCATGTTGCTGAGATCAATTTTTTGCACTGCTAGGGATTTCACAGAAGTAGTTTTGTCGTGTTCTGAAGCTGTGTGCAATCAGTGCATCAGTTAACAGAGACAGAAGCTTTTGGAGACCTTCTCCTTAAGTAGCAAGTCTCTTGTTTGGACTTAGCACAGAACCTTTTCACCATCAGTGAACATATATCTTTGTCTTATTCTTATATCAATTCATGTCAATAATCAAGAGATTGTTAAGTAAAGTTATCATGATATAGGGGATAGAGCACTGGGTCTAGAATGAGAAAGATCCCTTATCTGCAAAATGGGGGAATTATGTGAGGATCAAATGAGTTATTACTTGTAAAAATGCTTAACACAATGCCTGGAAGTTATGATGACAATTATGATGATGATGACAATGATGAATCAACTCTTGCTTTCAAGAAAAGGACCTGAATTTGTTTCTGAGTCAAATATTTTTTTTAAAAAATCATTTTATTTAGCTTTCAGTTAGCTATATGATTATAAAAATCTAGCATCAGATGATATGATGGTATACTTAGAGAACCCTAGAGATTCTACGAAAAAGCTATTAGAAATAATCCATAACTTTAGCAAAGTTGCAGGTTATAAAATAAATCCCCATAAATCCTCAGCATTTTTATACATCACCAACAAAATCCAACAGCAAGCGATACAAAGAGAAATTCCACTTAGAATAACTGTCGACAGCATAAAATATTTGGGAATCTATCTAACAAAGGAAAGTCAGGAATTATATGAGCAAAATTACAAAAAACTTTCCACACAAATAAAGTCAGACTTAAACAATTGGAAAAATATTAAGTGCTCCTGGATAGGTCGAGCGAATATAATAAAGATGACAATACTCCCTAAACTAATCTAGTTATTTAGTGCTATACCAATCAGACTTCTAAGAAAATATTTCAATGATCTAGAAAAAATAACAACAAAATTCATATGGAATAATAAAAAGTCAAGAATCTCAAAAGAATTAATGAAAAAAAAAATCAAATGAAGGTGGCCTAGCTGTACCTGATCTAAAACTATATTATAAAGCAGCAGTCACCAAAACCATTTGGTATTGGCTAAGAAATAGATTAGTTGATCAGTGGAACAGGTTAGGTTCACAAGACAGAATAGTCAACTATAGCAATTTAGTGTTTGACAAACCCAAAGATCCTAACTTTTGGGATAAGAATTCATTATTTGACAAAAACTGCTGGGATAACTGGAAATTAGTATGGCAGAAATTAGGCATGGACCCACACTTAACACCGTATACCAAGATAAGATCAAAATGGGTCCATGATTTAGACATAAAGAACGAGATTATAAACAAATTGGAGGAACATAGGATAGTTTATCTCTCAGACTTGTGGAAGAGGAAGAAATTTGTGACTAAAGACGAACTAGAGACCATTATTGATCACAAAATAGAAAATTTTGATTACATCAAATTAAAAAGCTTCTGTACAAACAAAACTAATGTAAACAAGATTAGAAGGGAAGCAACAAACTGGGAAAACATCTTCACAGTTAAAGGTTCTGATAAAGGCCTCATTTCCAAAATATATAGAGAACTGACTCTAATTTATAAGAAACCAAGCCATTCTCCAATTGATAAATGGTCAAAGGATATGAACAGACAACTTTCAGATGATGAAATTGAAATCATTACCACTCATATGAAAGTGTTCCAAATCATTATTAATTAGAGAAATGCAAATTAAGACAACTCTGAGATACCACTACACACCTGTCAGATTGGCTAAGATGACAGAAAAAAATAATGATGATTGTTGGAGGGGATGCGGAAAAACTGGGACACTGATACATTGTTGGTGGAGCTGTGAACAAATCCAACCATTCTGGAGAGCAATCTGGAATTATGCCCAAAAAGTTATCAAACTATGCATACCCTTTGATCCAGCAGTGTTTCTACTGGGCTTATACCCCAAGGAGATACTAAAGAAGGGAAAGGGACCAATATGTGCCAAAATGTTTGTGGCAGCCCTGTTTGTAGTGGCTAGAAGCTGGAAAATGAGTGGATGTCCATCAATTGGAGAATGGTTGGGTAAATTGTGGCATATGAATGTTATGGAATTTTATTGTTCTGTAAGAAATGACCAGCAGGATGAATACAGAGAAGCTTGGAGAGACTTACATGAACTGATGCTAAGTGAAATGAGCAGAACCAAGAGATCATTATATACATCAACAACGATACTGTATGAAGATGTAATCTGATGGAAGTGGATTTCTTTGACAAAGAGACCTAATTCAGTTTCAATTGATCAATGATGGACAGAAGCAGCTACACCCAAAGAAAAAACACTGGGAAATTAATGTAAACTGTTTGCATTTTTGTTTTTCTTCCCGGGTTATTTATACCTTCTGAATCTAATTCTCCCTGCGCAACAAGAAAACTGTTTGGATCTGCACACATACATTGTATCTAGGATATACTAGGACATATTCAACATATATAGGACTGCTTGCCATCTAGGGGAGGGGGTGGAGGGTGGTAGGGAAAAATCGGAACAGAAGTGAGTGCAAGAGATAATGTTGTAAAAAAATTACCCTGGCATGGATTCTGTCAATAAAAAGTTATTATAATAAAAAAAATTTTAAAAAAAGTTTCTCTACAAACAAAACTAATTTAAACAAGATTAGAAGGGAAGCAACAAACTGGGAAATCATTTTCACAGTTAAAGGTTCTGAAAAAGGCCTCATTTCCAAAATATATAGAGAATTGACTCTAATCTATAAGAAACCAAGCCATTCTCCAATTGATAAATGGTCAAAGGATATGAACAGACAATTTTCAGACAATGAAATTGAAATTATTACCACTCATATGAAAGAGTGTTCCAAATCATTATTAATCAGAGAAATGCAAATTAAGACAACTCTGAGATACCACTACACACCTGTCAGATTGGCTAAGATGACAGGAAAAAATAATGATGATTGTTGAGGGGATGCGGAAAATTGGGACATTGATGCATTGTTGGTGGAGTTGTGAATGAATCCAACCATTCTGAGAGTAAGTTTGGAACTATGCTCAAAAGTTGTCAAACTGTGCATACCCTTTGATCCAGCAGTGTTACTACTCGGGCTTATATCCCAAAGAGATTATAAAGAAGGGAAAGGGACCTGTATGTGCACGAATGTTTGTGTGCAGCCCTTTGTAGTGGCTAGAAACTGGAAACTGAATGGATGTCCATCAGTTGGAGAATGGCTGAATAAATTGTGGTATATGAATATTATGGAATATTATTGTTCTGTAAGAAATGACCAACAGGATGATTTCAGAAAGGCCTGGAGAGACTTCTATACCTAACTGATGCTGAGTAAAATGAGCAGGACCAGGAGATCATTATATACTTCAACAATACTATATGATGACCAGTTCTGATGGACCTGGCCATCCTCAGCAAGGAGATCAACCAAATCCTTTCCAATGGAGCAGTAATGAACTGAACCAGCTACGCCCAGAGAAAGAACTTTGGGTGATGACTAAAAACCATTACATTGAATTCCCAATCACTATATTCATGCCCACCTGCATTTTTGATTTCCTTCACAAGCTAATTGTACAATATTTCAGAGTCTGATTCTTTTTGTAAAGAAAAATAACGGTTTGGTCATGTATACTTATTATGTATCTAATTTATATTTTAATATATTAAACATCTACTGGTCATCCTGCCATCTGGGGGAGGGGGTGGGGGATAAGAGGTGAAAAATTGGAACAAGAGGTTTGGCAATTGTTAATGTTGTAAAGTTACCCATGCATATAACCTGTAATAAAAGGCTATTAAATTAAAAAAAAAAGTTATCAAACTGTGCATACCCTTTGATCCAGCAGTGTTTCTCCTGGGCTTATACCCCAAGGAGATACTAAAGAAGGGAAAGGGACCAATATGTGGCAAAATGTTTGTGGCAGCCCTGTTTGTAGTGGCTAGAAGCTGGAAACTGAGTGGATGCCTATCAATTGGAGAATGGTTGGGTAAATTGTGGTATATGAATGTTATGGAATATTATTGTTCTGTAAGAAATGACCAGCAGGATGAATACAGAGAGGCTTGGAGAGACTTACATGAACTGATGCTAAGTGAAATGAGCAGAACCAAGAGATCATTATACACTTCAACAACGATACTGTATGAAGATGTAGTCTGATGGAAGTGGATTTCTTTGACAAAGAGACCTAATTCAGTTTCAATTGATCAATGATGGACAGAAGTAGCTACACCCAAAGAAAAAACACTGGGAAATGAATGTAAACTGTTTGCATTTTTGTTTTTCTTCCTGGGTTATTTTTTAACTTCTGAATCCAATTCTCCCTGTGCAACAAGAAAACTGTTTGGATCTGCACACATATATTGTATCTAGGATATACTGTAATTTATTTAACATGTATAGGACTGCTTGCCATCCAGGGGAAGGGGTGGAGGGTGGGAGGGAAAAATCGGAACAGAAGTGAGTGCAAGGGATAATGTTGTAAAAAAAATTACCCTGGCATGGATTCTGTCAATAAAAAGTTACTATAATAATAAAAAAATAAAAATAAAAAATAAAAAAATCTAGCATCTTAGTGGAAATCAAGTGTGAATTTTTTGTCTTCATCAAGGATATACTTAATAAGAACATATGCCATTCTCATATACAACAACGGTAAACAATATTAACAGCAGCTCATATTCATATAAGATTTTAAGATTGACAATGCACTTTCTGTAACATTTTTCTCTTTTCCTCCTCATAAGAGCCTTCTAAATGGAAGCTATTAACTCCATTTTACAGATGGCAAAACTGAGATCTAGAAAAGCTAATTGACTTTCCCAGCATCTCACAGATACAAAGTATCTAAGAAAGGATTTCTCAGACAAATTCTTCCTGAATCTCAATCCATCATTCTACCCAAAATGCAAAACTGCCTTTCCCTATATTTCCTATCAACATTTCATAGAAATATAAGTTCAGTATGAATCGAGAGAATAGTAGAGGAAGGAAAAAAAAAAGCTAATGCAATCTTTTACTGCATTAAAAGAAGGCATTTTTTCTTCTTTATAACTTTTGATTTTATTGATGTAAGGAATACTTAGTAAGGAAATCCCCTCTACCAAAGCAGATCAGCAAATTTTTTTGGATACTTCTAGTCTTAGAGTTGCCTAAGGGCATTGAGAAATTAAATGACTTCTAAAGGAAATGATAGTTCCACTGTTTTGCTCTGATCAAAATATATGTGGTACACTGAGTTCAGTTCTGGTTTCCACTTTGTGGGAATGCTGATAAACTGAAGAGCATCCAGATAAGGATAACCAGAATGGTGAAGTCCATCCCAAATCACAATCAACTGAAGGAATAAAGAAGCGTATCAGTGGAGAAAAAAGTCTTACAGGTCATTGAAAGGTGCTGTCAATTAATTAATCAGTAAACATTTATTAAGTACTTACTATGTGTCAGGCACTCTGCTAAGTGCTAGACAAAATCAGTCCCTGCATCCAAGGACTTAACAATGTAACAGGAGAAACAACATGCAAAACAACTATATATATTTTACATACATACAATGTAATAGGAAAGACAACATGCAAAAGAAATATATTTTTACATACATACAATGTAATAGGAGAGACAATATGAAAAACAAATATATATTTTTTACATATGTACAGAATAGATAGGAAATAACAGAGAGAAAGCATAAGAATTAAGGAGCTGAAGAAAGCATCCTGTAAAAGGCAGGATTTTAATTGGGCCTTAAAGGAAGCCAGGGAAGTCACAATAGAGGAGGGAAAGTGTTCCAGACTTGGGGAACAGACAGAGAAAATGCCCAGAGTTGAGAGATGCAGTGTCTTGTTGTTTGGTAGAATAACAGAGGCCAGTGTCATTAGTCTCAAAGTACATGTTGAGGACTAAGATGTAAGAAGACTGAAAAGTTTGGAGTGGGCTAGCTTATCTAGGACTTTGAATGCCAAACAGAATATTTTGTATTTGACTCCAGAGGCAATCAGGAGGCACTAGAGTTTATTGAGTAGAAGAAATGACATGATAAGACCCGCACTTTAGAAAAATCACTTTTGTGGGTTGAATGAAAGATGGATTGGAGTGGGGAGAGGCTTGAAGCAAACAGATCCACCAGCAGACTATTTCAATAATCCTTGTGCTAGAATGGTCTCAGTGTCAAAGGAGAGAAAGTAGCATCTTGGAAAGACATTACCAAGGTGGAATTCGCAGACTTTGTCAATACCTTAGATATGAAGGATGAAAGATAGCGAGGAATCCAGAATGACCTTTAGATTTCGAGCCTGAGGGACTGGGAGGATGATATAGCCCTATACAGTAATAAAGAAGGTAGAAGGGGGAGGGTTGAGGAAGAAAGAAAATAAGTTGTCTTGGTCCTATTGAATTTAAGATATCTACCAAACAGCAAGTTTGAGGTGTTTGAATGACTTTTGGATATGCAAGACTCGAGGTCAGCAGGATGGAAAGATTTGAGAATCAGCAGCATGGAGATGGCAATTGAATCCATGAGAGCAGATGTGATCAAGTGAGGTAAGATAAATGGAAAAGAGAAAGTGCAGACAGAAGCCCTAAAGTCACCTGTGGCTAAAGGGTATGACCTGAATGAGGATCCAACAAAGGAGACAGAGAAGATTAGTCAGGTGAGTGAGAGGAAAACCATGAGAGTAGTATCCCAAAAATCTACAGAGAAGAGAATAATAAGGAGAAGAGTGATAAATAGTATTAAAGCTTATAGACAGGTCAAGGAGAATAATGACAGAAAAAGTCATAGGATCTGGCAACTAAGTGATAATGGATGACTTTGGAGGGAGCAGTTTAGGTGGGATGTAAGGGGTTAAGAAGAGAATGAGAGGAGAGAAAGTGGACACATTATTGTATAGAGTCATTTAAAGGAGTTAAACTACAAAGAAATGAAGAAATATAGGACAATAGTCAGCAGGAATGGGAGGATCAAGCAAGGGTTTTTTCAGTATAAGAGAGACATGGGCATGTTTGCAGGCAGTAGGAAATGAGACCATAGAGAGGAAGAAATTGATAAATGAAAGGATGGTGATGACCAAAGGGTAAATCTGTTGGAGGAGATGGGACGGAATGGAATCACTCGAACAAGTAGAAAGATTAGGAAGTAAGGAATAAGGCCATGTCATGAGATAAATGTATTTGATTTGTTCTATTTGGCCCAGAGGGCAATACTAGAAATGTAACTCAAATTTGAGGTATGGCTGTTTGCATAAGATTTTTTTCCACTGGAAAGAAGGACTATCCAATGCTCTGTACCTATGTGAGAGATAGGTGGACCTGAATGGGGAGAAGGGAGATTCCTTCTGGTTTCTGGCTTTGAATCCTTGGTTACGAAAATAATAGGTGGAAGCTGCAAAAGGGCAATTTTAGTTTTGATAAAATGAAACCATCTCCCTCAGGAGGAGTGAATTCCTTTTCTCTCTGAAGTACAAATGACCATTTGTTGAGTGTTGTGGAGTTTAATGTTTTTCTTGGGCATGAGTTGTTTAGATGGCATTGAAAATCTTTTCAATGATGAAATTCTCAGGTTCTAGGGGGAAAAAAAGCAGGCAAACAGGATGGTAATTGGTATACATGTTCTCACTCACCCTCGTAGTTCTCATTTTTTAAAATGAATTTTATCATTGCTTTTTCTTTTATCATTTTTATCAGTCATTTCCAGATGTAACCCCTATCCCTTCCTTTCTTTTTAAATTTGAAAAGTATCATTATGGTTTTGCCCAGTTTCTTGGAATAAATAAAATATAATCAAGTTCCAAAATGTATGGTAGAGATATAGCAGCTATGACAAACAGGCAGAGGGGAAAAGATTCTAGGCTGATTGGGAATTGAAGGGGGAAGATTCCATGGGAAAAAAGGTAGATTAAGCAGGGCCTAGAAAGACCAGGAGTAAAACTTGGAAGTGGTCCTATAATATTTCAGGGAAGAGTAGCAGAAAGATTGAAAGCAACAGTTATCGAGGGAAATGATGATCTGTTTTAAAACTAAGGTACAATGCAAAGGATAAGACACTATAGAATATTTAATGACATTATTGAAAATCTAGAATTTATCTGCACTCAATAAGGGAGATTTTACTGCTCACTTGTGGCCTCTTGATAAGTTCAACCTTTATCTTCTGAAGATAAATTCCAATATTATAATTATAGTTATGAGTTATTTGAAATTTATAACACCCTAGAGTTACCTTCCTGCCTGCCACATTATTTTTCTACTATTGAAATACAATGGATATAGATGATATACACTGGATACTGGAAACATTTATATTAATAGTAGAGACATAGAGATGTGATTTAGTCAACTAGAACTTGTCAGTCAAGTAATTCTCATTATCTGTGAAACCATAGACCTGTAATGGAGTAGATTCCAATTGGTGGAGAAACATGACAGGGTCAGACGCCTGTGCTAACCAATTGCATTGTCAACTCAAACCTGAGCTGTTATGGAGAGAGGGGAAGGAAGATAACTCATCCCCAAACCTTGAAACAGACGTTTTATATTTTACTGTGGGCATTACATGAAAATGCCATATTTTTAGATAAATGTTTAACACTAGAGTGTATAGACCTCTCATTTAATAGATAAGAAAACGGAGGGCTATAGACATATGGTAAGCTGGTGAAGGTTTAACAATTAATTCACTAAAAAAAGGAAGAAAAAGAAAGAAAGGTGCTCAACACATTATTAGGTTTAATCTGCATTATTAATATTTTCTCCTTCACTTTCTGAAACCTAGATAAATTTACAAAATAATAAATCAAACCCTGGTTTTTAGTGTTGTGGATTTCTGAAGCATAAACACTTAACACTGATAATTTAACAATTGGCTCTTTCTACCAGATACATCTAGCACTCTTTTAACTATAGAGATTAGTTATTTGCCCAAAGTCATACAGATAGTACATGTTAGAGTTGAGATATGAACTCTGGCCCTTTTAACTCCAAATCCAGCCCTGTTTTAAGGCTTTGGAGTCAAGCACAATTTAAGTCACTGATTATGAAGAGATTATTTCAGTGTGAATCTGACCATCTGTAAGTAGCTGAATCGAACAAATGAACAAATGATCAAAAGATCGAATAATGAATGAATGAAAAAAAAAAAACACTTATTAAGTGTAAACTATGTGCAAAGCATTGGGTCCTAAGAGCTAGGGATATAAATAGAAATATTCCTGCTCTCAAGGAACTCACATTCTAATGGAGGAGACAGCCCATATAAAAGATTTCTTTTTTTTTTTTTTTTTTTTTTTAAATTTAATAGCCTTTTATTTACAGGATATATAGATGGGTAACTTTACAGCATTAACAATTGCCAAACCTCTTGTTCCAATTTTTCACCTCTTACCCCCCCCCACCCCCTCCCCTAAATGGCAGGATGACCAGTAGATGTTAAATATATTAAAAATATATTAGATACACAATAAGTATACATGACCAAAACATTATTTTGCTGTACAAAAAGAATCAGACTCTGAATTATTGTACAATTAGCTTGTGAAGGAAATCAAAGATGCAGGTGTGCATAAATATAGGGATTGGGAATTCAATGTAATGGTTTTTAGTCATCTCCCAGAGTTCTTTTTCTGGGTATAGCTAGTTCAGTTCATTACTGCTCCATTAGAAATGATTTGGTTGATCTCGTTGCTGAGGATGGCCTGATCCATCAGAACTGGTCATCATCTAGTATTGTTGTTGAAGTATATAATGATCTCCTGGTCCTGCTCATTTCACTCAGCATCAGTTTGTGTAAGTCTCTCCAGGCCTTTCTGAAATCATCCTGTTGGTCATTTCTTACCGAACAGTAATATTCCATAATTTTCATATACCACAATTTATTCAGCCATTCTCCAACTGATGGACATCCATTCAGTTTCCAGTTTCTAGCCACTACAAAAAGGGCCGTATAAAAGATTTCAATTGTAATTCAGATGCAGAGGTCCCACGGTTCATAGGTTTCAGGAGCAAAGCAGATGCTAATGTATCTAATCTAAGTAAACTTGAGAATTTATGTTCCTTTCATCACAGAATAGCAAGGTACATTTGAAAAGGAAAAAACAAGTCACAGATTATGAAAGCCTAAACTAGGAGGGATCTTAAAGATTATCTAATACCTTCATTTTATGGATGGAGAAATTATGGTTCAGAGAAGTTAGATGACATTGAAATCACCCAGCTCATATGTATTCTTTTTCTGAACCCTGATGAAATGTGAGAAGTAGAGGAGGAACAAAGCTCTCTTCTCTGATGTTCTTATATTCTGGCCTAGTCTGGCTATATCTGGAATATTGTGCTCACTTCTAAGCACAACAGTTTAGGAAGGACATTAACCAACTAGAATATGTTCAGAGGAAGTAACCAGGATGATGAGGAATTAGAGATGATACCTGATGGGGATGGTTGTAGAACTGGAGATATTTAGCCTAGAGAAGAGAATACTTAAGGGAAAATGATTCAGAATTTACTTAACAAGAATTTATTAAATGCCTCTAACACATCAGGCACTATAGGCAGTGCTAAAAATACAAAGAGAAAATCAAGGTCATCTTTGCTCTCACTATACTAAGAAAATACAATATATTCACAGACAAAGAAATATAGGTTTATACACACGACCCACACATACACACACACATATATTATTATATTATATTATATATGTGTGTGTGTATGTGTGTACATGAATAAGTATATATACATAAATGGAGGGGTGATTAAGGAAGCCTCAGATCAATTTGCTGAATTCTTCAACCAACTTAATGAGATTTTTGCACATGAATTTTTGTTTGAAGGGTACTTCCTATGGACATGTGAACTGGTACCTTACTGAGAGTTTTAATGAACCCTGCTTTCCAAATGGTTTCCAGCTTCCAATAAAGCTGCCTTTAAGATGATTGGTGATTGAAAATCAGGAGAGATCTTGGAAGAATCACCTTACCTTTGTACAAAAAGCCTTTTTTTTTTTCTCTTGGATTTCCAAACTGCTGTATAGCAAGAAGCAAAAGGAGTTTCCAAGAAGGAAAAGAAGTTTCACTTCCTCTAATCCTTAATAAGCAGTAATGATGATTTATGAGGAAAGAATGGTAATAGTCCCGACAGAAATAGGAAAATTAGGAGGAGGGGTGGGTTGAGGGTGAAAAATAATGAATTATGTCTGAACATCCATGATTAAGATATCCATGATTCATCTAGGTGGATGTGTCTTGGACACTGTTAAAAATGTGATCCAGAACTCAGGAGAAAGATGAAGATTGGATTTGTAGATCTGGGAATCATTTACTTAGATGTAATTTTTAATCCATGGAAGCTTCTATCACTAAGAGATTATAAAGAGATAAAGAGAGGACCCAAGACACAGTTCTAATGTATCTTCATGCATAGAAGCAGGTTATAGGTCTGTCTCTCTCTAAGGAGGAGGATGCTATGTTCCCTTACCTACCTTTTTATACTGCTTTATATTTATATTTATATATATATTTATATTTTATACAAAATAGTTAATAGCACTGCAATTCTTGAGGTTGGAGGAAAAACACAGGAGGTAACTGAGGGTGGACAACCCTGAAAAGGTCATAAGTCATGGGCTGTGGAATCCTGGCTAAAACATGAGGATAACATAACCAAAGAGACACAGCAATTCCTTGGGAAAAGCTATGGACTCTTTAAGCATTTCACACCATTTCAGTCTGCCCTGAAGAATAAACACCTCCAGAAAGCCATCCTGTTTGTCGATGCTCCACATTTTGAATCTGTTTGACAAACACAGCACCTTTGTTTACAACCATGGAAACATATGTTGCTTGCGCCTAATGTCATACCGTATGGGAGGAAATAAGACGCCTTCTCCATGTGCCATCACTGGCTTTGCTTCCATCCCTTTAAGCAGGAAAAATATTCCATGGAACTGTGATAGACTCACCATGACTTCAGGAAGAGTATTTACTCTCACAGTGGTGATCAGCTGCAAAAAGACACAGCATTTTATGGCCTTCCGTGCCAGCAAGGATAGGAACTATACATCTGCTTTACAACTGTAGCATTTCCTTGCTAGGGCCCAAGATTTGCTCTGGGCTCCAACAGCTAAGAAGCCGTCACTCCCTCCGTCTGATGGCTGCCGTTTGCATTCGAAATGTGAGCAGAGTTTGGGGCAGGATGGGATTGTCTCAGTCAAACAGATGTCAGCTCCCCCAATAAACCTACAAGGCAGCTCAGTCTTACAATTGGCAAAGAAGTGAAGGGGTTCCCTTCCCGTTAGGGCTTTTATCTCTTTGGTTAATAGAAGATGATACTTAAAAGAGACAATTCTCAGGCCATAAATTCAGGCTGCCCATAAAACAAGTGGAGAAGGAGGGAAATTACCATGTAGAAAGTTTCCTTTATTTACTATGTTTAATTGGAATTCCATACATGAATGAAGCTGAGAGAAGGTTCGCTCCCAGAGGAGCTGGGGCGGGGGTGGGAGGGAGAAAAGGAGCTTTCTCTTTCAGTATCCTTTTTAATGTGAAAATTAGTGTGTCTTTCCCAACCAAGAAGAACTTATGACTCCAAGTTACTCAGTGGGTGCTCGGTAAATATTAATTAATAAGCAAGATGATTTTCAAGGACTATATCTCTTCTCAAACATAGCATCTAAACATTCACATCAAAGCTATCCTGCCTGCTAACTCTGGCAGTGCTGGCTACCTGGCTCCCCAGGACATGTTTCTTTCTACGTTCTCATATATATCCTTCAAACCTCAAGTTTAGGGCAGAGCCAGGAGACAGTGACTGAGCCTTTGCTCCAAAATGTCAGAGTTGCTTGCTTTTTCAGTGGAGGAACAAGAGAGGTTAATGAAGACAAACTATATCTAAAGTCAGAGGACCTGGATTTGCATTTTAGCTTTACCACTCCCAACTGTGTGAACTTGGGCAAAAAGGGGAACTTGGGCTTCATCAGTAAAATGAAAAAGTTGGACTGGATGCTTTACAATAACCCTTCCAATTCTAAATCAGTATTGATCCAGTTAACATAAATCAGTTAAAATAAGAAACTACTAGATAGACTGGCTAGGGTGAGTTCCTACTCTCAATCCCATCTTACTCATATCCCCAAAGTCAACTTCCCTATCAAGAATTACTTCCTGTAATTCTTCAAGGGGTTTCTATTGTTATTCCCCTCAATAAAGAACAACTTTCTTGATTCTAGGCCAGAATGTGTTTTGTAGAACTTGCCCCAAGAACAGAAACGCTTCCCATCCTCTCTGTTTTCCTTCATCTGTATCTCTACAAAGCAAACCCGATGGCTTTCTAAAGTCAGGTGATACTGAGAGCAAGTGAATAGAATGAGGTTAAATAGTTTATTGGCAAGAAAAGAGAATGAATCCATATAATTCCCACTTAGCCCACTTAAAGTCTCACTATACTTCCTCAGGAAATTCTCTTTGCTGGCAGGTATATAAAAAGGCATTGAGGCTGGAGAAATGTGTCAGGACTACAACACTGATCATGGTAGAAATTGGGTCAGTAGGTGAAGGCTGGGAATGGATGTCAATATCCTGAGCTGATAGCATCCTGGTTCTCTTCCTCCTCCTGTGCCCCCATCACCATGACTACCACTAAAAGTAATGTACTTAATGTTCAGACACTGACCTGACCAACTGCCTTAAGTCTCTGAGCACCAGTTTACACATTTTTCCTTCAGGAAAGAATTGTGTGTTGAGTGGAATCTCCTTTATTTAAAAAAAAAAAAAAAAAAAAAAAAAAGCCTTTTTAGGATAGGGATAACTCCTTCAAACTCAAGAAGGAATCTTTGATTCCGATTCTGACATACCCTGTCCAAAGCAGGGCTAACAAATGCCAAGGATTAGAAAAATATCTAAAGTAGGGAGGAACAATGTGCACCTGGGGTTGAGGAAGCAGCCTTTGAATTGAGAAGAAAATAAAAGCAAACTAAAAACCCACACTAGGCTAACAACAGGATTTCTAAGATCAAAGGCCTGAGAAGAGTACTAATATCAAACCCAACACCAGGAGAGTTTATACAAGATCATTTTAAATATTCAAATGAATCCATGATCCCATTAATTTGCATGTTCCTTCCAGTCATACAAATTGCAACCCATCCATGCCAGTCTATCTTGTACCAGCCATTCCCATGTCCTCTCACCAGTTCTGCACAAGGGATCTATCCAACATCTTAAAGGATTTCCTTGTTTTATGCTAATAGTCTGATATAGTCCCTGAATTTTAGCAGTCATTTGATAAATGCCCTTGGATTGATACTGTATGTCAGAGCACTCTGCAAATAATTAATAGATACTAGTGGCTACCTTATATTTCTCACCCTCACCATGAAATCAGCACCTTTCAATTCTAAATCAGTATTGATCCAATTAACATAAATTAGTTAAAATAAGAAACTATCCTTATTCTCCTTTTACAGATAAGGAAAGCGAAGTTCCGTGGGTTTAAGTGACTTAATCAGTGTCTCACAAGTGAGATCAGGGAATAGATTTGAACCAGCCCTTCTCAAAGCCAATTCTAGAGTTTGACCCACTATGGTGTCTCCCTTCATTCTTCCTAGGACTTAATCAGAAGTCATTGGCATTGTTCTAACAGATACGGAAAGACCAATGGGGAGAAGTGAGAAAACCTGGTAACATTTGCTCCTTTTTTTCTTACTGTTTATATCCTTCATCCACTGAAGCACTTGCTGAGCAAAACTTCTGAATAAAGATTAAACTTGGGCTAATTTCTCTAACCAGGTAGTTTGCTGGTGCTCACAGAATGCTAAATGACCTAAAGAAAGGCCTCCAGAGTACTGAGGAGAGCTTCAGTGAAGGATTTATAGGAGGATGAGAGTTGGAAAAAAATGAAAAGAAATGCATAGGTTGCAGTCTGACCCAGTGAAGGAAGCACCTGCATTGATGAGATCAAGAATTTCTCTAATGAAGTATGAATGCATACAAGATGTTCCAAAAGTTTCAGTGCAGCTTTAAGCTATTAAAGCTCATGTGTATGTGAATATTTGTATGTGAGTATTCCAACTAGTCTTTGACTAATGGATTTTTATTAAAAATAAAATATTAAAATAATAAAATAAAATATGAGGACTAGACTTATTTGGCATTTAACAGCAATGGCTTTTGTAAATGTTGTTGTTCCTCCTTTGTTTTCAAAAACGATCCATGACATCATGAGGGTGATATCTGGACTTGGGCATGAGTTGGATTGAAGTGAGACAGAGTTATATAAAGTCATCAATCTCTTTCAGAGTCATCAAAATCCAGGGGCAAGACAAAAATCAAGATAATTGGTGATGGCCTGGGATGTAGTGGATGACTGGTGTTTTCAATATCTGACCAAGCTGGAAATTTTCCATAGCGCCTTCTTCAGTTACTTTTATAGCTGTTGGAACAAACTGTTCTCATCTGTCCATTCTACAAAGGAAAGTCTTTGTGTGTTTGGGGTAGACATCTCCCTAATGCACCAAATGATTTGGAGCCTGTCCTTTACCCTTAACCATCTGCTGAAAAGGTTTACCTCTGCACATGTCCAATTTCTTGCAACCATAGGTGAGAGATGGGTAACAGGAAGACTCCAAAGGTGGATAAGCAGCACTAAAAAGGATTTGTCAATACCTCATACCAGAGCTACTGCTCCTCCCTAAATATCTCATACATCCCATACATACACTTTAGTGAATATCAGTATCCTGAAGAATTTCAGATTGATATGGCATCTTTTTTTTTTCACCATTATTGATAAAAAGTCCTAATCTGCTTTCTGTCTACTTTCAGATCTAGCATCAAGTTAATGCTAGTTCAGTAATTTCTATTTTCTGCTACAAAAGCAAAATAAATGAGCAAGATAAAGGTATTTTTAAGTGTCTTTCTGTTTATGCTGGATCATATAATTCTATTATTTTGTGCTAGAAGGGGCTTTCAAGGTCACCTCACCTAACTCTCTCATTTTTATAGAGGAGGAAATTGAGGCCCTGAAAGAGAAGTTAAGAATGAGAATCTTGCTCCATAGCTAAGAGGGATGGCTAACATTTATATAGTGCTTATGGCAATCACGTAATAAAGATTAAGTTATAATAAAGTCAAAGATCTTCAGGTATCTCTAGAAGGCAGGACAGTACTATCCATAAGAAAATAAGGTGCCTTTTGATGCTTGATTAGAACTTAATGCTGAAGGCTAACAAGTCAGCCTGATAACAAGCTGACATAACCAATTAGGAGATTTGTCATTTTTTCCAAAGAGATTATAAAGACTTTCCAATATGAATAAAGCCTGATGACTAATTCCTATTCTTCTTGATTTGTGTGGGGGGAAATGATACAACCAAAAGGAATCTAAAAAGCATCTCTAAGAATTATGAAGTTCTGGACAAGAAAGAAGGGCAGAGGTCATCAATTCATTATTCCTATTGTTTTAAGATAGTGACTTCAGAAATTAAAAAAAAAAAACAGATAAGAAAAGCAAATAATTGGTTAGGAAAATGGTGCTAGAGAATGAAATTAGAGTTTCTAGACAAGATCCTATACAAAATTTTAAAGAGAAAAGGAAAGCATTTATTAGGCTTCAAGAAGAGTACATTTAACTATATATTTGCAATGAATTGGTAGTCTTTAAAGTGAAATACAATTCAAAGAAGTATACCTTCTATATGATCCATAAAGTCAAATATCACTCTCCCTCTCACCTTCCCTCCCCAAAATGATAAGACAAAACAAAGTATTTAATTGCCTTTATTTATTTCAAGTCTTCAGGACTATTGAACTCTATCCCCAATGTACAGAAGGAACTGATTGATAAGACAGCTGATCTCTGAAAATTTGAGAACTAGGAGAAGTGTAGCAGAAACAGAGATGTAGAATACTATCTCAATTTCAAAAGGACAAGATGGTGGAGTTTTCAAATTATAATCTAGGGAACTTGACATTGATTCCCAGTAAGATTCCAGAAAAATTATTACTTGCCTTTATCTCTACATCTCTATTTTCACTGCCATCAATCTGGTTGAAGGCCATACTAACTAATGCTGGCCAAAAAAAAGAAATCTTTGTTACTCTATCCTCTCTGTACCATCCTTTTTACCCATGGCTAGAATAAACTTTATTATGCAGAAATCTAGTATTGGTTATGAACATCTAAAAAGAGACAACTGGTAATCCCCATGAGCTAGCATTGGTTCATTTGTTAACTAGCCCCAATTCCTCTTTTGCAGGTTTCTTCTACTGATAGATCAGAATGTTATAGGTAAGTATACTCAAGTTTCTAGCAAAAATTTGACTAAGTTTCTTGCAATATCCTTTTGGATACTATGAAGAGATATGAGCAAGATGATAGTACAGTTAGGCAGATGGTTTAATGACCCAGCTGAAAGAATAGTGATTAATAGTGTGTGTTCAACCTTTAGTCTTTCTTTCTCTGGGAGTACCATTCATTTGAACAAGGTTGATAGCTTTGGGTTATTATTTTTACTCCTCCCTTCCCTTTTACCTCTAATCAGTTACCAGAATCTATTGCTTCTATTCCCATAATACTTTTCACATCTTGACCTTTCTCTCTATTCTCACTAGCACTTTCCTAAGTCAGGTCTTCACTATTTTCTGCAATATCTTTCTCACAGATTTTTCACATGCCCACTTCCCTCCCTCCCATCCAACCTTCAGTTATTATTCAGCTATTTTAAGTTGTTTGACTCTCAAGCTCCTTAAATTGTGTCTGACTATCTTCCTCCCATTGCTATAATTTTCCTTATAAGCAGATATGATCATGTTATTCCTCTGCTAAAAAGTCTTCAATGACTTCTTACCACTTGAAGCTCTGCACAAACCGTCCCCCCCTTCCTTTTCCAATTTTATTTCATATTAGTCCTCTTAATAAACTCTATCCTCTATGCAAATGAGATGATGCTCTGTCTTTCCTCTGTCAATTTCCCCTCCAAAACAAGCACCCAAACAAAAAATGGGCCCTAGGTTCTCACACCTTATTGGAATGCCCTTCTTCCCTGTATATGCCTACTGACATTTTACTCATCCTTTAAAGCCGTACTCAAATGTTACTTCCCCCAGAAAGCCTTCACCCACCTCCTCATTGAAGATAATTTTCAATTTAGACCTCAAATAGCACTTTGTTTTATAAATCTCTGTCCTAAGTACCACGGACATTTCAGTGGATCACAAGTTCAGTAAGAGAGTCAACAGTGAGATCTGGCCTGTAAACAAGGTAATATGATCCTAAGGCCTTGTTAACAGAAGCAGGATATGCAGAATACTCTATTCTGCTCAGGTCACAACCAGATCAGGGCTACTTAAATTTTTTCCCACTCTTGACCACCTTTTCCACCAAGAAATTTTTACTCAACCCCAGGTATATATGTATGTAAAATCAGTATATGAATCAAACATTTAAAAACTGTATATATAATCATGACCTCTACATTTAGTTAATGACCCCACATAGGGTCTTGACTCACAGTTAAAGTAGATTTGACCTAGTTTGGACAAACTCCATCTCTAAGTCAAATCTACTTTAACTGTGAGTCAAGAAGGTAAGAAAGAGTATCAGAAAGGTAAGGGGACTCAAATTCACACTTTATAAGCTTCAGTTGATGAAAAGGGCAGGTACCCTGAAGGAGAGAAGCACTAGGGGAGCAGGAAGGAGGGCCAATAGCTGTCTCAAAGTATTTAAAGGATCATTTTGCAAAAGAGACACTGGATATGTTTCACTTGACCCCAGAGGACAAAAACAGGTGCAATTGGTACAGTTACTGAGAAACAGATTTAAGCTTCATGTGAACAAAATTCTTCCCAATAATTAGAGCTATTCAACAGGGAACTAGGGAATGGAGAATAGAGATGCTTTGGGAAATAGTGAGCTTGTATGATCTACCATTTGTCAGACGTGTTGCAGAGGGGATTTTGTTGGATTCAAGCACCTATGAGATCCTTCCATTCAGATTCTGGGATTCTAAGATTTTAGTTCTTTAACAGAGCCCATAAAAATCACTTGAAAATGAGAGTTGTTTAGTTGCTTTGATGCAAAAAGGGGCTGTGTATAGGGGTTTCTCGAGATCTGGAGTTGAAATGTCCTTGAAGTCCCCTCTCTTCAGGAGTGAAGCTGTGAATGACATATGTTGGGATCCCCCCAGAAGCCAAGATGAGTCATATAAACACATGGTTCTTTGGGGGAAGGTTTGATGATGCTCCTAATTATCTTCACCGTAGGGTAGTGATGAGAGTTTGCTTCCCTTATTGATTAGTCCCATTGAGTGACTGAATCTTTATTCTAGTCTGGCAAATAACCACCTGTCCAGGACAAGTCACAACTTAAGAGAAAGAAATAGGAAAAATGACATATATTTCCACATTTGAGTATCTTTGTACTTCCTAGGGAACAAATGAATTTTTTAAAAATGGATTTATTAAAAACATCAAGGAGCGACTACAAGTTACATGCTGTGCTAAAATGATCAGGCTAGTAAATATTAAGACTAAATTAGCCACATAGGTTTGATCCCAGGAGCCATGATTTCATTGATAAAGATACTACTCCCACCAGGAGTATTTTCTTTTTTGATTAACATCTATTCTCTTTCTCCCGCCAATCTCTGTAATTCAAGAGAAAATAAATGGGAAAAACCATTGTAACAAATATGTACAAACAAAAACAAATGTTCATTAGTCATGTGTAAAAACGTATGTGCCATTCAGTCCACATTTCAAGTCCATGCCCTCGTTAAAAGGAGGTGGGTAGCATAGCAAAATCGGTGCTCTTAGAGAGTTGGCCTAGAGCAAGACTTCTTAAGCTTTTTCTATTCTTGACCCCTTTTTACCCCAAAACTTTGTAGTCGACCCTGGATGTAGAGGTATATAAAGCAAATATTTATTGATAAATCATAAATTTGTTTTAAAACAATTCTTTGGTATATATATATATATATATATATATATATATATATATAATTTTACCAATTATTAAAGGCAACACAAATTTGCAGGCGAATGAGACGGATGCGTTTATTTACTTTTAAGGAATAAAATCTTGGGGGAACTCCAGGAGAGCAAGGTTGCTAGATTTTTCTGGACCTCCACCCTGAATGACGTGACTAACGGATGAGATCACGACGCACAGTTTAAGGAGCTTGGGGCCCGGAGCACTGACTGGCCGGCCCTGCTCCCCTGGTTCCTGTGAGTGTGTGCGCGCATGTGCATTCCCAGAGGCTGCTCTTTAAACGCGAGTCTTTTCCCTCTCGGACCTGTTCGCCATTGACCGAGACGAAGGACGGGCGCTGCAGGTAATTCGGGACATCGGGAATTAGGAAGCGCGCGGGTCCCGGGGAATCGGTGTGCGCAGCCGGAAGCCGCACGGCCCGAGCCGCGGCCCGGGCTCTGGCCTGGGTGCACCGGGAAGTGGGGAGGAGAAAGTGAAAGAAATGGAGGCGCTGTCGGAGCGGGAGGCCTTGGGGCGCCGTGTGCGCGGCTCTCTGCTCGCTACCCGGCCCATCATCAGCCCTAACTCCTGCAGGTGGGCCAGCAGGGACTGCAGGCCCGGAGGCCTTGTTCCTGCCCTGGGGTCCCGGGCCCCCTTGCGGGAGAGCGTGGCTCAGCGGCAGCCCCGAGGCCCGGGATGGCTGTGTGCGCCCCTCAGCCCCGCGGTTCCCTGGCTGCCGCCTCAGGCCCGGTAGCGTCTCCCCTGCCTAGGCCCATCGGCACCCCGTGATGCTGTTCCTCAAGGCCCGGGCGCCCCTCCTGGCCCAAAGGCGGCCCTGCAGCTTCCGCCGGAGGAGCCTGTGGCCCCTCTAGGGCTGGGTTTAAAGGAGGAGGAGGAGGAGGTGGATGCTGTGGCCGTGGGGGGCAGGAAGAAACCACTGTGGTTGGGGGCCCCGCCTCTCCCTGAGACCTCAAGCCCCGGTTGCTCCTGTCCTTCTGGCCTGCAGCGCCCCCTAGGATTCATGGCCCTGGAGGTCCCAGAGCCTCTGGGGGGAGAACTAGAAAAAAAAAAGTACACCGGAAATGCTCAAGCGCCGCATCCCATTGGCGCCGGGGTGAGGGCAGCTGGGAAGGTCCCGGCCTCCTGTCGTGGGCTGCCCATGACAAATGTGGGGACCTGGGCAGCAAGGGGAACCGTGAGGCCCGGCCTGCTGCGCCTCCCCCATTCCTTAAGTCCGGGTGATCGCAGGCAGCCCCTTGGGCACGGCTTTGTCCGTTTCCCGCGGCCTGAGGACCGCGTGTGCACCACGAGGGAAATGACGCGGCGGGAGGGCCCAGAACCTCGATGCTGCCTGCAAGAAGCGGGAGACGACAGACCCGGGCCCGGAAAACCGCACTCGGAGCCCCGCGAGCTCTCCCCCGGCCCCAGGCCGAGTAAATGGGCGGCAAAAATGACATCAGCCTTTGGGAGAGCTCGCAAGTCCGCCAGGGAAGAAGGGCGCGAAGGAGCGTGGGCCCAGGTAAGCCAGAGAAATCCAAAGCAGTTTCCGGGGGCCTCCGCCCTGGGAGCAGCGCGCGCTGGCGGAGGTAGCGCTGGCGGAGGTAGCGCTGGCGGAGGTAGCGCTGGCGGAGGTAGCGCTGGCGGAGGTAGCGCTGGCGGAGGTAGCGCTGGCGGAGGTAGCGCTGGCGGAGGTAGCGCTGGCGGAGGTAGCGGGTGAGCCGAGCCTTGGATTGGCTGGAGAAGCCGGGATTGGCCAAGGCCCAGCGGGAGAGCTTTCCTGACGGCAGAAACGGCTTGTGCTAAGGTGGGGAGAAGGGAGCTGACGCCGCGGGTCGGAGACAGCGAGTGCGGCGCTCGGAATGGCCGTCTGGTGCGGGAACCAGAAATCAGTCCGGAAACGGAGTTCGGCTGTGTTGTGAAGGACTTTTGGTGCCCGGGGATGTAGCAGCCCCTTCATTGGAAAAATGGCAACCCTTTGATATGGCTGATTCTTGCTAGAAAAGCAGGGCGAGGGCAGACCGAGAGCCTCTCTTCACCACGTGGTATAAAAAAAGACCATAGGATAACAGATCTAGAGTTGGATGGGAACTTAAATGTCATCTGCTCCAATCTTCGTGTTTTTCCAGATGAGGAAACTGAGTCCAGGAGAAGCTTCCAGAAAGATATGATAGAATTGGAATTTTAAGCCAAGGCTTGTTCTTTCCAATCCAGCAGTGTTTCCACCGTAGGGCTAGGCCGTTCTTTGCGATAGAACTCACTATATCTTTTAGAAGGATTTTTGGAAATTGCTTTAAACTCTGGCAGAGCCTTCATTATTGAAGAGGGCTTTCCTGCGCTCCGAGAGGACAAAAATAAAGCCCCCTTTGGTGCTACAAGATGCAGGGATGGAGAGCCACTTAAGGGCGGACTCTGTAACGGTGGAAGGGCTCTCCCTGGAGGCCCTGGTTATGGGGAGGTTCGCCATTCCCCGAGCACTGAATGACTCCACCTGCCAGACGGCCAGTCAGAGCTGGAGTTCCCACAGGCCTCTGCCCAATGGAAAGGTTTGCCCCGGTTTTCTGCCTAGGATGTTAGAGCTTGTTTGTGTGAATTACCAACCCCAAGTTCAAGTTCAAAAAGAAACCGCACTGGTCCTTGGGATGACCAGCCACTCACTCCTTCAAGGCATCATGGGTTCTTTAAAACAGGTCTCTGCGTTCTCCCAAAGAAGTGGTGACATTCACATTCTCTATTTAAAGGATAGGAAGTTGGAGGGAGTTTGCCAGATTCGGGAGGGCCTCGCTCATCTGTGTTCTCTCCAAGTTGAACATTCCATTTTTACAAGGACTCCTTTGTTGTCTTGTTGATACACGGATTAATAAATGCTTGACCTTTTTCAGTGGTGAAGGAACAGTCTGTGCCTCGGCAGCACAATATTGCAAGAAGCTGGAATGTAGAGGAGCCAAGTGGGAACCCCAAGGGACAGATGGGTGAAATATTCGGATGCTGGAAACACATGAGGGAAAAACAGGAAATAAGAGACCTGGGAGGAGGAGTCCTGGACAGCTTCTCCAATGTTGCCAGAGAGTTCTGTGGTCAGACTGTAACCAAGGTGGAGCTTATAAACCTTTGGGATACAGAAGCACAGAAATTTAGCCCATGTGTTCTTTTAGTAGAACAGAATCTATAAAGCTGATTCCTCCTTCCCACTTAAATCATAATTGTTTTGTTTTGTTTTCTAAGAAACTGGCAAGCTGATTTCATGCTGCTTGCCCTGGATGCCAAAATCTCTAGTTCTGGGTCAGTCATTCTCTATCCTGGGTCCTTTTGTCTCTGTCTCTGTCTCTCTCTTCCCTCTTTCTCTGTTTTTCTCTTTTCTGTCTCTCTGAATCTCTCTCCCACTCCTTCATTCCCCCTTCCTTTTCTCCTCCCCCTTCTGTCTCTGTCTCTGTCTCTCTCCTCCCTCTTTCTGTCTTTCTGTGTCTGTCTCTCTGAATCTCTCTTCCCTCCCCTTCACTTCCCCTTCCTCTTCCCCTCCCCCCTCTGTCTCTGTGCCTCTGTCTCTCCCCGCTTCCCTTTGTTCCTCTATCTCTGTGTCTGTGTCTGTGTCTCTCTTCCCCCCTCCCTCCCTCACCCCCCTTTGTCCCTCTATCTCTGTTTCTCTGTCTCTCTGTATCTCTCTTTTGCTATCTTCACACTTGGGTACCTCAGCAGTTCTTGTGAGTTTATTTATCTTGTCCCTGCAGATGAATACCATGTCTATAAAGTCACCCCATCAACTGTTTGCTCCTTGGACTTTTAAAACTGACTTTTCCATAGGCATTTCAAACTCAATATGTCCAATAATGAATTCCTTAGCTTTCACCCCAAATCTACCCCACTTCAAAACCTTGCTGTTTCTGTCAAGGGTGCAACTATCCTCCCGGTCACCCAAGTTTGCATCTTTACTGACATTATCAGCTTCTTTCTTGTACTTACCTTCCTTGTCCAGGTCTGGTCATTTCTAACTTCTCAACATCCCTTGCAAATGTTACCTTCACTCACTCACACAACCTGCACTGGTCCAAGCCCTCATTGCCTTTTGCCTGGACTGCTGCAAAAGCTCCTATTAAATCTTCCTATCAGGAATCTTTATCCTATTCCAATACATCCTCTATTCAGCTCCCAAATTACTTTTAACACAGATCTTACCTTGTCACCCTCCACCTCCACCCCCATGAGTAAACTTCAGTGGTTCCTTATTGCTTCTCAAGTCAAACGCGGACTGCTCTATTTGCCAAAGTTCTTCACTATCAGGACCCTTCCTCCATGTCCAGTCTTCTTATCCATTACTCATTTCCATCAACTACTGCAGTCCAAGCATAATAACCTACTGGCTGATGCACTTACAAGCTATTCCATCTCCCATTTCAGTGACTTTGCACATCCTTCTCACCTTTTCCTCCTGAAATCCCAGGGTTTCTTCAAGACTTAGCTCATGGCATCTTCTACATAAAGCCTTTCCAGATTTCCTTAACTGCTAGTGCTCACCCTCCCAAAAATAAAAGATTAATCTTTGTTTATTCTAGATATGCTTATATTTATACACGTTCTCTTCCTTGTTGAAAAATAGAAGTTTCTTGAGAACAGTGGTTCTTTTATCTGTGTTCAGTTGTTGGCTCAGTGACTGGCATATAATAAGTAGTTAATAAATTCTTGTGATTGAATAATTTTGCTGGTAAAAAAAAAAAAAAAACTAAGCCTCAGAAAAGTAAAATAATTTGCTCAAGGTCTCAAAGCTGGTTAGTGGAGATCACTAATTCAGGCTTATTGTCTAGTCTTCTTTACATGGCATACTGTTGTGCTTGGTTTGGTCTGAATAAGGAATGAGAGAAATAGCCACATTATCCTAAGCAAGATCCACTTCTTGGTCTTCAAATTCATAGGATGTTGTACTGTTTTAACAACTATGAGATTATAAAATTAGTGTTTTAGAGCTGAGAGGAAACTTGGAGGCCATCCAGTCCAGCTCCATTTTATAGATAAGGAGACTGAGTCCCAGAGCACAGAAATGATTTGGGTCAAAAGGTGGTAAATTGTGAAGCTCAGATTTGAATTCAAGCTCTGACTTGAGATCTGGTGTTTTTTCTTCCTATTTACCTTTTCACCTTCCTCTCCTTTTTTAAGCTACTTTACTTTTTTTCTCCTTTTCCCTTTCCTAGTCAAGAAATATTACTGAGTTGGTAAATAATAATTCTAGAGTAGGGCTTCTTAAACTTTTTCTAGTCATGACCATTTTTTACTCAAGAAATTTTTATGCAACCCCATCTTGAATCTGAGCTGTATTTTGGGCAGTATTCATGCATCCATGGTGCAAAGTATGCATGTTTTGTGTTCAGAACAAGACTGCAATGGAGTTGAATGAGGCAACATGGCCGTCGCTGCCAGAAACACCTCCGATTCACTACATGTGATTTAATTACATTTTGGTTGTTGCGTTCATAAATCTTTTACTATTGCCTAATTTTCCCATCATGATCCCATGTGGGGTTACAATCTAGTTTAAGAAGCTTTGCTATAGAGTAATATCCCCAAAAGCTTAAAAAAAACTCCTAAGTTGTTTGTGGGGGAAAAATAATGGAATTCGTATCATATAACCTCCGAGTTGCCACTGATAATTCTGGCACATAGAGTAGGCTTCACTAAGTACAAGAAAATCACCTCAAAATTAACTAAATTCAGCTTGGAGAGAGACTTCAGACCTTGGAAAATGAGACTTAAGGGGGATGGAGACCCAGGGAATTAATAACGGAATGACTCTTGGGAATTCTCCATTTGGTAGAAGACAGGGATCAGGGAGGAGCTGAGTTGAAGAGCTCATCTTGGCCTTCAGTGCTTTTGTAATGCTGAAGAAACTGAGCAAGACAGAGATTAGAGACCAATTTAATAATTTATTAAATGGAGAGAAATACTGGGACCAATGTTGATCCCAGGGCTAGACGAGATTATCATCTCAAAGAGTCTAGCCCCAGTATTGGGGCAGCGAGCCTTTTATGGAATAACAAGAACAGTGACAGAATGAAGGGACCTAGGTGGGGATAACCTGATAGAGAAAGGTTACTGATATTCTAATGACATTAAGGAATGTCTATAAAACCTTTATCTCAACCATTAAGAGGGGATGGTCATAACCTAAGGCAGAATTACAAAATAGGACAATTGGAGGAACTGGTCACCCCATTAAAAGGGAACTTTGACATAACACTTTCTTATTTAAGCTAATGATTCTTGCTAACTAGATGCCAAGTTCAGTCTTCTTTAGTTGCTGAGGAAATGTCTGTCAGCACCCTCCAAACCTTGGCACCCAGGGCCAAAGTGCTAATCACCCCACCCTGGTTAAAGCATTATCTGATTGCCAAATGCTAGCTGCATGACCTCCAGGAAGGCCCCACTGTTTTACCCTCTAAATCCTCTGATTTTGTGACATGGCAGTTACTAAAATAGTACAAAATCTTTTAAGCCTGTGAAGAGAAACTGTCGTCTCTGGCGAGACCCAAACAGAAGGTGGATCGTATTTAGAGGAAGGCCTTCCCATTATCTCATTATTCCTGGAGCTAGTGGCCATGATATAGCTGACCCCTTGTTTTTCAGAAGTAATAGTCCTGGCTCCCATTTGTGCAATGTATCTGATAGGAGGTTGAGGAGTGCTGGGCTTTGATGCCTCGGTGGCTCACAGGAAAGCTCATGAAAGAGAATTTGAAAATAACTCCACTTTTGGTGCAGAATAGCTCTCCTTTGGAAGGTCTGGGATCCTCCCTGGAAGCTGATACC
The DNA here is from genome assembly GCF_902635505.1 of Sarcophilus harrisii. Classification (NCBI taxonomy): domain Eukaryota; kingdom Metazoa; phylum Chordata; class Mammalia; order Dasyuromorphia; family Dasyuridae; genus Sarcophilus; species Sarcophilus harrisii. The sequence goes on from NC_045431.1 coordinate 52,009,508, forward strand.
CAGTATAAGGGAGGGGAAGCCTTAAGGAAAGGCACTGAGAAGAAGGAAGGGAGGTTGGGGAGCTCAAAGTAACAGGAAGTGATTGGTCTCTGGGGAGGGATGATGAGTGTTTCCACCTGAGCTCTCTGCTGCAGGAAGTCATGGATGGGGCCTAGGAGACCCCTCTTCAAGAGAGATCTAAAGAGTAGGATCTGGGGTCCCAGGGGCTCAGGAGTAGTTCCAGCATGCAGGGCTGAGGACATTCAGAGCTTGAGAGAAGACTGAGTCCTCTGGGCTCCAGTTATACCTTTTAGTCTGGGCCCCTTCCAGGGGCTAACTTCCCTGCTTCCTGCAATGCATCCCTTGTGCTCCATTCCCCATTCCCCATTTTCCATCAAAGCTCAGCCACAACCGTGTGTTGATGAATCCTAAAGATTTGGGGACTTTCTTGCCAACTTAAAGGAAAATTCCAAAATTTCCTCATCTGAAAGAAGGAGAGATATGGATCAAAAACCTTTAAGCAACTATGTTAATGGCTATTATTGCTGTAATCAGGCAGTCCAACCCGTTCTCATTGAGATTCTGAGAGTTGGACCGATGATGGAGGAAGGGAGGAGCTAGTACCTGAGCCTCATCCCTGGCCTGAGGGCTGTTTGCCCAGTGTCATGCTTACCTCTCCATGGGGACATTTACATTTTAACTTGGAATAAATCCTTTAGCCAAAGGAAGGAATCCCCAGTTGTCTGCTTTCAAATATTAGCCAGCCAAATGGGGAAGACTGCTTGAGGAAAGAGATTATCTCCTAAAATCAGAGTATTCTAGGTCCCTTGAGCCTACATGGATTGCCTGTCTGAGGAAAAGTTCATTCTGGTTTAGGGGCCTCTAACCCTACCTTGTTCGTGTTTGCAGGGGTAAAGAAAGTCAGGCCATCTGGGGAATCCCCTGCTGTTTGTCCTTCATTTTTTAAGAGAATCAGTGATGTCTTGCCTTGTGTGTGGATTAAAGTGAGGCAGAGTGATACAAAGAAGTCCCTTGGCAAGACAAAAGACACGTGTCTTTGATCTTGGGGTCCCAGGCCTTCCAGGCCCACTTCTGCCACCTTGGCGGCCACTGGAACAAATCGTTCTCATCACGGGCCTGGGAAGACATCCCCCTAATTCCCTGGCAGGTTTGAGCCCCTGTGCCCAAGCAGAAATAAGGAGCCAGAGTGATAAAAGTGTGATAGCTGTGGTCTGGCCGATTGGACAAATGGGGGTGGGGGACACAGGAGCTACAGAAGCTGATATAAGCAGTATTCTAGAAAAAGAGTCCCAGATCTTAAATAGCTCCTCCTAATGAGAGAATATAACACATAAAAGTGAGAGAAAAAAGCTGGTAAAGACTTCCTAATCCACTGGCCTGTTACTCTTCAACTGAGACAAGACAGGGACCACAAGACCCATACAAGAAGCAGCTGGTCCAAGAACTGGGACAGAGAAACATACAAGAGGAGGGCCCATTTAAATTGAAATGTAGGAGAATTCTAAAATGAGTGACTAATGTCAAGGGAGGAAACAAGGCACATGCTCCCACACAACACATGCCAGCAGGTTTATTTGATCCTCACAGCAACTTTATGAGGTAGGATTTATTATTTATTATGCGTGTCTGACAGATGAGGAAACTGAGGCACAGAAAGATTTAAGTGAATTATCCATGATGGTATAGTTAGGATTGGGGGATGCAATTCCAATCCTCATTTTAACCCAGTATTGCTTTTACTGTACCACCTCACCCCTCAAAATAAGGATAAGTTACAGAATGATGATAATAGCATTTATATAGTGCTTAAAAGAAAGTTTTTAGAAAAATTAGGAGAAAAAATCAAGATCCTCTCTATTATAAATGATCATCTCTCTCCCCTCAGAATTTTCAAAACACCTTGTCATACCTTTCCTTGGGATTTATTGTACTCTCATGGTTCTTATTTGTATGTGTGTAGTTTTTCAAACTGACATACAGTAAGCTCCTTGAGGATCAGAACCGGGTCTTACATGCTCATTTCAGTTGTCGGTATCTGACCCTGGGTACATGTTCAGGGAATGTAGAATTGGACTGAAGGGGATCTACGTATTCAATCAGGACCCCGATCGTCTGGCTTTGGGGTTAAAGCCCAGGATGCAGGTTGTAGTCTAGGCTGTGAAATTCTGTTCCAGATCCAGGCCCTCAGAATGAGGGAATTGATGAGCTGGGATAAAGCACAAGAAGTGCCAACCTTGCCACAATCAGGAGTAAACAAATGTTTAAATTCACTGGGCAGACACTCCAGTGACTGTTCCTAGTAAGCTGGCCCTCAATAAATGTTTTCAGTGGTGAGAATTGTGATGACAATAATTATGCTGTATCCAGGAAACAACAGTCAAGATGGACAGCAAGATGGTCTTCAACAGATGGAAGATTAAGAGGCCGAGTGTGCCCCTTGAAAACCAGATAAAAAGAGAAGCTTTTCAGAAAGGGAAAGCTAAAGCCTCGAATTGCCAAACAAGATTATTGACTGTGCCAGTCTAGTATCTACTGAATGAAAGTGGTAGGAGGGGTGAAGTAATTGATGATAGTGTTTGGGGATAGAGAAATGGAAATAAAAGCATTATAGACTGAAAGAGAATCTTGCTGACTTCTTTTAAAAAAACATGAAGTTACAAATTTGTTTTTTTGTAGTTTAATTTGAATAGAGTATCTTTTTGCTTTCACTTTGAATCCTAATTTTTTGACTTTGCAAATAAATGATATATTTGAAACCCAATTTATAACCCAGTAAAAATCAAGGATTTTAGAGCTGGAAGGAACCCTAGAAGCCATCAGATTCATTTTATAGATAAGAAAACTGAAGCCCAGGTAATTGAATCTCATCAGAGCCTTAGCTAGCATCCAGTTCCAATGTCCTATCCACTATGCCATTTGTATGATTCCCACCACTGATTTTCCTTTTGGCTTTTCCCCTTGGATTACTAATGCTTTGGGGCCCTCTGGTTAACTTCTAGTAATCAACTCTGGTCTCCTCAAAATACTTCCATGCTGTCTTTCCCTCAAAGAAAGTTTTAGGCTTTCCCACATAGATTTTTTTCTTAGGTACTTAGACCTGGCACCTCTTCTTTCCTTTCTAATACAAGATGAATATGTACACAGTGATACTTAATTTATTTGGTATTGTTCAAAAAGTGGAATTGTCCACAGAAATTAATTTTCCAAATAAATGTAGTTAACCTGTGAGCTAATATTTTTAAATTTTTCCCATCTTGAAAGAAATATTTGTATTGTACATATTTCTGTCTTGTTAAACGGTGTCATTTAGTATTTTCTTGATGATCTATGGTCCTTAATATGAACAGCAACCATTGTATTGGGCTGAAATACAGTAATGTCCTGAGGACCTACAAAAGTTAATAAGAACAATGATAACGGGCATTTATACACACCACCTTAAAGTTTGCAGTGTTTTTCATGCATTATTTTAATTGTGTTTTATAACAGCTAAGTAAAGTACTAGATTATGACCCAAATTTTATCAATAAGGAAACTGAAGACCAGACGTGCTTTATCCATAGCAACACAGTTAAATATCAGGAGTGAAATTTCAATCTAGGTCTTCTTGACTTCAGTTCTAGCTCTCTCTCCACGATGGCCCTCTAAGTAATAAGGATCAATTTTGCCCTTTTGTTGAATTCTCCTAAATGCTGTACTGTTTAGTACTAAATGTAAGGGTTCTTTCTCTTTGCTTTCACATGAGAGAAGTCTCATATAAGATAATATTTGTAAAAAGTGATTATGCATAGTGCCTTGCATATAGGAGGTTCTCTATAAATGCTTATTCTCTTCTTTTTCTTCTTTCTACTGTCATTTCTCAGCCAGTTAAGTTCTAGGTGCTATTCTCATCCCTCAAGTTTCCTAATATATTGTCTAAAACTAAGTTATTTCATCTTTGTACCCTCAGCATCAATACAGTATCTTGGATATAGGAAGCAGTTAAAAATGGAGGGAAGGAGAAAGGAGGGGAAAAGCATGGTGTAGAAGGGAGAAAGAAAAGTTATAACTCAAGAAGAAACTGGAGATTGTTGGGCAAAATTAAGTTTGGCAAACCAAATATTGATGTTTATAATAACTATTATTAAAGAACTTTTCTTTGCCCTACTTTTAGTCTTTTCCATTCCAGTATATCCTGCATGTTATTATTAAATTAATATTCCTAGAATATTTCCTTCCTGCCCTGATCAAAAATCGACACCTTCCAAATCTATTCCAAATTACTTAGCCTGTTATTCAAGACACTCTCATTACTTAGACCCAATGTATTTTTTCCCAGCTTCATCTTACACTGCTCTCCTACTCACCCTGTACCAAAAAAACTCCAAACCTTCAACCAAACCAGACAGCTTTCTATTTCCTATATACACCTCTAAGTTTTCTTTTCTCTCTGGCTGCTCACAGTTTCCTCTGCCCAGAATTTATTCTTGTCACCAACATAAGCACTTACTACTCATCTTCAAGGTCAGCTACCTTCTTCTCCATGAATTCTTCCATAGTTGCTATCTAGGAATGGGAATTCATTTTGCAAGTAAAGAGGGAGCGAGAGGAAATAGATCTGTTCAGAACATAGGAGAGGCTGCTTCAGAGAAAAAGCATACAAAGTTTAAGATCAGAAAATTTAGATTCAAATTCGGACTTTTCCCTTTTATTATTTGTGTGATTTTGGGTAAGCCACTTGATTTTTCTGGGACACACTTTCTTAAAGTGAAGGACCTCTATGATTTCTTTCAACCTGATTATATGCTCCCACACCTTATTTCTAGAATTTTTTTTGAAGATTCAAGAGTTGAAATGGCTGATCAAATTGCTGATACAGAATACACATGGATATTCTTGCAGATGGCCAGGCAGAGGATCTGATAACATCACAGAGGGGAAATGAGACTCTTGAAAACACTGGTCATTGTAGCAAGCTAGGAATCTTGTTGCTTCTCACCACTAGCTAGAGATTACACCTCAAATGACCTTGCAAGGGGTTTCCAGAAAGAAAGCCTTGTCCTTGGGAGAACCTTGCTTTTAGGTGCAAAGAGGTCAGAGGTCTGACTCTATCATTCTTTTGCTCAAGAAACTTCCTATTTCCTTATTGCCTCTAGAATCAAACACAAAATATCTAATATTTAAGCCCCGTTTTGCTTGTGTGTGGTGTCATTCCCCCCAGCACAATACAGGCTCTTTGCTGGGGCCTCCCCGGTACAGTGCTGGGGCAGGGATTCCTAAAGGCTTGTCCTTTAGCGCTGCTCCCAAGGAAGCAGACAGCTGGCTGAGACTTTGCCCAGAGGTGGGCCACTGTCCGCCCCCTCTCTAGGAGTCCTTGATGAGTCAGTGATCCTCGCTAGCTGTGTCTCCCGTCTCTCGGGGCCTCAGTTTCTGTTGGTAGAATCAGAGTTGGGTTCAGTGACTTCTCAGATCCCTTTCAGCTCTGAGTTTACACCAGGCCAGTAGAAGGCCAGAAACACCCCTTCTGGGCCTCGGGTGCCCGCCCTGTCTCCTTCCCTCCCACCCTTGCCTCCGGGCCACGTTCTTACACCTGTTGGATCCCAGAGTGGAGCCTACCATTCTCCCCCAAGGCCTCTGCCTGGTGGCTCCCCCTAGGACCTTCATTTAGGGGCACCCAGGCCACTTCAGTGTTCTCTGGGCTACCAGTTCCTCTACCCCCTTACCAGATGCCTTTTGTCCTTGCTTTTTATGGACTGTCTTCCTTGGTTAGGATATGAGCTCTGGAAGGGAAGGGACCTTCTGAGCCATTTGTATCCTTCCAGGTCAGCCCAGTGTCTAGCACACGGCCAACCCTTCATAAAGTCTCGTGACTGTTGCTCCTTTCTGCATCCTCTCCAAAATCATGAGATAGACCCTTCCAAGTGGCAGAGCCGCGCCTGCGTCCAGAAGTGCCATTCTTTTTATTTTTCTATCAGTGATGAGTAAAACTTTTCTTAGAAAATGCTTTTGTTGTCTTTAGTTCAATGTCTGCTTTCTTCCAAAGAGAATTCCATTGAACAAAGCAAATGAACCATTTCACCAACTTGATGACAGTAGATAGAACTAAGATTCTAGAAGCTCATTCTGAGGCTCATGTGAGTAGAAAGGTGTTTGATTTGAACTGGAGCTAGAGGTTCTGGGTTCAAATCCCAGTTCTGCCTGTGTGATCAGGAATGAGTCACTTAAGCCTAGCATGGGTGGGGTTAACCAGATCCAAGAATTAATTTGTGATCTTAAATCCCAAAAGAGATGTCATGGCAGAATGGACCCATGAGTCAGGAAGACCCAAGTTCAAATCTAGCCTCAGGCACGTAGGAGCTGTGTGACCCTGGGCAAGTCACTTAACCCCATTTGTCTCCAGTTTCTTTGCCAAGAAACCCCCAAATGGGGTCATGAGGCTTCTGATGCGACCAAAATAACACAAGACCTAGATCCATTTCTTCCCTCTGACATATGCTGATCTTGCATGTGATCATGGACAAGTAACCCTCTAAATTGTGGACTTTGTTAGGGCATGGGATTTCCATACTAGGGTTTCCTCATATAGACAAAATAACTGGTCTCTACCAAAAAAAATGCCAAGAAAACCTGAAAATTTTCCTCCTCCCTCCAGGAAATTATGTAATATTTAAAAGCTTACTTTTTAAATCCTCAATATTTTTCCAATATCCTATTTTTCCATATCAATAAAGATGACATTATTTTAAAGTTGGTTTACATATATTGTCTTTGTTGATCCTCACAACATCTTTGAAGAGAAAAGTGAATCTCGGATTAGGGGCCTTCCTCCGCCTCACCCAGCTAGCGGGACTTGACCCCACGCCGCCCAGTACAGAGCACTGTCTACTCTGCCCCCACTCCCAGCGTCATAGGACGCATAGTGAAATTCAGACTATTAGAGTGAATGAAGCCTCATCCATGACAAAGAAACAACCTACTATGTTGCCAGATGGCTCAGTTTCCGCATGCTGATCTCTTTTTGTTTGTTTTTAAGTGGGGAGCAGGGTTTGTGCGTGTTTCCCATGATTTTCCCTCTCCCCCAACCCCTCTGGCTGGCTCTAGAGCTCTGTTCCAGAGCCCCTGTGACCCCGTTGGCGGGATTCTCAGCAGGGCCCGCGCGAGGAAAGCGCCGCTGACACGTGGTGGGTCCAAGCTGTGTTATCCCGCGTTGGGGTCCCCTCGCAGTCTGTCCTTCATCCTGGCAGTGCCGTCGTTAGCGGATTTGGCTGACGAAGCTCCAAGCAGACAAGCCTGGCTTCCTCCTCCTCCATCCTACACTGGCTCGGTCTGTGCTCGAGCCTGATTCTCATCAAAGGCACACAGGGAGCAGACATGCTGAGGAAGAAGATGCTATTTTTACATAGTGACTTTTACAACCAAAACCACATGATAATACTACGTTGTTGGAATGATCTGAAGCATGCTGAGCTAGCTGAACAAACAAGACGCTTGGGTGGGTCAGAGCGAGAACTGGGAAAGTCGGAGCCACAGTCATTGGGCTGAGAGCAGAAAGGGACCTGAGAGAGCTGGTCCCATCTCCCTTTTACGGGGAAGAAAGGGGAAAAAGCATCTAGCCAGGGCCACCATGGAAGTCAAAACGCTGCCTCACTGAGACTTTTATCATGATAAAGCAGAAATGACACTAGTAAGAGCAAAGAGAGAGGTTCTAGCCATGTCCTGTGGTTACAAGTAGGGGAAATTATAATTTGGAATGGTGGTAGCGTGCGCTTGGAAGCACGAGTTCAAATTCTGCCTCCGACACCTGCTAGCTGAGTCACTGAGGAACTTGCTTAAAATGAGTTTCCTTTCCTTGCTTGAAAAGTGTTTTTGAGATTTATATATATATAAGCAAACTTTAAAGCACTGCTACAGACTACCAGTATAACTTTAGGCAATTTACTTCTTGGGCCTCAGTTTACTTTTCTGTACAATGATGGGGTTATAGAAGATGGCCTTAGTTCCAATGGTCTTGTGATGGAGAGAGCCATCTTATCCAGAGAGAGGACTATGGGAACTGAGGGTAAACCACAATATAGCATTTTCACCTTTTTTTGTTGTTGTTTGCATTTTGTTTTCTTTCTCATTTTTTCTTTTTTATCTGATATTTCTTTTTTGTTAAAACTTTTTGTTTCAAAATGTATGAATGGATAATTTTTCAACATTAACCCTTACAAAACCTTGTGTTCCAAATTTTCTCCTCCTTCCCCCCACCCCTTCCCCTAAATGGCAAATAATGTATTATATGTTAAACAGCTATGGGGTGCAGTGTATAGAGCACAAGTCCTGAAGTCAGGAGGTTCTGAGTTCAAATTTGAACTCAAACACTTAACCACTTCCTAGCTGTGTGATCCTGGGCAAGTCACTTAGCCCCAATTGCCTCAGGAAAAAAAAAAAGTATGTATATGTATACATATTCATACAATCTTGTTGCACAACAAAAATCAGATCAAAAAGGGAAAAAATGAGTAAGAAAACAAAATGTAAACAAACAACAAAAAGAATGAAAATGTTATGTTGTTGATCTGATATTTCTTGTGCAACATAATAATTGTGGAAATATGTATAGAAGAATTGCAATTATTTAAAATATATTGGATCACTTGCCATTTGGGGTGGGGTGGGGGAAGGAAGGAAAAAAATTAGAACACAAGGTTTCACAAGAGTGGATGTTGAAAATTATCATGCATATGTTTTGAAAATAAAAAACTTTAATTAAAAAAAAAAAAAGGCAGCCTTTGAGGTTTCTTCCAGCTGTAAGTATATATATTTTTTGCTTTTCTGCCAAGTCTAAGGTCCCCCCTAGAATACTGGAGACGCAGGGAAGCTATCTTTTATTCAATGCTTTAGCCTCATCTATGTCAGTTGCTAAATATGCAATACCATGTACATCTTGTGACCACTCAAAAGGTCACCATCGAATCCAATTCAGTCCCTCATCACCTCTCTAGCGCTGTTGGAATAATCTCTTAATTCTTTGTGCCTCTAGTCTCTTCCCTTTCAAATCCATCCTTTACACAACTGATAAGTTAATTTCTTTAATGCATACATCCGTCCATGTCACCCTACTCTACTACACTTTGGCTCAAAAAATTTTAGTGGTTGCCAATTGTTTATAGAGTAAAATGTAAATTCAGACTGGTAGTTACGGCCTTTCCAGCCTTTTCTCCTCATTACTCTTCTTCATGGATTCTGTGCTCTAGCCAAACTCACTCTGACCTTGATATACCATCTCAAAGCATTCTTGCAACTTGTATCCTATTCCTAGAATCCATTTTCTCCTCATGTCTCCTTCGCAACATTTTTTCCTTTAAGATCTGGCTCAGGTGCTTGCTCTTATTCTTTTCCCTGATTCATTCCTGCTGAAACTGATTTCTGCTTCCTATAGATTTCCTAGATCACTTTGTTTCTTTTTCTTACCACACTTTACTCGAGTTCTTAACAGAGCGAAATTTTCTAAGGCTTCTGATGAATCCCATAGATTCCTTCTCAGAATATTGTTTTTAAAAGCATGAAATAAAAGGCATACAATTAGGAAGCAACCAATAATTTTGAAATAGTTATCAAAATATTCTTTTAAAAGTTTATAAATATTTTTGTGCATGTAGGTCTTTTCCCCTTTTTTATGATCTCTTTGGGATACAAACTTAGTAGTGATATTGCTGGATCAAAGGATATGAAGTTTGGTTGCCCAAAAGGCAGATTCCAAATTGCTCCCCAGAATGGTTGGATAAGTTTATTGTTCTGCCAGCAGTACATCAGTGTCCCAGTTTTCCCACACCCTCTTCAACGTTTATCATTTTCCTTTTTTTTTTTTTTTTTTTTTTTTTACCATCTTTATAATAGCCCTTTTTGTGGTGGCAAAATATTGGAAATTGAGGGGATGCTCATTGATGGGGGAATGGCTGAACAAGTGTGGTATATGAATGTAATGGAGTACTCTGTTCAGAAAGAAATGAACAGGCAGATTTCAGGAAAACCTGGAAAGATTTGCATGAACTGGTGCAAAGTGAAATGAGCAGAACCAGGAAAACACTGTGTGATATTCCCTCATGAATGACTCAGCTCTTTTCATGAACACAATGATTCAACAGAAGTACAAAGGACTCAAGGAAGAAAATGCTATCCATATACAGATAAAGAACTGGTGGACCCTGAATGTAGATTAAAGCATATTTCTTTCCACTTACTTTAAACTTTTTTGTGTTTTTTTTTTTCCTTTTGATTTTTCTTCTTTTTCTTTTTTTGCTGAGGCAATTGGGGTTTAAGTGACTTGCCCAGGGTCACACAGCCAGGAAGTGTTATGTGTACGAGCCAGAATTGAATTCAGGTCCTTCTGACTTCAGGGCTGGTGCTCTATCTACTGTATCACCTAACTGATCCGATCTGTTTCCTCTTTCCCAACTGTGACTAATATGGAAATGTTTTACATGATAGTACATGTATAATCCATATCAAGTTGACTATCATCATTTTCAGAAGAGGGAAGGGGAAGAAGGAAGGGAGAAAAATTTGAAATTCAAAATTTTATAAAAATGAATATTAAAAATGGTCTTGATATGTAATTGGGGGGAATAAAATGTTATTTTTAAAAAATAAATTAAAGTTTAGAAACCCAGATTAATAAACTGATATAGAGAAGTAGATTGTTCAAGGTTATGCAACTATTGAATCATAGAACTGGAATTAGAAATCCGGTCCTGCTACTGGGAATTTATCAACAGTCACTTCTTTTAAAAATTCCTTTCAGAAATGTTTACCAAGTGGATGGAATTGCTTTTCCTGCCATTGGCCATATTGCCACTGAGGTCATCCAAGCTTGCCTCTAAGGCATCCAAGCCTCCTAAGAGGAGGACTCCAACCTGATCTTGGAAAATTTCGGTAGCTTAGAAGCTTCAGGTAGCAAATATTAATGATCTGACCCTTTCTGTTAAAAATTTAGAAACTGCATAAACTAGTCTTTTCTGCTCTCCCCCAAACTTTTCCCTCCAAGATTACTTTTTATCTACTTGGTTGTTTTTCTATACCTATGCAAGTGCTGTTAGACTCTGTCTATTAGAATAAAAGTTCCTCAGAGACTGTTTTGCATTTGTCTTTGTATCACTTTACCTAGTATTGTGTCTGGCATATAGGAGGGGCTTAATAAGTCCTTAATTGATGGATTTCTCCTTCATAATCCCTTATTTGTGTGTTCCTGGCTGCTCATAGTCTACTAAGTCCTATTTTGCCCTTTTAAGATGATCCACAATTTTCATTCATTAGGGATCACTAAGTTTTTCAGAACAGTGACCTAAAGAGAATAATTAGTAAAATTTTAGTTCCCATCAAGGAGACTGAACAATTAGGAGAATCTGACTCAGGATGCTCTTTCACTATGGAACTTCTTCCTTCAAAGATGAAATCAGCCTACATATGGGGACTGCTAAACAGACATTTTATCCTGTAGCTCTCTTCCTTCGTCCTCTGAGAAAAAGTGGCATTTTTTCCCCTTGGACTAGAACATGAAGGGATGAGGGGTTCTGGATGTGGGTCACGGCTGCCCTTGTGATCTCAAGACACATTGTGAACAGGAGAAATATTGGGTGCAGAAGGAGGAAGGAAAAGCTGTTTAATTCTCACAATAACCCTGTAAAATAGATATCATTATTTACCATTTTATAGAAAAGGATGAGAATGAAAGAGATGGTAATCTGTCCAGAGTCACACAAATAGTGAAGTCTGATAGCATTTGAACCTGGTCTTTTAGAATCCAAACCTAGTCCACTCTACCACTCACTAGCCCTAGCAGGCAAGTCACTGGACCTCTGTCATCTGTAAAAGAATGATTATTTTGTTCTAGGTACAGAGAAAATGATGAGATTGAGGAGAGCCATCGGCCCCAAATGTTGGGGTTCGGTCGTTTGACAAATTCACAGTGGACTTTCTCTTTGGCAAAAGGTACTATTATTTATGAACAGAGGTTGCAGATAAAATGAAAAGGTAAAATAGGCACCAGGAGTGATAAATATGAAATAGATTTGGGAGAGCATGCAGTCAGTAAAGAAAGTTAACAATGGAAAAGACAAGTTCCCTGGTGGAACTCTCAATTAACCAGGACAAAGGGGATATTCCATGAGGTGGGAGTGTGCCATTAACAGACAGCCTAATCCACAGAGGAGTTTAGCCCCTAAAAGAGTTACCTGAAGCAGGAGAAAGGCACCATGAGGCATGGACAGGGGATGGCTGAGGCAGGTAACCCAAAGATGGCCTGGGCTGCAAGCAGATTGGTAGGGGAAATGTAGCCTCGGGGGGCTGACATCTGATTAGGTAGTAAGGTGGGGTTACCCAGGACCCCCACAGGGGGTGGGCCCCGAAGGCTGAGCTGCTCCCCACCAGTGCCTTCCCTGCTGGTCCCAAGGAGTAATCTCATTGGTACCCCAGGCTCTCTATGCCGACCCCCAGTTAGGAACCAGGACCTCCTCACTTATAGTAAGTACCATAGGCTAGTTGGGAATCCAATGAAAAAAGTACATAGAAAAATCAATGAAACTTAATTGTTCAGATCTTCTCAATGGGAATATTCCCTTCAATGATGCAGATTGTAACCGATTCACACTTACCCGTGTACAGTTCTAATCCATGTCCTCCCAGAAATTTATCACCAGGAGTCTCTCCAATGTGCTGGGGCCTTCCCTCTTTTTCTTGACATAGTCTGCCTGTCAACTGATGATTCTTTACACTTGCAATGTGACCAACTCTTTTTCTGGCTAAAACATTTTTCTGGTGATATCCTTTATTTTTCACTCTCTTAGAATCTCCAGTTTCCTTCAAAACTCATTTTAAGCATTAGGGAAAGGCCAAGGACAAGTATGTGATTCAGGGGGAAAACAAGAAATTGGGGGTCTTTTCTGCTCTCCCCCAAAATGCTAGAACTTTTCCCTTCAAGATTACTTTTTGTCTACTTGTTTTTCAGTACCTATGCAAGTGCTGTTAGACTCCCTCTATTAGAATAAAAGTTCCCAGAAGTCAGACACCGTTTTGCATTTGTCTTTGTATCCCTTCACCTAGTATTGTGTCTGGCATATAGGAGGGGCTTAGTAAGTCCTTAAATGATCGATTTCTCCTTCATAATCCCTTATTTGTGTGTTCCTGGCTGCTCATAGTCTACTAAGTCCTATTTTGCCCTTTTAAGATGATCCACAATTTTCATTCATTAGATATGAAAGCAAAAGGGAGACAGGTATTCTAGAGGGAGAATAGGAAATTGGGAGCCTTTCCTGCCCCCTCAAGATGCCAGAACCTTCCCCTAAGAGGTTACCTAGGCGATGAGGTGAGTAGAGCGCCAGGAAAATCTGAATTCAAACTTTACTTCAAACGAGAATAGATTGTGTGGTCTTAAGCAAGTCACTTAAACGTCTGTCTGCCTCCGTTTCCTTAACAGTAAAATGAGGGTAATAGTAGCATCTACAACTCGATGTTGTGAGGATCGAAAGCAGTAACAGCACTTAGTACAATGCCTGGAACATAGTAGGTGCCGTATAAATGCTAACTATTTGCTTTACTGAAGGCTTACAGTTATCTTATAGCAATGGAAACAAATATTATAAACCTTAAAGTATTTTATGTCAGCTAAAATCATAGTACAGCAGAGTTTCCAGAGGAGACTATTCCCTATTGACAAAGAGCATGTGATAGCTGGAGAGTCTGCTTGCTGGAACATTGAAATTTGATGACCATTTTTGTGGCCTGGAAGAATCTAGAAATAGGGCATCCGTGTGGGATCAACTGGAAGGTAAAGATATTGGGTCAAATAGTGTTTGCTTTTCAATCTAGCCTGCAGCCATTGCAGCAAATAAAATAAAGTAAAATAAAAATTGGAGCTGTTGCAGAAAAATCTCTTCAAAACCTGTATTTCCTAGCATCCTCTGAGAGCTGGAGCAATGGCCTATTCCTGGTGTCTGCTACCCTGTGTGGTGAGAGATTGCAGAAGTTCTTTTGGGAAAAGTAGAACCACCAGAATCCTCCTTAAAGAGTAAAGGGGTCTTCAGAGGTCATCACCCACCCATCCCTTGGTCCCCCAAATGCCTTATTATCCCTGTACTGCATCCCTCCTGTGTAACACTGTGTGGCCTAGAGGCTGCAGAGAGTTCCCATACTGACCAGCCAGGGCCCCCAGAGGGAGGATTGTGCTGCCTACCTTCTGTCACAGGGGTCTCTTCCTGGCAGGTGTGCCCCACCTGCGGGAGCTGGTTACCTCTCCCTGCTTCCCCAGGTGCAACCTCCACACCAGCTGAGACAGGCTTTCTCAGCACCCTTGGAGTTCATCAGGCTGCTGTAAAGTACCTGTGGGTTTCAAGCAGAAGGGACAAGCATTGGCTCAGGATGGTTTGTCTTGTCTGCAGTTCGGGCTGCACAGCCTGGCCTGGCCCCAGACAGAAGAGGCAGCCCTGGAGCAGGAGCTTTTCCCAGGCTTCCGTCTCCAGTCCCGGCGTTCCCCCCAGTTCCCTGATGTTACATCCGGCCGGCAGGCTCCCACATTTTTGGGCAGCTGCTCCCTTTGCTGGCTCAGCCTCAGCCATCCCTGCCAGTGCCGGCTCCCACTTTCCCCTGTTCCTGAGCCAGACAGCTTCAGGATCACTGGCTAGGAAGCTGAAGCATCTCAGGCTCTGGCCCATCCCCTGCAACATCTCTCCAGCTAGGGGACAGGAACAAACAGCGGGACAAGGGGGTGTCCAAGCCCAGTGAGCATGGAGGGAGAGATCAGTAAGTCAGGACGCTTCAGAACCCAACGGAAAATAAGCCCTCTGGAGCAACGGTCGATTGGGGAAGTCACGGAGAGGCTGATACTTTGTCACGTCCTTTGTTTAGTGGCCCCCAGAAAGGATCAGGCTTTGGGAGCTCCCACACTTTCACCTGGGGGAGTCCCCCTGGAGGAAATAGGGGGCTCCTTGTGGTTCTCAGAGAACCTCCTGCTCTTCAGTTCCACTGTCTCCATGGGATAGCTCTAACCACCTAAGAATGTGGACGTGGAGCCTCCAGTTTTGGCAAATCCTGCCTTTTCACTAAACTTTTACTGCCCATGGGTGATCCCTACTCATGTGCTTGGCATAATGGAATGGTTCCCTGGCATATAGTATGGGCTGAATAAGTGATTGTTGGCTGATTGAAGGAATGGCAGAACAAGGCTGGATACCATATGTAACATTTACTCTTGGCAAATTGTCAATAAATACAAATAAACAATACAGAATAGCAATAAAAGCAATGGAAAAATACAATATTGACTATTGGATTGTGTTCCTTCAGCTTCTCTCCCACCCTGAAAGTCCTCAGAGTATGCAAGTTCCTTGTGGGCTAAGGGTTGTAGGAAATTCATAGGTCAGCTTGCTTTGCCCTCAGTGTCTCTCCTTCTTCAAATAGGCAAAGGAAGACAGATAGCAGCATTTCTAATATTCAATTTACACATCTAGTAGGACTGGTCATCAATGAACATTGAAAAACTCTGGACTCGGGGCCTCTCCAGGGAATTGGGTCTTCTCTTCTAATTGGAATTCCTGATGGTCCATTAATTCTCTGGGCTTGGTTGTCTCATTGCTAGCCCCAATTTCCAACCAATTTTCACCACAGTTCATTGTAGTTGAGGATGAGTAGACCCAAAAGTCATCCCCAGGATGTAAACTTGCTGCTGCTGCCCCAGCATCTCTCTGAACCCTTGGACCTTTATTCCTCCTCCTATAACACATTTTGTTTCTACAATTAAAACTTGAATGTGAGCAGCTGGGCAGAAAAGGATAATAGCGTACTACAAGAAGGGTGCTACACTCAAATAACACTGACACTATACGGTGAATTGTAGAGACTCTTATACCAACAGTGACAAGAACCAGCTGGCACCCTGAGTATAGGAAGACCTGGTTTGGGATTGGGTTTTGTTTTTTTTTTTTTTTTTTTTTTGGCTGTCTCTTTGGGCTTTGTCACTATGCTAGCATAATCTTGGATTGGCTAAACTTCCTCAAGTCTATCCTGATGAATGATTTGGAGACATTCCTAGTCACCTGAATCAGGGCTGGCAGCATGGCCTCCTGGAACGAGCAGTGACCTTGGAGTTAGGAAACTTGTATTTGAATTACAGCTCTGCTATTTGCTACCTCAGTAACTACGGGCAAAGTCATTTGCCCTCTTTCTGTTAGTATTTCTTAATTTGTAAAAGTGGAAATAATGGTATCCTCAACTAAATCAATATAGTTGTTTATAATTCATTCTTTTGGTTTTATCTTGTTATATTCAAGAGGTTTGTGTCATTGTTTTGTATACATTGTGGATGATTATTAAGTTTATAATAAAAAAAAAAATTAAGCCTATATAATGGGAACATCGATTTTCCCTTTTGGTTCAAGTCCTATTATGCCTGTGTGAAATGTAAGGACTTGAGCTGGAAGGTCATGTAATCAACCTGCTTCATGTATAGGGGAGGAAACAAAATCTCAGAGAAGGGATCTGGCTTGTCCAAATTTACAAAGTAATAATGATAATAACTGACACATATCCAGCATTGTAAAACAATTAAAAAAAGAAATGCTTTTCTTTCTTGTCTCCCTCTAGGTCTGTCTAAAATTTTGCGTATTTGGGCTTTGGGCCACTGACTTTGACTTGAATCTGCCAGGAAAGGGAGGGGGCCGAGGAGAAGGGAGTTGGAGAGCAGCCTCGATCCAGGAGCCAAGCAGTGAACTTCATCAATTCCTCGGTTTTGCTGAAATGAGAGACTTGAACTGCTATCAGGTCAATTTTAACTGTATTTCATTCTTGAATAGTTTCAGAGCCTCCTAGGTTGGTAGAAGACTTTTAAATTCCCTCATGAAGACTGCATTGTGGGCTGTTCCTATTATTCTGAAAGAAAACGGTGGGATGTTTACTAGGGTCTCTATTACTTTGTCAAAGGCATGGCAAGACTGGTTAAGCTGGGTATCGAACCACATCAGGGGTATCGTTGTGGCCATAATATTTCTGGGTATCATGCTTTAAAGAGAACCAGAAAAGGTCTCTGGGGGGGATTTTAGCCCAGAAAAGAGAAAATGGGTGTTTGTGAGGCCGGGGGGGGGGGGGGGGGGGAACGGGGGAAGACTTAATAACTGTCCTCAGGTATTTGCAGAATTGTTATGTGGAAGAGAGGGTAGACATTATACATTGCTTCAAAGAAAAGTCCTGGAATCAATGGAAAGAAATTACAGGGAGGAAAATGTTGACCCATTGTGAGGAGAAATCCCCTAACAATTGCTCTGAAGCGCTTCCGGATGCCTGGTTAGGGAGTTTGCTCTTAGACACTGAAGTGATGTTACAGTCTGTTCGAGCCATGTGTAAGGACATTTTTTCCTCATTAGAGTCTCGCTGGCCTGTTTCTCAGCACCTGCTAAGAGAAAAAGATAGTATCTGTTACATTCCAAACTCTAGGGCAGATCTGTGGGTCATTGGGGAAACTGCTTATTTTGAAGAAACAGGTAGATTTTTAACCAAGGAGATAAAATCAATTTCAGAAATCCCCTATTATTCTATTAGTGTCATCTTTAAAAATAATATATTGGGTTTTTTCCCCAAATGGGTACAGAGGGGGGAGGAAATAACAAAGGAAATAGATTTTTGTTAACAGAAAAAAATAAAATATATTCCAGTGGAAACTTAGTAGAGTATTATTAGTCCTCCCCTTACCCCAATTCTAAAGAGCTAAAAGATAATGAGAGATATCAAGGATACCTAAGTAGGCAGGATCCTCACGCTAGATGACCATCTGTTGAATACACTATCATGGGTTATTACTACACTAGGATGGAAGATGGACCAGAAGATAACATTACATTTCTTTAATAAGCTAAGGTTCTGTGATCCAAGTGTAGTGAGCCTTTCAGGAAGAGGACAGCGAAAATAGCAGTGGTCTTTGGGAAAAGATGCATGGTAAATGTGGGCCAGTGTGCTCTCTGGGGGCTCACTGACTCAACTCAACCCCAGAAACATCAGTTAAGCATCTCCAGTGGGTTACACATTGGCTGCAAGTATTCTGCACCTCGTAGTGTAGATGAAATGAACTGACCTAGTGAGTCCCATTCAGATTGATTTAGAAAGCCAAAGGGAGGTAGATGGTGGAGAGGAAAGATCACGAATTAGGCCCGAGACTCCCTGGGTTCGAGGGTTCTTAAACTCTGGATCTCAGTTTTCTCCTTTGTAAATTGAGGGAATTGGACTCTCACCTCCGCCCTGCCCATTCAGCTCTAAACACAAGCTCTTCAGATCAGTTTAGAATCTTGGAGCTGAGAAAGGTTCTCCAGAGACCTTCAGACCAAGCGATTCTTTTCTGTAACCATGGATCTGTATACAAACTCTCCTTTGAACCTATACCAAGGGAATAACACTATTCTAAAGCAGAAACCCTTTCTCCATATAGTCACCCAAGGATTACACAGTTGATAAGGGATTAAATAATTAACAATAGACAGCCCAAAGGAGAAAAAGTTCACTGGATTCACCTCCAGCTTACTCTGTAAGCTTCCTTCTCCTGTCTTAGGTTCCTGCCATTTGCATTACTCAAAGCAGCTGAGTCAGGGAGCAAGAAGCAAGAAAATAAGCCAACTCTAAGCTTTCTATTCAAACCAGATGGAAAGGTGGGGTTTTTAAGTGTGTTTAAAGAGGAAAATGAGACTGTCAGTTAAAAATAAACTCCAGGGATTATGTGCCTCAAGCACATTAGGAATTGCATGTGATACATATGTAACCTGTGGCTTGATTCAATTTAATTTAACAAGCGTTTATCAAGAACTCACAGTGTGCCCAGCACAGCAAGAGGTGCTGGGATACAAAGACAAAAATTAAAATAACCCCTACCCTGGAGGAGCTTACATTCTGATCTAATGCAGAACCTCCCTTCTGGGCTGATTCTCCGGAATGTTTCTCTGATAACAATCATTTGCCTCCTTCCTTTTCTCCAAATTAATACTGGGAAACTTCAAATTTGTCTTATTTGTAGTGCCTTGTGAACCTCAATCCCCTGCAAACACTCCAAGCTAATAAAAACATGTAAATGTTGAACAGGAGCCATAAGAAACTTGCATCTGAGCCCATTTCCTAAAGGAAAGCTACTACAGCCTGACAGAACTCCCCATCCTACTGGGCAGTGGGACCCAAGAAGAGTGAGCTTGTTAATAAAACAGTATACAGGGACGACCCTTGTCTGGGAGAAGGGAGATCCCGGGGCACTGGCTGGCTGCTCTGGGCTGCTCTGGGCTCCTCGCGCCCACAGGCCTGCCTCAATTCCTCCTCTCTGGATGGGTCCTGCTTGACCGGGGCCACTGTTAGACCGCATCCTCTCCCCCGCTGAGCCCTAAGTGTGCAGTGGGAGCCATCCGAGCCTGGTCTGGTTGGCAGCCGGAGCTCTGCTCTCCTCGGTGTCTCCATCTCACACCAGAGGAGGACGCTCGACCCCTCTGGGGGCTTTTGGGGGCCGGGGGACGCCCCACTCCCCCTCAGCCTGACCCCCGTTACCCTTCAGAACATCCTCATTGCTTGTCCCGTTCTGTCATGGGTTCCTTGATCCCCCCTGTCCCAGGCTTCTCTCTCTCAGCCAGTCTCTTCCTTCCGTGCCTTCCTGTTGGGCTCCCTCCCAGGGTCTAGAACCCTGGCCAGGCCGAGTCAGCGGCCCAAGCCAGATCTCGCCAGTGCGCCCGAGCCCTCTGGGCAGGAGAATTATCACTGCCTTGGGGGATTCTACCCTTATCCAGAAGAGAGAGAAAGACCTGGCCCCTCCTCTGGGGGCAACACAGGCGTCTGCTAATCATCCAACGGCCATAAGATAGATGAAAAGTGTAATTTCCTGTTCCCTGTTTCATTCGTTCCAAGAACTCTTAGTAAATAGATCTACATTCCTTTCTGTCCACTAAATATGGTATGTTCCACGTTAAGTTCCTGTTCTTCCCAGTATCAGTGGAATGCAACTTAATGGGACACAAAAAGAATCTCTTCCACACGCATCCCATGAAATGATCAGCCCTCATTTTCTGGAAGGTCAACAATTACAGGAGAAAGCCAAGGCCTCACCAGGCTGTTATTCCTTTCTGGATAATTCTAATTGTTAGGAAATTTTCACTTACAAGAAGGTTGGGTTCAAGTTTTGGCTCTGACATTCACTAGCTGGGTAACATTCCTGGGCGTCAGTTTTCTCATGTAAAATTTAGTGTAATCATAGCCCTGCATCCCATGATCTGGGCTACCACTGACCTAATCCAATTCTAGGAGTAGCCCTAGAAATCGTAATCCTTTATGTTGTTTTGCCTCTATATATGCTTCTGAGAACTCCATAAAATAATTCAAATATATCTGGAGTTTAGGTCAGCAAAAATATGAGTTCTCCGGTCCAATACCAAAAAAAAGCAAAACCAAACCAAAAAACAACCCAAAATAAACAAAAAAAATACTGCATATTATGGATACAAGGTGTTAAAAAAATTATTTTACTCTATAGGAAAATATAAAAAGCATTAACATATGAGTAACTCAAAAACAATACAATTCTGTTCCCTCTCTGGTGAGTCCCGTCTTTCCCTGGGTTCCCTTGACAGCTAGCCGTAGTCTTTAGTTTCAACACTTTTGCAAGGAAAATTAATTTAGGGTTACTGAAAAGCAGCTCCCCTGATATTCCTTCCATTGAGTCCTACTTTTCCTTCCAAAGACTATGTAGACCATTAACTTTACTGCTCTAATGGCTTGGATTCTTTCTGTATAGATACAGATTTGGGATTTCTGAAGAAGCAAACTCCTCCTCATAATATCAGCTCTTGAGGGAGGGGAGCTTGTTTCCCCTGCAGGGTTTGCTCCTCATGCCCCAGAACCCAAGTCCACTCTTACCTTTGTGTTTTCTGGTGGTATAGAGACGGAAGTTAAAAAACAAATAAAAATAGGTTCAAATTTCACTTCAGCAACTTGCTAGCTATGTGATCTTGGGTTAAGTCACCCTGTGCCTCAGTTTCTTCCTATGAAGGGGTTTGACTTGACTTACCACAAATTCTCTGTTCTCTCTGTACCCCCATCCCCACCTCTTGAGAGAGGGACAGACAGAGAGGGTTGAATCTAGAAGGATTGAGGGTTTCCTTTTATGGGCCTGGCATAAATTCAAGCCAATCCAGTCACCCACAATTTCTGCAACTTTGTCTGCCCTCCTCAGTGAAGTTGCACCAGGCCCAACAGTGCCAGTAGGCAGAGTGGGCGAGCCCCATCCCCTCCCCAACAGGAAAATTCATACCCCTAGAACAGGAATTCTGAAGTCTAAGATTATGGACAGATTTCAGAGGATCTGTGAACTTGAATGGGAAAAAAATACATATCTTTCTTTTCACTGATTTCTAAATGAAATTTGTCATTTCCTCCTATTATGAATGCAGGCAACAAACTACAGTAGCATCAGCAATTCCTGTGACTTTGTCACCAGCAGAAATCATAGATATTTTCATATCACATTACAGTTGTGGCAAATGTCTCAAAATATCGCTTATATCTATCACTATTCAAAATTACTATAGTTATTAGGCCAACACTAGATTGCACATAATCACAGTCTTCCTGTGTATGATACTCTATTCAATATAATTGGTTTCCTTTGGAAACAAATGGATTTGTAAATCCATTGTAATCTAATTGATTTTATTTTATATATTTAAAAATATGATTCTGACAAAAAATGTTTATTGCAGCTCTTTATGTGATGGCAAAAAATTGTATGCCTGTCAATTGGGTAATGACTGAACAATTTATTTCATTTATTTATTCACTTATTTTTGACATTTTTTTGGTGAGTTTTAAATTCTTTTCCTTTCTACAGCCCCTCCATTGAGAAAACAAGCAATTTGATATCCATTATACATGTGAAGTCATGCAAAACATGTTTCCATATTAGCCATGTCACAAAGAAGCAAGGAAAATGTTAAAAGTGAATATATGTATATATATTTCATTAATATTCACTGTTATGATTATTACATATTTCCCTCCATCCCATTTTCTTTTATTTATCCTTCTTTCTCTTTTTACCCTATTCTTCCTCAAAAGTTAGTTTTGTTTCTGAACACTACCTTCCTTTCTCCCTTTTTTCTCCTACTTCTCTGTTGGGTAACCAATTAATGTTTGCGTATATATTCTTCTCTCTTTTTTACCAGTTCTGATGAGAATCATTTTCAAGCATTGCCTGCCACTGATTTTTATCTCCATTGTAAATGTTTTTCCTCGTGTGCCTTTTGTGAGATAATTTTCCCTTCTCCCAATTTGTTCTTCCTTCACATTCTTTCATAATATTTTGAGATCATCCTAACATAAATAACTAATACCTGTGGCATCTGTTCCTATAGACTTCTTCTAACTGCCTTAATGACAAAATTCAGAGGAGTTAAAAGTTTAAAATTTAAAATTCATACAAGTTAAAAGTTTAATCTTACTAAGTTTCTCTTTCATGTTTCTCTTTTTATGCTTCTCTTGAGTCTTGTGTTTGAATGTCAGATTTTCTGTTTAGATCTGGTCTTTTCATTAGGAGTTCTGGAAAGTCCTTTATTTCATTAAATATCCATGTTTTTTTTTCTCCCGATGTATTATACTCAGTTTTGCTGGGTAGGTTATACTTAGCTGTAATCCTAGCTCCTTTGATTTAGAAATTTCATAAAATCCTCCGCTTCTTTAATGTAGAAGTTGTTAAATTTCGTGTGATCCTGACTGTGGCTTCATGATATTTGTTTCTGTCTGTTTGCTTGCAATATTTTTTTCCTTGACCTGAGAACTTTGGAATTTGGCTATGATATTGCTAGGAGTTTGCATTTGGGATCCCTCTTGGGAAATGTTTGGTAGATTCTTTCAATTTCCATTTTACCCCCTGGATCTAAAATCTAATGTCCTTGTATACAATTAGCTTTTTTGTTTTTGTGACTTTGCTTGTAGATGCTTTTGAATTGTTGTCTTTTCTGAGTTTGTGTCTTGGTCCTCTCTGCCATGATAGTAGCTTTTCATGGTAAAGTTCTTTTTCAATTGTTTGCTTATTTTTCCAGCCCTTTTCTTGACTTTGAACTTTATGTTAAAGTTGGATGGCACTGTCCCAAGCCTTGGGCTTTTTTTTTTTTTTTTTTTGCTGCTGTTTTCAGAGTTAGTTATGGGGGTCTGCAGGTTTTCAAAGTATCCAAGATGATGTGATCCACAGAGAAATGTTGGAAACTCTTCTGGTCTGCACTCTGGTCTTTACCCAGGAAGGGCCCCTGCTTTTCTGCAACCACAGGTGCTAGGACTGACTTTGGCCCTGGAACTGTAAATGGGGCCCTTGCTTCCCTGTGACTCACCTCAAGTATTCATCCCCACCCTGGAAGGAGACCCAGAACTGCCTAAGTCTTGTGCTCACTCTCAGCTCAGGTTATCCTGTAATCTCTTTCTGACCTGAGAACACTTACGTGAGCTCCTACAAAGCAAAGTGAGCAAAACCAGAACAATTTGTGCAATAACAGCAATATTTTAAAGATAATCAACTCTGAAAGACTTAACTCCTATCACCACAACTTCAAAGGAATTCATGATCTAAAATGCCATCTACCTCCGAATCTAGAAGTGATGGACTCAGAGTACAGATTGAAGCATTTTTTGCCTTTTTAAAATTTTTCTTACTTTTTTTAGGGAATATGACTAATTCAGAAATATGTTTTGCATGACTTCATATGTATAATGGGTATTTATTTCTTACCTTTTCAGTAATTGGGGAAAGGGTGAAGAGAGAGAAAATTTGGAACTGAAAATAAAAATAAAATTATAAAACAAAATAAAAACATTATTCTGAAAAGAGTACCAAAGGTTTTACTAGAGTGTCAAGGGGGTCCATTACACAGAAAAGGTTAAAAACATTTTTGTTCTATAGGCATAAAAATCCCCCTCCTCCTTCATAACAACCTCCCAAGGTTTTTGTGAGGAAAGAAATTTTAAACTAAAAGCTCTATGCAAATAAGATATTGTTACCCTTATTCTAGGGCCCGGTTCTTAACCTATTTTGTGTCCTGAACTGCTCTGCCAGTCTAGTGAAGACATTGCTTTCCAAAATCATATTTAAAAATGCATAAAATAAAACACAGAGAATTGTAAAAGAACCAATTATATAGAAAAACACATGCAATTTCTTTTCCCGCGCAAGTTCAACACTCCATAAAATCTGTCCACTATGGTCCTGGTCCCTAGGCTGAGAACCCCTGCTCTAAGAAGAATGATGAGTTAGGCTAATTGACTATAGAATGACTTCACTCAATGATGTGAAACTCATGGCCTGCAAGCCCATATGAGTGTAGGCTTGGCCAGATTAAAAGGTAATTAGGAAATAGTTAACAAAATAAATGAAAATACAATAGAACATAGATAAGGTTAATATCTGGTTCTCTAGATCGATATGTGACCTGCATTGATCCTTATACATTAGATGGTCCAGCGGCCCTGATTCTGTCTGAATGGCCTCACTGCCTTAGCTGATAACAATAGCCAGGCAGCAACCCTGACTTAGTATTGAGCAGGTTTGGTTCTTCGGGCTCTGGATCTGCCCCATCATGATATATTGGACAGAGTGCTGGGCTTGGAGCCGAGAAAACCCGAGTTCAGATCCTAGCCTGTGATATTTAACTGACTGTGTGATCAGGGGCAAGTAAATGAGATGGCCTCTAAGGTCCTTTACAATTCAAAATCTGTGGTCCTTCTTAGCCATGAGGACAAGTGACTCAACCTCTCTGATCTTCTAAGCTTCTGTTCCCACCCCTATGATATGGGGATAATAATTCTTGTATTCCCTTGCAAGTAACCTGTTAATAGAAAAGTGGACTACTTTTTATTCTTGGTCCAGGAAAAATAAGAACTTTTAATCTGGGGCTGTTATTATCTGTGAGTGACATTGCTTTGAGGTTTTGTGGAGCTGTAGCTTGTTGTAGTGGGGAAAAAACTGAACCCTGAGTCAGGAAAGATCTGGATTCAAATCCCACTTCTGATACTGACTACCTGTGTGACCCTGGGGAAAGCCCTTCAACAAACTGAGGCTCAAAGGTAATTGCACCTATGAGCTCAGATGTATGTGAAGGTCTGTTTTTATATTTATTATTTATATATTTATCATTTATTTATTCTGTAGAAATATATAAATATTTATTATAATAGTCCTGGCTTCCTGTTCCCATTAAAGTCCCACTTTCAGTGAGAATTCTTTTCTCTCCTTAATGTCAGTCCATCTGTTGATTATCTTCAATTTATCCTAAGGATTGTATATCTTTGAGCTCCTTGAGAAGCAAGGAATGTTCATTGTGTTTTCTTTTTATTTTAATCCGAACTTAACCTAGGACTTGGCAAATAGTAGCTGCCTAATAAATGTTTATTGCCTGACTATTAATATTATTTGTGATGAGCAGATAAAAGTGTTCCTGACTGGAAGGGAAATATTGCAGTCAATAGGATGGTTTTCTGTATTCTCCTAAAAAGATTTTTAAAGAAAAAAAGAAGAGAAAGGAATAGAAGGGAAAGAACAGGAGAAGAGGCAAGGGATAGGGAGGGAAAGGAAGGATAAAGGGACAGAAGGGAAAAGAGGGGAAAGGAGGGGTAGAAAAAGAAGGGAGAGGATGGGAGGAGGAAGGGAGGGAGGGAAAGGAAAAGGAAATCTGGAAGGGAGGAGAGGAGAGGGGAAATAAACCAAAACAATCAACAGATATGCCTGAAAATGGCTTCCTGAGGAATCGTTTACCAGATGTGTCCTATGTTTAGGGCTGGAAGAGACCTTGGAAGTCACTGAGACAAACTGCCTCATTTCACAGATGGGGAAATAGCCCAAGGGGTACGCTATCCAGGGTCACAGGGTTTGAAGCCAGGTGGTCTTGGTTTTAAGTCCAGCACCCATAGTCATACTCTATCCTAAGAAAAAAGTTTTAATAATCCTTGTGCTTCTCTGAGACTTAACCCCAAGTCACCCTGGTGACACCTCCTGCTTTTCTGTCTTCCCCCCAGAAGGAAAGAGTAAAACAAATGCTAGAGCTCCTTCTCCCTGGCTCCTGGGAGGGGAAGAGGGGAGTGGGGCTTGGGGCTTGCCGAAAGAGCATGATGTGTCTTGAGGATCTGGAAGCCAGAGTGGGATGAATTAAGAGTTTCTGGGAGGAAAACCAGATTGAGTACTGTTGGCAGGAAACTATGGGTGTCTGCGGGGAAGAGTGCGACTTCATGGCAAAGGAAGTGTCAAGCTTGGCATAGACCTGAGGGAGGGAAGGAGGGAGGCAGGAAGAAAAATCACTGAATTTCAAGAGTGAATGTGAGACGCAGAGGAGTTCAGGGAGGCCCGACTCCCAGCAGGGGATCCAGAGGAATGCCACTGCCCCATCCTCCCTGCCTGCAATGGGATGGACCCCCCACTTCTCCCAGCAGGCCGCCCCCCAAACTCCACCAAGTCTGTGGCCTGTGGCTGAGTGTTTCTCCACAGTGCCAATTAACAGCTCATAAACGGCTCTCCAGCCAGCAGACTCGGAACTCCAGGGGCCTAGACAGGTATTTCTGGCAAGGACTGGCCAGCAGAGCACAGTTTTCTGTGGAAATTCTCCCTGCAATCCTGGTGCAGGTGGCGAGTCCCAGGCCTGTCAGTCGTTCTCCAAAATGAAAAGCCAGACCCAGGGAGTTTGTGATGGTTGAGACCCAGCCATGATCTGGAGACTTTTTCTCTTGGTTTCATGCATTATCAACTAAAAGATGACTGAGGATAGGGATCGAGTTTTGGTTTTGTCTGTATACCCCTAGTGCCTAACCCAGTGTCTTCCACATAATAGACATGTCATCAGTGTTTTCTGAATTAAACTATCTGTTCTTTCTCCTCTCCCTCAACCCATTCATCAGTTCTAGGCTGATATTCAGGTCCCAGGCTACCCCCAAGCCACACTCTTCAGAAAAGGCATCCTTCCCTTTGGATGAGGGGAGATAAGGTATTGGAAAGCCCCTGGTCTTGGGGTCAGGAGAATTAGGCTCAAGACAGCTGTTACTGTGGGCCAGTCACATCCCCCTTTGTGTCTAGGCTAATCTAGCTTTCTAGGCCAAAGTTCTTAACCTGGGGTTTGCAGACTTGGGGTGTAAGGTATGTGTGTATGTTTAAGTATGTTTAAGTACACACATATATATCTGTATTTTAATATATTTGATTCCCTTTATAATGATAGGTTTTTTAATTTATTCATTTAAAACGAAGGGTCCGGAAGCACCATCAGAATGCTAAAATTATTCATGACATATGCAAAAATTCAATTCAATAAACATTTATTAAGTGTCAGGCACTGTGTTAAGCTCTCTGCTTTAGGGGTTTTTTTGAGCTCTAACATTCTGTACTTCTGTTGATTGTTAAAGTGGAGCATTAATACTTATACAATTTCCTCCACAGGATTGTTGTAAAAGGCTTGGTAAAACTTAAAGCTCCATTTAACTGTGCCTTGTTAAGAACCATAGCAAAATAAATGGCTTCCAGGGAAGAAGGCCTTTTCCTCAATGTCAGGGAAGCCTGGGGAGTCTTTTCTGCTGGAAGCAGGGTTACATCTCTGCCCCCTCTGATGAGCAAAAGACCCTTGTCCCTGAGCCTCCTGCTAACACTCTGGCTCAAGGAGCTAGGACAGTGCACATGTGAAGTGAAGGAGGAGGACAGGCAAAAGGAGGGTAAGAAGTGCAAGCATCGAGCAAAACTGCTTTGGGCCCCATAGGTGTTTTAATTCGATGAGCCCCAGATAACAAGAGAGCTTTTGAACAGGAGCAAGATCTTGATGAACCAGTAAGGCAGGAGAGTCAAGGAGGTATGGCCAGAGGCAAGCAGCCTCTGCATTCGATCCCAGATTGCCAGGGTTACCCTTGAATGTCTAAACCTCACCTTGACCAGCCCATAGCCCCAGATCCTGACACACCACCGACTTTCCTAAAGGGGGATGGAAGAATACATTGTAGAATGGCTGCAAGTAGCTTTTTGGGAGGACAAAACCCAAAGTACTAAACTGTGCGTGGAAGTTACTAGTTTTGGAACTGACCTATGCATTGGGCAGCTAGGTGGGAGAGCACTGGGTTGGCCAAATCACCCACCCTGTTTGCCTCAGTTTCCTCCTCTGTAAAATGAGAAGGAATGGCAAACCATTCCACTATCTTTGCCAACAAAACAACCCAAAAACCCAAATGGGGTCACAGAGTGAAACACAACTGAACCACACAGATGCATTGACGACTATCTAGTATGCCGCACATAAGGTAGTTGTTTCAAGATATTTTTATTGATTGATTGATTGGATCTGTTAAATCCTTTGCCCTTAAGTAAAAATAAATATGTAGCTTAGCCCTGCCAGGCAGAGAGCATGGATATAGACATAGAAATGTTGGAAAAGTTTGATGTGGGGGGTGAAGAAAAGGAACTAAAATAATTCTTTCCTCATCAACTTTTGACTCCCACTGTCCACCCAAACCCAACTATTCTTCCCACCTTTGAATCTGTCACCTTAAGTTATAGAAAGAAGGCAAGAGAAGAAGAGTAAAAAGAAAATCAATTTCAGGGACAAAGCAAAGTCCAGCTGATGATTTGCTAAATGTAGAAACATGAGGTGAAATAAGATTTAGGAATAAAACAGTAATCCTCATTGTGGGGTGATAGAAAGGACTTCCCACCACTCATAGCTTATAGACACAGGACACATACTTAGTGTGTTATGATGGACAGATTCAACCAATCCATTAATCAGTAAACATTGAGTGCCTAGTTTGTGTACTAAGTTCTGGGCATCAAAAAAAAAAAAAAAACAAAGGCAAATGCCCTTAGCGAGCTCCCAATCTAATGTGCACAATACATTTTTTTATTTTGTCTAGAGTAGTGATCTGAAACCAAAATAAAAATAGGGGCCTTTTATCTGTATAGAAGGATACTTGTGGACCACATATTGACTTAGTCCTAAAATTTAACGTTTTATTAATTTTTAGGTTTTTGTTAAATATTTCCCAATTATATTGTAATTTGGTTGCTGTTTAATCTAGTAATTTTAATCACAGCCCACAGGCAATGTGTTTGACACCTCCAACCTAGAATATGCGGGTCATATGGACAAACTATAGTCCTTGTCAATTAGCATCTATTTTTCTAGACAGACATTGCAAATAGACAGGTTGGGTCCAGAATTAAACAGAAGCAGCAGCATGGGATAAATTGCTTTTGAGAAATTGCAAAGCTCCTTTAATATCCTCATACTTCTCCCGTAAACAAAGGCCTATCTTTTTTTAATACCAATATTCCACTGCTATTTTTATATTTCTTTGAGACAGGGAATACTGCAGTCTCTGAAGTATTAAAAATGAATATCAGTCATAGGGCAATGGAGAGGTGTAAGTAGGTTACATATATAATATAACAACCAAAAAAGGATCCATGCAAGAGAACTGGAGTAAATGATATCATCAAAGATATGCATGATTGAAAAAGAAGGTAGATTGGTCCTGTGATGAACGTGGGCACCAATGAGAGTGCGTGGGCTCTGTCTGGGAGATCCAGATGTCAAAAATAGACTATGTTGGCAAGAGTTGCCAGGATGGATCAACACGCGTGGTTTATGATTTACATCATTGGGAATATCCCTATCAGTGAAGGCCCAGATGCATTTTGAGGGGCTGTTTCCAATGATTTGTTTTTCTTCCTTGTATTCCTTTTTTTATTGATGTTTTTATCTTTTATATCACAGTAATTTCTAGTTATAGTTCTCTTCGGTCCCAATGCCCTTTCTTGTAACAAAAAAAAAAAAAAAAAAATTAAGCAAAAACAATGGACATATTGTTATATCTGTTACTATATGCAACATTCTGCCCCAGTAATCCCCTCACCTCTCTACCAAGAGAAGGAAATTTCTATTATTTGTTCTATGAAATCAAAACTAATTATTAAGCTGACTCATACTTTGACTTCCTTTTAGTGTGGTAGAGAGGTGCTACAGTGTAGAGAGTACTGGGCCTGGAGTCAGGAAGAATTGAGTTCAAACCAGCCTGAGATATAGTTGCTAACTGTATAATCTTGGGCAAATCATTTAACTTTTCTCAGTTTCCTTTATTGTAAAATAAAGATAATAGTAGCACCTATGTCTCAGAATTGTATGAGCATCAAATGAGGTAATATTTGAAAAGCACTTAGCACATTACTGGGCTTATACCCCAAAGAGATACTAAAGAAGGGAAAGGGACCTGTATGTGCCAAAATGTTTATGACAGCCCTGTTTGTAGTGGCTAGAAACTGGAAACTGAGTGGATGCCCATCAATTGGAGAATGGTTCGGTAAATTGTGGTATATGAATGTTATTGAATATTATTGTTCTGTAAGAAATGACCAGCAGGATGAATACAGAGAGGCTTGGAGAGACTTACATGGACTGATGCTAAGTGAAATGAGCAGAACCAGGAGATCATTATATACTTCAACAATGATACTGTATAAGGATGTAATCTGATGGAAGTGGATTTCTTCAACAAAGAGACCTAACTCAGTTTCAATTGATCAATGATGGACAGAAGCAACTATACCCAAAGAAAGAACACTGGGAAATGAATGTAAACTGCTTGCATTTTTGTTTTTCTTCCCGGGTTATTTTTACCTTATGAATCCAATTCTCCCTGTGCAACAAGAGAACTGTTCAGTTCTGCACACATATATTGTATCTAGGATATACTGTGACCTATTTAACATATATAGGACTGCTTGCCATCTAGGGGAGGGAATGGAGGGAGAGAGAGGAAAAAATCGGAACAGAGTGAGTGCAAGGGATAATGTTGTAAAAAATTACCCTGGCATGGGTTTTGTCAATAAAAAGTTATTATTAAAAAAAAGAAAGAAAGAAAGAAAGAAAGAAAGAAAGAAAGAAAGAAAGAAAGAAAGAAAGAAAAGCACTTAGCACAATGCCCAAAGCATAGTAAGTGCTAGAGATTCTCATTCCCTTGTTTCTCCTTTTTAGTTTTTTTAAAAAAAATTGTAATCACATATTTTGCACTGATTCTCCTTATTTCACTCAGACTCAGTTCATACAAATCTTATCATTTAGCAGTTTCATTTAATAAACACGATCAATGAAAATTCATAATATACTCCTGTCTCTTCGTAATACCCATCACTCAATAATTCTCCCTGCTAAAGAGTAGTGGGCAGGGGAGACAGTGGACTCTGGGGGTCGTTTTCATTGTCTTCTATCCTTGTGAATAGAAAATCAGATCATAGGTTTAAGAGTTATCACTTAAAGAGGCTGAACTCCCTTGCCTAAAGTCACACAGCCAGGAAATAACAGAGCCAGTACTCAAAGGTAGACTTTCTTCCAACAGATCTAGTGGTTTGCCTGCTGCACTAAGCAACTTCTCAGGCCCCTTGACTTTACTTCCCTCTGTTCTCCCCTTCTTTGTTCTTACTTTTTTTTTCTTATTTCTTCCTTAGCTACAGAAGATTCAGGGGGCAGATAGAAAGGATGAGGGAGAGAAAATACTCAAAACGGGGACTAAGACAATTACTTTTATTTATTTCTTTTTATTTCTTTATATTATTTTTATTCCTTTTCTCCACAACCAATCACCAAGTGTCTATTAAGCGCCGGGCTCAGAGTGGGTGGGCATTTAATGAATTCTTGTAGACTGGCCTTGCTTTGCCTTCCCTCCTATCTGTCGGGGCAGGGGGAGGGGGGGGGGGGGGGGGGGGGACACTCATAGCGGGCAGAGTCCGGAAAAGCTTGCATTCGCTGAGAGGCGGAAGCTGGGAAGGGGAGCCTTTGGGAGCCTCCGGGACGGTCTCTGGGAGGGCACGTGGTCGGGCAGCCGGACTAGGATAGGCGGAAGCTCGTTTGTGGGGGACTTCACAGGCCAGATAAAGTCTGGGTTTTGCCCCGGGCGCCTGGGAGGTGGCGGGAGGAGGTGGCGAGGGCCCACGTGGCCAGAGCCGCCTCTAAGAGCGCAGCGTGTGGAGGGAAGCGAAACTCGAGGCCGAGGAACCCGTCAGGCCGCCCTGGGGCCCCGGGTGCGGGGAGGAGGGATGCGGGCAGCGGGCGGCGGCGTCCCGGGACTCGCTGCAGGCAGGGGACGGAGAGAGGCAGCCGCGGGGGCGGCGGGGGGCAGGGAGACTGCGGGACGAGTTCCGTTTCCGGCGCGCGGCCTTTGAGGGGCCCATGGGCCTTCCACTTGCCCCGGTGCAGGAGGCCGTTGCTGATGGGGGCTGGGCCGAGCAGAGAGGGCGGGCGGGGCACACCGTTCTGGGAGATAATAATTGGGCCCCTGGGACTTAACGTGGTCACCCAGAGAGCGGAGGGAAAAAGAGATCGCGACGAAGGGTAGCAGCGGAGACAGGCCGAGGGCCCAGCCCAGGGAAGCTTCCCTGGGCTGGGAAACTTCCCTGGGCTGGGAAGCGCGGGGAGACCAGAAAACTAGAAGTCCTGCGGGAGAGCCCTGAAACCCCCCAAGAGCCCATAGCTGCAGCGCGAGCGCTCCACCTTTCTGTGTGTCTCCCTTGGCCAGCCGCCGAAGCCTGTGGACCCTTCTCCGAATAGTTTTGGTGTAGAGATCAAGAGCTGAATCGTCACAAAGGAGATTAGTTAAATTGAAACGCAGCTATCAATTTTTTTAATATTGGTTCATAAAGCCCAGGTTCTTAACTGAGAGAAACACCGCCCCCTCCCCTCCCCCCAATATGTTGAGTGGACTCTCCTGAAGTTTGATGAGAGAATCACTCCGGGTTAGAAGGCACCGGTAGGTTGTTACGTTGAGGAGGGCGGCAGAGAGAGCCTGCACTGCTGATGGGATCACTCCCGGGCTCAGCAGGGGAGGGCACTGATGGGGAGCAGCTCAGCCTCAGGGGCCCACCCCCGTGGGGTCCTGGGCAACCCCTCCTTGCCGAGGCCAGCCAGAAAGCCGCCTTCTGTCAAACCCCTGAGGTTACATTTCCCTATAAATCTGCCCATGCATATGAGCTGAGGCTGACGGGGAGACCCTCAGAGGTCCCCCAGTGCAGAAATCATAATGTTTTGTGTGGCTGTCAGACCTCTCTGGCCACATGGTGAAGCCTGAGGGCCCCTCCCAGAATTATGTTGTGATGCACAACATAGAAGGCACAGGATTATAAAGGAAGACAGCTATATTGAAATGGTTATCAGTATTTTAAAACATTAAGTTCATGCATACCAGGTGAAGAACTCTGAATTCTAGTCAAACCTTTTCATTTTAAAAGAGATACTGAGATCCAGGGAGAAATAATTTGTAAAGAGCTGCAGAGCTGAGACTGATACTCCAAGCTCCTGATTCTCCACTTCGACCCAACAAATGACCATTTTAGCTATTCCTTGTGCCCAAGACTCCTATATCCATCCTTTTATAGATGGGTGTGGGACTGTTCTCCTTCCTATTGAGATCCTTAGTCAACAAGCAATCAGTGAATGGGTATTTCCCAAGTGCCCCATTCGTGCCTGGCACTGAGCTGAGCACCGGGTATACAAGGTAAATCAAGGAATTCACAGGCTAATGGGGGAGACAGTGGTGTCCAAACTGTACACAGGATAACTGGAAATGTGCAAGAGAGAGATTCTCTGCTGAGTGAAACGAGCAGGGCCAAGAGATCACTATATACTTCAACAACAATGCTATATGATGACCAGTTTAGATGGACCTGGCCATCCTCAGCAATGAGATCAACCAAATTATTTCCAATGGAGCAGTAATGAACTGAACCACCTACGCCCAGAGAAAGAACTCTGGGAGATGATTAAAAACCATTACATTGAATTCCCAATCCCCATATTTTTGCCCACCTGCATTTTTGATTTCCTTCACAAGCTAATTGTACAATATTTCAGAGTCTGATTCTTTTTGTACAGCAAAATAACAGTTTGATCATGTATATTTATTGTGTATCTAATTTATATTTTAATATATTTAACATCTACTGGTCATCCTGCCATCTGGGGGAGGGAGTGGGAGAAAGAAGGGAAAAATTGGAACAAGAGGTTTGGCAATTGTCAATGCTGTAAAGTTACCCATACATATAACCTGTAAATAAAAGGCTATTAAATTAAAAAAAAAAAAAAGATTCTCTGGGCTGAAGGGAGACAGGGGAAGACTTCTTGTGGAAGGGGGGATTTTAGCTGGCACATGAGCTCTGGGCTTCTGGGCCTACCCCGTTCTACCATGGAGACCCCCTTGAGGGGCATGCTGAACATTTGCCTGAAATGGAGCTTGCAAATTCCCTCCTCCATGGGCCTGGAATGTATTTGTATTTGGAGGTTTTCATACTCTGTTTCAGGTGTTAGAAGCGACTCTCACAGACCAGGAGTCAGGCCGTGGTGAGCAGGATTGTAGCCCAGGGGGTATAGAACCCAGCCCTGCACGGAAGCCTTGAGAAGCCAGGTGCTGGGGACTGGGGTTTTAGGGAGTAGGGAGCACTTAGGGGGGAGGGGTCTTGTTTGTTTATTTTTAAAGACTTGGAACTGAAACTGTGCTCTCTGCACATTATAAACTGACTGAAGTTGTGCAGGGGGGAGGGACATTTTGTCTACCATGTGTTAGGATGAGTAAATTTGCAAATTGATAATTACACCTCTAGAAATAGATATTCCTTTGAAAACAGTCCTGTGTGTTACATGTCTAGACTTTTTATTTGCGTATCCCTATATACTTTACGTCCACCCAGTAGATTATAAACTTCTAGAGGGTAGGAAATGTTTCATTTTTGCTTTCAAATCCCCAACCGCTAATACAGTCTCTGGCACATATAAGGATTTATTAGTTGTTTGTCAATGGGATTGGTTTGGATTGGAATAGATTGGAATAGCTTGGTTTGGCTTGGCTTGGACTGAATTGAATTCCGCTGAGGCAACCAGACCTGAGCTCTTGATCTTCAAGGCTTAGCAAATACTGCAGCTAATTAGAATGGTGTTCCCAAGTGAGTAGAATGATACAGCCGCTGTTTTTAATTCGGGCATAGCATTAAAATAAAAAACAAAAAACAAAACAGTTACCTCCACCACAGCACCTTCCAGGCACTTGGTGCTCGCTCAGCCTTCCCTCCACCCAAAGCACTTCGCCTTTAAACTTTGGGTGGCCCCACTGGCAGAGTGTTCCAGTGTCCCTGGAGGACTGTCAAAGGCCTAAATTTAAGGATGAAGGAAGGAAAAGTTGAGACACATTAGCCACGTTTTACAAAGGGTCTCTGGAGGGGACTGATCTTACCACTACAAGGAAACAAAAATCAAGACACAAGTGATCAGAATTCATTATTAGGAGACAGGAGGGTAATAAAGTGAGAAGGCCTTGAATGAATGGTAATTATAATACAGTAATTGCAGTTCTAATCCTCCTTACTTTTCAAAGTTTTTCCTCCCTATGGCTATCCTTTACTTTTAATAACTCATGTCACACTTTAGAGCTCATCCGTTTATGTGTGAGAGAGAATTCTTTTTAAGAACCTTTGATTTCCCAATCAAGGCAGTTAAAATTAGATATATAGGTATATATAGGTAACTGTATATAGGTGTATATATATACCTTTTATATAGGTAACTGGTGTGTGTGTGTGTGTGTGTATGTGTGTATGTATGTAGGGGTGTACAGAAACTGAGGGAAATTTAAATATTCACTATGTGCTGGGCACTACTATAAGTGCTGAATATTCAGCATTTGGGCAATCCCTACCCTCAAGGAGCTTACATTCTAGGAGAGGAAGTTGAAAAGCAGGCTTGGGGGGAAGGTGCATGATTAGGACTACATGGGGTGGCTTGGGGTGTCACAAGCTGGTCCTTTTCCAGAAGGCTGGTGTGGAGGAACTCGGCAAAGAGAGAAAGAGGCCTGAGGAAGGGAGGCTCTTTATCAGGACAGGAGGAGGATACTGGGATGAAGTTGGAGATGTGGTGTGAGATGCTAAATTATTTCCTCAGTGTCCCTCAATGGTAACAGGTCATTGATGTGATCTGGCCCTGATGCAAGCTCCTCTTCAGCCTTCACCATTATTCATCTTATTCTGCTCAGGTAGTACTTACTACTACAATAGGCAGCACTATCACAAGAGGCAGCTTGGGATTGTGAATCCCATTCTGGCTTTAGAGTAAAGAGAGACCTAGCCCTCTGTGTGACCTCAGTTACATCAATTAACCTCGAAGAGCTTCCATTTTTTTATCTGTAAAATGGGCATAATAGATGAACTACCAAAGGGGTTGGTATAAAAAAAAAAAACCCTTGCATAAGAAACTAAACATAGACAAATATTTCACACCATTTACCAAGATAAAGTCAAAAGGGATGCACCTAGATAAAGATTTTTCAAGAAATTTAGAACACAGAATATACAAGAGGCTGGAACCAGAAGCAGCTTAAAATTTGCCGACTCTCATTTGGCAAAGGAGAAAAATCAGGGTTGCAAGAGGCAAGATGATTTGACCTTACTGGTACAAAAGCCACAAGTGATCAGAATTCATTGGTTAGTCTGGAGGGTAATAAGATGAGAAGGCCTTGTTTGAATAATAACAATAATGCCTTGCAATCCTAATCCTTTTTACTTTTCAAAGTTTTTCCCCCCCTGTGGCTATCCTCTACAATATCACAAACTAAGTGGCAAAACAGAAATTTAAATCCACTTTTTTCTGACTCTAAATCCAAGTCTCTTTCCTCTATCCAGTCTATGCCAAACTTTTATCAACTTAAAAAAAATGGATAATTATATTTCAATATTATTTCTTTTGTGATACTACAGGAATGCATAGGTTTAACCATACTACCAAAGGGATTATTACAATAACATATATACATTTTTTAAAAACCGTGCATAGATGCCTGCATCATATTAAGTGACTCCCTTTCTCCATGCTTTCCCCATTAAACCAAACTAAGGACTCAGCAATGTGTGTGGCTCTCTAGTTGGCCTTCAGGGATGCCATTCAAGAGTGATCTTAAAAAGTTACCAAACCGTGCATAATCTTTGACCAAGTGTTGCTACTGGGCTTATATCCCAAAGAGATCTTAAAGGAGGGAAAGGGATCCACATGTGCAGAAATATTCGTGGCAGCCCTGTTTGTAGTAGCCAAAACTGGAAAATGAATGGATGCCCATCCATTGGAGAATGGCTGAACAAGTTAAGGTGTATGAATGTTATAGAATATTATTGTTCTGTAAGAAATGATCAGCAGGATGATTTCAGAAAGGCCTGGAGAGACTTCCATGAACTGATGCTGAGTGAAATGAGCAAACCCAGGAGATAATTGTACAGGTAACAAGATTATAAGATGATTAATTCTGATGGACGGGACTCTCTTCCACAATGAGATGTTGAGACCAGTCCCAATGATTTTGTGATGAAGAAAGCCATCTACATCCAGAGAGAGGAGTGTGGGTTCTGAATGTGGACCACAAAATAGCATTTTCACTCTTTTTGTTGTTTGCATTTTTTTTTTTTTTTTTTGCTTTTTGATCTGATTTTTTTGTGCAGCAAGATAATTGTATAAACGTGTGTGTGTGTATATATATGTGTGTGTGTGTATATATATATATATATATATATATTAGATTTAGCATATATTTTATATGTTTAACATATATTGGATTACTTGCCATCTAAGGACGTGTGGGTGGGGGGAAAGAGGGAAAAAAAGATTAAAAAAAAAAGTTAGATTAAAAACAGCTCTAAAACAAAAAGCATGATCTTGAGTTTTCTTCTTGAGTCATCCCTAGGCAATCTAGCTCACTTAGTTCTGCGTGGCCCCTCGGAAGAGACTTTGAACATATTTCTCCCCCAGGTGGCAGATACCCGATAGCTGTGGAGGCGCCCTACAGAAATCTTCGCTTTGCTTTGCTTTGCTTGGCCTGGACCTATCTGGGAAGTTAGCTGGTTTGGGAGCTCTGCATCCAGCTTCGTCACTCGCAGAGCTGGCATTCCAGGCTGGTGTCCAGGGGGCCAAGAGAAAACTTTCTTCCTTCTTCCTACTTCCTTGTCCAACAAGGCTCCCATCACCCCAAACAAGCCGCCATGAAAAAAATCTGGTTCCTTTGACATATGCTCCCCCTCCCTCACACGGAGTGAATCAAAAATATCCCTAGTGGCCACTTGACTTCAGTCTTTTTTGTTGTTGTATTTTTGCTTTGAAGAAGGAAAAGGCAAAAACTTCATGGCATAAAAGTAGAAATGACAAGATGGCAATCCAATTATAGAACTGAAGTCTGGAGAAAAGCCCCAGACATGGAAGGGCTTAAAAAATATTGTAGAAAGCTGTTTTTCTAAAAACAGGTTTTGTGGCACTGATTTACGAGGCTTGAAATTTCTCCTTTAAAAAAAATAAGTGCATTAAAAAAAATTTTTTTTTTCCTCCTTTGATTTTGATCAGTTGTCTTAAAGACTCCAAGGGAAAACCCTTTGGGAATGAAGGCTGTAAAATGGTGATGAGAGACTGGAATGACAAGATTTAAAAAAAAAAAAAAAAAAAAAAAAAAAAAAAGGAAGCTTCAATCCCCACAACCCAGAAAGCAGCTGCATGTAGCATAGAAGTAACTACCCTCCCTGAGCATTATCACCCATTACCCAGGAGTTAGAGAGAAAAGATGGTGCCCTTTGTAACATGAGCTTTTAATCCTTTATGACTTAAAGAGACAAAAAGGAAAATTAGGGAGAAATAAACCACCCTCCACCCACCTTATCATTCCAAATCTCTATCTCACAGGAAAATTTCAAGACTAAGCTTTAATTGTATGATGTGATTTCAGCAGAATTTGTATTGTCTTCATGGATGAAAATCACAATCTTCCTATGTCATAGAAAATGACTGTGCATTATTGGGCCCCCACCACAAACTGGCCATGCTTTTGGGGGTGGACCTTTAGTCACAGACCTTCAGATGGCATATGGGGATGGTCAAGCCCACGTGGGAAGCTTTTCGACTTCAGTAGGACGTCAGTAAATTTGCCCTAATTTGACAGTACCTTCCCAATTATCTTTAAACCATGATGAGACCTCAGAGGATGACATTCAATAGTCTTCAAAGGCAATTCTATCAATTTAGTGTCTCCTTACCATTGAAAGGCACCTTGGTTTATCAGTAATTTGTGCAAAGGGATGATTCACATATTATTTTTATTTTTAAAGTTTTGAAGACCATTTCATTTTGAGTTTCGCTAGGTTTCCTAGTTTGTCTTATTGATTGTATCAGAAGCCAATTGGGAAAAGGAGTCCTGCTTCCTTCCTAGAAATCTGAAGTGTGGTTGGACTCCAGCCTAGAGCTCTAACGAGGA
This sequence comes from Sarcophilus harrisii, assembly GCF_902635505.1. NCBI lineage: Eukaryota > Metazoa > Chordata > Mammalia > Dasyuromorphia > Dasyuridae > Sarcophilus > Sarcophilus harrisii. Next base: position 52,048,790 of record NC_045431.1, read on the forward strand.
ATTCTCCCACTGTTTGGATGGAATGTGTAGGAGCCTCATGTGCTCCTACACCAGAAACAGGCAGACCCTCCCCAGAAAGAACAAGGGACCTCATATAGCACAGCCTTTGGTCTTTACCTCGCCTTCTTGCAGGGTTTGGGTAAGGGTAACCCTCCATGGTGATTCAGTGATGATTCAGTGATGAGACGTCTGGGGTAGTGGGATTAGGTACTACCTGGGTGGGAGAGAAAATGCATCCTATTGATATTAGTAGACAAAGGCCAGATCCTTATCACCTCACCCAAGTGAGATCTCTGCCCTGGACCAAGTCTGTAAATTGGCTAAGATTTCGGTTTTACAAAGCTCAACCGTTTTCTCATTTGGCTCCAGTCATATCTCTAACTAATGAGCTGATCAAGAATGTCAGTGACAGATTCTTCCGAATTGGATATGATGAAATAAGATTAGAGATAACCATTCTTTCTGATTCCATGTCTGTCCATCCAGCAACGTCACGTAACAAATGTCAGGTGTGCTAGATCCTGGGCCAGGAGGACAGATCAAAAAATCGTCCCCGATCCCCAGGGGCTTCTATTCTAATGGGAGAAAACAGCGTGCAAACTGTGAATACAGACATGATAATTTGAGGAGGAGAACATTAATAGCAGGGTTTGTGCAAGCCAGGCTAGTGATTCTGGTGTATCAATGACACTTTATCATCGTCAGAATGGGAAGCTCACACAGTCTCTTAGTGAAAGCGGGAGGCAGACCATGAACGCTTGATGGGGGTCACCTTCCTCAGCACTCTGGTCCGTTCAGGTGTGTCACTCTCACTTGCACCTATCCTCGTGGCCTACAGACACTGGGCATGGTGCTATCATCAAACACAAAGTAAAAGAAGCAGAAAATCGCTGGTGCACTCAATCTGCTTCTCTGGGCACAGCTCAGGAACTCAGAAGCAATTTGGCTAATCGAATCCTCATTCTGCAACTCCTGTCAGAATGTGGGGTTGTTCTTGGGACAACTCTTTGCCATTCTGGTAAGTCCCTTATCCTTCACAGAAATCTAGGACTATCCTTTCAAAAGAAAAGTAAATATACTTTGGAATCTTGTGAACAAACAATCCCCTTTGTGACAGGATGTATTGCAATGTCAAAAGAAACTGAGCAAGACAGAGATTAGAGACCAATTCAATAATTTATTAAATGGAGAGAAATACTGGCACCAATGGATCCCAGGGCTAGACTAGACTATCATCTCAAAGGGTCTAGCCCGAGTACTGGACAGTAAGCCTTTTATGGAATAACATTAACAATGACATAATGCAGATACCTAGGTGGGGATAGCCTCATAGATGGAGGTTACTGATATTCTAATGACATTAAAGAATGTCTATAACACCTTTATCTCAACCATTAAGAGGGGACGGTCATAACCTTAAGGCAGAATACGAAATAGGACAAATGGAGGAACTGGTCACCCCATTAAAAGTGACCTTTGTCATTACAGTATGTTGTCAAAATAACTCTAGTTTTGCTTTCTAACTAGATGCTACTCAGGAACTTTGGAAAAGTTTATGTCAGAGAGGATAGTTCTTGGACAATGTTTATGAACCATTAATTCTTGGGTGGAGAAAAGGGGATTTTGAATTACTTAAGCATTGCAATCCTGGCCTTCTAACCAAAGGAAGGGAAGTTCCTCCACAATGTCATTCTGAGAGGTTGCCTCTGGGGTAATCCCAAGTTTGAGAATTCATATGTCAAACTTTCCAGAGAAAGAAAAGGATTTCCTGATGCATATGTTTCTTCCATGGTCTTCATGAAAATTATCAATGTTCACAATGCTTCCATTTCAGTGGCTTGAAAAACCTGGTTTTGGGATTGTGCCTCTCAGATCACCTGAAAATACATGCGACTGCCACATTTCTTTCCATTTCTTGGGTGGGAGGTAGAGAAGAAGTCCTCTATCTCCCTATTATTACATCACCTTTGCTGTGCCCTGAAAGAAAGTCTTAAGGGAAAAGGTGAAAGATTCCAAAAGAAAGAATTAACAGGTGAATTGCTTTTATAGACCAGGGAGAAGAACAGTTTCATTCATGAAGATACTCAGCCAGAGGAAAACATCTTGTTATATTAACTCCTTTTCTTTTATTTTTCTCTTCAGGAAAATTTCAGATCTGTTATCTGTTGTATTAACAGTGATTAGAGCCTCTGTTAATTGCTCAAGCTCCTGTAGGGTTAAAATCCCATCTTTCTCTGTCTCTCTCTCTCAACATGCCTAATTTTGTTTTCTGGGAAGTAAAAGAATTGTAAAGGGGTTCATTATTTGGAGGATGCAAAGGTATCTTTTGACAGGTCAATCCCACATCAGCCGTAACTTTTGATGGGTATAGACTGGTGTGCAGAGAGACGAGGATAAATTTCAGAACTCCTGAGCAATAGGACTTGAGAGAGGGAAAAAGAAACACCAGGGAGCAGTGCAAGCCCTTAACGTGTATGAATTGTTTCAATTTTGTCCTTGTATCGCTGATGTCTAGTACAGTTCCTGGAACATAATAAGTATTTCACAAATGGGTATTGATTGATTGATTGAATCTTCTATCGAAGCTGCCACATAATTGAATCCAAGACTTCAAGAAACTGTGATAATTCAAATTGTAACTGTCATAGTATGTCAGGGCTGGAAGGGACCTCAATGGCCACTGGTTCTATCTATACCAGAATAAGAATTCCCTACACAGAACTCTACACCTGGCCAAGTGAGGAGAAACTCACTCTGTTCCAAGGCCACTAATTTTACCTTGGGATGGCCCTAACTAGTAGAAGTTTGTTTTTCCTATGTTACCAAGTCTAGATTTGCTGGTTTACATCGCCATTCTATTGCTTCTCATTCTATCTTCTGTGTCCAAGCAGAAAATGTTTAATTATCCCTCTTCCATATGCAGCCCTTCAAATAGTTGAAGGCATCTGTTATACATCCTTCCAATTTCTTTTTCTCCCAGTAGATCATCTTCCGTTCCTTCAACCTATTCTCCTTTGTTATAAGCATATAAACTCTTGTCATCCTGGCTGCTCTCCTCTAGATTCTTTCCAAACTACCAGTCTCTCTCAAATGAAATGCAATATTTTAGATATGGGCTGAGTAGAGAGAGCAGTAAAACAGGGAGTATCATCTCCCTAGTCTCGGCCATCATTCCTCAGATTGTCAGATATGGGTCAAGAGGACTAGGGCTTAGTTCAGAAGCTACTTGAAGACTATCACCTGTTCTCTGTCTGAGTTCTACATGGTTCTCCCTGAAGGGATCATTTCATTTTCATGAGCAATAAAACTAATCAGACACATTTTTCGAATGAAAAGGAACATGGCATTTTGCATGTAATTGCAGAGTAGGCTAGACATGCAGATTTAAAGAGAAAATAAAATCGTCCTTGCTTTCAAAATAAATTGTCACGACAGAATCATAAAGCCTTATTTCCTGAAAGCAAAGGGCCATTGAGAAAAGAACACTCATGTGCCCATCATCTACCTGTGTGGCGGCACGTAGGGACAGGAAGAGCTAAGAAAATCAGAATGGGTAATGGAGGATTTCTGAGCTATGGAGTATCTAAGATTCCTTGGAGATAGATGAATTTTCTTTTCAGGCTTTTCTCTTCTGCATGTCCTCATGTTAGTTACCCCACCTCTTTTAGTCAGTGATTTATTCCATTATTGTATATCTTCTAAAGGGATACTTGGGGCCATGGGGAGAGAAAAATCTCACTCTTCCTCATAAATCTGACCAAGCTTCTTTTACCAGATGTAGCTTTTGAACCTGCAAATACTGAATGGAGCAGGAAAATCCTGTTACAATCAATCAATCAACGTGTACTTCTTAAGCATCTACTATGTGGTGCTATTGTACTAAGTGCTAGGAATACAGATGAAAAAGCAAAGCAATCCCTGCTCTTGAGGAGTTTACACTTTTTGTGGAATTACAAATGCAGTTCACAGATAAGTAAATATAGGCTATGTACAAATAAATACTAAGTGATGGGAATGGGGCATATTAATAGCCCCATTAATAGGGAAAAAACACTCAAACTGAACATCTTAGACAGCTAAGAGTTCTAAAAAGTGGCTGTGAGGAGAGTTTCAGGAACAGGAGAAAACTTGTGACTTTGCACTCTCGGTGCCTAGCTCCTAGTAAGTACTTGACAAGTGCTTATTGATTACTTTTCTGACTGGAAGATGAAAAATGGAACATCAGGTGTGGAGCACAACAAAAGTAAGATAGTTTGGCTGAAGGATGATGTGCATGATGAAGGGTAATATGTAAATAACCTGGAAAAAACAGTCAATCCAGATTGTGAAAGACTTTGAATGCCAAAAGGGGCATTTGTGTTTTATCCAAAAGGCCACAGAAAGTCACTGAAGCTTCTTGAGCTGGGTAATTAATTGGTCAAACCTTGTACTTTAAGAATATCCATTTGGCAGCTATGTGGAGGATGTGCTGAGGACAGGCTGGAGAGAGAAAAGATTAGTGCAAGGACCTCAAGGCAAAAGCTATTACCATATTCCAAACCTAGGAGGGGTTGTAGCTTGAGATACATATGAAAGAGATGGAGGAAGTAGAGTCAACAAGATAGGGCAACTGTTGGGATTCGGAGGTTTGAGAGTGGAGAGTTAAAAATGATTCAATTGCAAATCTTGGTGACTAGAAGAATGATTATTGATCTTGACAGAAGTATGGAAGTTAATAGGAGTGCCTTTAGGGAGAAAAATAATGAATTTGGTTTTGAATATGATGAATTATAGATGGCTATGGGACATGAGAGTGGAGATGTCCCTCTTGCAATTAAAGATATATACTGGAGTTCAGAAGGGAGATAAAAGCTGGATATTTAGATCTGGAAGTCATTAGCATAGATAGAGTAGTTAAATCCACTGTAGTTGATGAGATCACTGAGAGCACAGGGGATAGAAGAACCTTGGGGTATATTTATACTTAGTGGGTGGATAAAAATCTTGCCAGGGAGAAAGAGGAAGATCAGTCCTTCAGGTAGGAAAAGAACCAAGAAAGAGTAATATCAGGAAACCCCAAGGAGGAGAATATTCAGAAGGGAAGGTGTCTCACAGGGCCCCAAAGCTGTAGAAAGATCAAGAATCAGGAGGAATGGGAAAAGTCATTAGCAATAACAAAAATGATGGCGATTTTGGAGAGAATTGCTTTCCTTGAAGAGTTGGGACAGAAGTCAGTTAGATTGTTAGGGATTAATAAGCGCAAGGTTGCTGGGAGTTGAAAGCAAGTTGACTAGATCAAGGAAGAAAGATTGGGTGCATGCTGAAGGGATTAGTAAGGACAGGGGTGGGGTGGGGGGGTGGGGGTTTCTGATCACCTTGTTGGCCAAGCAACCCTGCCTTTCCTCTCCAACCTCCTCTAACTTTGCTACTGCTGCACAGAGCTCCTCCACTGACCCCATGCTCTCCCAACAAGGCCCCTCTTCAAGTGCAGGGGCCATGGCTGCCTTTCCTTCTGGGGACAGGGGCCATTTGTAGAGGGGAAAGACATGAAGGGAGTGACTGCTTGTCCAATTTGCAACCCTGGGGGGAAAGCTGAGACGTTCCTGTCTATCACAGTGGCAGGCATGTGCAGGCACTTAATAAATCCTCCTTGATTAATTGATTAAATTACATATTCAGGTTACAGAAAAGTCCTTGACAGACTAGACGGATGAACCTAATCTAATAAGATACAATTTAATAAGGGCAAATGTAAAATGTGCACTTTGGTTCTGAAAGCTCATTTTATAAGATTATGGCCTAGGACCAGGCAACAGTTCCTAGAAGATCTGGGAACTTTAGTGGATTCCAAACTTGGGAGAAGTCAGCAGTGTAAAATGAAAATACTGTCTTGTCGTTATATACGGCAACAAGATTATGCGATCATCAGTTCTGGTGGATGTGGCTCTCTTCAACAATGAGAACAATTCAGGCCAGTTCCAATAGTCTTGTGATGGAGAGAGCATTCAGAGAGAGACTGTGGGAACTGAGTGTAGACCACGACATAATATTTTAGCTCTTTTTGTTGTTTTTTGCTTGCATTTTATTTTGCTTCTCTTTTTTTCTTGTGTGGCACAATATTTATATAAATATATATACACATATGGGATTTAACATATTTTTCTTCCATGTTTAATATATATTGAACTACTTGCCATCTAGGGGAGGGCTGTAATGCCAGAGAAACTGAAGCAAGATAGAGATTAGAAAGTTTTTAATATTTTATTTGAGAGGGAGAGATTGTGCTAGGGGCATGCTGCCCCCAGGGCTGATGTTTAAAACATCCAGCAACCAATGTTTGCTTCCCATGAAGTATATATACACGTGTCTGCAAACACTAGAGGGTAGACTGAGGCAGGGGTCAGAGCACTGAGAGCGGGAAGGGACTATCAATCCTGTTCTGACAGGATTGGGGGGAAGCACTGGACACTCTGTTAAATAGGCAAGGTCTGGGGTCATGATGTCTAAGATAGAAGGTCTTTCTACTTATTTGGATCATGATGATTAGAAGAGAGGGGTGATGTTGCAGGATTGAGCAGAACTGAGGGTTAAACTTGGAAAACTTGGAAAACTTCAAGCACGTTCTGGTTAACAAATTGGTGAGTACCTTGTAGATGAAGTTCCTATCCCATGAAACATTATTGTTGGCCACTGTATGCCCGGCCAGTGTGCTGGGAATTGGGGATGCAAAAAGAGGCAGAAGCCAGCCCTGCCCTTAAGGAGATCACACTCTGTGGGGGAGACAACATGCAAACAAATGTATCCCAAGCAAGATCTATGAAGGATAAGTGGAAGTGGCAGGAAGGGAAGTGCTGGAATCAGGAGAAGTGGGGAAGGTTTGCTGTCACAGATGAGATTGTAATTGGGATGGAGAAGAAGGCGGGGAGGCCAGGAGTAAGAGCAGCAGAGGGGGGAGGGGGGCTGGGAGTCACAGCGGCAGGCCCGGCAGGATGCACAGCCAGAGAAAGGCCCAATGTGGCTATGGCTGCACAATTGTGAGGCTGCGCTCTGGTGCTCTGAGAGCGACCGGAAAAGAGTTACTGGACCTGATGGGAAGGAGGAGGGCAGGAGGAGAAGAATATGGTTACTAGGACAGCAGCACTGTGGGGCATACGGGGCAGGCTCAGTTCCGTTCAGCGGTGCAAGGGCTTAAGGCAGTTCTGAAAGATGCAGGACAGAAAATGCCAGAGAAAGAACAGCCGAGGCTTGGGTGCAGATCCAAGCACGCTGCCTTTCCTTGGGTTGTCATTGCTGTTTTCTCATGTTTTCCCCTTTTGTTGTTTCTTCTTTCACAACACTGCTATAGGCTTAACATGATTGCACAGGAATAACCTATTTTTTTTTTTCCTGAAGCACTTGGGGTTAAGTGACTTGCCCAGGGTCACACTTAGGAAGTGTTAGGTGTCTGAGGTTGGCTTTGAACTCAGGTCCTCCTGACTTCAGGGCTGGGGCTCTACCCACTGCACTACTCAGCTGCCCCTAACCTATATATTTTTGCTGCCTTGGGGGAGTGAAGGGGAGGGAGAGAGGGAGAAAAATTCAGAATTTAATATCTAATTGAAAAAACAATACTAATTCAAGGAAAGAAACTAAGAAAGGGACAAAGAGAAATGCCCAGGGCTGAGAGATGGAGGGTTTTCCACCTAGAACTGCCAAGAAACCAGTATCCCTGGATCAAAGCGCACCTGTTGGCAAGATGTGAAAAGACCAGAAAGTGTGTGCGGGGGTAGATTAAGAAAGACCCAGTGCCAAATGGAGCATTCTGTGTTTGATGTTGGCAATAGTTCTAGAGTTTATTGGGGGGAGGGGGCTGAATTGATTATCCCTGCACGCTAGGAAAGTTAGTGCAGTAGTGGAAGAAAGGGTGGCCTGGAGTGGGAGAGACTTGACTAGCTCACCACCAGGAGGTTACTGAAGAAGTCCAGGCCTGAGGGCCTGAATAAATGTGAGAGGAGAGAAGGGAGCCTCTCAAGATGGTGCAAAGGAGAAAGACATGGGCAGGCTTTATCAGTGGCGGGATGTGGAGGCGCAGTGAGGGGTGTGAGGAGCTCAGTATGACACTAGGGTTTGAGTTGGAGATCCTGGGAAGGTGGTATTGCTCTCTGCAGCAATAGGGAAGATAGGAGAGTGAAAGGGATTGGGGGAGAAGGTGAGTTCCGATTTGTATATACTGAATTTAATATTTCTCTGGACAGCCAGTTGGAGATGTCTGGCAGAAAAAAGGAGACATGAAAAAGCAAAGAGATTTGTTCTGATAAGTGGATTTCAGAATTCTTGGACATAGAGATGGTACATTTGTCATATTCAGATATAATGACTGTGACCGCTGAGTTCTCTCCCAATTCTGTGATTCTGTGATCCTATGAAAGTATGACAGCTTTGTGAATATACTATAGGGAGAAAAATGGAATTATGATTCCTCTGTTCTTCCCATCCTCACAATAATAATAATTATTATTGTAATTAACAATGACAATCATTGTTATAATTATCATTTTTAATAATCATTATTATAATCATTGTTATAGCTAGCTTTTATGCAGGGTGCTCCAAAAGTTTTAGGGTTTATTTTAAGCTTGCATTTTGTGAAAGATTAAAATGATTCTAAGATTTTTGGGACACTCTCTATATAGCTTGAAGATTAACAAAGTATTTTGAAAATACCTTATTGATTCTCACAATAACCCTCAAAGGTGGATCTACGATTATCCCATTTTACAGATGATTAAACTGAAGCACAGTGGTCAAATGACTTGCTCAGAGTCACAGAGCTAATAAATGTTAAAACAGCAATCAGGTACTTTATTTTAAAAGAGCTATTAGACAAGAACCAGATAAAATAGTTTTTTGTGCAGTAGAGTTTGTTGTAGACAATTTGTTATTACCAGATAAACAAAGCATAGTTTCATCTGCTAAAACATGAACACAGTTCTTTGTTATATAGAATGATTCTTGATAATGGTTATGTTGTAATTATACCTGCTTTTATTTTGGAACTAAAACTATGCCTTCACAGCGTCTTTACAATTACTTTGGCTGATATGGGAATGTCTGGGCTGTGAGTTTTATATTTAGAAAAGTATCCAAGTCTAAAAAAAGCAATCCACTCAAAAAAATGTTATTTCCTGGTATCAGTGTCTTCATATGAGAATTCTGAATTACTTAAACAAACATCATATCTCCCCTCAAGTATTTTTCCCTTAGCATCACTATCCTTATTTTTCCCCTCTGCTAGAATTTTTAGACATGGAAGGAAATCTAGTAAATATTTTCATATTACAGAATAGGAAACTGAGACCCAGAACTATTAATTGACTTGCCAAGGCCATTAATTACTTAGTGGTTGCCCCAGAAACTCAGCTATGATATTCTGTATCTAATAATCTTTTTAGTACATCACATTGATAGCTTATATTACATTTTGGAAATGCTATATTTTAATTTAAATTTTGTGAGTGACAGTAACATTTAGACCCATTAAGCTTAGGTAAAAAAGAGGCTGTTTATTTCTTTATTATAGGTACTTTGCTTGAAAGTAGAGTAAGATGTCACTAGATTTCAAATTTAGGGTTAGAAGGGCCCTTAAAAGTTATCTAAACTGGACACTCATGAATATACTTTCTTTTACTAATATATACTTTCTTGAACTGTTAATTTGTTATTATATATTTTGACTCCTCCCTGATGTTCTGCTGGGCACATGACTGTTTTCTTTATGTCGTTTTATTTTGTTTTGTACTCTTTTTCTGTTTTTTTTTTTAATAAAATATTTCTTTTAAAGTCATCTAGTCCAACCTTCTCATTTTACAGAAGAAGAAATGACCCTTTGGAAAGGTGAAATGACTTGTTCAAGGTCACATAAATAGAAAATGGCAGAACCAAGATTCAAATCCATGCCCTCCTACACCAGACCCAGAGTTCTTTCCACTTCACACATCACCTCCAGTTTCACACTTCTCATCCACACTAGTCAAAGCTCTCTGTTCTGGTTCAGCTTTCCTCTCTATACCGCCCCCAGTCCAAAGAGCAGACTGCACCCACAGATGGAGCCTTGTGGCAATACTAAAGTGTTACATCACCCGTCACTAAGGAAAAGAATGCAAATTTCTTCGGTAATAATTGTATTTCACTACAAATTCCCAATGACTGGTTTTGCTATTTCCCTTCCCCCCCCCCCCCCCCTTTTTTTTTTCTACTTGTGATGCTATCATTTTTGGTGGCAGTTGATTACTTTCAGGGAGATAGACAATATGGAGACTAAAAACAAAACAAAGAAGAAACCAGATTTGCCCATTGGATAGTCAGAATGGCATGGGGTGGGATACAGTCATCACTGAACTGGAGAACTCTTACAGATCAAGCGCGATTCAGTTGGGATGAATTTACCAACATTTATCAATTGTCTATTATATGTCAGGCACTGTGTCAAGCCCTGGGGTTTACAAATGAGAAAAAGAAAAATAGTTCCTGCTCTCAAGAAGCTAACAGTCTAACTGGAGAAGACAGCACGAAAGGAAACTGAAAAGCTGGATGAGGGTGGGGGAATGCCAGTGAGTACAGTGTGAAGGGACGCAGTGGAGTCACCAAGAGGAGCCCCTGAGAGAGCACGAGGAATTACCTGGAAATTTTAGCTCTACCTTCCAGTCCTCCAATCAGAGAGGAGAGGCAACTAGGGGAATTCCACCAGCAATGGGAATCCAGAACTGAATCAGTCTGCAAGCGGCTGAGATTTCAGGGGATCAGTTTGTCCCAATGGATGCAAGATGTTCCCTGGGGGAGTGGGAAAGCAAAGTGAACTGCTTTCCTGGAAGAAAGGCTAATGAAAACTCTGTTTTTCCCGATTAAGCTATGAGCCTCCTTTGTCTTTATCCCATTTTCTGAGTCCTTATTCTGGATCATCTGGAATTTGACTATATCTACCACAGATATACCCTTCTCCAGTCCAGATGAACAAAGTAGGAGGGGTTGCATGGCATCCAGGAAAAGAGTGATGATGATGCCTTGATTATGTGGTTTGTGGTCCAAAAGTCCAGGATTCAGCAATATTTGTAGCCCACTGAAGACTAGCATGTTTTTCCCCCTCAATATTTTTTTTTCCTAAACAAAAGTTAAAAAGCTAAATTTAATCAGGATTACTAAACACTTTTTAAAAGATGATGTATTATGAGAAGGAAAGGAAAGGAAAAGAAAGGGTAGGAAAGGAGAGGAAAAAGGAAAGGAAAGAGAAGAGTCAAGATAGTTTTTGGTGTTTGATTATAACTCCCCATTTCATAGACCCGAACCCTTGAGAAAATTACTTAAAACTTAAATTTGGTTTATTTCTATTTTCTCTCCCAAAGAGAGAATACAAAGATACTCAATGCACAATATAAATTAGTATAGGACAGCTATTTATTTCCTTTACACAAAATAAAATTGTATTAAGATATACAAGAATTACAAGTTCTTGTTGAAAGAAAAACTTATAAAAGCAGAATCAATGACAACTTATCACTATTCTTATATTCTCTCATTTAATGGTTAAAACATTGAAAAGAGGGGAGAAGAAGGGAGATTGTATAAGAGAGACAGAGACAGATACACAGAGAGAGACAGACAGAGAGACAGAGTAAGACAGAGACAGAGAGAAGCCTTCCTGCTAGCAGGTGGATTGCCTTGTCATTTGAAAGCATCCAGCCCTTTAAATGTGAAGCTGCCCACATCCTGGAAGTGGCCAGGATGGGCTCTGTGGGATGGCCCCCACATGCATGCTCAATGGGGGTGCAATCTCCACTATAAAAAAAGCAAGAATAAGAAAGAATCAGGCAGAACGTGGTACCTCGTTCATTCCTTCTTAATGTAGTCTTGTGCAGGACTTTCTGTAATCTGGCTCCTCCTGCCTCCAGGACAGGTTATTCTCAGTCCCCCACACTTGGCCCCTTTTTGTGATGTTCTGGACTCTGGATCTCAGACAAGGATTTCTAACTTTTGGGAGGAGTCATGGATTCAATCTGGCGAAATCTACAAGCGCCATCTCAGAATCATGTCTTTAAATACATAAAATCTGTAGAATTACAAAGGAAATCAATTATACTGAATTATAGTTTTCAAAAAAAAAAAAATGAACCATTTACAGATCTCAGGTTAAGAAACCCGTGTAGGGAAGACCTGTGAGCATGAGTTGCCACTGATTTCAGCCCCCATCCACTGGCCACACCTATTTATTCTACACTCATTGTGTTGTTTCAGTCATTTAAACTTCAAGGTTATATTAAACAAACATTACTAAAAAAAAAAATGGTAAAAATCAAGTATTAGTCACTTGAATCATAAAATGTGATGTTTCAAACACTTCCCAGCTCCAACCCCCAGGCAAACTCTATTCAGATTTGAGTCTGTTTCTACTTAATCTCTTCAGTTTCCCAGGCTATAAAGAAGAGAGAATGAGCAAGTTTATTTATTTCAGCAAAACAAAACAAATCTTCCATTTCCAAACAGTGAAGGAGCAAAGAAGTAAAGTAGCTGGGTAATGAACCTCTGAACAGCACCTGGGCCTTGAGTCCCACTCTGTTCTTGTTGGGTGGGCAGCATCCCAGGGCACACCCAGAGCCACTTCTTTTCCACTGGCCCCACAGTTCCTCTGGGCTCCTCTCCTCCAGGGTATCTGTGTACCTCTATAGGGCCAGTGGACCCTGTGCTGTACACCTAGCATCAGGATTTATGTCACCAAGTTCTGAGTCTGTCTGTGTCTTCTTCAAACTTTGTGCATCAAAAGACCCTTGAAGTTATTTTCAAGGCGAAGGAACTCTCTGCCCTACAGTGTTCCAGGATCTACAGACGGCAGGACTTCTTAAACTCTTTCCACTCGTGACCCCTTTCTACGTGACCCTGGGCATAAAAATATATAAAATAGGTATGCAAATCAAACATTTACTGGTCAAAATCGTAATTTCAGCATCCCCACATTCAGTTCCAAGACTCAAACCATAGTTTAAGAAGCCAGGGTCTAGTAAGAGAGCCATTGCCCACATACGTACAAGTCAGGTCTATAGTTTTCTGGGAAACTCAGGTTCATTGCATTAAATTGTTATTAAATACTGCTTAATCTACCTTTCATTTTCTTTCTGGATTCAATTAGATTGCTTCCTTATACCTAACCTTGAGCTCTTAGGAGTCGTGTTCCTCCCAAAACAATCATGAGACTTCAAGGCAACTTAACATCAAAAGTTTTTTTTCAGTTGTTTTTCCTCAACTTCTAGTGAATTTTCTCTGGCACATTCACAAGTAATGTATTTATCTTGCTAAACTGATTGACTTGAAGTGATGGCCTGGCCATGCTTTGGCTGGTCTGTTCTCTCTTACTTTGTTCTTTTTTAAATGAAAGAAACTGAAAGAAGGACATTATAGTAACATGGCTACATCCCAACACTCTCATGACCTTGAAATGACTATTTTTTTGCTAAAAATAAAATAAAACAAAGGTTTCTGACAGTGCAGCAGGTTCTTTTCTCATATTTCCCTCAAATGTGAGCTTAGGTTGTGCTCTGAACCATAATTATTGCTCCCCCCGCCCCCTCCTCTGTTTCTGAATCTCTTCCCCATTACCAGCCACTATATTCATTATATGACATCACGGTAACAGTGGTAAAAAGGTACAATTTACTTAAAACAGAAAACAAAATAAATGACAAGGAAGTAAAGTCCAGCAACTTTATTAACCATTTCTCCAAACTACCTCCTCTCTCACTTTCAGTATAGTCTGCGAAACCTCAGCTTCTGCTTTTTAAGCCAGAACAAGAAAAAACAAACAAACAAAATCAGATTCATCAGCATGGCAAGGGGTTAGTGGAGTAGCATTCCCAGCAGCCACAATGGTACCCTGGATTGCTCATCTGTGAGATGGGATAGGGGATCACAGAAACCCTGGCCCTGGAGGACAGTATTTCTCAGTAATAGGAAGCTCAGGATCTTCATACACCTTTCTCCCTGTCTCCTGATATATCTTTGTGCCATTTCTCCTTTATTGCTTCCTCCAGTGTTCCTTTCAAAACCTCCTACCTTAGAGGAGTTTCTATGCTATGTGCCCACCCATGCCCTCCTGAGGGAAAGTTTCCCTGATCCCAAAGACTTGTGGAAACCTGACAGACTTCTGGAAATGCTACTTACATTTTTTAAACTCTTGGTACAAAAAGGTCAAAATACTTCCCATAAGTGTTTTGTATAATCCAGAATTTGAATATAATTTTCTCAATGTCTTTTAATGTAGTATTGAATAAGAACATGCTTCTGACTTATTATTTCATATCATCACTATTGTTATATCATTGCATCAAATGCTGAACCTCTAATCAGGCAGATTGCAGTTTAAATTTGGCCTCAGACACTTGTGAGCTTTGTGATGTTTGTCTCAGTTTCCTCATCCATAAAATAAGGATAGTAACAGCCCCTACTTCATGTGGTGGTGAGGATCAAATGAGATAATAATTTTAAAGCATTTAATCCAGTGCTTGGTATATACTAGGTACTATATAAATATTAGTTATTTATATATAAATATGTTAATATATAAATACATATTATAAATATAAATATATTTAGACATAAATAATGATAAATAAAATTTTTTTTATTATACCTGTAAGTGACCAAGAATCCTAATCCTCTCTACCAGATACTCAACACCTCTCATCAAACCTCTTCAAGACCTCCAGTGAGGGGAAACCTACTTTCTGAATAGGTAGACCCCTTCTATTTTAGTCTCTTTTAAGATAACATTAATTCTTACAAAGTTTTTCTTTATATTAAATTAATTTGCTCTCTTGTAAAGCTTAAATGCTATCGGAGGAGAATATCTATCTGTCTGTCTGTCTATTTATCTATCTATCCATAAATATATTGATATATCTCTCTATATATATCTATATCTATATCTATATCTATATACACACACATATATTTATACATTCATAAACATGTGTGTGTGTGTGTGTGTGTGTGTGTGTGTGTGTGTGAGACCAGGAATAAGAAATGGATCTTTTGTTGTTCTAAAACATCTAAAACTCTAAGGTTTTCATGTTTTCTTTTGTTTTGCTTTGTTTCTGCCCAGGATAGCATATATCATTCTAGTGGTGATTTCTAGGTTCCATTTAAAAGGGAAGGTGAATAATTTTTTTGATAGTGCCTACTATTTGCCAGGCCTTGTGCTAAGTGCTTTACAAATGTGGTCACATCTGATCCTTATGACAACCCTGGGATTTTAGGTGCTACTATTATCCTCTTTTTATAGTTGATGAGGCAGACGGGTTCAGTGACTTGCCCAGAATTACATAGCTGGGAAGTGTCTGTAGCCAAATTGGAACTCAGAGCTGTACTCCAGCTCCAGCATGTGAATGACCACAAGTACCTGTAATGTTCTCTGTTGGGGTTTCCTTGGGGTCTCTGGGAGCAGCCTTCCTTCCAGTTCAGTAATCACTACAAGCACAGCCAGGGGTTAAAGTCCAAATCCTTTATTGTCTCTTTCCAAGTCTTGTCTCCTTTCCTGGGGCCTGGTTAGCTTTCTTAGAGTCCGGATTCTTCTCCTTCCTGGGGCTGGGCAGCTTTCTGGAGAGCCTTTCAGTCTGGCCTTGGTCTTAGTGGGGGAGTACAGGAGGCCAGGCCAGCCACCAGGAAGAGCAAAGATTGAATTGAATTTCTCACCTTGGTTCTGAGAGCTTAAGCTCCTGCCACCAGTCCTTTGCCTTCTCTCCCAAGTCTCTGAATTGCTTATATGCCCCACACTGAGTACAAACCAATCATTGTATCACTAGGAAACCATTATTTGTTGTAGGATTAAGTCAATCATACTGAATTTAGAGAACTATTAATCACCATGCTAAACTAGATAACCATTGTCTCCTCAATTCCTCTTAGTACTTTGTTTCTAGTTCTGGCCCATAAAAGCTCCTTGTAGGTAGGATTAAATCAATCATACTGAACCAGGCTAAATTAGATAACTATTGTCTCTAGCAATTCCACTGACTTAGCACCTTGTAAGAATCCTTTGTTTCATGATCAGAGTTCTGGTCTAGATTTAGAAAACTAATTATGTCACATTCCAGTTCCACACCCCAAGGAGACAGTACAGCTCTATCAGGGCAACAAATCAAGGCCTCTGAACTCTCAGAAAAAAGCCAGCAGCTACCACCATATGCCTCTGCTTATTCTGAACATCACAGGACCATCTTTCTCCTGTCGGCAACTGCTGAAACCTCCTTCCTTAGAATGGAAACCGCTGCTTCTCCCTGGAGAACTCGGCTAACCCCTCTTGTCAGAAGGATCTCGGGATTCTCCTTAGCTCCCTGTGTTCCTCCTCTTGGTCACGTTATTCTGTTTCCTAACCTCCTGACTGAGGTCAGGTAGTGCTTAAACATTTATTAAGCACCTACTACATTCCGGCACTGTACTAAACACTGTGGGTACAGAGAAAACCAAAGAACAAATGAACAAACAAACAAAAATCCCCTCTCTCAGGAAACTCCTGGCTTAGTGGGGGACACAAAATGAAAACTACCATGTACCAAGGAGATGTATATGGGACCAGTTGGAAATAAATTACAGAGGTCAGGATCCATTTCTGCCTCTTCGGATCCTTTTGCTTTTACCATGATACTTTTTTTTTTTTTTTTCCCAAAAAAGGCATTTAATCTTTCTTGATACCCTGGAGACTAGAGAAGCATTCATCTAAGTAAAACCTTATCTGCTTCTAGGAGGAAGACCAATCTACCTTTTGACCATAGATAGCAATTATGAGCCAGGGCAAAGACAAACTGTACACACTGTTGATGCCCTGCAAAATGCGCCTTGCTTCCCATGTTTCCTGGAAGCCAGCTTCCGCCTTCAGTCCCGGTACCCCAGGGTAGCACTTGGGGGCCAGCTCTCGTGGGGGGATGCCGGGGCAAGCTGTCAGCTGGCCCATTTGTTCCTGCTGGGGACTCATTCCCTGGGCTTGACTGACTGTGTCCGTGCTCCTGCCCTTTCCTGCAAGACGAAGCTGACTGGCTGGGTAGAATTTGATTGACATTAGTGACAATTTCAAAAGCCAATGAGAACAATAAATGAATATAGGTATAAGTCTATATGCATAATATTCTGTCATTTACACCTTCTGTGGATTTGGGCAAATCATTTCTCAGAGTCTCGTTTTTTTTATAATTGAGGGGGCTTGAATTTGATTTCTAAGGGCTCTTCCATCTTAAAATCTAGGATTCAACTAGCTGTTTTATAATGGCAAGCATTATTCTCTGGTCAGTTTAGTGAATTTGGAGTTTGAATTGTTGCTCATAGCTGCCGTTTATATAGTACTTAAGATCTGCCCAGTATTTTACATATATTATCTCATTCAATCTTCACACCAGTCCTCTGAGGTCAAGGTTAGCTATTGATGTTTCTGTTGTATAGTTGAGACTTCTGAGTTTCAAAGAGCCAGAATGAATTGCCCAGGGTTATGCTACTAGACTGCTCCCAGACTTCAAGTCTAGCCCTCTTTCCATTCTACCATAAAAACTCAGAAAGGTGTGTTTTCTTAAAGTGAATTATACCTGATAGACACATATTAGGTAGATAGGAAAGGAAAATTAGCTGGTTATTTCTGGTTTCTCTATGTCCCTTGCTTATATGATCATCATTTAGCTTTCATATTTTAATTCCATTTAATCAGCATCTATTCAGTACCCATTATGCGCAAGGCACTGAGCTAGATGCTAGGGATCAAAGACAAAAATGAGAAAAAAGTAACCATGCCTGTTGCACACAATGCTTGGCACATAGTAGGTATTTTATATATGCTGCTGCTGCTTCTTGTCCATGGAGTTGCTTCCAGAAAGGTATTTTATAGATAACACTATATAAAAACATGCACTACAAGTACTGTACTTATAATATAAACAGCGTACAGAATAGAGTGTTAAGCTCAATCCAGAGTTCAGATCTGGGCATTCACATTGGACAAGTAATTTTTCCTTGATGTACTTTATTGTAAAATGGTAATTGTCCCCTTATTTTACAAATGAGGATAATAAAGTACATCACAGGATAGTTTGTGTTTCAGATCCAATGATGTATATAAAGTCCTTTGCAAATTTTAAGATACTATCAATTATTATTATTATTCAAATACACTCTCATCTATTCTTTGACCCTATCTGTGAGACATGTAATTCTGAGGAGCCACCTGGACTACCTTTGGGACAAGATAATCAATTGGTTCCTCTCTATTAAAACTCTTTTTAAATGTCAGTTATTATTAAGAGGTTAAAACTATCGACTAAAATGAGGTTTGTGAATTTCATTTACCTACTTTATTTCTTATTATTATTGAGAGTATTTCAGGCTCCCAGATACATTTTCCATTACCAGGCCCACTGGTCCTGGCCCAAGAGTACAAATTGGAAGTTGATAATCCCGAGGGTTTGGAAGATTGTTTGTTTGTTTTTGTTTTTTTTTTTTAATTTTAAGTGCTACTGGTGCTTTTTTAAAATACCACAATCATTTCATCAACATCATCTCAAACACAAGATATGTGACCTTAGGCAAACCACTTACCTTCTGCCTCTATTTCTTCAACTGTAAAATGGGGATAATAATAGCACCTACATTCCAGGTTGTTGTAAAGATCAAATGAGATCTTTGTAAAGTGCTTAGAAAAGTAGATGTTACCTACTAAGCTCTATATAAATGCTGGCTATTATTATTATTATTATTATCTCCATTTTACAGTTGGAGAAATTGAAGTAAACATATGTTAAGTGACTTGCCCAAAATCACAGATCTAGTATATATTCAAGGAAGGATTTGAACCCAAGTCTGATATTTCCCGCATAAAAGAGAAAAGCAATTAAGCAATAGTGATAGTCCCCTTACAATACTACTGAAAAGGAAAAAAAGTTTTATCATCTGTTGTCTAGAACTGAGATTTGTGGTTATTGTTCAGCTGCCTTCAGCTGCCTTTTAGCATTTCCATTTATATAATTCTAGTCACCATCCTCATTGTCCTCCGGTTCTGTTCGGCATCATTTCATACAAGTCTTCCCTTCTTTCTCGGAGGACCTGCCAGAGTCCCAGCCTCGTTGGACTTGGCAGTTGGGTGAACTTGGCCAGGGGTGAAGCTGTGTCCCCAAATAACTTCTTGGTGTAAGTCAGGGTTCATAGAATGGCAGATTTACAGCTGGAAGGAAACTTTGTTTGTCCTATGCAGCTCCAGCCTGTGTTCTGGGCTGTCTGCTCTGGTCCTTTCCCAGACTCCTCCATTCCCTCCTGAAATTCTTCCCTTGGATCTGCCCACGAGTGACCTGGACTCACCTTGCCCAGGTGCGATGAGCCAGTCTTGGCAGTTGTTCACCACCCCTACCTGAAAGTCTTGTTTCTGAGCATCCCCTCCCTGCACCTGCCGCCTCCCGCCCCTGTCTGCACGAGGCAGGGAGAGTGAC
This sequence comes from Sarcophilus harrisii, assembly GCF_902635505.1. Taxonomy (NCBI): domain Eukaryota; kingdom Metazoa; phylum Chordata; class Mammalia; order Dasyuromorphia; family Dasyuridae; genus Sarcophilus; species Sarcophilus harrisii. Next base: position 52,068,250 of record NC_045431.1, read on the forward strand.
CATCAGATGTGGTGGGAAGGAGGGTCCCTCTCCAGGCCTGTGGATGAAAAAGAGCAGACAGCCAGGGAGGCCTGCCCAATGGCCCCGATTGTGGAGGGGCAGAATCCAATTCCAGCTCAAGTTCCTGGGCTTCCCCTGCACTCTCCTGCTGCCTTCTGTCTTCTCCACCCTCCTCCCCCAAGGACACACCTTCCCCTTGGCCTTCCTTAAACCAGGACTGCCCGGGCAGGCCTGCCTGAGACAAGTAGGCTCAAGGGTACCATGTCCCACACTTGTGCCAGCACAGAGTGGAGGCCTGTGGCCTGGAGTCACAGTCTGGAGATTTATGCTCTTTTTATCGGTTTATTTTTTTCTGGTTATACATGTACATTCATTTTTAAAAAACACATTTTTTAATGAATCATGTTGGGAGAGAAAAATCAGAACAAAAGGGGAAAACCACGAAAGAAAAAAAAAACCCAGAAGAAAAAAAAAGTGAACATAGCATGTGTTGATTTACATTCGGTCTCCATAGTTCTCTCTCTGGTTGTGCTACTTTTAATGGGTCAAAACTCCTATCCAGACTCCAGGAGAAAATCTCCTTTCTGGAGAATCTTTTACTCTTTTACTAACATGTCAAGTTCAGTCAAGAAATGATTGTTAATACTACCATTGTCATAGCATTCCTTGATGGGACTTTGATGGGGGGCCAGAGATTAAGGACTTTAAAGTCTAAACCAGGTATTTATCACTTGAGCTCCTTGAATTCCTGAAGGGTCTGGAAAGATTTCAGAGGGACTGCTAACTTGGGTGGGAAAAAATAGATCTTTATTTTCACTGACCTTTGGTTGCCTTTGAAATTCTATCTAATTTACTTTATGCATTTAAAAAACATTATTTTGTGGGGTTCATAGCATTCCCTACCATACCAGAGGAGTTTATGACACACACAAAAAAATGGTTGGGAAGCTATGGTCAAGGGCAGTGATGTCAAATTCAAAAAGAAATGAAGACTACTGAACTATTTATAAGGAGCCCTATGAGTCACATTTTGACTTAGAAAACTGCATTTTAGTATTATCTGTGTTTTGTTGCATTTATATTTATTTTCATCAATATTTCCCAATTGTGCTTTAATCAGGTTCAGGATGCACCCAGGGCTAGGCTTCCTGTCTGGAGTGACAACGATTTCCCACAAGGGCAGTAGCTGCATCTCTTAAGTGGGAGAGAGCTGTTGGATCCCTTAGCTAGTGCTGCTCCCAGCTACATTTTGCTTCTGCTACTTAAGAACTTGTAGAGTGATAAATATCTCTTCTGGAGGCTGGGGAAGGCATGGATAATCCAGGAATACTTTGGGATTTAGGATAAAAGGGTTTATTGTGGGAGAGATGGAAAGAAGAACTCTGTGAGGGGAGACAAAGGGCCTTGGGTCTCTCCAAAACTAAGGCTGAGGAAAAAGCTAGAAAAGAGTGGGATTAAGGGGTATGGGAAGACCATGAGCTGTGAGATCCCATGCTGCCCAAGGCATGATACTTTCATTGTGAGCAAGGATAAAATTTTAGCCCTTTGGGGAGGAGGAGAAAAGAAGTGATGCTTTCTCTTTCCTAGTTTGGGGTATTTTGAAGCAAAGCCCCAATTTTTCTTATCTAGTTATGGCTCTAGGAAATAATTGAATTATTGTATTGTCTCCTCAAAAATGGACACATCTCATCCTCCGGAGCTCCTTTTCATCTGAACTTACTAGTAATCACTGAATAAAATCTTATACTTCATTAAGGGATTTCTGTCCCTCCACAATGCCTTACACATAACTCAGTTTATTTTAGCAAACATGTATTCATCTTGCCTCTGACACATTGTCTATGTGATCTCAAGTGAGTCACTAATTCTTTGAGCTCTTCATGCAATTCTCAATACTACAAATTGCAGACAAAATTCCAGTCTGTGTTGGAGAGGAAATTTCCCCCCAGAAACTCCCTGCCGCCATGAAATCACAGATCTGGTCACAACAACAACAGTAATAAAATGTTAGATTATAAAGATACTGGGATAAAAACGAACATTTCTGCCACCGGTGAACTTCCATTCTGTATAATGGAACCTAAGAAATTTTTATCATTTTGTGATTCTTCTGTGCTCAATGATCCTTCCAGTACAATGCAGATAAAAGATATGGAGAGTACCCCCAAAAGCTTCTCTAAGGCTTCCAGACCATTCCAATGAGAACATTTTGGGCAGACTGTCTTTTGATTTTCATTGTATTCTCAGCTCTTAGCTAGTGCCTGACATATAGTGACTAAATACTTGCTGACCTGCAGATATCCCATTACATCACATAGTACTGAAAAACATTATGAATGGGCTACACATACAAAAAATTACCAAGGAACCAACTTCCACCTTAGCACATGGTTGTCTTGCTCGACACTGGGTAGCCCACATAGTCCTAGAATGGGAAGTGAAAATGCAAGCTCCTAGTAGAATCTAGGCTACTTCAGGACAGGAAGTGGTTTTTGTTTGTTTTGTCTTTCTATCCCCAGTGCTTTAAATTTAATTCAGTTCTGTTTGGCAAGCTTTTATTAATCACATACTGTGTGCAAGATCTTGCAGGGGAGAAAGGGGAGATACATAAAAATAAAAGGAAAGCAACTTTTGCACTTAATAAATATTTACTGAATAAAACCAAATTTAAATGAAATGAAAGTACATTTCTGAAATGGAAATTTCTTGTTTTATATACATTGAATCCTTTCTAATGTTCTGCTATGTACATAGAAATGTTCTTTTTTTTTGCTTGTTTCTCATTTTAAATAAGTAAAAAATTTTATACCAAAACCAAAAGTATTTTTTGTTGATTTCCCTTGCCTTGAAGTTTATAGAGATTGGACCCATATCATCAACTTCTAAGATGTAAATAACATTTAATTGTGTGCCAGTTCCATTGGTTTTCCTAACCATAATACCTATAGCAGGTACCTATTGACAGATTAAAGGATTTTAAAGATGGGAAAGGAAAGTTTTAAGATTTTGAAATATATGGCCTCCAAATCAGTCTTGGTGAAGGACCTTTGTGAATCAAGAGTAGTCCCTGAAACTCTCTAATGAATTTGGATTACCTTGGTAGAATTTTAGGATTGCTGTGTTTTCCCCTATTAATTTATTCCTAAAGGAATAATGATTTTTATTGAGAAATTAGAGGGAAAGAGAAAAAGAGCTCTGGATTTTCAATCAAAAGACATGATGTGTTGACATCCTAACCCACATACCATGTGTGACTGTTAGCAATTCGTTGGACCTTTCGGGTTCTGTTTCCTTATCTATAAGAAGATGGTGGTGGGTTAAATGATCTCCAAGCTCTCTTCTAGCTCTAATCCTATGAGCCAATGATTTTCCTTATTTTTCTCTTTCTCCCCTGCTTTGCTGGATTTTCATGGCCATTATGCATTGTACATATCCCAAAGTCTTCTCTTCCCACTTTATTCTTTCTCTCAGTGATGTCACCATCTGCCCCACATGATCATCTTTATGCAAATGATAATGCTCAAATCTATATGTTCAGACCTCAACTCTCTCATAATTCCCAATCTCATAATCTCCTGGAACAACTCAATCTAGAGGGACACATCCAACTCAAAATTTGTTGTTTCTCAAAATCAAATCCAAACCAAACCAAACCAAACCCCTCTTCTAACCCTCCCTATTTTGATAGAAGATGCTTCCATCTTTCTAATGACAGAGGTTCATAACCCCAGAGCCATCCCCCAACCTTCCTCTTCCTCACCCCCTGTATCCATTTGGTTGCCAGCTTTTATTGATTCTGTCTCCATGGCACATTTTGCATCTGTAGCTCCACTCATGTGACCACCATCCCTTCTTTTACCTAGAGTACCTCAAGAGACTTACAATGATTCTCTCCTTTCTGTCAACATGGCTGACAAAGTAATATTCCTAAAGCAGAGCCCTAGCCGCCTTCCTTCCCTTTTTCTGCCTGGGACGTTGGAGAAAGACTGGCACTTCTGGCACGAGGGCTGCTGAGCCCTTGTCGCGGTGCCCGACTCTCACCTGTGGCTCCAAGAAACTCTGCCCCACCCCACTGAGCCTTCCCTGCAAACTGGCTAAACCAGGTGAAAGGTACCTGGCTGTTAGGGGATGTCCACCCCAGGGTGTGAAACTCCCCCCAGCAGAAGGGGCAGGTGAGAACATGGTGTTCCTAGGGCCGTACAGGCACCCTGTGGGGTACTTAAAGCTAGGGCAGCCATCAAAGATATCCAGGTCATCCACTGCAGTTCTGGCCACTGCCAGTCATCTTGACTTTTGTAATGACACTGACCTTTCATGTCTCTGGAAAAGAAAGTAAGACGGACAACTTTGTGCAACTGCCTTACTTAAATCCATTTCACAAGCAAGTCAAGACATCACCCCATGATGTCACTGGTCCTTTCCCAAAACGAAGGACAAACAAATAGCCCTGCCTCCAGGATAAAACGCAAACTTCTCTATCTGGCTTATGGACAGAGGAAGAAGCTCTGAGTCCAAATCCAATCTCAGACACTTACAAGATGTATGCCCTGGCCAAGTCATTGAAGTTTGGCCCACTTTCCTCACTACCTGTTGCAGTAGTTGTTGTCGTTATAGTGTAGTTGGGCTGTTGTGGGAATCAGAAAAGGTGATAACTGTAAAATGCTCAGCAGATTAGCTATTATTATTAATTGTTTTCTGTTAGGCATTTAAAGCCTCTCCCAATCTAGCTCCAACTTATTTTGCTAGATTAAAGTATTCTAACCTCTGGAAACTTTTAAATAAATATTTGAATAATTAAATATAATTTGTTTCCTATGTATTTTATTTTATGTACTTCAAAACATTCTTCATATAGAGAAAGGGTCCATAGACTTCCACTAGGCTGCTAAAAGTTGTCTGTTACACACAAAAAAGGTGAAGAATCTCTGTTTTGGGGCTATTTCACATTATTCTCCTTTATGCATTCTACATTCTAACTAGAATGACCTTAATGTTCCCCACCAAAAAAACATTCCAGCTCCTGCCTTCATTCCTTTTCAACAGGCTGCTTCCTCTCACCGCCATCCCCGATACCTGGGAGGTGCTCACTCCACGCCACTGCCTCTTGGAATCCCTGGCTTCGGTTTAGTTTTACACTTCCTTCAAGAGTCCTTGTTGGACTCCTTCCAACTTCTAGTACTGACCTAAAAATAACTGTGTTTACTGAATGCGTATTTTGTATTTATTTCTGCATATGCCATTCCTCCTCTCCCACCTCAGAATAATACATAAGGGAAGAGACTGAATTCATTTTTACCTTAGCATTTTCATTCCTAACAGATCGCTGGTGTTTAATAAATACTTGCTGAACTGAATTTTTAGGTCTGCACTGGATATGTTGGCTGAGGTTATTGTTTAGTCATGTCAGAAAACTTTGTGATCCCATTCTTGGCAAATTATTTCCTCCGACCTTTCATTTTACAGATGGGGAAACTGAGGCAAACATGGTTACGTGATTTGCTCGGGGTCACATGTCTGTTATGTGTCTGAGACTGGATTTAAACTCAGGTCTTCCCGTCTCCAGAGTAGGCATTCTATCTACTGTACTACTTAGCTCTCCGAGGATCTAGATTCAAGTCTCTGCTCTACTAAATACTAACTGCTAATTATTTCATTGCTTTGTGTAGCCATTTTCTCCATTTTAAAATAGGAGAGAAAAAGAAAGACTAGAGAAGCTATAAAGTTACATCCAGTAATACATTTTTAATCCTAATTCAACCTCTTGGAATTTGGAGGGTATTAGGAAAGTCAAGTAAGCTAGAGTGAGTCAGTATCAGGGAATCACTGCTACAGTGACTTTGACTGAAGCAGCACCATTTTAAAGTCTATTTAACTGTTTAGAAATATCTTCCATGTAGCTCTGAATAGAAAGATGGCCACCTCTCAAACTACATGTATCCCAATGATCTCCTCACTCATTTTTTATCCTAACCCTGCCTGAATTGGCCTAATGTCTGATGCCTTTCAAAGATGATGGGTAGATAGGCTCTGGTCCTTGGGAAGTGCTCATATTCAATGCAATTTAATAAGCACTTATTATTAATGCCTACTATGTGACAAGCCCTGGGTAAGATGCTTAGGCTTGAAAAGACAAAAAATGCAATCTCCCCTGCCCTCAAAATGTTTCTGATAAATTTGAGTTTTTAAAAAGTAGTCTCCTAACATATACCAGGGCTCATGCTGACCAGTGAGCCAAATCTAGCCTGCTTTTGTGTGGCCCCTGAGCTAACCATTCTTAGCTGAAGATTCACTTTGCTCACCCTTCTTATAAACTTGCAAGCATATACCCCTTAGGCGTTAAAGAAGAGTTTCACACACATTATCTTTTTTGATCCTCAGAGCAATCCTATAAAGAAGGTGTAATTAACCCCATTAATTTATTTTATCCTTAAAAGCAACCAGGTGACACAATGGATTGCAGAATGTGAAATCAGAAAGATCTGAGTTCAGCCCCAACCTCAGTAACCCTGGGCACATCATGTGAGCTCTGTTTGCCCCAGTTCATCCACCTGTGAAACAGGGACAATAGCAATACTTACCTCAAATGGTTCTTCTGAGGATCAAAACACATAATATTAGTAAAGTGTTTATCCCATACGTTATATGGATGCCCATTCAGGTCTCCTTCCCTCCCCATTTGGCAGATGAGACTCATAGCATTAAGTGATTCGCTTCTGGTCACCCAACTAAAAGGTGTTGGAGGTGATATTTAAACACACCTTTTTCTTGAGCCACGGGTCAAGTTCTTTTCCACTGTCTACTCTGCTTCATTTTAAACCTGTGGTTTGCATGAATGCCTGCATGAAAATTGTAGCTCCCAGTGGAATGATGTCTCCATACATGCATTTTTTACCTTATAAATAGCCTATTGGCTCAGTCTATAGCAAAGCCCAAATTAGGCTGAGATCAATGGAATAGGCTCTAGGGCATCAGCCAAGTCTCTTTTACAGGCTCAGAGAAGGACATGAACATGGCGCTAATGGCTCAGGGTGGGTCTTAGCCTTTGCAAGAGAGCCAACAGCATGTCAGAAAAAGAAAAAGCCTGGAGCACTGAATCACCCAGTGTACTTGGTACATTTATTTAGACAAGCAGAGTTTAGTTTTAATTATTGATGGTAATAGCTCTCGGTACACTGGTAAATGTCCTTTGGTGTATATTTTGTAAAAGTAATGAAGTCTCTGCAATGTGAATTTCCCTTTCTGCCCCAGGCTAGTAGGAGTCTACTAAAGACCTAGGCAGCAACATAGTACGTGTGCGGTGTGCGTGTGTAAATTACCAGCATCAGAAGAGAAGGCTGTTCTTGTTTTTGAGATTTTTCAGAAATTATACTCAGAGTATCATATGGCACAGTCCGAATCGTGTCACTTCTGATTTCTGAAACCTTTCTCTCAGTATTGTTCTCATTTGCAATCCTGTATTTTTTTCTGATTCTTCTTTAAAATATTGACAACTTTTCAGGGTAGCCAAATATTGGAAATTGAGGGATGGCTGAACAAGCTTTGGTAATGTGAATATAACGGAATGCCATTGTGCAATAAGAAATGATGAACAGGCAGATTTCAGAAAAATCTGGAAAGACTAGTGCAAACTGATGCAAAATGAACAGAACCAGGAAAACACTGAACACAATATCAGCAACATTGTGATGATCAACTACGATTGACTCATATTGGAGTGCAAAGGACTCACAAAGGAAAATGCTATCCATACCCAAACAGTGAACTATTGGACTCTGAATGCAGATTGAAGCATTTTTTTCCACTTTATTCTCTTTCATGCTTTTTTCCCCTTTTACTCTTAATATAAAATATGTTTTATATGATTGCACATATATAAATTATAACAAACTGCTTACTATCCTTGGAAGAGGGGGAGATAGGGAGAGAGAAAAATTTGGAACTCAATCTTATAAAAATGAATGCTAAAAATCTTCTTGACATGTAACTGAAGGAAAAAACACTATTTAAAAAATACATATATTTTGGCAAGTTTCAAGATAAGTAACTTAGGGCTATCCTGAATAGAATTAAAGCAATTCATATTCCTATAGCACTTTAAGATTTATAATGTGTCTTACTTAAAATAACTGTGTAGAAGGGAATTTATTAATGTCATTTTGTGGATAAGGAAATAAAGCCTTCAAAAAGTGATAGGATTAAGTCTAGATCCTGCAGTAAATAGAAATGAAAATCAAAACGAGGGAAGGGGGGACAAAATATTTGGCTCATCTTCCTCTCTCACAGACATTTTTCAGACAGCAATCCCGCTTCCTTTTCTGATTTTCGTTGCAATCCCTGGGTCTTTATTTTTCTTTCCTTTCTCTTTCCTGTCAGTTCTGCTCCCTAACTCCATTTATTTTTTGGTTTTGAGATTCAGTCTTTTACATTGATTCCTAGTCCTGAGCTTATTCCATACATTAGGATTTATATCATTTGCTTTCTACCTTTAGGGAAGAATTCTATTTATTGATAGATATCACAGCAGTACTATTCTTAGTTTCTGTATGCTCATACAGCTTTTCTCTCTATCTTCTTCCCAATTTGTCCCCCAGGCCCAACTCCAAAGCCGGAGCACTAAATGTCCTAAATTTTGCTAAATTCCAACTTCCCCACTTTTGATCTCTCTTCTTTCTTTTCCCTTGAATTTCTAGACTTGATTCTCTTTCCAGTTCTGTGGCTCTTTCTTTCCTGCTTCTGTCCCCCATGGTGCATATAACACCCATGAAAGGATTAAGTTGCAAAAAGTTCTCAGGGTAACGTCAACCAGGAGAGGGTGCTGTGATGGTAAAAAGGCTTCCATAGTAACTGGTCTTTATGAGGTAAAGTTGTTGTCCCTTTATATCCTAGAGAATTTATTAGATAAAGGCTCTGAAACTTTGTTTTGTTCCCACAAAACCTTGTAAGGCTCCCAAATCAGGGATGTGATTGTACCCCTACTCACACATGAGAAGAAACTATCATCCAGTTTGACATTAAGGGAGGAATTTGGAGAGGAGGTAAAATAATATAACAAAAAACCAGTTTCACTGTTCAGAATCAGTGTGAGACTTCACTGAAAGAAAAATCTTACCCCACTGGAGGAAGGTTGTACATCACTAGGCATAAGACCTAACTCTAGATCAGAGGTGTGAGCTAGGACTAGTTCTACTGAAAGAAAGAGAGAGAGACAGAGAGACAAAGAGAGAGAGACTGAGACAGAGAGAGACAGAGAAATAGAGACAGTGACAGAGAAAGTCAGAGACAGGGAGACAGTCAGAGATAGAAAGACAGAGAGTTAGAAAAAGAGACAGAGACATAAAATGAGTGATTTAAAAATAAAATATATGTTTCAAGGAATGAATCTCTTCTTTCCCACTTCCCTCTTGAAAAAAGAAAAACCGCATTTTGGTATAAGGATTTTGTCCCGCTCAGAAGACCCTGGATTTAAAGTGTTGAATGGAAAATAGCTCCCTAAGACTTTTAGCTGAAGAGATTATTTTTAGAATCTGGACAGTTTGGGAAGGTTAACAGAACTTATACCCCAACCCCCAACCCTGAGACCTTCCACCCTCATCATCAGGTGATCAGTGAGAACCAATGAGAGCCAAAGGGTTTATATAGGTGTCCACTTAGAAAAGAACATTATGTAATTTGAGGTTTTCAGATTTTGGTCATTACACTGAATTTGACCAAAATTTGTTGGCTTTTATACGTACAATAAAATGAATTTTAAGATGACTGGATTCCCTCCATAAAGAACAATGGCACCGGAAGTTTGGATCTCCAGGAGAACAACTATTACCTCATGTTTTTTAGAATAAGCCTGGGGTCTATTTTTCTTCTAAACCTGTAGCTCATGAGTCGCTACTGGTGTATTTCCCATAAGCCATAAAAGCCAGTGGACTCAGTTAGACCTTAGAAAATTTATTTACTCAAAGAACAAAAACAGTAGTTGTGATGCATTATCCCACAGAGCTGGGGTGCCCTCTCCAACCAACATGCACATAGAAAGTAGAAACAACAGTGGCCTCGTGGCCTGTGTGACCAAGACGGTTCACAACTCCAGAAGAAGGCCTCAATATAATCATTCCCCCAGAGAGTCTTCCTGAAGTTCACAGCAAGCCCAGGGGTTGTTGACATATGCAGGGCTGCGGTTCTCCCCTGAGCGATCCTTGTAAGACCCGCTGTTTCAGCTGGATGGATGGCCCAGCCGGGCTTGCTCCTTACCGAGTGCACTGTCGTAGTTCAGTAACTCCATAGATCAGCCCTGTGCTGTTAGGCAGAGCTGGGCCAGGATGAAAGGTTGGTTCTTTCCAGGAAGGGGCATTTCTGCTGGATTGGTGAATCCATGGAACTCCCCAGGCTTACTTTTCAATGGGCAGTTGTGGTCTCCATCACCTCCAGTCTTGGCTTAGCTGCCAAAAACTATTATGTTTTATCAGAAAGGACAGAGAGCTAAGTGAGGTTGGCAGTCATCTCCTAAAAGTGAAAGAGGTAAAACCCTTTCTGTTCAACGGTTCTTTGGGTTCACAGATGGGTACCCTCCATGTGGACCTCCACCACCTTAATTTTGGTGATCAGCCATTTATATTTCCAAGATTGCTGTGTCAGATTTATACAAATGAGTGTTTGGGGACAAAAGTATTGATGCAACATGTGCTCTGGGAGAAATTGTCTTTTCACATACAATTGAATTATCCAAAGCCTCCAACCTCTTTTTGGGTAACTAGATAGATGAGAGGAAGTCAGGAAGTTCTGATTTCAAACTCTTTCAGATACTTCATGACCCTGGGCAAATCACTTCACCCTGTTTACCTTAGTTTCTTTGTCCATAAAATGAGCTGAAGAATGAAATGACAAACGATTCCAATATTTCTGCCAAGAAAATCCCAAATGGGGTCATGAAGAATCTGACAGGGCTGAACAACAAGAACTTCTTGGAACGCTTCACTTATACCTGAAAGGGCCTTCACTTTACATGGCTGCTATTTCCCCTTTCCACATTCAGCTAAGCTGAAATTTAAGCCAGCACACCTTTGCACTACTAATGGTGGCAAAGACTGGAAGATGCTTTGATGGTACCAAAGATCCGCGATCTCATCACTGTAGTTATTTTCTCCAATAAGGAGGTTACAACCCTGTCATATGTTCTCATTCTGATTTTTCTCTTGTCCATAACACTAAGCTTTGGGTAAACATGCTTTCTCACTGTTTTTTACTATTGTTTTATAAGGCAATACAGCTCATAATCTTTCACAAACTTTCTCCATAAAATTCATAAAATAGTTTATAACTTAAACCAGGGTTATCTCCAGCTGTCATATTTCTCTACCGGGTGAGTAAATCAACCTAATTGATAAAGCTCTATTTTAGACTCTTTTGGATTCCTTATTGTGGCAGTTGTGCCTACCAATAGTAGCTAAGTCTCCTTCCTGAGAGCTAAGCAGATAAGAGTTGCAAATTGAACCAACAGGCTCAGCACCAATAGGCTGGTCATTAGGCAATATTTAATATTGGTCAGTCATTTTCAGTAGTGTCTGACCTTTTGTTATCCCATTTGGTGTTTTCTTGGCAGAGATACTGGAATGGTCTGTCATTTCCTTCTCTAGCTCTTTTCACAGATGAGGAAACTGGGGCAAATAGGATTAAGTGACTTGCCAGCTAATGAATGAGGTAGGATTTTAACTCAGGTCTTCCTGATTTCAGGCCTGTCATTCTACTAGGTCATACAGCCTATGGAACTCATGAAACAAATATACAAAATTATTCTCAGTCTGGTGAGTGTGAAGTATATCAATATTGATATCCTCCTTAAAAATAACTACAACCCTAGTGGATGGTGTCAAATTTGAAGACAGGAATACATAGAGGACATAATAGGATGCTAATAATACATATAGTATTATGTATACATACATAATTATAATAATACACACAGAACATATATTAATGTAATAATACATAATACATATAGCACTATTATAGTTTTATTATTATTATACATATAGTATTCATATTATATATAAAGTGTGATTGATATATATATATATATATAAACCATATATGATAATACATAGGACATTAACTAGGCTTTGTCACTTATCCTATCTGCTTCAATTACATCATCTCTAAAGTGGAAATTATAATAATGCCTACCTCCTAGGGTTTCTGTGAGGATCAAAGGGAAACAAATTATACATACATATGTATGTCTGCATATATACACATACACGGTTTAACACTGAAGCACTACATAACTGCTGATTATTATTTTTATAAATGTCCTTAGATGATAATAAAAAAGTTGCAACAAAGTGGAAGGAGAGCTCACACTTGGATTCTTGGAAAGTCAGTATAACGTTGAATTTTTAAAATGTTTTCAGACCAAATTAATTCTGAGCCTAGCAATCACTTTGTGACAAGGATACGATTGATTATCGTCAATCAGTAAGTAGGCACTCTTCATTTTGACTTAAGTCTGGTAATGGTACTTTATCTAAAACCAAGAGACTTCAGTATGGCTAACCTAGTCTGGGTCTGGGTCTACAAGTTCTAATAAAAAGGTTCAAAACAACAAAAACTATAGTACCTTTAGGTAAGAGGGCAAGGGAAACAAAATTTAGATAAAATCTAAGGGTAATCCTTGCCCTTAGGATATTCACAATTGAGGAGAATGATAAAATAACCTTATGGATAGCTAAGATGTTTGATGTTGCACGGTAAGTTAGAGCATCAGTAAATAAATGACTATGGGAAGTTGGAAGGGATAAGTCTTTCATGACTAAGGAAGGCACCTAAAGGGGAAAGCAGAAGAAGTTTAAGGCTCCTTAGCTGAGGCATGTAAATTCGCCTTTAAAAGAATTAGATTATACATATATTGGTTGTTCACAATGGGCAGGCAAGGCATTCCAGCATGTGAAATCCCATGGCCTAAGCAAGAAGCCAGGAGACATGGGAATGAGAATAGAGTGTGTGCATTGAGGCAGGGGAGCAGAGAGCTCCAGGTTGTCTATAACCTAGAAGATAGGCCGAGAAGGATATGATGGAAATGTGTTGTGTGCCCCGTGGTGGAGGCCTTCAGTTCCAGGGGAAAGAATTTGAACTTTTCTTTCTAAGCCTTAGAGAGTCACTGAAGACTTTTTAGCAGGTACATAATCAGAGCAAGGCCTAAGAAAGATTACTCTAATATTAATGAGAGTATAATGGAGGCAGCTAGTGGTTCAGTGAAGAGTCAGGAAGACCTGAACTCAAATCTGAACTCAGCTGCTTTCTAAGAAGTGCGATCCTGGACAAGCTACAACCTCTGCTTGTCTTAATCCACTGGAGAAGGATGTGGCAAACCACTTCAGCATCTTTGCCAAGAAAACCCCCTAGATAATATGGTCCTTGGGGCCATAAAGAGAGAAAGTGGAAAGACTTTGTAATAGGCTCTTTGTAGCAGTTCTCCAGGTGGGTGGGGATGGATATCCCTACTTTCTTAGTGGCAGTGGGAATAGAGAGGGGATAGAGGAAGAAATGAGACAGTGTGGGAGGAAATGGATAGGACTAGGTGCTTAGATTAAGAGTCATGAGAAAGGGAAGAGTTAAAGATATTGCCAGGTTCGAAACTAGATAAAAGGCAGTGCTCAGAAACTGCCTTAGAAACAGGTTTAGGGCAATAGCCAACAACTCAGTTTTGCTCATGTTGAATTTGAGGATCCAGTGGTCTTTCCCAATATCTTCATCCTCTTAGCTCTGACTGATGTGGTGGGGGACTTGACAGCTGGGACTGTCAAGTAAGAAAAGGGGGTAAGGGCAGCCAGAAATCCTTACGTTTCATCATCTGAGAGAAGGAAGATTAAAAAAAAAAAAAAAAGCTAGTGTGAGAACACTGGAGAAAAGAGAGCCAAAGATGCCAGGATGGCGTACTTTTTGGACGGAATTTGTTTTTAGCTTTTCTGTGAGGAAACTAATAGTAAGACTGTGCATCTGAGAAGGATCAGTCTTATGAGGCAATTAGTGAAGTGAGAAAGGCTAGAGGCATTACTAGAGTGGAGAAGCCAGCAGATGGATTGGCTGGAGAAGGAATCAATAGAATCTGAGATTAAATCCAGATTTTTGGTGGCTGTCTTTAAGGAGGAGCTAGACCCAGTTGATATTCCCCAAGTCCTAAGTTAAACCTTCTAGAATCTGTGGGGTAAAAAAGCAACTGGGAGCTGTTTGCTTATTCCTGGTGGAGGTGGCTAGAAGGAAGGTCTTAGACTAAATAGTGGAATTTCATTGGGAACTCCTGAGTTTGGAGCAGACCTGTAAACTATTTAAGACCTTTCTGAGGTCTGGGAAGAGACACAGTAGCTCCTACCATATGGTAGTTATTTCAGTTTATTGGATTTTATTCCTTTTAATGAGTCATACTGTCAAAGGGTCAAAGCAGGTCCATTCTTCTATGCCCACGTGATTAGAATTCATAGATGCAAAAAGAGACGGAAGAGGGCAGACTATTGCTTTAGGTGGAGGCTGAGCCAACAAACTTATTGGATAAATCTGTTGACCACATCCTTGGACTAACAAGATGAGCCCTTCTACCTAGAAGGGTTTGGAGCTAATGTGCTGATAGTCAAATTTAGAGGGCTCGGTGTTTCCTGTGGTATTGAATAGAGAGCATATAACTGTCAGGATGAGCATGGGACTGTCAGGCCTAGCCTGCATGTGCTTAGACAGAAGTGTTCCACATGATTAAATAGATAATTGGAGATGAGGACCTAGAGCTCAGAAAAGAGATCGAGCCTAGAGAGATTAATTTGAGAATTGCCTATATATAGATGTTAGTTGAAGCTATGGAAGTAAATGAGATTGCCAAAAGAGAGGAAAAAGGAAGAAAATAAGATGGTCAAAGATAGACCCTTGGTAAATACTCCAGTTAAGAAATCAGAAAGGAGTTAAAGAAGGATGGATCCAAGATGTAGTAAAAAGATCCTGGAAAGAAAGGTGTCTAAAGCCAAAAGACAGAAAATATTCAGAAAGAAGGTGTTGTCAAGAGTGTTAAAAAACTACTTAGGTACAGCAATGAAATATAATTAATAAACTTCAAGAAAGAACTTTCACTAGAACACCAATGGAAGTTTGGCCAGCTGCAAGAGACTAAGGAGAAAATGAATGGGAACAGTGGAATGGATGTATATTGACAACTTTTCTAAATAAGTTTAGCTATGAAGGTAAAGAAAGGAAAGAAATGGCATCATATCTAATGGACTAAAAGAATTAAGGGAATCTTCTTGTTTTGGGGGGGGGGCTCATGAATGGCAAGAGAAAACTGAACATGCATGAAAATGGGAATAACTGTAGAGAAAGCTATACTGAAAAAGTCAGGAGGGGATGAAATTAAGGTCTCAAGTAGAGGGTTTAGTCTTAAGTAAACAGTAGGACTGTGTCTTCTGTGTCTGGAAGGAAGGAACTAGGAAATCATTAATGATAAAAGGATCAGTTGTCACCATGTAACAAGCCAGTAGAGATCAGAGACACTAGGAGAATCTAAAATTTGAAAGTATTGGAATCCAAAAGTCAGAAAAGGAAAATATGATATAAGGTCAAGCAAGAATCAAAGAAAATCAATTCAATTAAATGCATAAAAAATTATTAAAGCCTACTGTGTGCTAGTGTGAGACAAAGCTAAAAAAAGAAACAATCTCTACCTTCGTTTTATTCTTCAAGGGATTATGAAGATGGGGATAAGTACACAAATAAGTCAATATAAGGTAACTTTCAGAGGGAGAGAGAAAACTAATAACTGGGGAGACTCAAGGAAGGTTTTAGGGTATGGTAGCACCTACTATGTGCTAGACACAGGGCTAAGTGTTTTGCAGGGTGTTATCTCTTTTGATTCCTACAATAATCCTAGGAGGTAGGTGCTTTTATTATCCTTAATTTACAGATAAAGAAATTGAGGCAGACAAATTTAAGTGGTTTAGCTAGAGTAACTCTAGTGTCTGAAACTGACTTTGAACTCCAGTCTCAGTGCTCTATCCATTGTCTCCCAATACATAAGGAATGGCTTGTGTAAATTCATGGAGGCAGAAGATAGATCAAAGAGTTCTGGGAACAATTAATGCTCCTTTTCCACTAACATAATAGAGTATGTGAAACAGTAAGTGGAAACAAGACTTGGCCTTAAACGCCTGGTGGAGAAGTTTGTGTTTGATGTTATATGAAGAGAATATTTCCAATATGCCTTATTCAGTGCCTTGACTGTGCCAGTGTCCGTTCTAGTCCTTTTGAATTGGAGACTAACACTGTCTTGCTCTTTGATCATCAAAATGAGGTTCAGCTGTGGACAGCTCCCTGCTCCAGTTAGTTTCCTGCTGGGGAAACAATCCTAGTTTGTATAGCATCAAAGTATTTTGTCTTACAAGGAGACTGGAAGAACTCACTTTGTAATCTTGTAAGATACTAAACAAAATTTTCATTCCCTTCCCCCAATTACATAAGACAGGTTTTTCTGGGGAGAGGTTGTTTTAGTTTATATTTTGACCTAAAAGTTTTATTTTTAAAATGTGTTGTTTTTATTTATGCTTTTTGTCATTTTGCCACAATCTTGGAAATTATATTTTTTAATTTGGAAAAAATAATAGAAACTGTTGTTCAAGACCACTAGAATTAAACCCAAACCAGACTCAACTTTCATGTTTTCATTTCTTCTTTATTTTATAATAAGGTATTAGGAGTGGATTTTTAGATGGTAGATTCATCATTGTCAGCATCCATTATCAGAAAGAGAGCATTAAAGTGAATAGAGTACTGGGAATCCTCTTGTTTTTTGGGAAACTGAGTTTCTAATCCAAACATAGATTCTTTCTAGGTATGTGGCTTATGATAAATCACTTCACCTTTCTTGGCCTCAGTTTCCTAATCTAGAAAAGAAAAATAATACAATGTTAGCAAATGAAATGATGGATGGTGGTAGGGATGCTGGTGTCTGACCATTGGCACTTTTTGCTTTCTTTTTTCTTTAAAGTTCCCAGTTTTATTCAGCTAATAACAATCACTGATACCAAAAGTAGGCAACACCATGTATATAATATATATGCATATATATATATATATATATATATATATATATATACACATACACACACACATATATACACACACACAAATGTGTATGATCATGGCTTTGAACTATATGTGAATATATGCATGTGTAAATGTGAATGAGTGTGCATGTGTGCGTATGGTTCAGACCCATGATCTCATATCCATATGAAGAATCCCCTCCCTAGAGTTTCATTTAGCAACTGAAAATCAGAGATTTGTTTGCAATCTCTAGTCTTAGAAAATTGCATTGATCTCTGAAAGATTTAGCGATTTGATCTTGCTCACACAGCCAGTATTTTTAGGGATAAGATTCAAATTCAAGTTTTCCTGACTCTAAGCTCAGTCTTTTATATATTATACTATTCTGCCTCTCATGAATATGAACACTGATTGTTTTACATGTTCTCAGCAGAAACTGACTTACCATACATTATTAAGCAGTTACTGTGATTGATTATAGGCCAATAATAAGCTGACCAATAAAAATAAACCATTATTTGGCTACATGAGCTTATCTATGGTTCCAGCTCCCTCTCCCATCCCCCAAGAAACTCTTGGTATACTCTGTACAACTCCAAAATTTTATGGAGCACGATTTAAGGAAATATTGAAATAGCAGATTTTAAAAAGACTTTTTAAAGTAGGTTTTTACTTTATTTCTCAATAACCACAAGATAAAAAGTATAAGTGATTCTTTACAGATGAGAAAACTGTAGCATAATGAAATCATAGATCTGGGAGGGACCTCAAACATCATTTTTCAGATGAAGCAAGTGAGGTCTAGAAATTGTAATTTGCCCAAGGCAACAGAAGTAATAAGTAGTAGAGCTAGAATTTGACCCCAAGTCCCCTGACTTCAATCCAGTGATTATTCCACTATACCAGCCTGCAGCAGTATGAAATCTGCATTCTATGCATTTGCCCGTGAACATAAGACACATATTAAATAGTTTGTCACATGTTATATAGTTCCAGGTCACATAATTCATTAATGAAGGGAAGAGCTGAAAATAGAACTTTAGTTTCTAGACTCCTACCACTAGAATGTAATACTATTACTAGAATGGACTACTAGTGCCCTAAGTTTGAACACCTAGCTACTTGTTGATCCCCAGTTCATATTGAATGAAAATACATTTTTTGGGTTTTTTGGGGACTGGTGGGAGGTGGAACAATCAGGGTTAAATGACTTGCCCAGAGTCATACAGCTAGTAAAATATCTGAAGTCACATTTGAACTCAGGTCCTCCTGACTATAAAGTTGGTACTCTATCCATTGCATCACCTAGCTATTCTGAAAATGATTTAAAAAAAAAGATATTAAGAATTTTACTAGTAAGTTTCTTACTAGATAGTAAGAAATTATTCCATAATATAAGGTTTTGTTTTGTTTTTTAATCTGTTGCTTCCAGATCATTTTTAGGAAAAGGAGACCTGAGAATGTGGTCATAACAAAACAGGAAAAGACCACCATGTAAGATGAAAAAGTATCTTTGCCTCTTCTACCAAGGGCCTTCTCTTGTCCTTTTCTTTCTCTCCATAAAATTTTAGTCACCTCTGACTGACCAAGAAATATAGGAATTTCCATCTTAGAATAGCAAGACCATCCAAGTGGTAGAATGAGGAACTAATGGGGCTGCAGATCATGGAGGGATTTGGTAGAGTTGGTTTTTATTCATATGATTTGTTCATTTTTTTTGTCCATTCAGTTTGATTCCACAACCATTTATTAAGTACCTACAATGTATTGTAATTGATAGGTACTAAGACTACATTACATTCTGTTCTTTATGCCTATTTTAA
Organism: Sarcophilus harrisii; assembly: GCF_902635505.1. Lineage (NCBI taxonomy): Eukaryota > Metazoa > Chordata > Mammalia > Dasyuromorphia > Dasyuridae > Sarcophilus > Sarcophilus harrisii. The sequence goes on from NC_045431.1 coordinate 52,087,140, forward strand.
AAAATCTCTTGTGTACCCCTTCCCTTCAACTCCTAATTTTTGCTTCATTTCCTTTTGTTAGTTATCATTTATAAAGTTCTTCCGTGACTTTGCAATTATGCCTGCTCTAATTTAAAATTGTATTATCTTTTTAGAAAGGTACTTATAAGCAAAGGGGAAAGAGCAAATAAGAGTGCCTGGCATATAGTTGGTTTCTTAATGAGTGCTTAAGTTGGAGACAAGAAAGTGCTTTGTGTGACTTGTCCAGTTTGGCTAGAGGATTGCCCATGTAGGTAAATACCTTCAACCTCCTTCAGCTGCCATTGGTGGCAATTATTAGAATGCAAGGTCCTTGAAGGCAGGGGCTGGCTTTCTCTTTGCTTGTACTTGTATTCCCCAGAATATAGCACTGAGTCTGGCATATAATAAGTACTTAATAAATGCTTGATAGATTAGACAGGAAAGGTAGATTGAAAAGGGTCTTGAGTATCACCTGAAGGAGTTTGAACTTTATCCTATTGATAATGAGAAAACCATTAAAAGTATGTGTGTGTGTGTGTGTGTGTGCGAGTGAGTGAGAAAACTGATTGGCCTATAATTATGTTTAGCATGGAGATGAGGGGGGAAAGCTGGAGAGATACAACAGCTACGAGCTTAGTACAAAAAGTTAGGTCAGATCGGAGATAACCACTTTCCATTCTTCCTGATACCCAATGTATTTTGCCTCCTTATCCTCACTCAAATTAATAGACAATATAATGTTGAGAATGGAAAGCTTGGAAAGACATTATCTTTTTCCCTCATGGAATAGGACCTAATGTTAAGGTTTAATGACCTTTCCTTCCCCCTATCCTCCTAATATTCTCATATATGATAAAATCAAAGCTTATATATAACATATATATGTATCTGTACATATATGTAGATGTACAACTACATACTTATATATGAATAATTAATAAAAATTAGAGCTTTTCAAAAAACAAAAGAAGAAATAACTATCAGTGAGATGCAAAGTTTGTCTTCCTTGCTTAAAATCAAAACTCTCTCTGGTTCTGAGCACAGAGTATAGAATCCTTAACATGCAATTCTTTCCCAAGGTGATGAATTTGGATAATTCTGACCCTTTGTGGCTTATCTATCTAAATTCTATGCCAAATTAAATTCTGTCCTACCCAGCCAATAAAATGACCGCTTCACCTTAATGATTCACCTTTGCTGATATGTCATTCATATTTCACAGCTATGTGGCTAGGCTAAAATTTAATTTCTCAAATTTAATTTTATGTATCTTTTCCAAAGGGGTTATATCTTCTTTCCCAGTAGACCCCTTCTGGTGTTTATGCCATAGTGATTCAGTTGTAACACATAATATATGACTTTACTTAGCCTACTTTGTATAAAATAGCTTCTTTGAAAATTATTTTTAAATTGCCCTTTGTCTGCTACTGTCACAATCGGACATTTTGTGACTTCTTTTTAAAGGTTTTCTCATCAACCACTAATATTTATCGACCCCTATATAATATGGGAGATTGTAGAAGGCAATTGGAGAATTTAGTTAATGTTAAATAAAACAAACAACTAAAAAAAATTTCCAGTGTCTGCCTTCTTTAAGTTTGTCTTAAGGGACTCTAGGATTTTAGAATTAGAGGGAAGGAACCTAAGTAGATATCTGGTCCAATTCCTACTTGAAGCATAAATTCCTTCTCACAATAGCCTTAACCAGAGGTCATCAAGTATCTGCTTGCTAATTCCTAGAAACAGATGATTCACTGCCTAGAAAAGCAGCCCATTTCCCATGTTGAAAACACTATTCTAAGGAAATTCTTTCCTCCCAATGCTCATCTAAGTCTTTTCTGTTTTACAATGTGTCACTTGAATTTAAGGTGAAGAAAAACCATATTGAGTCAGAGTATCTCCCAAAGAGGAGACCTCTTCTAGCTGTCCCTTACTTTCTAACATTCCGGACACAGACCATGAAGCAAAGCAGTGAAAGCAAGCTGAGGATGACAAAGACCGGCCGGGTGGTCAGAACCATAGCATGCTCGAAAGAGAGTCAGAAGAAGTAGGGAGAGTCCAGATTTTGGAGAGCCTTGAATGCCAGTCAAGAAAGGCATCACTGAAAAGTTTTGAATGGAACAACATGATCACATATGTATGCAAGGATGCTTGATTATTCTGGGAGCGCTGCGCAGGATCCATTTCCCATGTTCTATAATCCAAACTATCCTGGCTGCTCCTCACATATACATCCCCATCTTCATCCTCCATCTCCCACCTTCATATTTTTGCCTTGTGCATGTATCCCTCATGAATAGAATTTACTCCTTCTTTACCTCTTCATCATAGGCTCCCAAACCTCTTTCAAGACTCAGACTAAGCACAAATTTCTTTTTTTTTTCTTTTTTCATTAAATCTTTTTATTTTCAAAACATATGCATAGATAATTTTCAACATTCACCCTTGTAAAACCTTGTGTTCCAAATTCCCCCCCTTTCTTCCACCGCTTCCCCAAACAGCAGATAATCCAGTATACGCCAGACACATGCAATTCTTCTATATATGTTTCCAAATGATCCTACTGCACAAGAAAAATCAGATCAAAAAAGGGAAAGAGGAGAAAGAAAACAAAATGCAAGCAAACAACAAAAATAGTGAAAATACTCTGTTGTGGTACACTCTCAGTTCCCACAATCCCTTCTCTGGGCTCTCTCCATCACAAGACCATTGGACCTGGCCTCAATTATCTCATTGCTGGAAAGAGCCAAATCCATCAGAACTGGATCTTCGTATAATCTTGCAGTTGCTGAAGGACAAACTTCTTTAAAAAAAAAAAATCATAATATTTTTCCCAGGTACATATAAAAATAACTTTTAACATTAATTTTTTTAATTTTGAGTTTCAAATTCTCTCCCTTCTTCCTCTCACCCTACCTTGAAATGGTAAGCAATTTGATATAGGTTATATGTTATATGTAGAAGCATTAATTTCTACAAGAGACTTTTCCCCCTCTGCTGAAGGTTGGGTTCCTTGCCTTGACCTTTACTACTTTGTATTTATCTTGCACTTGTTCTGAATACATTTATGTATATTTAAGTATGGTACCACTTCCCAACCTCCCAGGAGTCTTTGCAAGTTAGGTCCCCAGAGGCTGACTGATTACTTCTTCCTCCCAAGTTCTAGGGATATCCCTGAGGGAATGGGAGTTGCTAGTGCTATTGTTCATGAGCTTCCATCTGGTATACCATCAATTGATTATTAGAAAAACTTAATTAGCTTTTAGAAAGGTTATTTACTAATGGGATACAGTAAGAACTGAGGCAACTATGTGGCTCAGTAGATAGAATGCTAGGCCTGGAGTCAGGAAGGCCTGAATTTAAATCTAGCCTCAGACGCTCACTCGTTATGTGACCTCCAACAAGCCACTTAATCTCTGTCTGCCTTAATGCACTGGAGAAGGAAATGGCAAACTACTCCAGTATCTTTGCCAAGAAAATTCCATATGGGGATAATGAAGAGCTGGACACAACTGAAAGACTGAGCAACAACAAATAGTAAGAACAGTTGGCACAAAAAACATCTCCCCCACCAAAAAGAAAAACAAAAAACAACCTGGGATACAGTGTCCCATGGGAATACACAGGAAAAGTAGGCCCAGATCTAGAGAATGACAGCAGGGATACAGACATGTAGGGAACAGATATGGAAAAGACATCCTTTTTTAGTCTTCATAGTATAGGACTTTGCTAACTCTAAATGGTCCTTTCCCCCTACCCTCCATCATATTCAGGTGGTATATGATAAAATGAAAGAGAAATACATAGATGATAGATGATGGATACATAGATGATAAATAATTGAGAAATGCTAGATAGGAAGATGGATGCGTAGATACACAGATGATAGAAGATAGATGTAGAGATACATAGATGCTAGATCCATAGATATATGCGTGATAGATACTTAGGTACATACATGACAGATATATGGACACATAGATAATAGAAACACAAATACTCACATGATCGATACATAGATGATAGACAATTGATGCTAGGTAGAAAGGTAGATACATAGATAGATACATGATAGATACATAGATAATTGATGCTAGGTAGAAAGATAGATACATAGATAACTGATGATAGGTTCATAGATACATACATGATAGATATATGGATACATAGAAAATAGATACATATGATAGATACAAATATATTGGATACATAGATACAAAGATACATACAAGATAGATACATAGATGATAGATAATTGATGATAGATACATAAATATATGTGATAGGTACATAGATACATACATGATAGGTATGATACATAGATGCTAGAAAGTTATAAACATGATAGATACATAGGCGATAGATATATAGATACATAGATGATAGAAAGATATATACATGATATATACACAGATACATGCATGATAGATAAATGATACATAGAGGATAGATAATTGATAGATGATAGATACATAGATGATAGAAAGGTGATAGATCACACAAATGATACATAGATACATACAAAATAGATAGCTACATAGATACATAGGTGAATAGATGATAGATAAATAATATATTTTATAATTGGTTTTGAGAGAATTGACAACTTCTGGTTGCTGTCCAGAGACCGCATTCTTTTATAGTTTTTAAAGCTGTTTGCTTCCTTGAGTGGCTATTTGTTGCATGCCTGTTCTTCTTGTATTTTCTCTGTATTTGTTGTTTCTTGTGGTTCATTCTTTCCACTGGCAAGGTCAGTGGTAGGGACAAGGGGTAAGGAAATATAACACTTCCTTCCATATACTCCCAAGCCCTCTGATATAGTCACAATGGTCTGCCTTTTCAAGATGTTCCTGAACTTGGAGGTTCCCCAGACTTGGCTGACTCTCTACTACCTGCACCTCAACTGGCTAACTTCATTAAATGAAGGCCCAGAAGTGAATCCAATTTTTTCAGCCAATCACAAAATATTCTCTGTATGGCATTATTTGCTTTCAACAAAAAAACAAAACAAAACAAGACAAAAACCTTGTATTCCACCACTTCTAAATGGATGAGCACTTGCCTGCTCCTACTTTATACCTTTGGGAAGTCTGGATTTTCTGTGCTTAATTGGTATGGGAAATATAAACCTAAGTATACATCATTTCCCCAGTAGAATGTAAGCTCCTTAAAAGAAGAATATTTCATTTTGTAACTCCATCTCATTGGATAACTTCTGGCAAATAGTAGGTGCTTAATTAATACTTATTGGTTGTGTGATTGATTTTGAATGTCTAATTAGCCTGATTTGGAGTTTGGGTGTTTTTTTTTAAATGTTAAGCCTTGAGAATACTGATGCTGTATCCATGGAATTCTCTTTGCCTGTTGTCCAGCATAGTATGTAATAACTCTTCATTCTTATCTGCCTGACAAAAACTTGTGGATGACTTAATAGCAAATATTTAAGTTCCAAAAATATGCAACAGTTCAAATAACTACAACACAAAATACACATGGCGATACAAAGCCTCTACATACAAAGTACCAGGCACAGAAAGATTCGAAAAATGAGAGTTTCTGCCCTCTAATAATCTACATTCCATTAGAGGAAATAAGATGTGTATATATACCAAACTCCTCCCCCCAAGAAAAAAAAAATCCAAAGTAGAATGTGATAGAGATAAAGAGAAATGCAGAATATTTGAGAAACTCAGGGAGAAAGATCACTTTCAGGTGGGAAGATGAGGGAGAATCAGAAAAGGCCTCATAGAGGAAGCATCTGAGCTGGGTCTGAAGGAGAAGTATTTTAAGAGTATAAATAAATGGGCCATGTGACTACACTTAAGGCCAAACAAACAACATACACCGAGAACTTGAAGCTGAAGAATCAGGAAGGAGGAAGCATCTGATCAACTATATGGTTATTTTCAGTTCCAGACCCTCCTCCACTCATTGAGAAGGCAAGAAATGCAATATCCATTATCCATATGAAGGCACACGAAGCATATTTCTGCATTAGCCGCGGAGAGGTAGCTTTTAAGCAAGACCCAGTGGGATGGTCAGTGTTCCAACAGTCATGGATGAGAGCAGGGCACCTGGGGGTGGGAGAAGTGCCAGACGTCTTCTTGGAGCTGCAAATAGGCCAGTTTGGCCGGAACATAATATAGAGAGGTTGGAGATTAGCTGACCGAGTCTGAGGGCCCTGAATGCCCTCTCATAACACTCGTAAGCAATGGGGAGCCACCAAACTGATCATTAGGAACAGGAGAGGGAATGAACCTGGAGCTTAATTGGTATGGGGAACTCCTGCTGAGGAAATTCCCTCTCTCCATGCAGGTGAGCACCTTTTCTGCAGGTTATAGCTTTAAACACCTCCAGTCCTGAAAGACAAGGGATTGTCTGAGGTTCCACAGCCACTAAGAAGCAGGGGCAGGGCCTGCATCCAGGTCTTACTGGCTTTGAGCTCAGCCCTCTCTCCACTGTGCATCATCATGAGGAATATTAATTTCGGAGAGTCATAAAGCAAGGATTGAGAGGAAAAGAGCAGAGATGGGAAGACCTGCTGGGAGACCCTGCTCATGGCTTATGTTGCCTCTTACACTGTGCTGCTTGATGAAATCATTACTGCTATAGAGACATCAACAAGCATCTCCATTCCAGCGAACAAAGGCTTGCTGGTTTCGAGAATAGACAGAGCAGAGAGTGTGATTTGACAAGCACAAGAAGGAGTATCTCCTTGCTCTCTGAAAGTTCCCGCCCTACAGTCTGTTTGAGTGTTTGGAACTCTACCAGAGGAGATCAATCCCTTTGAATCCTAAAAGCCCATGTCTCCCACTTAATAGACCAATGGGTCTGCAAGTGTGTTAAATGTGCCATTCAGGCAAAAACAAAAATAAAACAGCCTACAATGAAAAACTCAGACAAGAAGGGAAATTTAAAAAACCCACAAAAAAGCCCCCAGCAACTCTTGGATGTGGGTAACTGGTACAGGGGATTGTGTATTCAATCTGGAGTCAGGGAGACCTGAGGAACTCAGGAAGATTTCTATAAAATAAGAGTAGTAATATACGTCCTCCTAAAACTATTTTGAGGGAAGTACTGTGTCAGCCTTCGGATCATCAATTTCCAGTGGGAGAGAACTCGCAGGGCACCTTGTTTTACAGAGTAAATAACTGAGGGTTTAGAAGAGAAGAGGTTTGCTCAGACTTTACAGAGGTAGTCACTGACATAGCCAGGATATGAATCCAAGTCTTTGATTTCAGACTTGGTATCACACTGCTATGGAAAAATGAATTAGCATCTTGTTCGACCATTACTACCATCCTAGATGAGGAACCTGAAGCTCAAGAATATGGGAAAGTTACCCTTCCAAGGATATACCCATCCCTGCCAAAGATTACTTATAGCGCGATATAAGAGGCCTTTTCCCAAGACCATCTAGTTAGGAGGTAATCAAGCTAGAGGCAAGCTCTGTTGTGATCCTAAGTATTTGAACATCTGTGGAGGACACCTGTATTAAAGCTTGATAGTATTTATTTCTAATCTTACTCTTTTACTCCCAGACTCCTTCCCTACCCTCCGCCTCTTCCAAAAAGATGGGGTATAAAAGATACCATGGGAGGGGCAGCTAGGTGGCGCAGTGGATAGAGTACCAGCCCCAGTCAGGAGGACCAGAGTTCAAATTTGACCTCAGACACTTAACACTTCCCAGCTGTGTGAGCCTGGGCACTTAACCCTAATTGCCTCAGGAAAAAAAAAAAAAAAAAAAAGGGATGGGATGCACAGTGGAGCCTTTGAAGTCAGAGGGGATGGGAGGAAGAATTATACACCATTCTAAACAAGGCCTTGAGTTCACCTGCCCCTGAAAAGAGGCCATGACTCAGTTTGGAATGAATGAATGATTTTGTCAAGGGCTTATTAGGTGTCAAGCATTGTGCTAAGTGCCAGAGATACAAAGAGAAAAACTCTGCTCTCAACTTCACCCTCTAGCCAGGGAGATCCCAACTGTAAAAGGTGAAAGTTTGGCAATATTAGCAGCCTGTGAATCCACACCTTCCATCCTCATCCTTCAAGACTCCTGGGGCTTGGCCCCACATAAGCATCTGGGTCACACACCCAGACTCAGACACACACTCTGTTTGATGAATGGAAAAAGACACTTCGGCCATCCCTGCAGTCAGGCCCTTGTTCAGACTGTTTCTCAGGCTCGAACAAGCTGCTGAGTTCCTTCTGGGCCAGCCAGACTCACCTCCTCCAGCTTCCTGGTCCCCTCTTCTCGGGCCCTCTCCCAGCCTTGATTACCCCCTTCCCAATCAGCTTCAGCTAGCACCTTGTCTGTAACTCTCTCCTGGGCTCATTATGGGATGTTACACTGTAACTTCAGCATCTGATCCCTCTCTTAGACAATCAGGTGGGAACTGTGCCTTGTGCAAACTAGGGTTCCAACCCGGGGGAAGCTATGATGACCAAGCCCCAAAGAATCTGGGCTCTCACTGATGTCACTGTGCCCTCCAGAAGTGCAGCATACAGCCCCTCTGTTGTGATGCCAGGGAAACTGAGGCAAGACAGAGATTAGTTCTTGTAATCTTTTCAATGTGGAGAAGCTCCACGGTCAAATGGCTAGCGGTCAAATGGACTCAAGTTCAAAAATCCTTAGACCCTGAGTGACTGAAGCAGCAAAGAGCTTATAGGGGAAACAAAGGCACATAAGGGCAGCCAGGACTGGGCGAGCGGACAAGCCATAATTCCAGGAAAGGATCCTTACTTGGTCCTGGCTGGACAAGGGTCAAGATAAGAAGGGCAGGAGACAGCAAGGGGAGGGGCAATACACCGAAATGGAGGGGGAATTATCTTAGCAAGGATCTAGATAATGCACCAGAATTTTATAATACAATAGAATGTAAAGTGGCCAGAGCTCCAAGGATTTTCCTGATTCATTTCTCCCAGTCCTAATGATGAAGGAAAAAGGCGAGGGAGGCCATAATAATTTTATTCAGGGCATAGCAATTCAGGGCTTAACACTGTGACTGTTTACTAACCAATCAATCAATCAGTCATCAAGAAACATTTATCAAGAACCTCCCATGTGCCAGGAACTGAGGGATACAAAGGCATTGAGGGGAAAAAGAAGGCTCTAATGGTGGAAGATGACATATAAATAGAAGTTAAAAAGGGGGGGAAAGAGGGCCCTAGGTGGGCCCTGGGGAAGGTGTCAGAATGAATCTAGGAGTATAGCCAAGTAGGAAAACGATAAAAAGCTGCCTTAGGCCCCCTCTTTAAGGGGATGCTCTGGGAGGAGTTCTCCACTGTCCACTTGTACTCCATGGAAACAGAGAGAGGAAGGGGCTCTAGGAACAGGAAGTTCTGAGGGGATAGGAGTTTCAATTCGATTTTACAGGATAATGAGATTCTGATGAAGCCCAAGAGTACAGGTGGGTGGGAAATGCTGAGAAGTATTAATTAAAGCACACACTTGTCATTGTCCTAGGTACTGAAGATAGAAGTACAAAGAATGAAATGTTGCCTACTATAGGACACTGGACTGTAACCCAGAAAGACCCAGATCCTCAGACCTTTACTAGCTGTGTGACACGTGACTTAACTTCTCTGTTCCTCATCGTCCTCATTTGTAAAATGAGGGACTTGGACCAATTAAGATCTTTGACCCCAGGAAATCTGTCCAAAGTACCAGGGGCTGTCCTCCAGCTTGACATGGCCTGGGTGCCAGGGGAACAACCTGACTTCCTCAGTCTCTTTATGTGAGCAGCTCATTTTGTTTTCTGGCAAAGCATCTCTGTGCCATTTCTTTCATGCCCTTTTGCTTTGCCCTTCAACTTCAGTTTATTAGAGACAGGGATCTTCTACAACTCAGAAAAGAGCCCACATTCCTTCTCCTGTTCTAGTCCAGATCTAACTCCAACCAGTCCTTTAAATCATATCTAAGGATGATTGCTAGAGGTTTTCCACCCAACTGCATAGCAGAATCTGGACAGAGACAGTGTTCACTCTTAAGTTTTTCCATATGGATAGGTAGGTCAAATTCTTCTGAATGACTGTGAACTTCAATTAGGAGGCTCTGAAATGTTCTGGATCTTACCAAATGTTGTATTTGCCTTTGAGCATTGTAGTGAGTGTGTAATAACTTATTCTATATCAGGGTTTCTTAAACTTTCTGGGCTTGCAATCCCAGGTACATAAGTATGTAAATGGGTATACAAACCAATTGTGAGGAATGGATGGGCATTTATTTGGTTTCCACAGTTAGGAAAACTAAGTTGGAGAAATGAAACTTAAAGTAGAAAATTGGAACTCAGGAGGCTATCAAAGAATAATCAAGTTAGTAATCTTCCCCCAAAAGAATGTAAGCTTCTCGGAGGGCAGGGACTGACTTTGGTAATCAGGGGTGGTGACCTTGAGAGTTGAAAGGAATCTTTCGTTCTTTGCCCTTAGGCCTCCTCAGTTACCTTCCCCCTTCTAGAATGTGTGTTCCTTTGGGGCAGGGACTGGCTATGTAATGAGGGGTGGAGATTCATATCTTGTGATTTTTGTAACATCCAATTAATGGGGAATGGAGAGAGGGACTTGTGCTTCAGGATAGGACATAAAATGCTTCCTTTGAAGTTTCAAAGGTGTGTCTACTCACCTAGGCACCCATTCTTGCAAGAATGTAAAATAAATCTTTCCTGTATTCATCAGTGAGTTAGTAGAGTTCTCAGCAATATTTTGTTTCTTACAAAATATTTATTGATAATCATAAAGAAATTTATTTTAAAACAATTCTTCAGTGTGCATATGTATAATTTTTACCATTTATTAAAGATGAAAGAAAATTTGCATACTAATGAGATGAATATAGTTGTTCATTTTTATATAAAGAATTAATCTTGGTGGAATATCTTTCACCGTTGCCAAATTTTCCTCAACCCCCATATTTAATTGTGGGACCCTATATGGGGTCATGGTCCATAGTTTAAGAAGCTTTACTCTATATGACATGTGTATGTGTGTATATGTTTGTATGTACGTATGTATGAACAAAATGAATGCATCCCATTTCTGAAATGTTCTTAGGCAGCAAGATGCAGTGAAAAAACTGCTGGTTTAGAAATCAGAGCCTGGCTCTGTCCATTACTACCTTTGTAACCGTGGGCAAAGCTTCTCTGGACCTCAGTTTCCTCTGTAAAATGAGAATTCTGGAGCAGATGGCCTGTAAGGTCCCTGCCACCTTGAAATTTTCAGTCTTAAGGTGGACAAGGTACTTCCCTCATCACAGCCTTGGTTCAAAATTCCTGATTATGATTAATCACGAGACTTTCTCGGTTTTTTCAGAGTTTAGGTTTGCGTGGTACAAAGGAAGCTGGACTTGGAGTCAGGAGAATCAAAGTTCAAACCTGATCTTGGATAAATGACTTAATTTACTTCATCTGTAAAGTGGGGATGATACTCCATTTAGTACCTACCACACAAGGTAGTTGTGCTGGTCGGATGATGTAATTAGTGTAAAATGCTCTGGAAAACTGGAAGCTCTCTGTAAATGTCAACTCTGATTATTAATGTCATTATCATTCAAATGGCTGTGTTTCTTGTTCATGAATCATTCTGTTTCATAAATTGTTCCAACTTGGGAAAACGCTGAGTAGCCTTTGACTTGCAACATCGCCTTCCCATCTTTTGGCAGATGGGATTTTCCCTTTGTTAGTACTTAACTAGATGTTTCAAAGTCTCCGGGATTGAAACTTTTTTTCATGGCGAGTGGAGGAGGGACTGGATCTGTAATTTTGTTGTTGAGGGAAAGTCGATAAGGGGAATCTTTCTGCCCGTGCAGATACAGACCTTTGCCGCTGGGAGCTTGAGACATCTGGCCCCAGCGCTCAGAGGATAGATCACTTGGCCTGGGTCTGTTAGCCAGATCCATCAGAGAAAAGCCCGAGTCTAGGTTTCCCTAACTCCTAGCCTAGCTGTCTGGTCACCCTGTCGTGCTCCCTGTGACTAGGAAATGGGGGCCTCCTTCCTGGCAGGGTAGCCTTGGTTTCAGTATCATCCTGGGCCCAGAACATGTCTGTTAGGAATGGTTAATGTTTTCTCCCCCCCCCCCCGGGGTAACCTTGAAGCCAGTGAATATTAGCCTTTTTGTGTATGTTTACTTTTTATTAGCTGTAAAACCTTGCCAATTTTCTCTTGCTAATCTCTCAGTCCTATAATTATTACCAAAAAGTACTCTAGCAAATGAACCCCACTTCTCAATGAAGATTTAATAGGAAAGAGAGCGATTTGGAAGGCTCGAGGGATTGTTAGAACAGCTTTGCAAAACACACTGCAGAACACTGACAAATATGCTCTGTCAGAGTCAAAACAACTGCTATTGAAGTCATTAAGGATGGAAATCCCCTTCTCTCCACCATCCCTCCCTCCCCGAGCATCACCCATTCACTTCATAATTCCACACATCCTTTGCAGGAGTGGCTGGCTGTGGGATCTGACTGTCCCAATGCTGGGGAGTAAGAGATGCAGAGGGGCGAGCCCACCAGGACTCTGGATTTAACCAGAGGCCCCCAGCTTGACTTCTGGCTCTGCTTCTCTCTCCAGCACCCCAGGGTGGCTCCCTGAGCTGTGAAGAGGAGGAGGAGGGCCTTAGGGGTGTGAATGCCCTTTGCAGACCTACACCTCGGAGCCTCCCTGTCTCAGAAGGGCCCTCCTTACTCTGAGAAAGCCCGGCTCCTCTCCTGTCCAGCAGGGAGCAGAGACCGTCTCATCCACCCCTCCTTTTGTCGGATTGCCCAGTCAGGTGCAGTGAGTTACCCAGCATCCCCTGGGCAGAAGCGGAGAAGCCAGAATCTGAACTTTGTTCTGACTTGCAATCCAGGGCTTTCCCCGCCGTCCCGCCCTCTCTCCTCAACTTGGCTGTCTCAGGGCTCCCACTAACAGAGAGTCCCTGTATCAGAAGCAATTGATAATTGGGTAGTAGGATCTGAGAGGCCCGCCGCTCTACTTCTAACAAGGTAGAATCAAAAGGCACTTTTCAAATATTTTGATCACAGAATCTGGAATAATGGAGGAAACTGTGAAAGCTTATTTCTAAAAATAAGTGCTGCAATATCAATGAAAAGAGAGAATCAGGAAAGAAAAAAAAATTTAAGGTCCAACTTCCCCAAGATAGGTTCTCCAAGATGTGTTATCTCACAAGCAAAATATTAATCTGTGACTTGACATGAGATGGCCATCATAACACTAAGGCCCCACACCTTTCACCTGGATCTGTGGTTACCTCTTTGATCTCTGGGCTGGCTTACTTATCCCATTCTGCCTTAGGTCTCAAGAGAAAGACCGTAGCTACTCAAATACACTGAAATTCTATTAAAGGGGGCAGCTAGGTGGGGCAGTGGATAGAGCACCAGGCCTGAAGTCAGGAAGACCAGAGTTCAAATCTGGTCTCAGACACTTTAACACTTCCTGGCTGTGTGACTCTGGGCAAGTCACTGAACCCCAATTACCTCAGCCAAAAAACCCACAAACAAACAAAAACATTCTATTAGTGTCTTAAGCACTGTCTTATTTACCATGTTAGCTCTTGAACCCCCAACCGATTTATTTCTATTTACATAAACCCAGTCACTCAGAATAAGGATGCAAGTATCTCTTAAATATAACCATTTACCTAGCATAAAGCAAAATAAATTATAAATAAATAAGTACTCACATATAAAAGTAAATGCAGGAATACATTACAATCCACTCATAAACAGGGGTCACATTCCCATATTCAGAAACTGATGTATTCAGATGTATTCAGAAACTGTGGAGGAAAGGGGGCACATACACACACCCTCAGAGACACCTGGCAGAGAAAATATAAGTGAGGAAAACCCATGTGCTCAGGGTAATTCATAACTCTAAAACTACCAACTGGCATAGTGAATAGAGCAGTAGATTTAAAGTAAGGAGACCTGCCTTAGACACTGGCCAGCTGTGTGACCCTGTGAAAATTATTTAATCTCTCTTTACCTTGATTTCCTCATCTGTAAAATGAGAGAGTTGTACTAGGTGAACTCTAAAGTCCTTTCTGGCTCCAACACTAAGTTAGTATAATTCAGAGTCCTCTTTTTATCTAAGAAACTGTCCATAAAAAGATCGTTGATGAATATAGATTCTCTGTTCAATAGATGCTTCTGCTGCTAAGCTTAGTTGATTCATGCTGGGCTTTATCAACATTTCACTAGAAACATCATCTTAACCACACTAGTGGATTTACTGAGTGACCTTTTCAATTCTCTCCTTCAAAACTTTTATTCAGCTCTGCTGTGTCACTATGAACATACATTCTCAACAGCAACTGGAAAATCCATCCTTTCTAGCTTTAAGCTTACTTGATACAGTTTTGAATGGTTGTTTTTTGTGTTTTTTTACTTCTCTCTTCTCTTGTTTTGCTGGGTTTATATTCTGTATCCTCTTTGCAGAATGATCTCATCTTTGTTTATGGTTGCTGAACAAATTCTCATCTTCTATCTGTAATCATATAAATCACGTTTGTTCAACAATCATTAAGCAGTCTTGATTTTCCTGTCACTTCAGCATATGACAACTTGTCACATTCAAAATGAGCAAAGAACTATATCAGAACTCTGATTCAGAGACATTATTTCTCTCAGTTTTCTGAGCAGACTTATGCCCTCTCAAAAGTGAACTGTGAGGTCCTTAAAGGCTGGTTTCTTACACTGAAAAAGCCAGCCATTCCAACATCCTAGATTGAGAATTGCAAAAGATATTAGAGATCCCCTGTTCCAAGTTGAAGAATCTAAGATCCAAACCTAAGATACACAAAAAAGAAATAGATTTGAATTCACCATAAAATAATAGGATCATAGACTGAGAGCTATAAGAGACTTGAGAGGCCACCTTGTCCACCCAACCTCTCCTTTATGGATGAGAAAATTTGCCCAAGATCATTAAGAGGGTAAATATCAGAGGCAGGATTTGAACCCAGCTCTTTCCACCTTGTATTCTGCTCACTCTAAATCTGGGACACTTTACGCTGTGCCAGGCTGGCTCTCAATTTCAGGTCCTGAGCTATGGGATCAAGGGAGGAGAAAGAGTAACAAACACATTATCATTTGTCAGCGCTTTCTAAGTGATTTCTTCGTTCCATTCTCAATGCGACTTGCGGCTGTACTTTTGCTACAGAGCTCCAGATCAGTCTCTTGTAGATGAATTATGGACCAGAACCTTTAAAATAGAAACTCCCTCTCAAGCACATTAGCAGAAACTGGAAGGACTCTTTGTGTAGCCTGAATGT
The DNA here is from genome assembly GCF_902635505.1 of Sarcophilus harrisii. NCBI lineage: Eukaryota > Metazoa > Chordata > Mammalia > Dasyuromorphia > Dasyuridae > Sarcophilus > Sarcophilus harrisii. The sequence continues at coordinate 52,102,408 of NC_045431.1, forward strand.
TTCCTGAGATCAACCCTAAAAAGAGACCGAGATAAGGAGAGTTGAGCATTAGGAGCCTCTTTTAACTCGCTCTCAGAAGTTGGCTGGCTTTGCCCTGTGTCTGGTGATTAATACTAAAGAGATAGTTCACCTCTTGTCGGATGGATGAAACTGAAAGCTTCCCTGCAGGGTCTGCTTCCTCTTTGAGAGCTTCAAATACAACTCTCCAGCACCAGGAGCCTTACCTTGGATACCGATGCTGAAGAAATAAGAAAGTGCCAGCTGAGGGTTCACTTCTTTCTGACCGACTCAGGCCTTGCAAGTCATCTCAAAGAGTAATTAAAGAACAAGAGATGCATCCCCTCAGTCATAGCTTGGATGGCTTTAAAAGCTTTCTGGTTCTCGTTGCTGTCAGATAGGACATCTTGGACTTTCTGGGAAAGGGACAACTTTGGTTTGCCTCTTTTAGGGGACTTGAGAACGGGAGAGACAATGTTAATGGAGGGCTGACCTCGGAATTCAAAAGAACTGGGTTCAAGTTCTGCCTACTTGGATAATCTTGCAGTTGACAGTTAACTTTTCAGTGTCCCCAGGCAGCCAAGATCATTCAGTTACAAGGAGTGAGACAGAAGAGATGGGAGCTCTATAAAGCACTGAAATTACAAATCTAAACCCCGAATTTGGGCCTTGAGCTAGAGTGCTACAAGAACTCTTCAGATGATCTCCCTTAGAAAAATAATGTATCTGTAAGTTGAGAAAGATGGAATAGGAATAGACCAAAAGGCTCATTTAAAGCCTTTCACAGTCTGGCTCCAACTTAACCTTTCCAGACATTTCACCTCAATCTCCTTCATGCACTGTACTTTCTAGTCAAACTGACTTACTTGTTGTTCCCCAAATACAACATTCAGTTTCCTGTCTCTATGCTTTTACCCATCTGAGAGACTCACCTCTGCCTCTTAGAGTATTTTGCTTGCTTTGGATTCACTTCGGATTCAGCCTCCTTCTGGAAGGCTTCCCTGATCCCCTTCTCAACAATTAGCTTGAATTTATGACCCTGTTTATATATCATAATTCCTTAGGAGATCATAAACTCCTTGAGGTAGGGACCGTTTATTATCCTTGTCTTCATATCTCTAGCATCTAGCTCAATGCCTTGTACATGGTGAGCATTTCGTAAATACTTGCTGGGTTAAATTGAGATGAATTCAAAAGGATTCCTAGACGTGAGGTCATCACTGATTGACTCCCCAATAAAAGATGCCATGGATAATAAGACACATGTGGGCTCATATCCCCTTCCGCCATTTACTGAGCGTGTTACCTTGATCACTTCTCTTGACCTTAGTTTCTTTATTTGTAAAATGTAGCAGTTGGACAAAATGATCATCACAGCTCCTTCCAGCTATAAATTATATGTGAATCACATAGGATAAGGAAACAAGCTATCTGCGAATGTACTTGCTGTTAATATATTTTATATTTTTATATCATTTTATACTTTTCCAAGAACTGTCACAAACATGAAAGGATTAGGTATCACTGTTCTGAGTGTACCAAATTACTATCAAACCTTTCAATCAATCCACAAGGATTTATTATCTGCCTGCTCTGTGTAAGGCTGTTAGTCATTCAAAAAACTTTATTACATGTTTGTTATATGCACAACACCTCGGATACAAAGAAAATCTAAAGCAGCCCCTGCCCTCAGGGAGCTTACATTCTAAGAAGCTGTGGATACAAAAAATTAAAGTTTAGTCTCTTTCTTCAAGGATCTCATAACCACGCTGCAGAATCAAACATGGATGCACTACGTAATAATGGTAACTGATATTTCTGTAGCACTGTTCATCTCTAATCTCATTTTAGCTTCAGGACAACCTTTTGTGGTAAATACTACAAGTGTTACTTATTAGTCCCATTTTATAATGAGGAAATGGAGCTCACTCAGTTTTTCATCAGTAAAATGAGGATAATACTTGCAGCATCTGCCTCACAGGGTTGTTAAAAAGAAATTATTTTGTAAACCTTATATCACTATAGAAATAGGTATTAGTATTAAAATGGAAGAAATACTCAAAAAACTTGTTTTCAATAAATTAATAAAACATATCTTCAAAAATGTAATAGTTCAAATGCACTAAATCTCTTTTAAGGTTTGCAGAATCACTTTACATCTTATTTAATTACCATCCTTTCTCTCCAGCTACTGGTGCCTTCTCCTCTAAGGTTACTTTGTATCTGTTATGTGTGTATTTTGTGTGTGTGCATCCGTGAATCCATGTGTGTATGTACTGTGTTGTCTCCCCCACCAGAATGTAAGCTCTTTAAAGGGTAATGCATTCCTCTATCCCTCTACAATAACACAGACTCACCACTTAGCAATACTCCCTGCTTGCTGATTAAGGTAGGCATTATTATTATCCCCATTTTAGAAATAGAACTGAGACTTTGAGCGGTAAAATGACTTCCTAAAAGTCGTACAGACGATAAATAACTAAAGGCAGTATTTCAGACTTCTTGATGTCAAGTCCAACCTTGTAGCCAGTACGTTACATGGCCTCTAAGGGCCAAATGAACAGGTTTTGATGAGCATATTACTACTGATTTATCATGAAATTAAAAGAGAATGAATAGACACTTATTATTTGGGGGAGAGGAGGAACACAATTCTGAATTCTAAGAAAAAATGATTTCAGAAGAGTTTATTATATATGTATATCTTTATACCCACATGTATGACATTTTGGGGAAATGTTTTTAGGACAACTTCCTTGATACTTAGACATGAATCAAATCTATCCCAGAGTACCAGAGAATAAAGCCATCTCCATGCTGTCTGTTTCTGATCCAGGTAATGACTATCCTCAGGGTGTCGAAAAAAGTGTTTGGTCTTAACAGCAAAAAATGAGATAAAGGTCCCTAGTGTGTCCAAAGTACCCCCTGGGGTATTTCATCCATAGGAGCATCATTTTACAAATTGCTTTAAAAACTCGCAGGCTGATATTGTCTCTACTCTGACAAAACACTCTCTTAGAATAGCAATCTCTAGAGATCTGTGAGAGTGCAGGGAGGGATTAAACCTTTTCTGGAATAAGATATGTAGAAATATAATCTCTTAAAGATGCTTCCTGAAAGATTGGCTCAACCTCCATAGCAGAGATAAGCTCTAAAATTGCAACGAGTCTGACAGGTTTGGGTATTTTGTTTTTAGTAAGGTTTTATTGAAGCATTTTTAGAAAAAAAAAATCACAGACATGACTTGAAAGAAAATAAGCTTGTGAGTGCATTCTGAAAGCCAAAGGCTTTATCTAAACAATCCAAAATACTGTATGAATGGGCCCCATAGCTGAATTTTTCTGGGCTTTATTTTATATACACAAACTGTAAAATAGAATAAGAGAGCCACAAAATGGTTTGTGTTGGTGTATCAGTTTATTCGTCTGTATGATGGGGGTAATGATAGCAGCTCTATGGGCTCTGACACAATTGTTGTAGGTGGGATGTACATAAAGCTTGTTGGAAGTCATGGAGGACGGTACAGGTATCATCCTGTGCTTTGTTGTTGTCAGTCTTTGTGTTAGTGTGGCTAGAAGTTTTGTGATGTTTGGCAGTGTCTTCTGGAACATACCTATTCAGTCCTCCAGGAGTTAACTCCAGGGTTTTTCCCTCAAGAATCTTTTGAAAACCGGGCTTAAATGATCCTTTTGAAAAATCCCATTGTCCCCAAACCATGTCTGTTTGAAATACAGGGTGTCCCGAAAATCTTGGGCAGTTTTAAGCAACTAAAGTCCTTTTGGGGAGGAGAGGGGAGAGCAGGACCAATGAGGAACAACTTCAGGGAGGCAGACGTTATCTCTTCAGAGCCATGGAAGTGACTGTTTTACCTTTGTAGAGTCCGAGGAGAGGTGTCCATCAGAAGTGCCTGAGAAGAGAATCAGATGATTAGACTGGGGAGAATATGGAGAGGGGTGGGGAAAACTGTAGCACAGTGAAGTGGATTTTAACCTGCTAGGATAACTAGATGAGGAATCATTAGTGGGCTGATGCCAGTGTAAGAGACAGCAAGGTGTGCAGTGGTTAGAGGTCTGGAGTGAGGAAGACCTGAACTAAATCAGGCCTCAGACACTTACTAGCTGGGTGATTTTGGACAAGTCATTTAATATCTGTCTGCCCATCATAATGTTATTATTATAATAATAACATTTCTGCCCAGGGTTGCTGCGAGGATCAAATCAAATAGTATCTGTAAAGCACTTAGTGTAATGCATATAGTAGGCACTGAATACATGCCTGTTTCCTTTCTTTAGGAGAGCATTCCAGGGATCTGTATCTGTGTTTGATCTAGTGTTACTTAACATTTTAATCTGTGACTTAAACAAAGGCATCGTGGGGGGGGGGGGGGGGGGGGGGGCAGAGAGAGGAGGGGGGAGCTTAAAACATCTGAAGACACAAAATTTGAGTTTTGTTATTGGATGACAGATTCCAGAACCAAAAAGGTTTTGATCTTCTTCCTTTTTTTTTTTCTTCCTCCCCCCTGCAAGGCAATGGGGGTTAAGTGACTTGCCCAAGGTTATACAGCTAGGGAGGGTTAAATATCTGTGGCTGGATTTGAATTCAGATCCTCCTGACTCCAGTCTGACCTATCTAGCTGTCCCCTAAAAAGGTTTTGACTGAACTTAACAATGGGCCAACTATCACAAAATGAAATTTTATGAGTAAAATACTACATTTGGGTTCAAAAATATTTATTCCACATTTATGACAGAAGTGCAGCTAGATAGCCAGAGGTGTGAGAGTCTGAGTTTAGTGGTCTTTGAGCACAATATGTGCTAGGACTTTGATGTAACTAAGAAGTTACATGTGATCCAAGATTAATAGCCAGCGTTCAGAGAGCACCTACTATGCTGATTGACCCCGCTAAGTACTTTATAAGTTGTCATTTGATCTTTGCAGCCATTCTGGGAGATAGCCACTGTTATTGCCCCATTTTACAGATGAGGAAACTGTCCAAGGACACAGATTTAACCTCATTTCCCTGACTTCAGGGTTCTCTCCCCTCTTCCACCTAGCTAACCACCAGTGACATCAGGGGCAGGTTTTTGTGGTTGAATGAAAAAGCCCCAGAACTTAGGGAGCCAATAGGGATGCCATTCTTGGTGCTTATGTCTAGTTGCAGGGGCTACATTTTAGTCAGAACAGTGGTCGTCTAGCCGGAGCGTTTTCAGAGGAACGTGTGCCGGGACAGCACCTCCACCCAAGGCTGTGCCATAGGAACATCTGTGGAAGCAACTGAGAGACCTGTTGTCAGAAAAGTCCTCTTTATGGATGAAATACAAATCCACCTCCCTGCAACTCCTTCCCACTGATCTTATTCCTGACCTTTTGCAGTAACTTGGACAAAGGAAATTCTCTAACTTTTCAGCACAGCAGCTCTTCAAGGACTGGGAAACCCTGACCAATAACCGTGTGCTGGCAAGAGCTCTGAGTTTGAGTATAAGAGGCTTATGTTCAAACCCTGGCTCTTCCATGAATCTCTCCTGCGATGTTGCACGAGGGACAATCTCTGTGGGCCTCAGTTTCCCTATTTGTCAGAAATGAGGGGATTTGCTATATGGCCTCTAAGAACTCTTCTCTCTTTCATTCTATAATCAGATAAATGATCTCATCTCCAGGATAAACATTCCTATTATTCCCCAGGCCTGCCTCCCCATACCCTATGTACATCACTCTGCCCATTCCCAGACTCACCAACCCCCCAGCGCCCCAAATTGAGCCCAGTGCCCCAGGGAGGACCTGAGAAGCCCAGAATGAACCTGGAACACTGCTTCCCAAGATCTGGGTGGCCCGCAGACCCGCTGCTGCAACTCCACATTGTTTTGGCTCTTCCATTGCTGTGCTCCTGCTGGCTCATGGGTCCTGGGGCCAGCAGCCATGCATCCCTCTCCTAGGGAGGGCAGAAGCTAACCAGTGCGGTTGGATGGGGCTCAAGTGGGAGCCAGGGCATCACTGTTGCATTCTCCCAAGGGCACGATCAGGCCAGGAACATGACTGGGAACCCCCGGAGACCCCCATGTATGGGCCCCTCCTCCTGGTCCACGTGGCCAGAACCCCAAGGGTTCCCACGGCTCTCCTTGTCTGACCTTCCCACCGGCCCCACATGCCGGGGGGCCAGGGAACGTGCCCACGCCATCTCTGGCACTTCTTCCGCTTGTCACAGTCTGGTGGGAGCACCAGCACCCAGGAGCGCTGGGCTGCTCAGACTCACTTGCCCTACTGCATTTCATGCTCTCTGCTGAGATTCCAGTAGATTCCCGCGAACTTCCGCCAGGGAGGGCTCTGCCATCCTGTCTGCGTAACTGGTTTTCTGAGTCTCAGTGTCAGACTTCCTTCCTTCCCGTTCAATCTCGTCTCGTTGGTTTGGGCCCAGCGTTCCAGTCAAGTGGGATGATTTTGAAATTTGATTCTGCCCTATATTCTATTAACTGTCTCTTGCAGCTATGCATCATACATGGAAATTTAACAAGCATGCCCTCTTGTCCCATCCAATAGATTACAATACATAGTTTAGCAGTTAAATCAGGACAGTCTATCCCACATAGAAGTGGGAAAGAAATCCGTGTTCCCCATAAACAGTAAGATTCTTCAGATACTCCTGTTTGCAGCAACACTGTGCTGATCATACCATGCCTGAGACAGCGAGGCGCGCTCCTTGGTGAGAGCCACAGCCACTGAGAGAGGTCGGCCTGGCTGTCCTCAGAGGGAGTCCCACGGCACGTAGAGTAGCAGCGGGGCGGGCCCCCTCCAAGGTCAGCCCCTGGCCCACAGATCCGGAGAAGCTCCTGCCAAGGGGGGATGCCCTGGGCCCAGAACTGAGCAGGAGAGCAGGTCGGCTTACAGGAAGAACGGCACCCATCATCTTTCAGCGATCCAAAGTGCTGACTTCAAAATACGTCTTAAAAAAGGATAAACAACAATAATGATGCGACACAGCTGTGAGTCTTGGTACATCAGACTGCATCAGGATTACTGATGGCCAAAGGGCAATGGGGTGCTATTTGGTAAGTGTATGGTATGCTACCAGTGATGAATTGTGAAGGAGGAGGAGAAGGAAAAGAAGAAGAAGAGAAGGAAGAGGAGAAAGAGGAGGAGGAAGAGGAGGAGAGAGGAGGAGGAGAAGAGAAGAAGGAGGAGGAAGAGGAAGGAAAAAGAGGAGGAGGAGGAAGGAGGAAGAAAAGGAGGAGGAGAAGGAAGAAGAAAAGAACAATAATAATAACAACAACAACAAAAGAAGAAAAGAAGAACAGTGCTAGGCCTAGAATCAGGATAGACCTGAGTTCAAATGTGACCTCAGACACTTACTACCTGTGTGATCTTGGGAAAAAAAAAAACACTTAAATTCTCTCTGCCTCAGTTTCTTCAACTGTAAAATGGGAGTAAAAGTATCACCTACCTTCCAGGGTCATTGTGAGGATCAAATGAGTTCTTTGTAAAATTCCTGTAGCATAAATGTTTGTTTGCTCCTTCCTGATGCGGACTATACTACTTCTCACCTGTGTTATTTGGGGGAAGCTGATTAAGCTCTGTGACCCTTAATTTCCTCACCTGTGAAATGAGGGAACTGTTACAAGTCTCTCACCACCGCTTTTTGTGTAATTATAAATATGACGCCTTATGTTCTGAGAAGATAGTCCTCGGTTCTCAGGGAGCAGCCGGTGGAGTCCAAGCTCTGGCAGGTATTGCCAAGCTGCAGAGACTTTGAGTCTGGAGCCCCGGGCAAGATGCTGGGCCCTTTTCCAAGGTCCAGCCTGGTCACGGTCAGAGAGAGGTTCATCAAGTTGGCTGGAGACTGATGAATTATTGTGACTGCCACAGCTCTTAAAGACCATCAGCTAAATAGTGGCAGAGTGGCAATCTGCAGAGCCATGACTAGGGCATAAGGTAAAGAATGCTTTTTTCCTAGGATGCTAACATTTGGGGGAGGAAGGTTATGCTCCTCTCTGTGGCGTTGCCTTTCCTTCCTCTATCACCCACTGCCCCCATATTTCTCACTTCTCTGCTGGTCCATAATCTGCTGAACTATTTTTGCCTCTGGCAAAAAAAAATTAAAGTCTTTATACTTGTGATGCTGTGTAACAGTAGACAGGGACCCATACCTAGGAATCACAGGTCTTTGAAGCATTAAAACAAAAATCTTGCTTAGAAGAAAATAGAAGCTAATCAATACTTGCAATATTTTCATGATAAAGAATCTTTTCTTTTCTTTCTTTCTTTCTTTTTTTTTTTTTTTTTTTGGTAGAAAAAACCCGGGTTAATGGATCATATCATTTGCCTGTTTTTTTCTCAATTCAATACTACAAATATCGTTTCAACTCCCACTCTGAGAACAGCGTGGGGGCAGAGAGAGAAGGAAAGAAGGAAAGACAGCAAGACAAATAAGACACAGTCCTTGCTCTCCAGAAGCTTACAATTTAACTTATTAGGGAGGATAAAACAAGTGCGCCAGTAGCTTAGATCTGACCAGAGTAGAGTGTGGCAAGGGAAGTGTCAGAGAGAGAAATGAAATGTGATGGGCACTCAGGGAAAGGAGAGGAAGCTGAAGAAGGAGCCATCTGTACTGGTTCTTGAAGATAATTAGCCCATTCTGGGCAAGAGGAGCCCGCTTACTCAGAGGTGGACAAATGCAGCTGTGTTGGGAGAGCCCTGAGTCACCGAGTTTGGCTGTGGTGTAAGGTATGTCTGGGGAGTGGAGGAAGATAAAGTTGTTAGGAAAGATTAGGGTTAAGGACATGGAGGCCTCCAAAGATTAGGCTGAAGAATACAGGTGATGAGGAGTCACTGGAAGAGATGACCATTTGGAGCAGAGACGTGATTTAGGAAGATTAATCTGGCGGGAGTATGTAGGTGGGTTGAAGGGTGAAGAGACTGGGGGTGGAGGGATCGGTTGGGGTTTTGTAATTATCCAAGGGAAAGGTGATAAGGAACTGAAGCCCGGTGGTGTGGTAGGAATGAAGTACCTAAACAAAGTCTACTTCCTGGCTATAGGAGTCAGCTCCCAGAAAAGTGGACTTAGTCTGGAAGAATCGCCCCCATGTAAAATCAGCAATCCTCCATCCAGCTATTGAAGCTCTTTTGTTCAGGAAATTGTTATTGAATACTTCCGTGGCCCGGTACTAACAAATGGAGAGTGGATCTGCCTGCTAAGAGCTTTTTAGCTTATTTACCTGCATCTCATTCTAAACGAGTCAGAATCTTTGTTCCTTCCAAGGTGACAGCAAGCTAACTGGAGAAATGAATCCTTGGTATTACATTTCTGGTAGGACTATGAGATTATCAGAGCTTTAGCTCTTCCCCTTCCTGGTCATATTTTTTAATGAGACAATGTCCCTCCCTTTGTTGTTTAATTATAAAGACTGACTTATGGGAGCTTTCATGGCACCATAGAAACGCGGCAAGATTTGGAGCTAGAAGATGTGGATTTGACTTCCAGCTCTTCCCCATTAGGATCTCTGTGAACTTTGTCAAGTTATTTAACTACTGGAAGCCTCAGTTCCCTCTGTAAAAACAGACCAGATGACCTCTAGGATCTTTTCCAGCCCTATTTTTTGGAGGGGAAAAGCATATTAACATGCTGGATAGGTGGGGAAGAATGAGGGGAGACAACCTGGTCCCTGAAACTCCAGTTAAATCCCATAGATGGGAGCCAGAGCACCTTGGAACAGCCCCCAGACTCATGCCTTTCTTGGCTACAAGAGGCTTTGCACAGGTCTAAAGGGAAGGGAGAGCGTTGGGAAGCCATGGGTTAGGCAGCATGGCTCCCTCCCACTCACCCGGTGGAGTGCCCTCTGGGTGCTATAACCCTATCAGTGCTACACCTGGTCTTAATCCCATTTCACAGCAGGAGCTTTAAGCTTTCCTAAGAAGCTTAACATGACCAGGACCAGGTTTTCCTGATTAACTTGCTCTTTAATTTTTTTCTAGAGACTTTTTGACTTAGCTTTTGGACTGATTGTGACTCTATTTCGGTAATACAAGAAAGTAAAACAGAAGTTCCCAGGCATAATATTTACCCACTGTGACACTTGAAAAAGTTTTAAAGTGTTGAATAGCATTGCTTTTCCTGTTTTGCCAGACTAGGGGAATTGAGAGGCAATAGGGTACGGGAAAGGAGTCACCACTTGGAAGTTATAGGATGATCAGGCAGAGCCCCGAGAGACCATCTAGTCCAACGCCTCTCATTTGACTTCAGAGCCAGTTATCCGATGAGGGCATTGGATCGGTTGATCAACTATGAGAGAATTTCGAGAGTTAACTTATAATAACCTTTAAAAATTCCCCCTTCACTTGAGGATGTTTCTGTAGCACAAACGGTCCTGAATGTGGCTTGATGAGGTTCTGTAGGGTTACCCCTCCAGGTCTCCACCTGTGAATGATTGATGTGATTCTGTGGGAGCTTGGTTGGGAAGGGCAGCACTGGGCTAAGTCAAGGCTTTTTGGGTCTGTTTTTTTTTTTGTTTTTTTTTTTTTAATCACTTTTTATTTAGATTACCAGTCAGACTCAGCAGTGCTATGCAGAATGAGACAGTGGTTAAGTACTAGAACACTGAACTGAGCATCATTTACATTCAAAGAGGGAAAGGAGCATCCTAGACATAACCTTTCTTAGATGAGAAGCTTGGGGCAAGTCTGTGAGTCTGTAACCTTTGTGTACAAGTCTGTGGCCTTTTGGGCCTACCTCTTACAGCTGTTGGGAGACTTGAAAAGGATAAAGCACATAGACATTTTGCAGACATTAGTGGAATAAAAGCTCTTTGAGGGTAGCAAGACATTTTCATTTTTGTCTTTGTGGATCTACAAAGTGAATGGGATACAGTAGGTACTTGATAAATGCTTGTTAAATTGAACTAGAGTTAATAGCTAAAGACATATTGGATTCAGGTTTTAATGCTTTCTGGCTGTATGACTCTGGGAAAGCCTCAGTTTCCCATCCATAAAAGGGGTGTGTTCCTCTTTCTGAATTAGCTACTTTAAGGTGGTTTGTTAACACAGTTTTCCATCCGTGGCCATGCTATTATCCTCTCCTACTTGTGGTGACAGGGAAAGAAGCAACTAGAAACGTCAGGGCTCAGGGGGCACCGGGTCTCTTTCCTACTTTAAAAGCCCCCACTTGAAGGTCTCCTGTTGTGCCGGGTCCTTCCCCAGGGCAGACTGCCACACTTCCACCGCCAGCAGTCTCTGCGAGCTTTCCACCTGGGCTGACCAGTCCCCCCTCAGCCAGCTGGGCCCTGAGCCTGTGGGGCACACCCACCCACACCCACGGACATGAGGCAAGGGTGGGCCTAGATCCAAAGGTCCTTCCCCAACAGGCACTCCAAGCCCTACCCGTTCACCAAAAGAGCCTTTAAGAACCCAGACTCACCTCCCTGCTGGGGAGACAGTGAAAGTCTTAAAAAGGGAGAACTTCAAACTCAGAATGGAGAGTTAGGAGGGGCTGAAATCCTGCCTGATACTTACTAATTATGTGAACTTGGGCAAGTCATTTGTAAATTGGAGGATTTAAAGGCCCTTCTAGTTTTTTTAAGCTTATGACCCTTTGAGCCCCATTCAACTTGGTTCAAACTTTAATTAAAATTGGTGATTGTTTCCTTTTTTAAAAAAGTTATTCTTACAGCATACTGTTAGAAATGAATTTTAAAGATCAACAAATATAGTAGAAGAAGGAAATTAAGGTTCAGGAAGGAGAGATCACTCGCCTAAAATCAGAACTCATTACGGCAGACTAGAGACTAGACTCAGGAGCTCCAAACGTCCTGTGCAGTGATTTTTCCACTACGTCATATTGCTGGCCTTTTTATTGTTTATATGTATACAGATGGCATTCAACAATGCCTGTGAAATGTTGACTATCTCCTAAAGAATCATTTATGCCTTCAGGAAGGTGGGACACTTTCTTTTTCCTTTGACTCTGACCATCTTGTACACAAGGTTCTGCCAAGATTGCATACTGGATTAATGATGTTGATTTTTGACCTAAAGAGAGATATTACCCACCCAGGGATCTAATGTGTAAGAAAGACGGCTTACAGACAAAGCACTGGCAATAGCTATTCCCATACCCCCCACATGCAACATACATCACTATTACCAGACTAGCTGTGTGACCTGCCTCTTCACCTGCAAAATGGGGATCAAATAGCCCCCACCTCACAGGTTGTTATGACAATCAAATGTAAAGCACTTGTAAACTTTAAGGCATTATATGAATTCTAGCTATTATTGTTATTGACCTGAACTGACCTGAAGCCCAAATGTGATAAGGTACCTAAAGCAATCTGTAAACTATAGCAAAATACACATAAATCAGTTATTGTTGTTGTTGTTGTTATCAGCATTAATTTGTCAGTTGGGAAAATAGGAAGACCTTAGCCCGTTCTCCCAAAGAGTGATAATAAAAGATAGAATTCTTGTTTGGGCAGTTTAGGCAATCAGGACACAAGTGATTTCATTAGTTTGGGAGGCTTCCTTCCCCTCTCCAGCTGTCAACCCATTTGAGCCTGGTTGATAAATCCTAGGGAGGTGCCTGAGTCACACAGCCTTCAAGGTTCCTCGGTGGCATTTGGAACCCAGCCTTCTGACTCTAATCTCAAAACTGTGTCCATTTGGCCATGATACAAAATAAATGGTCAGTAAAGAAAAAATGCTCTGAAACCGCATATAATACCTAGCAGACCACTTTGATTGCAGAATTCTCCCTCGTGCAAAGCTTTTTCTATAACGTCATTCATATTCTTGGCTTTGACTGCCAATTAAAGCTCTCAAGTCCCAAATTGCTTTGTTTGCTTTTAAAGAAATCTGCCCACCTTACAGACCAAGAAGTTAACTAACCTGTGTTTTTGTTCCCTAAAGGGCTTCTTTTTGTCGAGTTCCTGCCAGCTCTTACCTTTAAATTGAAATAGTTTGAATGTGTGTTTTCGGTTTCTGTGCTTCTAAAACTGAGAATTCATTACTTCTGCCTTTGTGCCAACAGTGTCCCTCTTGTGTTTTTAAAACGAAGACAAATGCTCAGAGCTATAACTAGCAATTTTGGCACCCAGGGCAAACAGTGTGCAACAGTATCCCCAGATCAATTTTTGTAGTCAAACTCAGGTAAAGGGAAGATGGAGATCAGAACATAGGCCCCATGGGAAGAGCCTGGGGGATCTCAAGGTCATTGGTGGAAGGGTCACCTTGGAGAGGGGGTCTGGGAGTGAGGTGGGATAGGGTCAGAGGCAAGTTCAATGGTGCTGAAAGAGCTGTGTAGAGAAGAGGAAAGTGTGCCAGCTGGGATCTTCCTATTTTATCTGATTATTCTTGCTAACTAGGTGCTAAACTCAGTTGCTTCTATGCTAATGAGGGAGTATAAGTGCCATAAACACTCTTTAAACTTTGGTGCCTTAAGGAAAAGTCCTGGTTATTTTATCCTCATTATGACTGTTTGTTTGGATGCTGTAGGGTGAACTAGAAGATCTGACTCATAATTAAAATCAATAAATCAATCAGCACTTATTAAGTGCTACTGTACCCCAGCACTGGACTACATGCCCAAACAGAAACCATAAAGTTTCCCTTCTACCAGATAGGAGTCGGGGAATGTCTGCAGCCGCGCCATATGCTGGACAGAAGGCCATCCCCAAGCCTCCTGATCTCTCTCTGGCCCCTGCTCCCCGGCTCTGGAGGGAAAATGAGGCTGGGGGCCTGGCACAGCCCCCTCCCTTCCGGCCTTAAAGTCAGAGGCGTCTTCAAAAAAAACCCAAAATCATATGGTAGCCATCCAGGAATCCCAGGACGTGCTGTCCCCAGCAGTCCCCATGGTAGGTCTCTTGGGTGAGTCACATTAAGCTGACGGAAGGCCTTGGTCAGCCTGCCTGATGGCTGGAGATGGGGCCCAATGGCTGGTAGCTTCTGGCGATTGTGCTGTCCTTCAAGGCCCCTCCGGGTGTCAGGCTCCTGCGTGACTTCCCAGCCTGGTCAGACCTGCCCTTTGGCCTTCCCCATAATCTGTCACTGCCCCGTTGGGAGGGCCTTCCCTCTCCAGCTCTCACTTCCTGGGATCCCTTGCCTTCTGAAGATATGAATGCTGCTTAAATGCTGCCTTCTGTGGAAGGCCCTTCCTTCCCCGCCATGACCTTGGATTTATTTTGGATATATTTGTGTTTTCCTTGGCTCCTCCAATAGAAAATAAGTTTCTGGAGGGCAGAAGCGGTTTCATTTTTCTTTCTGTATCCTAAGGGTCTTTTATAGAATATATAAAATATATATGTGTGTGTATATTACATATATATTTCTTTATATATAAAAGAAAAGTATTTGGATTTTTAACCTGTTGGGAGAGATTTCAAAAACTTCTGGCATCCTTCTGGCAATGTGATTAAAATGCTGTTATCATTACGGTATTTAACTCGGTGAAGCCCTTGTCCCAACAGAACCAATGATGCTGGCCGTTTAAAACAAAAACAGAACTGCCCTCCTCGGAAGGACAGAGCCGATGCCGGGCAGCTTTTGACCCAAGAGGCAAAGCTTTTGTTCTGTTGACGAGTCACTTTCTAATCTCATATCCAGGGTTGATAGAAACACTATTCAAAGCTGGGTTAGAAAATGGAAAAACTTTTGACCAGGACAAGGGCTGAATTTAATAGCAAAAGGGAGACAAAGAATCAAAGGTTATTTCCTTATAACTTGTGTCAGAGTTAAGATGAAAGAGTATAAGGCTCTTTTTAAAAATAGAAAAAAAATAATATGTTCTATTGAATTAGGATATAGACAAAACTGGAGTGACTAGGATTAGAAGTACCCAGGAAGAGGAAGCTTCCCAAAGAGAAGTATTTATTGTTCCTTCTGCCTACTGGTTACCAACATTAACAAAAAATTACTGTTGTAGGCACCCCCATAGGCCAATGTAAGAAAAAACACCAGACAGGTAGTCAAAGGACCTCAGTTTGAATTCCAGCTCAGTTATTTACTACCTGAGTGATCTTGGATACATTACTTCCTTTCTGCAGATCTTGGCTTTTTCATCTGTGAAATGGGTTGCAATTTAACAAACATATATTGACCACCGAGTTATGTGCCCAGCACTGTGCAAAGAATAGAGGCCAAATAAACAAAATGGTTTCTCAAAGGTCATACATTCAACAAGGACATATTACGTGGACACAGATATATAAAGAAAATGGTTAATTTGAAGGAAAAAGCTGCTAGCTACTAGGGGAATTAGAAAAGGCTACACAAAGGAAGGGGTATTTCAACTCAATTTTAAAGAAAGATAAGAATTGCAGACACTAGGGACAGCATGTGTGAAGGCAGGGAAGGAGACAGAATTTTGAATTTGGGGGATGGCTAGTAGTTCAAGTTAGACAGAAGAGTGAATGAATGGGAATATTACAAAACAATGCTGGAAAGGTAGGCCAGAGCCAGATTGTAGAAAGCTTAAAATTGCCAGACTGAGGAATTATTATTTAATCACAGAAGTAATAGGGAGTCACTAAAGATTTTTGAGCAGGAGAGTGACATGCGCAGACCTTAGCTAATGAAGATTATTTTGACAGCTGTGTAGACAATGGATTTGAGAGGAAGAAGGCTAGGAGCCAGGAGACCAATTAGGAAAAAATTAAAATAGTCCAAATGTATGATGAAAATTTGAACTGGGGTATTAGCGTAGGAATGGAGAGAAGGGGATAGATACAATGAAACATTGTACGTGTTGGATCAATGAGATTTGGCAAGTAATTGGATAGGGTGGGATTGAGAGCAAGGAGAGAATCATGGATAACTGTAAGGCTGGGAAACTGGGTAACTCAGAGCATGGTTTGGTGAGATTAAAAGAAATAGCAAAATATGGAAGAACAGGGTTGTTTTTTTTGTTTTTTTTTTTTTTTTTAGGGGGGGGGGTAGGAATAATTAGATCCATTTTGGACTTGTAGAATTTGAGCTGCCTATAGGACAAATGGGTTGAGATGTCCAGCTGTTGATGTTGTACTGATATTCAAGAGAGAGATTAAGGTGGACATAAAATTTTTTAAAAATCATCTGCATAAAGATAATTGAACCCCTGAGAACTGAAGAAATTAGCAGGAAAAGAAGCATAGAGAGAGGAGGGGCCAAGAAAGAGTCTTGGGGGACACCATGCTAAGGGGGTTAAAAACAAATCATTATACAAGAAAGCAAATCCAGATGGAGCAATCTTAATCTAAGACTGAAGGAGAAAGAATAGTAGAGAACTAGGAGGAAGTAGAATGGAGGAGAAAGAGAACCAAGAGAGAGGCAGTGTCATGGAAACCAAAGAAAGATTAATCAAGAGAAAAGGGTGGGTTTGCATCAAAAACTGGAGAGAAAATGTAAGGAGAATGAGGATAAAGAAAGAAAAACAAGACTTTTTTCATATCTATGGTAATCAATCAAAATAACTTCCTTTATCGTATATATGTGTGTGTGTGTGTGTATAGTTTAAAACCTCATTCTGCCACTTAAGTCAGGAGGTGGGTGGTATGCTTCATCACTGTAATCATGGCTAGTTATTGTGTTCATTAGAACTTTTTTTAATGCAGATAAAGCCCTTAGCAAATTTTATTTTTATATATTTTATTTTCCCCTCAATTCCATATTAAAACACATTTTAACTTTAATAAAAAGTTTTGCTTTAAATTCTATCCTTCCTTTCTTTCTCCTTTCTCCTTGAAATGTTAAGAAATCGTATATAATTTATACATGTGCAGTCATGTAAAACATTTCCTTATTAGTCATTTATACAAGACAAATAAAAAAAGGATGAAAGAAAGAAAGAAAGAAAATGACAAAATAACAACAAGCTTCAGAATGCATTCAGACAGTGTCAGTTCTTTCTCTGGAAGCAGATAGCACATTTCATCACGAGTCCTTTGGATTGTCTTAGATCACTGTATTGCTGAGAATAGCTGTCATTCACAAATCTTCATTGTACAAGATTGCTATTAGTGTGCACAATAGTCTCCTGGTTCTGCTCGCATCATTTGCATCAGTTCATGTCTTTCTAGGTTTTTCTGAAATCATTCCGCTTATCAATGCTTATACTACAATAATATTCCATCAGGACCATATGTTACAGCTTGTTTAGCCATTTCCCAATTAATGGACATCCTCTTAATTTCCAATTCTTCACCATCACAAAAATAGCTGCTATAAATATTTTTGTGCAAATAATGTTGTTTTCCCTTATTTTGATGGTTTTGGGATATAGACCTAGCAATGTATTGCTGGATCAAAGGGCATGCACAATTTTATAGCCCTTTGGATGCGGTTCCGAAAACTCTCCAAAATGATTGAATGAACTCACAACTCCACCAATAATGCATTAGTTGGTCAGAGTTCTTCAAGATTTCAAATTGTTTTTACATTGTTATTGTTCTCTGGCTTTTCAATTCATTCTGCATCAGTTTGTCAGTCTTTCTAAGTTTCTCTGAAACTGTCACCTTCTTGCCATTGCTTATGGTACAATAGTATTCTACCACATTTATATACCATAATTTGTAAAACTATTCCCCAAGTGATTAATCACCCCTTTAGTTTTCACTTCTTTACTCCTGTGAAAAGAGCTACTATAAATAAATAAATGTGTTTGTGTGTGTGTGTGTGTGTGTGTGTGTGTGTGTGTGTGTGTGTTTTACAAATGGGTTCTTTTTTTCTTTCTTTGTATTCTTTGTTGTATAAAGCTAATAGTGGTTTTGCTAAGTCAAAAGCCATGTGCAATGTAATACCTGTTGGAGCATAGTTCAAAATTGCTTTTGAGATGGCTAGACTAATTCACCTCCACTCTTTGTATATTATTGAGCCTATTTTCCATAGGCCCTCCAGCATGTGTCAACTTTACCAATAATATTTAAGTGAAATAGAGCCTCAGAGTTGCTTTGATGTGTCTATCTCTATTCATAATATTTTTTCACATTGCTTTGGAAAGCTGAGATTTCTTCTTTAGAAAATAGTCTGTTCATATTTTGTCTAATTATCAATTGTAGGAATAGATTTTATTTTTATAGATTAGAATCAGTTCCTTATATTCCTTTGATAGGGGCTCTTCATTAACAAAATTTGATACAAAGTTGGGTTTTCTCCCTCTGTCACTAGTTTCCTTTATAATTTTAGCTGCCTTGATATTTGAACAAAAACTTTTTAATGTGATATAATCAAAATTGTCCATTTTACTTTCTGTGATCCTCTTTATCCTTTGCTTGATAACGAACTATTCCCTGTAGAAAGTTAATTTCTTCCACGTTCCTTTGTTTATAATGCTATCCCTAACATCTCAATTATATATCCATCTGGAGTTTATCTTGGTAAATGATGTGAGATGTTGGTTTGTACATACCTAGTTTCTGCCAGACTATTTTTCAATTTACTCAGTAATTTTTGTTGAAACTAAGTTCTCGCCTTCAGGTAGCTTAAGTCTTTGTATTTATCAGACAGTAGGCTACTATGAATTCATTTGCTTCTGTATGTTGTAAAGCTACTCTGTCCCACGAATAGACCTCCATAATTCTTAGCTAAAATCAAATAATTTGAGTGATGTTTTGTAGAATAATTTAAAATCTGGTATTGCTAAGCCTCCGTTTCCCCAATTTTTTTTTCACATTTTCTCTTGAGATTCTTGACCTTTTATTTCTCCAGATGAATTTCCTTGTTTTTTCTAGCTCTATAAAGTAATCCTTTGGCAGTTTGATTGGTATGGAATTGAATAAGTAAATTAAAGGCCATCAGATTTAGCAGTAACCTTTAAAAGAGCAATTTCAGTGGTGGAGTTAGAATTCAGACTACAAAGGAATGTGTCCTTAAGAACTAGAAGCAATGAGTAAAGAAAAGTCTTTCTAGGAGGTTAGCAGTGAAAAGGGAAAGATATCAAATAATTGAAGAAATATCAGGGCAAAAGAAAGATGTTTTAAGGGTGGATGGAAATTATATATATTTGTAGACATTCCTAAAGAAAAATTGAAGACTACACTGAAAGTAGTAATGAGAAAGAAGGGATGGATCAAGGGCACAATGAAGCAATTTGACCATGGCAAGGAATTTTATGAGAGAATTGGTTGAAATTATGATCTCTACAGTTTCTTCTGTTTTGAAATGCTATATGAATATACCATTCATATATGGAAGTTTGCTCATAATGCAAGTGGGGGCCTCTTTGAAAAGTGATCAGGACTCTTTGAACAAAAAGTAATTATGTTTTTCTGACTTGATGGCAAGCTGTTGGTGGAAAAGTGAATGTATCAATATCTTTTTCCCCCTGTTAACTCCATTCTTCTTCCCAAAAGAAAAAAAAATCCATATATATATATATATATATATATATATATATATATATATAAATATATATATATATAATATTATATTATTCCCCATTTTCCTTATCTTTTACAGATTCCAGCTCAGCTCATTCAGCCCTTCAGTCTCTTTCTCACATTCACAAATACCTTCTTCAATTGTGCCTTTTTAGTAAAGGGAACTGCTGATAAAAAAGACAGATCATAACCGGATGTCAAAATTTGTATTTCCTTGCAAGGATATTCAGACTCATCCCTAAAATGTCATTGAAGATTATCATTTCTTCTTACAGACGAGGAAAACTAAATCTAAAGTGATTTGCCAAGATTATATCATAGCAGAGTCAGGACTAGAGTTCTGGTGTCCCAGAGACAAGGTTCATGACTTTCATGATGCACTAATTTTTTTTTTCTCCAAGAAAATCCCAGAGCTTCTGTTTGCTATTTCAGGAGCCCATGGTGGTCCCTGTTACCTTTGTGGTCTGCTAATGGGCAATGTCTTCTCTTATCTGGCTGTGAGTTGGCAGTCAAAAGAATTAATGTGATCTAAGGCTGCATAATAAGAGACAAAGTGTCCAGGACCAAATAGGTGACATACCCTCTGCACTCTGCCCTTTGCTCAGGCTACACTTAGAGAATAATGTTCATTTGGGGCATCACGTTTTAGAAAGGACATTGATAAGCTGGAGAATAACCAGAATAGTGAGCTATCCCTAGCTCCTGCCATCAAAAGATTGGTTCAAGGAACTGGGGATATTTAGCCAGGAAAAGAGAGGACTTGGGGAGAAAGGGAGATGGAGATGGGGCAGATTAGTTTAGAAGTTTGAAAAGCTGTCATGTTCAAAAGGGATTTTCATTTTTCTGCTTGGATCCAGAGGGTGGAACAAGGATCAGTAAGAACACACAAAGAGGTGAATTTGTGTTAGAAGTAAGGAAATATTTTTCAATCATAATAACTCTCCCACAGCTAAACAGAGAAGCCTTAGTAGGTTCCCCATCCCTAGAGGCCATTTAGCAAAAATTGGATCACTATTTATTGGGTGTGATTTAAAGGAGATTCTTATATAGATTTAGTTGGACTAAATATCCTCTAGGGTCCATTCTGATGCTGAGGTTCTGTGACTTAAATGAAGGCAACAGCATTATTAGTAAACAAAGCAGGTTAAGTTGCCAGGGCTAGGGGAGAAGTATAACTTTTAGTTCCCTCTTGTCTTTAGAGAGGGAACTTCCCTTCATGTCCAGCTCACCAAGAATGACTGGCTGAGGTTCAAAAATGAAAACAGCATTACATTTTCCCACACTTTGCTCCTTAAGGCCTGCCATTCTCACTTTCTTGGAGATTTATTTCTAGAAATAAATGATTTCCAAATTCTCATGCCAGGATTTTGAAGTCTAGTTCTAGCTTTTGTTTGTTAATCAAACTTTTCATCTCTCAAATAAGCAGTGTTCTCCTCTAAATCATTTCTTTATAAGGCTTAAATGATATACATAGAATTTAGCATTTTTTTCTGACCAGTGGGGTTTTGTTGTATTTAAATGGATATCTGAATGGAAAGCAACAAAGAAAAAAATAGCTGCCCACCCAAATAACAGCTAATAAACATTTATTAACTTCTAGTTAGTCAATAAACATTTATTAAGTGTTTGCTCTGTGCTAGATACTGTACTAAATACTAGGGTTACAAACAAAGACAAAAGATAACTTCTGCTCTTAGAGTTAACAGTCTAATGGGGACTAAATGTAGATCATAACATAGTATTTTCATCTTTTGTTGTTATTGTTTGCTTGCTTATGTTTTTTGTCTCTCATTCTTTCCCCTTTTTGATCTGATTTTTCTTGTGCAGCATGATAAATGTGGAAATACGTTTAGAAGAATTGCACATGTTTAACCTAAATTGGATTACATGCAGTCTATGGGAGAGAGGGAGAAAAATATGGAATACAAGTTTTGCAAGAGTAAATGTTGAAAATTATATTTACCTGTATTTTGAAAAATAAAAAGTTATTATTATTAAGAAAAACCCAAATATGAGGTACAAGGCAGAAAGCACATGTGAAGAATTCACAAGGGCTTTTCTCTTTGCCAAAAGGGATATTTATTTAAGAAAAGAGGTTACAGACAAAATGAAGAGGTAAAATTAGATTGTAGCTGAAACTTGAAGAGAGCCTGGAAATGGAAGAGAAAAGAGAGAATCTTTCAGACTTGGAGGATGGTCAGGGAACATGCTCCCAGCCATGGAGTTTCTTGTTTGAGGAACAGAGAGGAGGCTGGGGTCTGTGGGTCACAAAGTACATGAGGGGTAGGCTAAGCTTGTACGAATGCAAGTTGACAAGATTGTATGAATGCAATTAGAGGAGTTTATATCTGATCCAGGAGGAATGGGGAGGAAAGAGAGTGTACAGTGGGATCCAACCTGCATTGAGGAAGATCCCTTTGGCAGACTTGGGGCTGGGAGCCCAGTAGCAGGATGCTGCGGTGGCCAGTGGGAAGGGAAGGGACGATGGGTGCTTGTTCTGGGCAGTGTTGGAGAAGGGAACGGACACTAGAGAAAGTCCCAAATAATATCTATGGGCCTTGACAATAGGTTGGATAAAGGGGGTGAGAGAAAGTGAGAAGTTGGGCCAGATTTTAGGCTTGGGAGGATAGGGTACTGGGACAGCAATGTGGGGTGGCGGTCCGGCCCAGTTTCAGGGTAGGTTATTATTCCTAATCTCACAACATATTACTTGCTTCCATGGTTGGCTCTCCAGACCCCTCTTAATTTTTTTTCTACTCCCCAAATAAGGTGGGGCAAGCTGGAGTCGAGGTTGATCCCTCTGTCCCTCAACATTTTCATAGACCATATACCTCCCCAGAGCCATAAAAGTGCATTTGGCTGCCAAATCACCGCATTGTACTTGATCTTGGCAAAAACATAACCCAAGGGGCCAAGTGGCCCCTCAAAGCCTAAGGAAACTCCCCTGTACCAATGGAGAGTAATCATCTTGGACTGGTGCTCCCAGTCCGCATGTGGCAGCAGCTAAGCACACAGCAGAGTGCAAGCATCCCGGAGAATTGCCCTAACCGACAGGCCGAACATGCTGCCGGCGGGTACCGCAGTGGGCACACACATCTAGAGCCCAACCATCCAGTCATATATAGCACTGGAACAATTTAAACTGGCCCTGCACCATCAGTGAGCCCCTAAAAAGAGGCTGTGGTCAGCCATTTGCCTGGTCCCCACTGCAGTCACATGGGAATGGGTCATCGACAGGCAATGTGGGAACAGCAGGCAAGACTGCAGCCTCGTGGGGCATGGATGGCACAGGGTGATTGCCCCCTTGTCGTGGCCATCACCCTGCAGCGTTTCCATGATTTCACCTGTAACATTAGTTTATCTGGACCCAATTGGGGTAGGTGTAACCCTCTGCCAGTCTCTGGCCGTGACCCAGTGGGTGGTATGGACTTAGCGTAATTCACTTGATATATTCCCGAGATGACTTGTGAAAAGTCCAGGGGTCTGGGACCCTTCTGAGACTCCCGGAGTGTCTCTCTGCCCTCAGGTCCCAATGCTCAGATTCTGGGCAGACAAGCCGCCGCCTTTGTCATTCCCCTAGCTGGAACTGGGCCTTGGCGAGGCTGTTATGTTAGAAGGTACACGGTCTTCTCCCCTGGAAATGTCACTCTCTGAGTCAGCGGCTAGTTAGACAGTCTTTGTACAGCCAGTGGGCTGTCTCTCAGACTTAGATGTCAGTTGCAGATCTCCACCTACTCACAGGAGGCCTGCCCACAGCCTCTCTTATGGTCAGTAAGTGGTGATGGTGAATTGCTAAGTCGCTGAGGGTGCCCTATAAACAGGCAAGTTGCCCAGGCCTTTTAGTTAGGTGTGAAGTAGTTTCCCCCAGATCTGCTTACTTGTGTTTCCCTTGAATAGAACATTTCATAGCAGAATAGTGGCATTTTGTTGAAGGTCTTGAAAATGAACTTAGACATCATACTCCATTCTAGTAGAGCCCTTCTGAGCTTCAAACTCAACCCCTCCCAAAAACAAAAACAAACAAACAAACAAACAAAAAAACCAAAAAACATTTTTCAGCCTTTCTTGGGCAAGACACATACAGGTTTGGAAGAATTTGTCTCTTTCCCATTCTCTGAGACTCCAAAATCATTAGGTAGGTATAGTTCTATACTTTCTGTAACATCCAGAAATTTGATGTAAAGTTCATAGCATCATTCCTGATGGACGGTTATGCTTACAATAGAAAAGTCATGTATTGACTCCATTGAGATTTTTTATTTCAGTCTCACAATCAACAGGCTGTGGATTTCCTTGGGTCAGTCGGTCAAGTAGCATTTATTAAACATAGTGCCAAATATTGGGCTAAGCTCTGGGAATACAGATATTAGTAGAGAGACAAAGTCAGCTCTCAAGGAACTTCTTGAAATATAGCTCTGAAAAACCGGGCTTTGTTAAGCCCATTGTGATTCAAATAGAGCTATTTGACCATGCCTTTAAATCCAAATCGCTCTGGCTTCCACTGATTGGCCAGTAACAGGTTCCAGCCCAAGTCTCCCTTGTTCTTTGTTTGGGTTTTGAGGGCTCTGAGTGAGTGTAAATAGCAATTGTTTCTGTTCTGGCTGGAAACTGGGGGTCTTCCTATCCCAGACTGATTTTTTTTAATGAAAGGAACAGGCCATCTTTTGCCTCAATTCTTACCTAGCCTTTCTTTACTTAACGGGCATTGCCTTTTGCCTCAGACGGATCGAGAACTGGAAAAGACTGAGCTTTACAAAGTTAAGGTCTTCCACTGTATCTGGGGCCTTCTTTAATCTCCTAGACCTGTATCCTGCTTTGAGGCTGATAACTTTGCAATGCTCTGCCTTACTCAAATCCAATTCACTTGTAGCTCAAGATTCACACTCCTGAGGTCACTGGTCTTCTGTTAACGTGTTAATGGGGGATAAAAAGTATAGTTCTAAACCTCCAAAGTGCCGCTCAAAGCTTTCAGGCCCTTGAGTAGCTTGTTCTCAAGTCTCTCCCTTGTTAGCAGGTAATCCATGTACTTCGGGATACTCCTACCATACCAGTTTAGCAACCATGGATGTTTTCTTGCTTCTTGCTCTGGCAAGCATGTCCTACATTGGGAAACGGCCAGTTACCACCAATAAATGACTGGAGATCCTGAAATCTCCTTCCAGAGAGAAAAAGCCAAACAAACCTGTCGGAGGTTTGCTAGGTCTTCTCTTCTCCAATATGCTGAGTGTTAAACATACTGAAATCAAGGCATATTTAGTGAGTCTCTGCTGATGTGATCTGGGGGGTTTGTCACCAGAAGCTGGGCTTCGGCCATGTGGAGGTCACAATGGCCATTCTCGTTGGCAACAGGTGTTTATTTAGGAGAAGAGGTTACAGGCAAAATGAAGGGATATGATAGACACTGGGAGTGGTAAATATGAAGTAGAGTGGGAGAGCACAGGAAAGACAATTACCCAGTAGAAGAGGAGCCCCCCATGAGGTTGGGGCGTGTCCTTAGCTGGTGGGATAAATCCTGAAAGGGACTGAGGACCCCAAAAGAGTTAGTCAGCTGTAGGGAGGAGAAGTGGGGTGGGAAGCAGCATAGGGGGTTAGGGGAGAGATCACATGGCAAGGTAAGGGGAAGGACACCAGGAGGCAGAGTACCATGGAAGCTAGCAGCCATGGGATGGCCCACTAGTAGATTTAATAAGGAAAATTTAACCTCGGGACATGACTGGGAATTCTTCCAGAGGGAGGGTCTCAGGAGTTTGACATAGCTTGGGTTTCAGACTGGACCACCTCCCCAAAGAGAGGGACCATGGGGCTAAACGGCTCTCTGTCAGAGCCTTTTGCCTGCTTGCCTGCTTGCGTCAGGAT
The DNA here is from genome assembly GCF_902635505.1 of Sarcophilus harrisii. Classification (NCBI taxonomy): domain Eukaryota; kingdom Metazoa; phylum Chordata; class Mammalia; order Dasyuromorphia; family Dasyuridae; genus Sarcophilus; species Sarcophilus harrisii. Next base: position 52,127,589 of record NC_045431.1, read on the forward strand.
CAGTTCTTCAGTTTCTCTCAGTCCAAAACACCATTCAGGACCTGGTCTTCTCCTGTGTACCAAGCACTGGGACAGGCCCTCAGCATACAGAAAAAATGGAATAGTTCCTGCCCTCACGGAGCTTCATTCTACCCGGCAGACCCTATATACACGTATTCCTGTACACGTCTGCTTTGTAACATCTGTTGCTGTCTTCAGTCAGGAAACTTGGTTCCTCATTAGCTGCAGGCTGTTCTGGCACAGACAGTGCTGAAGTATTTGAGGTTCAGCACCAGATAATGAGACTGAGGAGAGCAGTTGGCCCCAAATGCAGGGGTTCACTCTGCAAGAATTCACAGTGGCTTCTCTCTCTGGCAAAAGTAGAAATGTGTTGACTGACCTATTGATTGGTTAATAAATGCTTGTTGATTTGAATTGGCCCATCTCCAGAATTGCTAGAAGACTTCATGTTTCTCTATGGGACACAAAATCCCAGAGGGCTTTGTTTAATTTTATTCTTCATCTGCCATTTATGAGAAGAGGTTAGAGAACAAAATGAAGAGGTGCAGGAGACACCAGGAGGGGTAAATATAAAATAGATTTGGGAGAGCATAGAGTTAGCAAAGAAAGGGGTTTTAACAATTAATAATCAAGTTCCCTGGTGGAACTCACAGTTAAGCAGAAGAAAGGTAGTACACTTTTGACTGCAAGGCTAAATACTCAAAAGGATTCAGCACCCTAAAAGGGTTAGTTAGTTGGAATAAGGAAAAAGATACCTTGAGGCAGGGTGGGGGGGATGAGAGGAAAGAGCCTTGAGTTATGGGGGAGTGAGGAGGAGAAAGACACCGCAAGCAGGACGGCTTGGCCAGCTGGCCCCAAAGGACCTCCTCAGTACAACAGGGTTAATTAAGACCTGTGCCAAAATCACTGAAAAAGTCATTTAATTATTCTGAGCCTGTTATCCTATCTGTAAAATGGGGATGCTATTAGGCAGATTTCTCTGAATCTCTTCATTTTGTCATCTCTAATAGCATATTGACAATAGCTAAATGGTTTAGAGGATAAAATGCCAAGATTAGAGTCAGACTGAACTTACTGGTTTCAAATCAGGTCTCCCTGGATAAGTCACCTAATCCAGTTTCCTTCTCTGTAAAAATTAAGCTAGAAAATTAGGCCTTTGTCAAGAAAACCCCAAATGGGGTTATAAAGAGTCAGCCAGAACTGAATAATAAGAACCTTTTGGAATTGACAAATTTGCTTTCATATGTCCCATTTCTGGACAGTCTTGGTTACTTCATTGACCAAATCTTTCTTTTCCAAAGGAAAGCTTTGAAAGAAAAAATAAAACAACTAAAGAACTGTTATAGCTAGTCATTCAGTGACTGTCTATCTCTTTTTAGGGTACTATCTATCTATTCTCAGTTTCAAGGCACTCCTCTATCACTTTTTTTTTTTTTTTTTTTGTCACCCTCCATTTCTTTGAATTATAGCCATTACTAAGGTTTCCTTGGGCATTGAAATCCTGCCTCATCTCAATCCTCATTGCCTACCACAGGATTTAGTACTTAGTAGGTGTTTAAGAGAAAGCATGAGATTGATGTCTAATTAATGAGAGTTATTACTTGTCCCACAAATGACTTCCATCATTTATCCAGTTTGTAAAATACTTAGCACACTGGCTCAAATCTACCTTTCTAGCTTCATTATATTGTTCTCCACACACACTACAATCAAATCAAATTGGCTTTCTTGCTGATCCACATATATCATACTACTATTTATTTCTTTGCTGTCTTCCATGGCTGAAATGTTCCCTTTCCTCACTTCACTCTCTTACAAATCTCTCATTTCATTCAAAACTCAACTCTTTTATATGAGGCCCTTGATGAATTCTCCTAAATAATTGCATCCCCCTTACACTGAAATTACTTGGTAAATATTCTATATTCACTACAGGTATACATACTGTCTCTCCTAATAGAATGCAAGTTCTTTGAGGGCAGGGAATATTTCATTTTTATTTTTCTATCTCCTGTGCCCATCATACTTCCCAGTATGAAGTAAACAGCATATATTTGTTGACTGACCTATTGACTGATTAATAAATGTTCATTGAATTGAATTGGCCCATCCCCAGAAGGCTAGAAAACGTTCATGTTTATCCATAGGACACAGAATCCAGATGAATGTGAGGGCTTTGTTTGATTTTTATTCTTCATCTGCCATCTGTCAAACAGGAATAATGCTGTTTACTTTTCCAGGCTGATTGTAGAATTAATGGTCATTTGTTCTTTGCTTTTTTTCTTTCTTTGGAGTGTTTGTGTGGGTATGGGAACAGGGTGGGGTAAGGTAGAGGGAGGAGGTGTAAAAGTAGAACGGAAAGTTGCTCAGTGATAAAAGAGGAAGGAATCTTAGGAAAAAATGAGCCCAAAGGAGTTTTCTACTGGAATCAGATAAGGGATGGCCCCAGATATCCTACACTTGTACTTGGTTCTGCCAAAGTAGGAGACTTCCAGATTTCAGACTTATCTCTGGGACAAGAAGGGAACTAGAGATAATTAACTTGACCACCCAGGGAGGCAGTGGAAAGAGACTCAAAAGTCTCTGGTTTGAATTTAGCCGCTGCTGTTTTAGGATGGTAGATCTCTGACTGAAAAAGACCTGAGAGATCATTCAATCTGATCTCCTCATTTTAAAGCTCAAGCTGAAAGAGAAGAAGCAAGTGATAGAGTTAGGCAGTGAATTTAGGTCCTCCGACTTTAAATCCAGCATCTTTCTATTGCATTCCACTAACTTTGGGCAGATCACTTCTATGCTTTAGGCCTCATTTTCTCATCTGTAAAATGGACCAGATATCTTCTGAGATCCCTTGCAGGTGTAGATTTTAAGGAGTGTTTATGTAGGATTAAAAATGAAAAGAACAGATGTTGGAATAAGTGAATGGGTAAACTCAAGGAAGACTAGGAGTGACTTATCTATTTATTTATCATCACATTTATTTACATATTATTTATATTAATGTAAATAGCAGAGCCCTTTTCTGACTATAACTGAGAATTTCAGGGAGAAAACTTTTTATTTTTTATTTTTATTGAAAATTAGATTAAATTTGAGATTTTGCATCACTATTTTTAGCTTGTCACAAATAAGAAAACAGTTTTTGAACGTGAACAGGTGAGTCAATTTGCTTTCAAGCTATAGTTTGTGTCTTTAAATTTGATACATTCAGAACAATCCCTTCATCTCACAAAAGTCTGCTTTGGTGCACAACAGTACAATAATTCTTCACTGCAATGACTTTTATAAGTTCTTATTCTGCTGGCTTGGCTTTTCATTCCACCAATGTACTCACAGAAAGTCCCCTAGGGGACACAAGACTGTCATGAACTCTAATAACCCTTCCAGTTTAAATCCTATGTCCCTGTGTAGACAGAATCCTGGTTAAGAAGTTTTGAGGGACAGTCTTTTTTGTTTCCATGACCATGAGGGAACTTCTGAAAGCCTCAGTGGCCTCATCTATAAAATAGGAATAATAATACTTATTAGGCTTTTACTCATAGGATTGTTGGGAAGCAAGTACCATATATATCTATTTTATTATTCATTATAAAAATCTGGATTCATTATACTTAAAAATCATATTTTGATATAATTAATGGCTAAAAATGCAACCTTAACAAGAAGCCCAAGATCCCAACTCAACTAAAAAAAAAAATCATCAACTTATATCTATTAATATAAAGAATAATTAAAAAAAATCGAACAGACATTTATAATTATTTAATGAGAACTCCTTGAGGGAAAGGACCATGATTTTGCCTTTGCATAAGTACCAATTAACACAGTATGTGGCACATAGTAGGTACTTAATAAATGCTTGTTTGTTAACAGCTGGCAAGCTCACAGATTTTTTTTTTAGAATTTGGCTGGCTATATATGCATTTTTTGCTGGTTAAATGTCCCGCATTAAAATGTTAGCTCCCTGAGGATAGGTCTCTGCTTCTTTGGATCCCTGTGTGTCCGGAGCTGAAGCTTGAGGACATCATGAGAAGACTCTCACCCTCTGACATGAGATGAAGGATCTGCCCTTCACAGTGTGCTGTGGCCCATGGGTACCCTACATTTTTGCCCTGCCATGAAAGTTCCCAAGATGGTCCGCTGATGGCGTGCATATTTGTGGGAGAGCTGTATCCCAGATTTATGGGACGGACTGTTTTGTTGCTATTTTTCTGAATATTTCATTAAATGCCTTTGACGTGAATGGGAGCCCTGAATAGAGATTGTCTACTTTGAGGAGCTGGGTGTATATACTTCCCCCCCTCCCCATAACTACCAAACCCTGAGTGATGGGTGCTATATAATTGCCGCCATTTGAGAGATGAAATTAAGTATTGGGGTTAGAAAAGTCACATACCCAGGGTCACATAACTAGTAAGTGTCTGAGTCCGAATTCCAGCCAGTCTTCTGAGTCATCTAACTTTACCCACGGGGACATTGCTGTCTCTGACCACAGATAGATGACCCGCTTCCCCATTCATACAGACATACTTTTCAGGTGTTAATGAGGTTAGACTGGTATGGAGCAGGGTCACCTTAGAATCATATTTAGGGCCAGAAGAGTGCTTTGATTCAGTCTTTTCATTTTTTCCGAGGAGGGAACTGAGGCTCTGAGGGATTGTAATCTACACAAGTTCCCGAGGACCAGGACTCAAATCCAAGTCCTCTAACTTCAGATCCATTCTTGCTTGCACATGTATCATGGCGACTTGCACTCGTGGCAAGGTGTAACTATCAATGTCAAGCATGCATAAAACCCACGGACTGGTGGCAGAGGGATCTGTCTGTTGGGTCGAGTCTTGCACGTAGTGGGACTGGTGGAATGGAGCTGAGGGAGCTAAAAATAGACTGATCACCGATCCCGGAGGCGGCCCTCAGCATCAGAGTCCTACGAGGCAGTGTGACCTTGGAGCAATCGCTTCAGGTCTGTGAGGCTTCCCCATCGGAGAGGTGTCCTTCCCAGCTCCAAATCTGCGGTCCTAAGTAAACGCCCAGAAAACCGACCCTGGCCATCCCCGCTGGGCTTCCGCCTTCTCTTCTTCCCGCATCGCCCCCAGAGGCGCGCGCCAGCCGGGAGGTCTGGCCCCGGGTGCAGCCCGGACGCGCAAGGGTTAAGGGAGACAGACAGTTCCTGAGTGCGTCTCTCTCTCCCTCTCTTTCCTCTCCTTCCCCACCCTCCTAGTTTTGGCAAGGGATTAAAGTGCTCCCCCCTGTGGCAGCAGTGACCCAGAAATGAGTTTGATTCACGGAGTCCTTCCTCCATAACAAGTAAAACGTCAGTCAGAGAGTGCCTCCGTGTGCGAGTGTGAGAGTGCGTGTGTGTGTGTGTGTGCGCGCCGTGCGAATGTTGTGTGTGTGAGTGTGTGTGTGTGTGTGTGTGTGTGTGTGCACGGGTGCAAGTGCAGGAGCCGCGCTCGGCTCGCCTCCCCACCCCGCGGCACCCTGAACTCATGAGGCGCCGGCGGCCGCGCTCGCTCGCCGCCAAACTCCGAGCCCACTGGCGAGCAGCACCATTGCAGCAGCAGCAGGTACCGGGCGGGTGTGTGTGCGTGTGTGGGGGTGAGGGTGCGTGTGAGCGCGCGGGGGGAGGGGGCGCGGCGTGTGGGGAGGTGAGCGCGCGGGGGTGTGTGTGAGTGTGTGTGTGTGTGTGTGTGCTGCGTGTGGGTCCGGAGCCCGCGGCGGCGTTGGCGGCGGCTGCAGGACGAGCCCAGCCAGGGCCAGCCCAGCCCGGCAGAGCAGAGCAGAGCAGAGCAGAGCCGAGCAGGGCTGCACAGCCATATTTGATGGGTCTGTTGCTTTGCTCGGGAGTTCTCGGGAGTAATTTAATGCCGAAGGTCGCTGCCTAGTGGAAATAATCTAGTACGTCATTAATATGGCGCCAAAAGATTGGGTTCTGGATATGTAACCAGGAGGGAGGGAGGCAGGCAGCCAGGCGGGCGGGCGGGCGAGCAGGCAGCAGGCGGGCGGGCGGGCGGGCAGGCAGGCAGCGGCTCCGCGCTCCTATCCCACCACGAACTTGGCCATTCATGGCTGGGGCCCCGGGGAGCCCCGGGAGAAGCAGACAGCACTGTTTGGGGAGCTTGAGATATGATCTAGGGTGATCAGTAAGTTTTTAATTTAAGAAAAATTTAAAGACAAATTTTGGAGGGGGGGAGGGCTGCTGCGGACTTTAAGAAATCTCTCCCCCCCCCCCCCTTTTTCTTGCATTGGTCAAGACCATGCTGTCTTCAGGTGAATCCTCAACCGGTCTCAAAGCACCCTTGGGGTAGTTGGCCCTCGGGTGGAAGGTTTTCAAAACCCGTGTGCATTGGGCTGCATGGGAACAGAAAGAAGCCTAGTAACAACTTGGTAGACAGATGGTAATGGCAGAAGAGTGCAGGTCCTTGTCTATAGGAATATCCAGTCTGTTCGCGGCAGGGTGATGGGGAACATCTATCTGTACGGCCATGTGTATGTGTGTGTCTCTGTGTGCATAGGTACATATATATGTGAGGGGGAGCCACGAGCCAGCTCTTAGAACCGTGACACTAGCAGTCCAAAATATTCATTGCATCAATTCCAGAGTGTACTGGGGAAAGAATTGGGGGAGGGGGAAGATTCTTCGAATTGGGGTTCTCTATAGCGAAGCTCGTTACTTTTCGAGAGATTAGCGGAAAGTATAAACCCCTCATTCAAAGGTGGAATTAGGATGGAGTCGCTACGGTGTCGTGAGAGGGAGGGAAAGTACCGATTAATCACCAACTTAAGTGAATTGCAAATTGCAACCTTTGGCACCATTTGCAAATTGTGGAGGTGGGGCCCACTGACCGTCTCGATCTTGAAATTGGGTGTGTAGCGTACCCCACCGGGCTGCAAGTTGCCAAGACCTTAAATGCACGTGTTGTGTGTGTTGCGTTTAAGAGTGGGGGTGCTGTGGGGCTGTTCCCTCCCCATCAGCGTGCTCTTTGGAGCAGTTTTTCCCTGGGGTTGTTTGGTGCTTGCTTTGCAAATTCAGGGAATAGATGGAATTTGGAATGTTGACCTGGGATTCGAATCCTGTCGGAACGGTCCCATTTGCTGGAGAAATTCGATCCCCTCCACCTCCTTCCCGCCCCCCCTTCTCCCCGCCCGCCTCTGGGGTGGGGGGTGGTGGAGAAGAGGCGGGGCCGCCTCAGGCTCTGCTGCAACTGAAAGTGGTGGCGAGAGTAGCAGCAGCAGTAAAAGGCAGGTGCACTAGCTCCATCCTTCCGAGGTCTTCCTCAACTTCCCTAGCTGTTTGCCTTAGCAGCCTCTCCACCCTCCCAATGGCCGTGGGGTTACCTGGGAGGAAAGGAAATGGGCTGGGGGTGGAGTGAGGATGGAGAGAAATGGATGCTGATCTCCAGCGGCACGTGGGCAGGTGCAATGTGGCGGATAGAGGGTGTAACTTTTGCAAGCATCCTCTTTCCTGCCAGAGGGGAGCCGGTGGAGAAGCAGCGTCGGGGGTAGGGGGAACCTCGACTTACCTAACCTGACTGCAAGGTCCATTGAACAGGCCAAGTTTGGGTTTCCGCGGGGGACTTTGCATAAGCTGCATGGCGTTGCGGACAGAACCCCAGACCTAGTAACCTGGTTCTGCCCTTTAGGAACTGTAAAACCCGGGTCGGTGCCATATGCTTCCCCCTCCCCCCTGGGCCTCAGTTTCCTTATCTGTAAGTGGAGGGATTGCTGTCGATAATATCACGCACGCCAGGGTCCCTTTCAGCTCCCTGATCTTGGAGGGGGAGGGAGGGAAGGATGGAGGGGCTGCCTGGAGTAAGGAACGCACAGGGCCAGTGCCCAGGCCACTTGGCCTGGATAAAACGACAGAAAGCCCTCTGGGCGTGCACAGCTGCCGCCGCAGCCTCGGGAAGTCTGGTCCCGGGAGAGCCGGCGGATCCCCTCGGATCCCCTGGCCCAGATCAGGGCGCGGCGGCTGGAGCTCCAGAGAGCCTGGGAGGAGAGGGAGAGAGGCTGGCGTTTGTTTATTTGTTTTGCGCCGCCTTTTTGCTAGATGGTTTCCTGTGACAGAGGTGATACACAGTTTCCAGAACTGTCTGGGGAGGTGGGAGGAGAGGCTGGAGAGACGGGAGGTGAAGTCTCTTCCCTCGCCGCCACCGCCGCAACGGCAACCCCCCCCCTCCCCAAACCGCTTCTCTCGCGCCTCCCCGCCCCCCTCTCTCCCCCCCACCCCACCCCCCCGCATGAATGTGCACGCCGCTTCACCCGGTGCAAGCGAATCCGGGAAAGCTGGGGCGCCTCGCCGGGAGGTGGGGGTGGGGGCCGAGTTTGATTTGCTGCCGGGCCCAAGCGGATTGGAGAAGAGGGCCCGGGGGAGCCGGGGAGGGCGGAGCCGCGAGCCTGTGGGTGGGGGTTTGAGCTGCTGGTCACTTTGCAAATGCAGCAGGGCGGCGGCGGCGGCACCAGCTGGGGACGTTTCCTTGAGTGAAGGTGGCATCCTTGCGGGAAGGGCTTATTGGGGCGGCTGGGCCGCGAGTTACTTTCCGTCGCCCCTCCTTCCCCTTCCCCCTCCCTCGCCAGCCTCGTTGTTATTTCTGCCCTTTCCGGAAGGGGGGTGGGGATGGGAAGCCGCGGCGCACGGCTCTGCGGGCACCCTGGCAGCCTCGGCGCGGCGCGTTGGCTTGCAGTGCCTGCAGATGCAGGCACCCAACTAATGCCGCCAGGGGTGTGTGCGTGCCCCCGGGCGGCAGCTGGCCGGGCCCTGGAAGCGTGCCCGCACTTCCCGCCGCCGCTGCCGAGCGGCCGTGCATCCCCTGCTCAGCCCGGCCCCGCCTCGCCCTTCCTGCTGGAGCCGCCGCCGAGGGCGCCTCCCCGGGCCCGACCCGCCGAGGCGGCGGCTCACGTGTATTCCCGAGCCCCGGAGGGGCTCTGCCCTCCCCGGGGAGGCCCGTTGAAGGCAGCCTCCACTTGGAGCCCTAATCAGGAGGGAGGTTCCCGGCCTCGGATGCGTAGGGAGATTTGTAGCCCTCTAGCTGCCCAGGCGAATCCTGACTTCATTTAATTATCTCCTGCGCTTGTGGCAGCGGGGTGTTAGTGAAGACGCAAAGCTGCCTTCCGGGGGGAGAGCATTGGCAACTTCCTCCTGCAGGAATGGAATGCACCGAGGGCTTTGCTCCTCAGGTGGCAGCGGAAAGCCCGGCCGCCCTGGGGAGCTTGCTGGCTGCACGCCGCAAGTCCGGGGGCCTGGAGCGTCTGTTCTTCAGCTCCGGGCCGGGGCTCAGACACACTCAACAGTGATCACTTGCTAAGGGTGCCAGGGACTCCCTGCAAGAATTGCCATCCTCCAGGTCATGAGAGAAGTAGACTCCCCAACTTGAGGTTTGTTCACTCTCCTCCATCAAGTTTAGGCGAAGACACTAGACAGTTTCCTCTTAGATCCTAGTGGAGAAAAAAAAGCACAGACTTGGAGGCAGGGTACCAGACTTGCTCCTCAAAATACTGATGTTGCCCCTTAAACTACACGTGTGATTTTGGATAAGCTGCGCCTTCCTTCCGGGCCTCTTCCTTCTGTGAAGGGAAACCATTGGGCTAGCTGATCCCTGAGGTCCCTCCCACCTCCCCAGCTCCAAATCCTTTGATTTATGGTGTACTTTGAAGGTTAAGTCTATTTTTTCTTGAGGATGGGTGGGCAGAAGGTGAGACTATTAGGAATTCTGGGTGGGAAAACCTTTCCTTCCAGTAGTTGTAGATCAGCAAGCAAATTTATGTTACTCAGTATTCCCAGATAATCTCCAGTCTTCCCATGGATTACTCCTGGGGTGGGAATTTCTGCAGTTTGAGATAGTCCTTTCCTTAGTAAATAAGTCCTAAAGTTTCCTGGGAGATGCCCAGGGATTACACAGCTGGGGGAACTGTAGCTTTAGAGCTGGACCAGATTTCACAGACTATTCTAGAATATCCCCTTATTTTAGAGATGAAGATACCCACAGCCAGAGAAGGTCAGTAACTTAAGTTCATAAGGCAGTCCCAACTGCCTTATGTCCCAACTGAATTGGAATCCAGCCACTCCCAACTCTTAACTCTCTCCACCACTTAGTGTTTCTATCTGTAAACCATCCTTATTGTCTCTCTTAAACAGGGATTCCAGCCTTCTGAAAAATTCCCTGGGAGGGCAGATCAATCCGATCACTCCCTAGAGGATTCATAAGAAAACATCTCAGAATCTGTCTTTGAGCACATTCTAAGAATATCTACTTTAGTCCGATAACTGATTTTCTGGAAGGAAGCCCAATTAGGAGGCATCTTCCTTCCGCCTCTTAAGATGGTCCTTCTAGAGGCTTGTCAAAAAAAAGCTGTGTGTGTGCTTGGGAGGGAGGGGGGCCGTCAGGGAGGCCTGGGTTTCTGTCTAGCGTGTAGAAGGTTTTGTACCGAAGTGACGAGAGTCCTGGCCTTAGAAGCAAAGGACCTGGGAGTGGCGCCCGTGGGAGCCCGGGCCTCTGTCCTCATTTGTCAACTGTGGAAGGCTTTGGATTAGATTATCTCTAAATCCCTTTCAGTCATGTAGTCCTTCCATAGGCAGTTATCTAGAGGTTTTAGATTATCTCCTGTTCAGGGAATTCATTCTACATCTTTACTTTGATAGGGGGAGCTCAGTGTTGCTGAATGTGGAGGGGAAAGGGAGAGACAGGGGAGCAAGACCCACAGAAAGAGGGAAGGGAGAGGGATTTAATCTCAGAATTAGGAAGAGATGGCTTCAAGTTGTATCTCTGATACACACCAGCCCTGTGATGTTGGGTAAGTCCTGTAAGTTCTTCCTGCACTAAGAAGTTCTTTAAGACTAAAATAAAGGGACTTTGCTGGTCTCTTCTGCCTTTGTAAAAGGAGTTTACTCTGCAGGGTGTTCCTAAAGACAGTGAAATCACAGATCTCAGTCCCTATCTCTATTTAAACATTTAAAAGCCTTCCTGCTTCCATTATCTGGTAATTTATTTGCATAAAATTGGAGTTTTCTTCAGATCTACTTTAAATGGTTGCTGTAGAGCCTTGAGTTTGGAGTCAGAGGACAAAGTCTGAATTCTGGTTTTGCCATTTTCTGCGTGACATTAGGCGAATCACTTAATATCTAGAAGTCTCTTTCAATAGGAATGCCTTCCTTAATTTCCAAGATTACTTGCTTCTTTTCTCTGTCTCCCCCTGCCCCCTTGTCTGTCTCCCTCTCTGTCTCTATTTTGAGCAAGAACTATCCTTTGCCGTTCTTTGACTCCCCAGTGCTTAGCAGAAGTGCCTGGCACGTTACTACGTGCTAAAAAATTTAGGTGGCTAAAAAATGGCAGTTGGCTGACTGACTAGGAAATGTGAGAGCTGGGTTAGGTGTCCTCCCAGGTGAAGGGTTTGGGCATGTTACTAATAGCTGGTGGTTCACATCGTGCTTTATCAGTGTGATTTCACTTGATTCTCCCACAACCTTGTGAGCTGCTGCTATCTATCCCTCGGAGAGCTCAGGACCCGGTCTCCGGATCACACAGAGGCAATTGTGTGCTTATTTGAGGAGGGATTGTTCTGTCCACCTCCCCTAGCCGCTTGCCTTACCCTACCTGCCTTGTTATTGAGGTCACCTCTCAGGTCACTTTAAGCTTTCTGATCCTGTGTGTGTGTGAAAAGGCTTCACTGAGGTTGAATCACTTAAACAAGCCCAGTTCTGCAGAAAGGGGGAAAGCCATAGATTAACAAGACCTTTTTTAATTCTAATAGGAAAGGTTTTATTTTAACCATATTCTTTAATCCATGTGACATAGATTTTAGTGTTGTAGAGGAGTTAGTGGGTTTCCTTCAGGAAATCTCTTCCCTCCCATTAGTAATGACCTCTCTCAGATCTCACGTGACTTTTCTTTCTTTCTTTCTTTTTTTTTTTTTTTTAAACGAAGTAACTAATCATACTATTTTATATTTTTCTGTATAATGACCAAGTATTAGATAAACTTTTGTATACCCAGTGTCTAGCACATTCCTGGAGTTGATAGATCCTTCCTAAGTGATTGATGTCTCATTTTTTAAGAGTACTTAATTGGTGTAGAAATGACTTCTTAGAGTGCATTCGTGTACCTAGGTGATGCTCAGGAAATATGTCAGCCTGATTTCTAAAAATATGTTTTATTGCTTCTTTTTGTCTTTGATGATCATTTTTCACCTTCCACACTGAACCCCCTTTTATGAAAAAATCAGTCCCCTGATACTTTCTGACCAAATTATCTTTTGAATAAATCCTGAAATTGGCTTTAGCAGAAAACCTAACTAGAGGGGCAGAATCTGTAGAAATAAAATTCCACTTGGGTAAAATGAGAGAACATTATTTTCCACATTACATAAAAACACACAAACAGCCTACTCACATAAAAAAATAACATTTTAATGTAACTTCAAGATCTTGAGTTTGGAGAGCATGTGTTTATTTTTTAAAATAAATTCAAGAAATTGCTTTCCTAATAGACTTACTTATTTGAAAAGGAACTACCAGATGATCTCTTTGTAATGCTAAAGTTTTGGTGCATTGGACTGTTCAAATTTAGTCTTGTTACTTTGTGCCTTTAATCCTCAATTTCCTCATCTATAAAGTGAGGGAGCTTAGATTAGATCAGGGGTTCCAAAACTTTTGTGTCGTGGATCCCCTTGGCATTCTAGAGAAGCCTGTAGACCCGATAGAAGAATGTTTATTGTCACCTATCATGATTGAAGGAAATGCTAAGTTTCACTTAGAGATTAGTGAAAATAAAGTTGTATTTTTTTCCCCTTCCAAGTTCATGGAGACATTGAAATATCTCTATAGGCCACAGGTTAAGAATCCTTGGAGAAATTGTTAAAGTTTCTAACAACTCAAAGTTTGTAATCTTGTTGAAGTATTTTCCCCATATTTATTATTATCCCATACTATATTACTATTAGGTATCTTACCCATTTCTTTCCTATTTATCCAATTCTTTTTTATGACTGTGCCAAATGGAGTGAACTGCTTCTTCCATGGGAAGAAATGGATTCTTCCTCACTCAAGGTCTTTAGACAGAATCTAAATGATAACTTGTGGAAAATGTATTAAATGTTCCTTCCAATACTGATAATTTTATAATTCTTAGTTTGATGGTTTCTAGAGGCCTTTTACAGCCTGAAAGGAATTAGGAGCAATACCTAGAGATTATAAAGAGGCAAATTAGGTTAGATGTTAGGAACTTTTCTAACAGCTATCCAAAAGAGGAATGGGCAACTTTGGGACAAAGTAGCTTCATTTTCATTGGAAAGTCTTCAAGCATGGCCTGTTGATCACTCGTGTCGGTAATATAAGTAGCTGACGTATATATTTGCCAATCCCAGTTTGTGCATATGTTGCTGAAGGAGTTCCTGTATGCTAGGAGACCCCTGAGCTAACTGTGACTTAAGATTCAGTAGTTTCCAGGAGTCGACCTCTAAAGCCAAGAAGGGGAGTCTGGAGACCAGGAATGGCTAGACATTGGATTAGAGGCAAAGGGAGAGTCCATATAAGGGAGAGAAAATCAGCACTTTGAAAGCTTTAAGTGGAATGACCTGCCTTAAGAGGGAGTAAGTTCCTTCTCATTGGAGGCTTTGAACAAAGGCTTTGTGACCCACTTAGGGGGATGCTGGAGAGGGAGGCACTTGGGAGTTAGACCGAATGGCCTGTGAGGTCCCTCTGGCTCTGAAAATTCTGTCATCCCATGTCCTGGCTTCTGGAAGAGCACACCCCCCCCCCCCACCAAAACCAGTGTTTGGTGCTCCTTGAAGTTGAGTCAGGATGCGGGGAGATGAGGGGATTTGTGCCTCAGCTGGAATTCTATTCCTTTCTCTTATTATCTCTGTAGGTGCTCAGGGGTCTTTAATATTACAGTGGCCCCTGTTGACAAGCATTATAGTTAATGGCCCATCAGAGTTTGCATTAAAAGCCCTAGAGCTGATAGAGCTGCCTTGTGATTGGTGAAGGGATTGACATTAGGAAAACCTGACTGTGTGCCTCTTGCTCTTGAGGCAGCTTCCTTCTTGAGAGGCAACAAGAGCACTGACAGGGTCTTTGATCTGGACACCGGGGCTCTGGGCTCTGCTCTGATAGCGCCAGCTCTAGTGTACTTGTTACTGTGCTGGGGTGGGGAAGACGGATAAAAATGTAACAGTTTCTCCTGTGTTTTTAGGAGTTTACATCCTTTGGGGAGAGACATTCTCTGTACATGAGCATGTAGGGAATAAATGCAAAATATAAATGTAATGTTGTTAGGGAGAGAAGTTGAAGGGATCAGGAAAGGCTGCCCTTAGATTATAGGTGTCATATGTGCAAGCCTGCAACAAAATCCCCCTGGAGCCAGATTAAAATGTAATTTGGAAACATTTAACAAAATAAAAAAAATACAGTAGAACAGAGGTCACGCTCATATGTGATTTTCAAGGTCGCCATGTGGCGAAAGCAATCGATATGTATAGTTTAGTGGCCTCTATTTGTATTTGAGTTTGATGCTAAAGCATCTTGAAGGAAGACTAGCTGAGGGACCATGGACAAGGCTACTCTGTGTGACTGTGATGGCTCCCACAGGGATGTGAATCTGGGCGAAATGCAGGAACTGTTACTTCTGAGTGGTAAGATCACGCACTTAGATCTGGGAAGTGACCTTAGGGAAGGAAGGAAAATGGACAAGACACATTTTATGCAAGAAGGAATCTGAACCCAAGAGAGGCAAAAATGACCAGTCCAAGCTCATACAGGGATTTGGATAGAAGATCTCTTGAGTCCAGATTCAGTTGCACCATGCTGCTGTGTTTGGCAGGAAGAAATCATTATGACATCAAGTTAACTCTGGTTTTAAAGCCCTCAAGTTAGAATCACTTTCAAACCTTCCTGGGTAGCCTGTCCATTGTGGGTCATATTAATTGTAAGAGATTCAACAGTTTCAGCTTTTTAAAGAACCTATTTCCACAGGAGGGAACCTCGCTAAAATTCCAGCAGACTATCATTCTTTACTTGACCTGTCAGGAATTCCATTTCTGTTTGCCCATTTGAAATACTGTTCTCCTTTTTCAAGCTTGCCTCCCTAGTTAAGGCCTATAGTGTTCAAAGGAAAGACATGAAAAATCTAAAAGTCTTTTTTTACAGTTAGTAGATCAGTTGATAACAATGGCTGTTCCTCGTAGCTTTTAGAGTATTTAGAAAATACAGTCTTGAAGAAAACACTTCAGATTTAACTGAGCAAGCCATTGCCCGTTTGCCTGCTGGTGCTGACATGAGCTAAGTAAGAGGTAGCTATGGACCTTCTGTCTCTAGGGTATTTTTGGAGGAGTTTTTTTTTTTTTTTTTTTTTTTTTTTTACAGTGTTGGTGACCCGGGAGGCAGCTATTGTATAGTGAAAAGAGTGCTGGACTTGGAGGGAGAATCAAATCCAGCTTTGTGGCTTCCTGCTGTTGTGTTGTGGAGCAGGCTCTGGGCCCTTCTGTAAGGGGTGCTGACTCGGTGGTCTTTGGGTTAGGGACCAGCCAAAATCCTGTGATCACAACGATGCACTGTTGCAAAAGAGGACTTAAGACCGGCTGTGGCTGGGACCCTTCCCTTGGCTTCTTTACCAGCCAGAGGCACTCTGTGATTTCTGAGAGTTGAGTGGAATCGTCCTCTCTAACTCAACCTGTCACCCACTAATGCTTTGGAGCCGCAACTCCCCCGCCCCCTTCCTCCAAAAAGAAATAAACCAGACCATATAATCAAGCTGGGCTTGAAAATAGGGTTTAAATCCGGGGGGTAGGTAACCGGTGAGATGATAAATTTCTTGCAGGCAACAGGATTTTGAGTTTGAAAGAAGCCACCCCCTTCCTTTTCCTCATGTAGAAACTGAGGCCTCAAGAGTCTTATAGTCCCTTATTAAGCCTCATTAATTCTCTGTGCTTGGCATTTCAAGTGACCTCCAGATTATCCTCAAAACTGTTGGGTCTGGCCAAATCCCAAAGAAGGGGCTCAGAAGCCACAGTTCTAGTTTTAACTCGCAGTGCTGTCTTTAAAAGGGTTATGGAATCCATTCTAGGTCGAAGCATCTTTCTTTGAAATACCACCAGTATTTGCCTTTTAAACATGGTTCATATGAAATCTGAATAGAAGGAGTGCTGTTCAGTCGAGAATTCCTAAAAAAGTTGCTAATTTTTGCAGCAAGATTATATTTATCTGAGTTTGTGGCTCCACAATCCCTGCCAGAGAATTAGGAAAGTGCAATATTACCCTTCACTTAGAGTTCTGTTAACTAATGGGAGGTCAGGACTGAGGCTGTTTTCATGCTGAGCTTTGTGGAATACTAAATCTCAGCTATCCAGAATACTCTAGGAATGAGTTGGTTTGAATAGGAGACAGTGGAAAGAAAGGACACTGGATTTGAGAGATAGGAGATATATTTTAAATCTTGCTTTTGGCACTGATTAGCTGGATCACCTCATTTGAGGTTCAGTTTCCACATCTATAAAACAGGGATGAGGTGATCAGTATCTTGGGGATCCCTTCAAGCTCCCCAAACCCACTCAGTTCACAAGGGAGTTGCCCCTTTAGGGTGCTACATTTTAAAAATGTATTTTCATTGGGCTAATTCTTTTTGTGTCTTCTTACAGCGTATATTTGAGGGTAGTTTAACTTTCCTTGTTGATTTAAGGTTGCACTGGCTGTCAGTTCTTCCTGATGTCTGTTTACTTTCCTCCGTTCCCCCATCTTCTAATTTGTTCTGTCTTTGATTAGAGACCAGATTATCCAATCTTTTAGAATTTTATTGTGAATTAAGAATAAATAGGCTCCTAGTGAAGATTTTAACTGCTTACCTGGGAGAAAAACATATGGACTTTGTTACATCTCTTATGGTCCCTCTCTTTTTTTTGTTCATTTAAGATGATTCAGATAGCTACGTTCCAGATAAGTGTGTTATTCTACTTTGGAGGGTTCCTCTAAGATGGGGATCTACTATTCAGGTTCAGGAATTTTATAATAATAGGAAGAGATAAGTTCTATGTTGCACTTTAGGGTTTGCAAAATCCTCATTAGTCCTATTAACACTCACAATAGCCCTACAATGTAGGTTATTTAAAATTTCCATTTTGTAGATGAGGAAATTGAAACTGAAATAGGTTAAATTATTGACCCAGGGTAACACAGGTAATGTGTGCCCAAGGAGGGATTTGAAGTCATGTCCTCCTGCGTCTATGTACTTTTAGCTTTTAGCTGCGTTTGTGTTATCAGTTCATTTAGAGTTGATAAAAGTCAAGTTATTTTCCCATTAGCCAAACTAATTGGAGACTGATTGGAAAATCAGAATATTGATTTATTAATTTATGGCGAGCAATAAAATTGCAAGTTACACTGAATATTTGTAACTGTTGATCAGTGCATTTTCCATCATACAGGGAACTATACTTGAGAAACAGAAATAAGGTCAGAATGCTGCTTGGTAAATATGAAAACATGTTAAGGGGAATTAGATGAGCTTAGAGGAAATTTACATTAATACATGCTGTAGAAGCTTGTTTGGGGTAGGAAGGAAGGAGACTGACATCAATCATCTTATGGTGTAGAAACTAGATTTAGATTTAGTAGATCTGGCCTCCGGTTTTGGCTCTTCTATTTTCTAGAAGTGTGACCTCAGGATCTGAGTTTTTCCATCTGTAAAATGATTATGTTGAAATGGATGTCCTCTCAAGGCATTTCTAGGTATATAGACCTGGGATGTTACAATCCTCCATTATAAGGATGCAATATCTTCAAAGTGGGTTGGACATTGATTTATAATCACAGAATCCCCATAGATCCCGAGAAGTCTGGGCCATAGTTCAGCATGAATCCTCTCTGTGACGCTAAAGATTGCTGTATGTCCTAGCTACTTCTGGAGTTTTTTGTTCTTTCAAACCTAAATTTCTTTCCTTGGAGTCGGGGAAGGGAGAGAAGAGGGCACCAAACCAAACTAAACACTCCTAGCTAGTCTCTTCAAAGCAGCCGGCCTGCAAGCGCTGGAATCCAGACGGCCCCGGCTCCCTCCCCCTTCCCCAGCCCAGCTTTCCCTTCTCTGGCGCTGGCCCCTGCCCTGTACCCTGGACAGCAACCCTTCCAGGTTTCAGCTTGGAGGCTTGGTACTATTTCACTTGTCCCCGATACGCTCTACTCCTACGTTACAGTTTCCAAGTTCACACGGTACTTTTCATTGATTGCATTTAGCTATTTCCCAAGGAATTTGGGGATAAAAAGCACCTTGATCTGTTTAGTTGCACTCTCTAAATCACCTTGGAGGGTGATTAGTTTCTGGGAAGGCTTCCTTTGGATTATCTCGTTAGCTTTAATCTCAGAGGGTGACTCCTCATGACCCAGGATCTGGGGTTCATTGGCTGTGGCCATCTATTCACTCCAGAGGTGGTGCAGTGTACTGAAGGTGGAAAGTGTACTGAATTTGGTGATTTAGCTCTGTCCTATTGCTCTGGTCTGAAGTTTCCTGCTCTGTAAAATGAAAGAATTGGCTTCAGATCATTTTTTACCTGATAGTTGCTTAAACAGATGTTTTCTTCATAATAGCCGAATATAGTTGATTTAGAATCATTCAACAGGCATTTATTAAGTGCTTATTAGTTGCTAGGAACTGTGGTAAATACTAGTTACACAAAGACAAAAGCCAGAGTCTCTGCCCAGCCAGAGCTTAGGGTCTAAGGGGGGAATCAGTTTGTATATTGCCAGATTCACAGCTATAGAGTAGCCACATTGTAAGTTTACTGGAAATGGCATTAGGAAAACCAAAAGAAAGTGCCTTGATCAGAGTCTTAAAAGAACTCAGGAATTCCAAGGAGTTGAGGTGAGGAGGGAGAATATTCAGGCCTGGGAGACATCTCCTAGTCAGGGAGATAGATGACAGAATGTGACAAATGGGACCATGCAGTGCAGGAATGAGTGGGTAAGATACTCGGTGAAGACCTTTGAAAACAAACAAAAGTATTTGTTTTTGATCTTAGAGATAAAGGAGAGCCGCTGGAGTTTGAAGATTTTTTATCTATTCAGATCTCAGTTTTGTCATTTTTTAAATGAAGGATTAAGATGATGTCTGAGCTCTCTTCCACCTCCTAATCGGTCTCCCATCTCCCTTCCTACCTGTTATCAGTTTGGGTTCCATGCAGACAGCGGCTCCCTTTGAGGCAGAATGCTTGTCTGTGTAATACTGGAGCTGGACTCGGCCCCTGAGTGGTTTTGGGGGGTCGGTTCTCTCTGGGCCTCAGTTTCCTGCCCTGCACAATCGCAGTTGGTGGGGTTGATGGGCCCTTTTGAGCTCTGGATCCCTGTGCCTAGTGATGCTTTAGGCCAGGATTCACCTCTAAGTATCCATGTCTCCTAGAGGACATGAGATTTGGAGTGGTCGCCATTTAGGACTGAACAAGTGTTTGCTGGCTGGCTGGTCATTGTCCTGAGGCAGCAGGGCCCCAGTCTCTGCTTCCTTCACCCCGTCGGGCCCGAGACGCTTGCACTTACCAATCGAGTCTCAACAAGTTGTGTGACCGTGGGCACATGATAGGATCTCAGAACCAGAAAAGGACTCAGAGCTCCTAGGTCCAACTTGCTGAATAATGGGAGGAAACTGAGTTCCAAGACTTGGACACAGGGAGCCAGCAGGGAAACTGGGTTTTGAATTCAGGGCCCCTCACTTCACATAGAGCCTATTTCTGGGGGAACTAGATTCAATTGGACATAACCCTTGCATTTCTGCTTCATTTGAAGTTAGATTAAAAAAGGGGTGGGGGGGGGGGGAATTTAGATAAAGCTCTAGTTTCAAAATACATTTCATTAGATTGGAGAACTGATGTCAAGGTGAATTTTTACCAGAGGTGAATAAACTTAAAACCAAGATCTTCATCTCTGTCCCATCTGTAAAAATTCCCTTTCTTCCAGCATTCTTGTGCTTTGCAGACCTTCAAGTGCTCATAATAATAATAATAATGGACATTATTATTACTTACATTTTTATAGACAAAATGTGAAAGTTGGAAAGGGCCTCGGAGGCCATCTCCTACAGCAGTGGTTCTCAAAGTGTGGTGCAGTGAATCCTGGAGGGTCTCTGAAATCCTTTCAGAGGGTCTACAAATTCAAAATTAGTTTTTTTTTTTCTATTTATGATAAATATCTATTATGTAACCCATATAAACAAAATATCTTTGGACATATTCTCAATAGTTGTTAATATCGGAAAGATACTGAGAAAAGGAGTTTGAGAACCACTGTCCTATAGGATCTCACTAGCACATACTGGTCATCCAGCCTCCACTTGAAAACTTCCGAGAAGGGGAAACCCCCCTCTCCCCACACAAAGCATTTCTCTTCTGGGGAGCTCAGTAAAAAGAAGCTTTTCCTATTGTCAAGCCTGACTTTGCCCCTTTACAACTTCTACCCATTGCTCCTAGTTCTCCCCTCCAGGGCCTCAGAAAACAAATCTAATTAATCTCTCCAGCACATGGCAGCCAGCCCTTCAGATACTTGGAGACATCTATCACATTCCCCTGTAATCATTTCTTCTCCAGCTAAATATGCCTCCTTCCTTCAGCGGATCCTCGTACGTCTACATGTTATTACGACCACTAATTAGGTTATGTAAACGACAGCTGGACAATAATAAATGCTTATTAAGCGTCTACTGTGTATCGGACATAGTCACTGTTTTTGTTATGATTATAATTATGAAGTTTGAATGCAACAGGCATTTATTATATATCTACTGTGTGCCAGGTGTAGTTATCGTACATGAAATATTATATAAATATCACCTATTTTATTTATTGCACTCATTTTGCAAAATACTTTCTTGGGTTTTTGGGGGGGCCAGAGGGAGTTCCCCCACCTTTCAGCAGTTATTCTTCTTATATATCCTTTCGTCTGGGTCTTATTATCTACATTTGTAAAATGAGATTTGGATGGTAAGATTCTTTTTAGTTTTAAGATTTCACATTAAAAAAAAGTGAGTTGGTTTGGCTTATCGTTCTCTCCCCTTTTTTCTGGGTCAAAAACTGGACGGGGATGGTGAAAAACTTTAAAGTATTAACATCAGTGTAATTATGTAGTGCTTGTTCCTTTTGCCCATGGCCATACCACTGACCTTGGTTTTTATGGTTTAGCCAACTAAAAGTGAATTCATTTGTTCTCAGAGCTGTTCAATAGGGAAAACATATAGACATATAAGTATAGAAGAAATTAATTATTGAATATAGGATGAATGTAATGAATATAAGAAATATATCAATATATGTGCAAGACTAGTAGCTGAAGGAATCAGAAAATGTTTTAGGCCCTTGATCTGTCTTAGTTTGGAGGAAATGAGGAATTTCAGCAATTGTTTTCCTGTAAAGCCAGGGCAAAAAAAGCTTAGAGGTTTGAAGAGAGCCAGCTATGTGGCTGACCTACAATAAGGAAGAACTCAACTCCATCTTCCTGAGTTTAAATCTGCAAGTCACTTGGCTCCGTTTGCCTCAGTTTCGTTATCTGTAAAATGAGCTGGAGAGGGAAAAAAAAGCAAACACTAGTTTGTTACAGTAGTGTCTTTGCCAAGAGAAGTCCAAGTGGGGACACGATGAGTCTTTACACAAGTGAAATATGACTAAATGACAACAGCAACAAATCTTAGGAAGTCCAGTTGGGCTGGATTGGGTAGAGTGAAGTAAAGACTCTAGGTTGACGACAGTCAAGGTGTGTAGGGCTTTAATGCTTTAAAAGGCTTCAAGCCTTGGGTTATTTGTACGAAAGCAGCCTGAATGATTGCGAGCTGACCAAGGAAACCCACGCTGACCGAAGCCCTTCGTGGACTTCAGAACAGGAAGGAAATTTAAAGACTGTCTATCCCACCAGGTGCCTTGAGCTGGGCTGCATGCAAGCAGGTTGGGAGATAGGACCTTTCTGTATCCCAAGGTGGTAGAAATTAAGGTGTCTTGCTCGTAATTGAAATTTGACAACTAGATCAGGTTTTTGGATTGAAACAAATGAGCTTTGAAAAGAAGACATTTAAACCACATGAGTTCATTTCCTCAGGGCATATTTTGATAAGATCCCCGGCAGGGGGAGAGATCATGAAGATATTGAGTGCCCTGAATGGATGAGTGGGGTGAGTCTGTATGAGTTAGCTGGAGAGAGAATAGTGCTTTAGAAAGAAAGCTAGAAGGAAGTGACTTTGCTACTAATTTTCTTTGTGACCTAGAGGCTGTACTTTCTGTGACTTTTTTGGACCTCAGTTTACTTATCTGTAAAATGAGGAATTAGGACAAAGTGACCTTGAAGAACTTTTCTAGTTCTAGATCCAAATTATGGTTATATTCAAATAAAACCAATAAATATGTAGTGAGTTTTTTAAAAAGTTAAAAAATAATTTTTAAACTGAAGTAACAGCCATTCAAAAGGTAATAGATCAAAAATCCTGATGATTAAAAAAAAAAGCAAATCTATTCTTCACTGAATTGTTTTTGACCTCTTGGTTTCTGAATTTGAGATGAGTTTTTAATTAACTTCCTTGTCTAAATCCCTGAATCAAGTTTTTCTTTGTGTGGGAGTGGCTCTATTTATGCACATGTTTGTAGGCTGATACTGATCTTTCAGCATTCCTTGTTAGCTCTTCTTTTGCTCAGTCTGTGGCTGAAATAATCACTTTTCCTTTTCATCTGGGAAGGTTCACTTTTGACCTTTTTCAGAAGTGAATAGTTTAGGAAAATCAGTGGGAAAGTTCCTTCAGCCATTTTTCTGATGGACAGTAAGAACAAAATACTTGTTTTGTTTTTGTTTTTATGTCTATTTTCTTGCTTTTGTAAACTGTTGACAAGATTGAAGTACTGAATATTGGAAGGGATTTTGGAGATAATTTCATTTAGTTTTTCCTCATCATGAAAGAACGTGGTTAAAGGTAGGTACTTGGTATCAGTAAGGCAGTTAAGTGGCCAGAGTGCCGGACCTGTAGTCAAACTCTTCCTGAGTTTAAATCTGACCTCAGACACTTAGCTGAGTGGCCCTGGCTAGGCCACTTTAACTTGTTTGTTAACCTCAATTTACTCATCTGTAAAATGAGTTGGAAAGAAATGGCTTACCCCTCCAGGATCTTGGCCAAGAAAACCCAGGTGAGGTCACAGAGTCCGACATGACTGAGAAGTGATTACACAAACCTGGCATTGGGAAGTCCTGTGTTCCTCTTCTGCCTGAGACCCAGGGTCAGGTCTTGGGACAAATGTTTTGGCTTCCATATCTGTAAAAATGAGCTGGAGAAGGAACAAGGAAACACTTGGCTTTGCCTCACCCAATTGTTGTAAGACTCCAGTGAAGTCATACATAGGCTGAGAGCTAGAAGGAATCGCAGGGGTCATCTACAACCTAAAGAGATTAACTGAAGTCTTTGGGACTCAGTTTCACCTTCTGTAGAATGAAGTGGGGTCAGTGACACTAAATAACTGCTTTTGACTGAAGCTGAATCCTGCCAGTGCAATTTCTTTTGTTGAGAGACAAGCCCCTCAGTGCAGTGGGTAATGCTGGGTGTGGAGTTGGGAAGGCCTGAATTCAGATCTCACACTTACCAGCTCTGTGACTCCCTTTGCTCCAGTTTTTTCAACTTTAAAATGGGGCTGCTAAGAGCAGGGTTGTTGTGAAGATCACACAAGTGCAGATTAAAGCATAGATGGATGCCGTTACCGTGTTAGGCTTTCCAATCAACGGACACTTAGCACCCTGTGGCCCTGAAGCCCTATCCTGGCATCAGTTTTTATTCTTTTCCTAATGTGGAAACTAAACGTTTCAGGCACAAGACTCAGGGAGAGCCCCTTTGGTCGGGGGCAGCCTCATGGGACAGATGGTTTGGGGAGAATTGGATTTGACGCAGTCCCTGAGTGGGACTTCCCCCAGGGGGCTGTCA
Source organism: Sarcophilus harrisii (assembly GCF_902635505.1). Lineage (NCBI taxonomy): Eukaryota > Metazoa > Chordata > Mammalia > Dasyuromorphia > Dasyuridae > Sarcophilus > Sarcophilus harrisii. Next base: position 52,151,492 of record NC_045431.1, read on the forward strand.
CTTCTCCCTGGAACGGTTTTCTCTTGCTTACAGTGAGGAGTTAGAACTAGATGACTTTGAGGATGACATCTGGCTCCAATCCCTGACCTCATAAATTAAGAAAGTCTTTTAGAACAGCCCTTGAAACAAGCCTTTGAAAGCGCTGCTCGATGGAAGGGGCGTGGGCACTCAGAGCATGGCTGCAGCCCCCAGAGCCTTCCTGGTTCTTTTCCTGGCCCTGCAACGAAGCAGAATGGGTCCTGTGTGCAGCAGGGAGGTTATTCACCATGGGCCAAAAGTGCTGGGAAAGGCCGGCTGTCTGGTCCAGCACCTGAGGGACATGTCCAACGTCCCATCCTGAGTCCTGTGGCCCTCCCTGGGCATTCTGTACCTGGGCTGCTGTTTGTGGGTGAGATTGGACGGAGCGCTGCTGGAGCTTCTGCCGATAACGGTCAGCAAGACTGGTAGAGAGGAGAAAGTATTGAAGAGGACCGTTATTTTTGGTTTGGATCCAGAGGCAGAGGGGTGGACGCCAGTGTGCGTTTTCTCAGTGCAGGATGGCCATGGGCAGAGGAGAGCGTGCTCATTGGAGGCCCTCAGTGGAGTGTGATGGAGGCGCCTAGAATTCCTTCCTTTTCCAAAGCCCGTTGGGTCTGTGCAAATGGGATTTCATTTGTAGAAAATCAGTCTCTGAGCACCAAGTACCATGGTAAATAGCCTATTGTGATAGCACATCTAGAAGGGACCGTATACATCATCTAACTCATTCCCCTTATTTTATGGAGGGGGAAATTCTGGAAGAGGGAGTGACTCCAGCACTGGGGCCTCTCTTGAGTGTTTTGCCCGGTCCCTGAGCTGGAGAAGTAGGGTCGGGGAGCCGAGATGGGAGACTGAGGTACAGGGTCCAGGTAAGGTCCAACAGAAGCTAGAGGTTGTCCCTGAAGGGAGAGAATTTTAAATTAAGTGGCTTAGGGAGCTTTGAGATAGTCTAGTCCAAGTCCCACATTTTACAGATGAGTAAAGTGAATTTAAGAGAGGTAAATTGATTTGCCCAGATACAGGAGGAGTAAGTGTGATAGATGGAGAACTGGGCCTCAGGAAGACTCATTTAAATCTGGCCTCAGACACTTTCACTACCTCTGTAACACTGGGCAAATCACTTACCTGTCTCAGAGACCATTCCCCCTGGATAACAGCCTAGTAACAGTTTTTCCAACAGCCTCAGTTTCTTCATTTGTAAAATGGGGATCACTAACAGCACTTCCTCCACAGGGCTGTGGTAAGGCTCAGATGAGATGATTTTGGGGAAGCACTTCCATGCGACCTAATGCAGAGTAGACACTACATAAATGCCTATTCCCTTTCTTTCCCTGCCAGATGGAGCTGGATTTGAATGCAGTACATTCTGGTCCCACATCCACCCTTCTGAGTCCTCAGTGATGGGTTCAAGGGACTGGGAGTCAGGAAATCCTGGGCCTGGACTAGGCTTGGCTGTGACCCCTGGACTAGGTGAAGGATGCTAAGGGCTCTTTCAGCTCTTTTCTTCCTGTATTTTGTGGAAGGACAGAAATGGGGAGAGGTTTGAAGTTGGGATGCCGGCTTGAGGAGCTTGGACCCTCTCCTGTTGGCCCTGGGATTCCCTTCACTTTGTTTTTATTTCATTTGTTCAGCAAGTGAATGTCTCCTTTGTGCTAGGTACTGAGGACGCAGTAAAGCAACTCATCCAATTCTACTGCTCAAGGGGAATAGGGAGTTATTAAAGGCTTTTGCATGGAGGAGTAACTTAGATGAAGTATTTTAGCGCTCTCTATTTGGCAAAGGAATTAGAAGAAAGAGATTGAATTTAGGGAGGTAAGTTAGTTGGGCTGTTACCAGACAGTCAGACAGCGGGAATAGAAAATAAGTGATTTCAGGCAGCCTTCCAACAAATTCAGTGAACACTTATTAAGTGCCTGCTGTATGCAAGGCAGAGGAAGTGTGGGGGAGAGAGGTGGATGACAAATAGACAAAAAAGGTTCCTGCCCATAATCAGATTATCATTCTACTGAAGGAATCATTTCTCAGTTCTTCTTAATTCTAGTGCTTTCCCTCTTTAAATGATTTCCTCTTTATCCTGACTTATATGTGTGTGTGTGTGTGTGTGTATATATATATATATATATATATATATATATATATATATATATATATACATATGTACCAGTAGATGTACCTGTAGATCTAGATATATACATGTATGTGTATGTGCACATATGTGTACATACATGTGCATATGTTTGAAGTGCTTTAATAAACTTTAAAGCTCTAGATAAGAATTAGGTACTTATTATTAGCCCCATTTTATGGATGAGGAGCTCAAAGAGTGTATTTGTGACTTCCAGATGGGGACTTAGTGTTGGAGGCAGGATTCAAAGCCTTCTTTTCCTAAGTTTGTTCTGTACATTTCATAATTGAAGTCAGAATTACCAAGCGAGCTTGTATAACCGGGACAGATGAACATTATATCAGAGAGCCCTAACTTTTCAGGTCGTCTTATTCCAGCAAGGTACACTGGGTGACCCCTCTCCCCCCAGGACCCAGCTCCTAAGGACCTCTGCCTTTTGTGGGACCCTTATTGACGATGATCCCTTAAGCTCTCATGTGGTAGAGGATGGTTACTTAGCTCTTGAACTGAAGTAATTAGGGGGGAGAATTGGACTACAATTTCTCACTAACTCCTAATGGCCAGATGTTTACAGCCTGAAACCCTAGGACTATCCATCTGGGAGGCAGTAACATCTGATCTGATTCCTTGATATAGTAAAGAAACTTGGAGGGAGATAAACCAGCCTTTTGTCGAGGCTTAAGTACATCAGAGCTGCAGAGGGGGAAATTCAGTACTGTACAACCCCCATTACAGCCCTGGGGTCCCTGGAGAAATCTTCTCAACCTTCATTACTCGTGAGCTTTCAGTGTGGCTAAAAATGGAATTCATTAGAAGGGGGAAAACTATTTTCATCTCCTTTCACTTGCATAATTTTGCTTAAGAGAGTATTCGAATGCTTTCTGGAGTGTCCTGCTGTGTTGGCCACCATTTGCATTTTCTTTTCCAGTCTATGCATTCTCTTCAGCCTGGAGCTTTGTTGGAAAGCTAGAAGGGCAGTTTGCTTTATGAGGAATTGGAAGAGGTGAAGTTGTCTGGACCCGTGAAGATGCAGTAATTGTGTTTCCCTGTTGCTAGACCTGTATGCGGCACATAGTAGGTGCTTAATATATGCTTATGGGATTGGGTTATGGGATGATAGCAGATTGACCATGACAAATTTAGGAGAGGATACTCTGATTCCATGGGGTGAGGCAAACAGCAAACAAGCTGGTTTCTGGGCTAATCTTTTCCCATAGAAGGTTGTGTCACGCTGTCACTAGTGGAAAGAAGGCTGGGTTTTGGGGTCAGAGGACCTGGGTTCCACTCCCTTTGTGATTGTCTCCGTGGGCCTCAGATTCCTTATTTGTAAAGTAAAGGAGTCGGAATAATTGGCCTGAGGGTCCTTTCTAAATCTGTTGTGTCCTAGGATTGTCACCTTTCTTTCTGCATTGTCCTACATATATTTATCCTCCTTCTGCTTTTTGAAAAAAGCGCATTGTCTTAGACATTCTGCAGCACCAGAGACAGATATTGAAACCTCTGTGAGGATGGATGGTGGGTGGTATTTCCCCTTTTTCAAAAAATAGGCCGTTCTCCTCCTTCCACTGTAGTCACAGTCTGTTCCCTTTTCTGAGTAGAGAGGTGAGTTGTTCTGCCCTTTCCTTCTCACCTTTTCTCAGCCAATTAGTCCATAAGCAGTTATTAACAATTCCTATTTATATGCCAGGCACTTAGTGATTAGGCCAGAAGCAGACTGTCCCCTCAAAAGAGCAGGATTTGGTGGAAAGAATGCCAGATTTGGTATCAGAATCTGCTCCAACTCTGTGACCTTTGAGGGTTATTACCCCTTGTGCCTCAGTTTCCTCATGTGTTCAATGAGCGAGTTGGTTCAGAACAAGGGTCCCTGACCCGTTCTTGTCCCATGGATCTCTGGGGGCAGTCGTAGTGAAGCCCCTGTGGATCCCTCTCAGAACAGTGTTTTTAAATGCATGAAATAAAAATGCAGGATTTAAAAGGAAACCAATTGTAACATAGGATCATCAGCATATATAATTTGTAAAATGTTCATGGGTTCCAAGTGAAGAAGAGGGTATAGATGCTTCCTGAGGTCCCTTTCGGTTCTAAGTCCTGCGATGTCTGTGCTTGTTTGTAACATCCCAAGATGAACCTGTGGTAGGAGACCCCCAGGGATGTCTCGGCGAGCATAAAACCCCGGTGGCCTGTGTGGGAGTGGGCCGGAGAGGAGCCTTTAGGTGGGCACAGAGTTTTGGGGCAAGGGGTGGGGGCTGTGAGGGGGACACACCTGCAGGACTTTGCAGTGTCTGGGTAAGTACAGCCGGTTGGGGGGAGAAGGGGCCCCTCTTTGGGGGATGGATGGTGCCCCTTTGTCCTCTTGGTCTGGAGCTCTGCTGCCCTCCTGGGCCCTGTTCCTGGTCCTAGCACCTTAAGGGGCTGTTTTTCTACAAGAGCTCCATGTGGCCAAGAAGTCAGATATGTGTGAATGCCCATTTTATAGGGGATGTGAGCTTGCGGTTTAAGGGGCTGCCTTTTCCCCAGGACGGCCCTCTCTGTGTGTTTTGCTGGGAAGAATGAAGTCCATTGGCCTTAACCATTTGGCAAAATGTACTTCTAATAAGTGATAAATAAAATTAGGAGGGAGCAGCAGGAAAGGGAAATGGGAGATACACCAAGCTGGAAGGCCTTTCCTAGCTCTGAACCCAGGCCCTCTCTGCCTTTCTGCTGCCTCATTTGTCTGTGTCTGTGTAACGTTATCAGTTTCTGAAGCAAAGGAGCCGGTTTTGTTGACACTGTTGCTGGGACATTAGTAGGGCTTGGGAGCACGGCACTTTGTGCGTAGTAGGTACTTAAGGGAGCCTGATTGGATGGAAAGCACTTGGGTTTAATAAATGGTAGCTGTTGACGGTTGACATTGGGTACCTCTTTCCTCAGCATCTGCTGATGTACAAGAGCATTCTTGCCAGCTCCTGAGGACCAGCTGCTACATTTTCACCATTAGCATTTAGCCCTCAGAAATCAGCAAACGCTACAAATCACAACTTGGTCTTTTGTTCTGTTGATTGCCTAGAGTTATGGGGAAGCTGTTAATAAAACGGATTCAGCTCTGACGGTGGGACATGGAGAGGGGTTGTGGGGAAAACCACCTGGGAAGCATTTTTGGTTCGTCCCTGTGTGGACGGTGAGGGGCCGGCCCTGACTGCGGCCTTCCCTACGGTGAAAGGCTGGCGTAGGGCAGTGGGACGCCCCCCAGGTTTGAAGAGCTGGCTGGGCTCACTGAGGCTCTCCCCCCAGGGCTCTATGTGGAAAATGAGCCGCAGATGGCTCTCCCCGCTCTAGCCCTGTGGTGTAGGGCCTCCTGGCCTTGAATCCCAGGCTTCTTGAGGGAGGAAACGCTCTTAAAAAGGGCCTTCGCTGATAAGGAAGGCTGGGCCCACCATCCTTCTTCTGCCTGCCAGGGGGAAAAAGGGGCCCCCACACTGACTCTTACCTCGGGATGCTGCTGCTGTCTCCCCGATGCGCCTCCCCCCGGACCGACAAGGATGCTCTGCTCTGGGCAGCTGAGGGGTGGGGATGCCAAGAGCAGAGATTTGCATCCCTGTTGCCCAGGCCCTGCCTTTCCTGACATCCCAGTGGTGGGGGCCCTCGGGCCGCTGGAGCAGGCCGCTTTCCAAGCACAAAATTTGCCTAAAGAGCTTCATTATCTCTCCTCCTGTACCCAGACCTCCTCTGAGCAGTGCCAGCACGCACAGGCCTTCCTGATTCAGGTGTGGGCAGAGTCTGAATGGGCCTGCAGGTAAGACGCTGGCCTTGCTCTTCTGGTCTCTGAAAGGCTTTCCACACAGGCCCGAGAGGGTCTGGGGCCGGGCAGGGGCCCTTCTGAGTGTCCGGGGCCAGGCAGGGGCCCTCACGGGCCCCCCTCCCAGGCCTTCCTCCCGGCAGCTGTGCGTGTGCGTGTGTCTGCCTGCAGTCCACCGGGCTTTGTTGTTACCCAGGGTGAAGGGCTGTCTCCTTGCCTTGCAGGCCGCCTGCTGTTTCCCGGGGAGATCATGAAACGAGGCCGGCTCCCTAGCAGCAGCGAAGACTCTGATGACAACGGCAGTAAGTGGGGTTTGGTGGTGCTTGGGTCCATGTGAAAGCGTGCTTCTGCTGGGGGCCTCTGAGGACCTGGGAGGGTGGTTCCAGGGCGGGGGTCCTCCCAGGGCCCTCTGAGAGACTGACAGACGGCCCCAGGGGGCCTTCTGAGGGCCTGGTGGGTGGCTCCAAGGGGTCTTCCCAGGGCTCTTTGAGGGTCTGGCAGGCAGCTTCAGGGGGAGGGGTGTCCTCCTGGGGCCCTCTGAGGGCTTGGTGGGCATCCCTGGGGGGCTCTCTGAGGGCCTGGTGGGTAGCATGGGGGGGGTCCTCCGAGGGCGTGGCAGATGGCTCCAGGGGGTCCTCTGGAGAGGGGCTCTTTAAGGACGTGGCATAGGGCCCTCTGATGGCCTGGTGAGTGGCTCCAAGGGGTCCTACTAGGCCCTCTGAGGGCCTGGTGGGCAGTTCGGGGGAGGGGTCCTCCCGGGATCCTCTGAAGGCTTGGTGGGCGGCCCCGGGAGCTCTCTGAGGGCCTGGCAGGTGGCTTGGAGGAGTCCTCCTGGGGCCCTCTGAGGGCCTGTTGGGCAGCTCCGGGGACCGAGGCACAGTGTCCCATAGAGAGTGTGGCCCGGGCAGGAGACAAGGCCTGTGCACATGGGAAAGGCTGGTTGGGAGAGCAGGGAGGTTGGGCTGTGCATTTTCAGTCAGAGACAGCTTGTGCTTTGCTCGGTGCCTTGTTGGATGGGAGCGAGGAGGCCCTCTGCCCTCATCTGTTCTCTGATTCTGAACAAGTCGGCGACCCTCAGTTTCCCCCTCTTACCATAATGATACTGCGGGCCCCGGAGCGTTGTGGCCCAGTTTTGAGCCCTCTTGTTCCCCGAGAACCTTGGGTGGGTGCTCATTGGTCCCTCCCAGTAACTGCCTCCTTTGTAACCCGTCCTGTGGGTGCTGGGAAGGGCTCCCACCCTGCCGGCCGTCCTCGGCGGGACCCTTTCTCCTGCTGCGGCCCGGTCATGTCCCGGCTCTTTGGAAGGCAGCCAGGGGCCAGGGGCCAGCGAGGTCTGGGCGGGGGTGCGCTAGTCTCCGGAGCCGTGTCCTGAGCTCTCTCACAGGCAAACCCCAGATTCACTCTCAGAGGCTACTTATACTTTACAGACAGCTCTAAAGACTCCATCAGGTCATTTGTAGAGTGTTAAGTCAATGTGTTTTTCATCCTTTTAGTGGGATTTCAGGCTCTTGGTGGATAAGAAGCAGCAGCTTAAATGGGGGGTGGCAGAAGGTTGGATTGCCTTGAGAAGTAAAACTGGCTGGTCCATCTTCAAGGGAGGAGATAAGAAAAGTATAAAAAGCAGACACAGAAACTTAAAGAAAATGAAAACAAAACAAAACAGCAGTCCACGGACATTGGAGGTAGGGGGGAACCTCTCTGGGTACCTCTGGCGGCCTCTGCGCCAGTAACGGCCAACATTCACACGGCACGTTGGAGCTTACAGAATGTGTATTATTTGGGAGGAGCCTCCCAGGAAGTGACGCAGGTAATGTAGGTGTCCCTGGAATTTGAAGGCGAACCACGTTCGCTTGCATCTTCTGAAATTTTCACTGGCTCCTAAGTCCTCAAGCTCAAACCCATCTGGCAGACATGGCCAGCCACTGCCTCTCTCCACCCTCCTCTCGGATTGCTCCCTAGCAGCCCCTCTGACTGTGTCTCCTCTGGGAACTTAGGGAAATTCTGGGGGTTTTCTGTCTCCTCTCCGCTGATGCTCGGACCTGCCCGTCCTCTAGGCCTGAGCTTCAGGAAGCCTCTCCTCCCCGGAAGTCTCCCAGAACCGTGTCTTTAACTTTGTCCGCCGTTTGGCTTGAGCGCGGCTGCAAGGGCCGGGCACTGAAGTGCAGCCGTTTTCCCTGTCCTTTATGTCCTGCTCTGGAGTCAGTGAGGGACGCACCATCATGGCCTGGAGTGGGGAGACTCCCAGAAAGGACCCGCTAGAAAGTCTGCCACAGACTGTGGGCCTTTGGACGTGATGGCTGCCAAAGAGAAGCCTCTGCGGCCCCGCCGGATGGGAAGGCTTTGAATCCAGGCCTAGAGATCGTAAGCTGAGAATTAGAAGGTCAGGTGTGACCCTCTGAGGCTCGCAGAGGGCACTAACTTTCCCCCTGTGCACAGATAGTAATAACCAGCACCTCAGTCACATCTTAAGGTTTCAAAGCTTTCCATGATGTTATCTCACAGAATCTTGTCCAAGGGAGGACTGCCTCTCAGCCCAAGCCCTGAGCTGTCTGGGGCCTGGGTGTGTGCTCTGAGCTGAACAGCTCTTGGCGGGAGAGCAGCGGTGGAGTCCGTGGGCCGGCCTGAATGTGCCCGGGAAAGCAGAAGGCGGCCAGAGGGGATCAGCACCTAGTGGGCAGCTTCGGCCTCAGCAGCCCTGGAGTAGAAGCGGGGCCCGGAGTGTGCTGGGGGCAGGGAGCCACGCTGGCCACTGCTGTTTGCTAGAATTGCGCCCAGCTCTCTCTCGTGCTGATGTCACTCAGAGCCCCTCCAGGGCAGCCAATAAGAGTCTCCTCTATACGTACCCAACAACTAGAGCTTCCGCCTTTCTTGGAGATCTCCCATGAAGGGGAGCCTATCACCTCCTGACATTGCCCCTTTCATTCTGAGTTTATTACTATTATTGTTGTTAATTACTGCTATTGATGATTAGGGGTTTTCCCCTATGCTTAGCTCCTGGTTTATTGTCCAGGTTCCAGCAGGGCCCATTTAATCCTTCACGTATTGGAAGACAACTCTTCTGTGGCACCTCCATTCATCTGTAGCTTAATATTAAGTTCCCACTTTTTCCAACTGGTTCTTGATGCCGTGTTCCTGAAAATTTCCCAGCCATCTTTCTTTGTAAACTCTGGCTTCTCTGACTTGGCGGAGCCTTCCTGAGATGTGATGGCCAGAACTGAGCGGGATACTGTTCTGAGTACAGTCTGGCATGGGCTCTCCCATGGAGGCAGCATTCAAATGGAGCTGGCCATCTAAACCTTAGGGAATGTTGCAATGTTCATCTTAGTTTAGCCCCTTAAATTCTTTGAATTCATACTATCAGAGCAAAGTTTTTCATTCCCAAACAGCTTCCTACATGGTACTCAGCACATACCAAACTGATGGGTCTCTGGAGGGTTTACTTATATTGCACAGTACAGGTGGGACAGAGAGTATCAGACAGAGGGATCCTTTTTCACATCTTTAAGGGGCAATTTTTAAAAATGCGTATTTAAGTCAGACTTGTTACCCTGATGTATTTAGCTATTGCCCAACCAGTGGGCATCTAGCTACATTATTCCTTACATGTGCCTGGATATTATCTAAATTTTTATAATCAGCAAAATAAGTATCTTCAGCTCTTTGGCACCTCTTAGAAAACAAGTCCAACATATTTTCTTAGGAAACTACAGAAAAATAAAAGTGAGGGGACAGCCTGTGCTCTCCATTGATATCCTGGAAATTTAGGGGAAGGCCCTCAGTGTGCCAAACAGATTCCCTGTGGAGGGCTTACAGGAGCAGTGAGTCCAGGGGAGGAAGCCCACCCAGATGGATGTTCAGCTCAGCGATGGGCCACAGAATCAGAAAAGTGACTTGTAAACCGCTGCACTCCGGCTTCCGGCCTCACTCCAAATGTTTGCTTCTGTGTGGGGCGCGCAAACACATGTATATGGCAGCACATGGAAAATCCGCCCTGGGAGCATCGCTCTGAGTAGACTCCAAGTGCCGCAGCCATTCTGGGACATAGAGTCCATTGAGTTAAGTCCTCCAGAGTGGTTAGTTCTAGCTCACTTAGCTCTCCCTTCAGCTGCTCCTCAAGTCACCCAGAGGATTTGCATGTTTCATTCTGAAACTGCCGCTTAGCAGTCGGTACCCTCGTTCTGTTCCTTCAGTTAGGGAAACAAGCCCTTTGTGGTTTATTTTCTTAGAAAACAACATTTGGCTGTTCTCAAATTTCCTAGGGGAGAGCTTGGTAGGGATGTTGCTTTAAAGGGAGGGATGAATTTTTTTTTTTTTTTTCAGCTATTGCATATAGTTTGTTTATAACTTTATTATTTTTTAAACATTGAGATGATATTCACTATGATTTTCACATATAGCTATATCTCTTATGAATCCTACATTGGAAAAGAAAAAAATGAGCAACACTCGTAGCATAATGATGGAAGACATGATCCAAACCAACATTGCACACCTGTGGTCCTTCTCGAAGGAGGAGTTGGGTCTGTGCCTTCTGGTTCCTGTTCTGGGACGCAAAACAGGAGAAACAATGCAGAGAGACGCCCTTGGGTTGGGGAATGGCTAAATTCATTGTGGTAGCAAGTCTGATTTAAATGTACATTTTAAAATATGCCCCTAAAAGATATGAAAAAGAATCCCTCTGTGTTAGGCTGGTATCAGGTCGGAGCAATAGGGTTGTGCTGCCTTTGGAGGGGTGGCCATTTCTACACCTAAAGCTCCTTGTTTGTTTGCTGGAGAATTTGAGCTTTCTCAGAAGCTCTACTTAATTAAATTTAAATTAATTAAAATGGTTTACTTTGGTGAACTGCTGGCTGTGAAAGGGAGAGGAGAAGCCTCTCCAGCCAGTCGGTTTGTGACTCCAGGTGGTTGGAAGGGAGAAAGGGGAAGGGGGAACCATAGGGCTAGCTGGGGAATTTGGGGATTACCCATGCTGCCTCTTGTGTGGGGACCTTTGGGTCTAGGAAGATTTTAGGGCAGCTAGCATTCTTTTTTTTCCCCCTGCCTAGGATCTTACTTAAAGCTAACATTTAGATTTCTTGTAAGCAATTTTAACTCTTTTATGGACTTCTTTGTCATTGGAATAGTTCTAGGTACCATCTGGTCTGGCCCCTTTAGGCTATTAATCCTTAAACCCCTGCAATGGGAGTGTCTAATTCTTAGGATTTTCTTCCCTCTCTTTTACTCTTCCTCCCTCGGATAAACAGATATCTCCTAAGATTCTGGGCTCAAAGATTTTGAATTGAGGGCCTTTAATCCCAACCCCCTCCTTTTGTGGAAGAGGAAATAGATGTTTAGAATGACTTAATGCAAAGCCTTGTGGGCAAGCAGGTAGTAGGATTGGGATTCCTACCAGTTGCTATTCTTGTATAAAATAAATCCACTCCCAGTTTGCCTTTCAGAATAAAGCCATTGTGGTCGATTAAAAAGAATTTTGGCATTGTTGAGGTTTTTGATTCATTTCTCTCCCCCCCTTTTGCATTGATCCACAGATGGTACAGTTACTCGACTAGAATCTCTTTGAAGGCAGGTTCCTTTTCCCCTTCTCCCCTTCTCCCATTCTTGGATTTCCCCGAGTCCTCAGCCTAGTGTTTGTTCTTAAAGGTGCCTAATACATGTGGGCAGAATTAAATTTCACACATACAAATGTGACTTGTAAGCTGCCAGTTTCGTATCTGTTAGTAGAACTCCTTGCCCTGTGCTGTCTCCCTGTAAGGAGTCAGTGCCTTCCACAAGCAGGAATCCTCTTTGCTTTGGGCTCTCAAACCTGGGTTCACATCCTGTTGACTCCAGGCAAGTTATTCTTCCTTTTCTCTGGGGCTTCTCCCTACTTAGATCTTTTATCTTCAGAGGCAGAAACATTCATCCCTTCTGTTTATGTCCCCTTGCCCCAAGGCCAGGGTAGGGAACCTTCTTCACTTCAATACTTGGGGTTTGGGCAGCCACAGTAACTCTACCTTTGGTTTTTCCCTCCCGTTGTACCCTCTCTGCCCTCAGCTGTTGGCATCAATTCCCTTGCCTCCACTTGCCCCCAGGAGCCAGCCAGGAAGCCCCCACTGTGGGCTAGGCACTGGGAACTCAAAGACAAAAACCAGGAAATGGTCCCTGCCCTCAAAGAGAGCCTGCTGGCCGTCTGTGGCTCTGTACTCTGGGCATATATAAAATGAGTCCAGGGATGGTGCAAGCAGATGATCAGGCATTGTCTCATGTAGAAACTGGCAGTGGAGGTGAACTTTGGAGGGAAATTGCAGGGCTGGGGTGGGGGTGGCTGCTCATCCTGAACCTCGGGAGTCTCTGCTGTTGGTGAGGAAGAGGAAGGAGAAGGTGGTCTGAGAAGTGGAGCGTTCTTCGAAGTCATTTACTTCAGTCTGCTTAATTTATAGATCACATTTGTCTCAGTTTCCTCATCCGTAAAGTGACTGGAGAAGAAAATAACAAACCACTTCAGTGTCTGCCAAGAAAACCCCAAATGGGGCGATATAGAGTGAGACAAGACTGAAATAACTGAACAACAGCACTTATAAACTGAGGGAATTGCCGTGACTTATTACAGGTCACGGGGAACTGAGGTCCTGTGACTGAAGGATTCTGTGGTAACCTCCCTGATACTCTTCCCCTGAGAATGCTGGGTGAAGGAAATCCAAGGCAGCCACTTTCCTGGAGTCTTGGCTCCTGTGAGGGATTTGTTCTGAAGGCTTGTGCGGGCTCAGGAAGGCCTACAGTACATGGCTGCTCGGGGCCCGTGGAGCCACGGAGGGCCCAGCCCTGAGATTGTTTGCCACCAGACCAGTTGGGCAGCTTCAGTTTGGCCGTGGAAGCTTGTGCCTTCCTGTGCTCTCGCTGTTTCTGGCACAGACATGACAGAGTCCATGAACTCATTTCCCAAGAAGAAAAGCCTATGGTGTTAATTGCCACGAACTAGGGTCTCTGCACCTGAGGAATGGAGGCTGAGCTGTTCCGGATTTTAAAACATTCCCACTTCTTGTCCATTTTCTTGGAATCCATCTTTTTTTTTTCTTTTTTCTTTTTTTTGCTTTAGTTATTAGGTTTTTAAATTTTATTTTTAGGGTTTTTTTTTTTATAGCTTTTTATTTTCAAAATATATACATAAGGAAGATAATTGTATAAATATATATACACATATTGGCTTTAACATGTATTAACATATTTAACATGTCTTGCACTACCTGCCATTTAGGTGAGGGAGTGGGAGGAAGGAGGGGGTAATTTGCAAAGGCCAATGTTGAAAAATTACCCATGAATGTGTTTTGTAAATAAAAAGATCTTTATGCATATAGATTTTCCAACATTCACACCTGTAAAACTTTGTGTTCTAATTTTTTTTCCTTCCTCCCTTTCCCCTACCCCTTCACTTAGATGGCAAGAAATCTGATCTATATTAAACATGTGCCACTCTTCTATATATATTTCCACAATTATGCTTCATAAGAAAAATCAGATCAAAAAGGAAAAAGAAAGAAAAAACAAAAAGCAAACATCAACAGAGAGTGAAAAGGCTATATTGTGGTCCACACTCAGTTCCCACAGTCCTTTCTTTGGGTGTAGATGGCTCTTTATTACAAGATCATTGGAACTGGCCTGAATCATCTCATTGTTGAGAAGAGTCACATCCATCAGAATTGATCATCATATAATCTCACTGTTGCCTGTACAATGATCTCCTGGTTCTGCTCACTTCACTCAGCCTCTGTTCATGGAAGTCTCTCCAGGCCTTTCTGAAATCATCCTGCTGGTCATTTCTTACAGAACAATAGTATTTAGAATCCATTTCTTATTTAAGATTCCGTGGATCTGTGAGCCCCTCAGTAGGGTCTGCCCTCCTCTCACACAGTCTCAACGCATCCTTGTCTGCCCATTCTTAGGCATCTCACCTTTTTCTTAAGCCTTTGTTTAAAAAAAAAAAAAAAAAGAAGTATTGGAAAGTAGAAGTGAATTGACACTATTGAACTAAAATATCTGAGCTTTTCCCATATGGGGAGTGACACGGGTGCTAGAGTAAGGAGAGAGGGGTTCACATCTCTCCTCCAGTGCTTGCTCATTAGCTTTGCAGTTTTAATTCCAGTTACTTAGTCTCCCTGATGCTTAGTGCCCTTGTGTTATGCATGAGGAGAACTGGGCTCGATGGCCCCTATGGTCACTTCCAGTGCCAGATCTCTGATGCTTGAACATTGCACATCCCGGCCAACAGTGGGTGTGGACTGCATTGTGTTACTGTGGGCGTCAATAATAATAATGACGATAATTTTAGTTTTCTATGTCTTTTCCTTGGAGTAGCTCTTAAAAGTGGGCTGAGGGAGAGGGAATCTGGAGAGTACTATGTAGTTATATGACATTTAGAAAGGAACAGCCTCTCTGGGTCTATATCTTCATATGAAAAAATAAAATGGTTGGCTCAGAGGATCTTTCGGGTCCCTTTTGGCTCTCACCTTGTAGTCAGTAGGCATTTATTAAAGTACATATACACAAAGATCACACCAAGAAGCTTATCTTCAAGAAGCTTATATTCTGCCCTAATAGAATGGTCTATGGGGCTGTAAGTAGGAAATAACTAGAACGGTAATGAAGACTGTTTATATCGAACTTTAATTTGAAAGCACTTACTTGATTGTGACATCCAGCCTTAGGGGGGTAGATATTACAGAGTGATGGTTATTGATTTTACAGGCTTGTGGGCCATTGAGGTCACATAGCCAGAAATTGTCAAGGATTGGATTTGAATTTGGGCTTCCCTTGATTCCAAGTGTAGCACTCTCTCCCCTAGGTCACCCACAGGCTACATTCTGCCAGCCAAAGTCAACCCTGGCCCGGACCAGATTAAAATGTAATTGGGAAAGGGTTAGCAAAATAAATAAAAATACCTTGCAGCAGCGACAATGCTAATTTGTAGTTATCTGTGAGCCATGGGGCCCTTTCTGTTTGCTTTTGACACCATGGCCATAATTATGCTGCCTAAGTTTTCCTTCTTTCCGAATGGAATCTTGTTGCATTGCCCCATTCACATGGGAGAGATTACAAATTGCATAGACCACTTGCAGGCTCTCCTCTGGTCTGAACACTCACCCACGCTGTCGCGCTGGGCTGGATTGTTCCTGATCCCAAACTCATTCGGTTGGGGATGGGGTGGGCAGAAGGGAGAACAGTCCTTGCCAGTACTAGTTGGTGTGATCTCCCTCGGGTTCATTAGTCACTTCCTTTCTCGGGGCTGCTCAGGTTTTTCCTCTGTCGGCGGAAGGGATTACATTGGGTGATCTCTGAGGGGCCCTTCCAGCTTGAAATCTTACAGTTCTGTGAACGTGACTCCTTACTGGTTACTTGTGCTGTCATTGACTGAATAGACAAATTTCCCCTGAGTTGTAGTTTCCCACAAGAGCATCCCAAACAGCTCCAGGGAAATGCATGTAGAGGAGCTCCCGGGCTGGGGGCTTTTCAGTGTCGTGACTAAAGCAGGAAAGCGTGGGGCTTCCGGACTCGGGACTAGCCTGCGTGGGGGCTCTGAGGTGCAGACGCCTGATAGCTGAGTCTTGTCTCAGGGTTTCTCCCAGGGGGCACATCCCTGCCACGCCTCCCACAGCGGTGCCCATGGAGGTGAAGGGGAGGAAGACCTGACTTTTCTGCAGACGCCTCCCGGGCCCTTGAGCCTGAACAGAAGTCGGGATCTCTCTTGCAAGAGCTGGCTCAGGAAGCTGCTGTCAGTGCCACGTGCCTTTGGAAGCTGCCAGGCCCCGAATATGTTTAAATTTGTCCCTGGAACTTAGAGCGAGACCAGCCCCTCACCAGCTTTGCCACAAACAGTGGATAACACACTTTCAGACATCTGTACTCAACTTTCCGAGTCTTGCTGCATTCCTGGCAGCAGATTGAAAGCAAGACAAGACCCTGTTTCTTGTGTTCTAATTCACTTTGTCACCGCGGAGTGTCAGTTCTCCAAGGCAGAGCCAGGACGGGGAGCCAGCCCTGCGTCGCCATTTTGTCCTGGGATTTAGGAGGAGAGAGTGCCCACGAAGGGTCCTGAGACCTTGGAGAGATGGGGCACCCCAGGTCCGTCCGATCTCCTGACGGGGCCATGACGGGTGCTCCAGGGCCCGTGGTGGAGCTTTTGGTGGCCGTGTTGTGATTGTGTGTTTTTAGTTCCAGCACATCAGAATGAATTTTGTGTTGGAAATGTTGTGAGAATTTGATGACAGCCTGTAAGGTAATTAGAGGTGCTGCCGCTGGAGCGGCGCAGAGAAGCCCGTTTAGTTGGAGTAGGATGTCTGCAGCCGCAAGCGTGTGTGTCTGTGTGTACACGGCTGGTTTGTGGGTTTTCCCATACCCCTCCGGTGTGCCTGAATGCGTCCCTTTTGACTCTCTTGGTTCCCCAGCCTCACTCAGGCTGCAGGGGTCCCGAGGGACAGAAGGTAGCTTGCCCTCTCTTCTCAGACTTTTTCAGGCAAAGCTGGTGACCATGGCCTGGGAGGGTAGTGCCAGTTATCTTTTGCAGACTCCTGTGCTTCTCCAGCGGCCTCTGGCCCCAACATCCGCCTCCATTCAGCTCCCTCGTGTTATTTCTTGTCCTTTTCTATGTACCTGCGGCCAGACTCACAGAGGGTACTTGCTTTCACACGTGCGAGCTCTGAATTGTCTGCCTGTGGCTTTGGCCCTGACCGTACATTATGTGCTTTAGATATCGCCCGGGCTCCTCATTTTATCCAGGAGGAAACTGAGGCCCTGAAAATGACTTGTCCCCTTCCACAAATAATAGTAGTGGGGAGGAGAGTGCAACAGAGGTAACTTAATTCTATCTTGGTTTACAACGTTCTTTCCCCCATGCTAGTTTCTATCTCTTTCAAAGAAGGAACACAAATAGACTTTTCTGAGAACTTTGGAAGACCGTGATCTGGCAAGGAATGATTTGAGAAATCAAACAGTAATTGCTTCTCAGTCATTCTAGAGGAAATCTTACCTTCTCAGTAGACAGAAGAGGCCTCTGAAATGGCCACCAAATGTTCAATGATCGCCTCTAGGTGGATGGAACAAAGGAGGGATAGGACAATCTACCCACTGAATGCTGGTGTGGGACACGGAGGCCTTTGAAATTCTCCTGTGTGGCTCCACCTGGCAGGAGGAAGAGAATCTCTAAACTTTTCATCATTTTTTCCCAAGTTCCTTAGATTCTTTGTTCTTCCATATCCGATCCCTGGATTCCAAGTGGTAAAAGTGATTTTTTGTTTTGGGCGTCTTATTGGCAGAGTGGTTTTATCATTTTGTTTTGTGTTGGGTTAAAGCCACTGAAGATTTCTGTCCCCTTATTTACATGCATCTTTTTTTGGGAAAACACAGATGACTGCTATGTCAGTGATCAAGGAAACTGGGGTAGTCAGTTATGGGGAAGGTTGCTGTGTGAACAGGCTGGTCATGCCTTACTTTCCCCCTAGGTAGAGGGGTCTCAGGATAGGCAAAAAGATTACTTAATCCCAACTTTCTCACCACCACCTCTCCAAAAAATTGTAAGCTTCTAAAGTGATCTATTAGAAGGGGACACTCATTTAATGTCACACATACTATTAGCTGACATTTATATAGTTTGTTAAGGTTTGCAGAGCACTTTACAAATGTTATCTCATTTAATCTCTACTGGAACCCTATAAATTAGGTGCTATTATTATCCCCATTTTACAGATGCAGAGACTAAGGCAGAGACAGACCAGTAATTTGGCCAGAATTATATAGTTCTGAATTTAGGTCAGGTCCTGTTCTCAATCCATTGCACCGCTCTGTTGACAGAAACCTTTTTCTGCAAGACTTTGTGTCTTTCCTGGCCTCCCTGGCTTTGCAGAGGCTAATGCTCAGACCCTTTGGAGCCGTTATATCATTCCTGAGTGTCATCATTTCATTCATGATTCCTCTCACAACCCCCCTGCTTCTGTCTGCCCCAGCTTCCAAACCTTCCTTCCCCTCACCCTGGGGGCTTCTTGGCCAGGCCTTCACACAGAGGGCTTCGTGCAGCCTCTGAGGCTCAGGGCTTGCCTCTCATCATCTTGGTTGGGGAACTGCCGGGGAGGTGGACTCGAATCTGTGAACCTGCCGTTATTAGAAGGCGGCCCCCCTAGAATAGAGAAAGGGGAGGGGAAAAGGGGCACCGGGCCTGAAGGCCAGGTGGGGTCCTAGTGGGGGAAAGCCAAGGAAAGGCTTTAGCAGGCCGCGGTCCAAAAGGTTGGCTGCTTGTTATCTCCAAAGCTTCCAGAGGCTCCTGGAATGGCTTTGTGGTGGCCTGCTCTAGCCAAAGCCGGTGTTTATTTTTATTCTGTTTAGATTTTATATTTTAAGGATAGGTTGGGGATAATAATTCTTGGTACAACCGCTCATAGTGATATAATGCACTTAAAAAGCATTCCTCCAAGCCGAATAAAATGTTTTTTCCCTTCTCACTAAGTGAAACGGAGGCATTAACTGACGAGTAGCACAGAACGGAGTGGGAGGGGCGCTGGGGCTGACCCGGAGTCCCAGGCCTGGGATTTAAACTCTCCCCTTGCAATTTGCCAGCCAGTGCCGAGGCTTGGGCCCTTCAGGGATGCCTTCCGTCCCGGGGAGGCCCGCTCCCGGAGGTGGGACTCCCCTCTCTGCCCCTGCCCCCTGTGGCGCATTGCCCAAGCCCTTCATTTGGCCTTTGGTAAGTGACTCGGTTGGATTTCCCACCATTTAACGCTCCGCCAGCTCTTTGCTTGGAGAAAGGCAACATCTGTACGGAGGGAGGAGAGCCACCTGGTGGGAAGTGCAGGGGTAATAAATGCACTGGCAGCTGCACCTTCCCTGGTCTGCCTCAGGGGAGTGGGCACCAGGCAGAACAGCCAGCCCGCCGGTTGAGAGCCGTGGCTGGGAGAAGGGTAAGTCACCAGGGAGTCACTGGGCCCCCTGGGAGGGAGGGAAGGGCAGCTTGCCTTCTGCCCCTGGCCAGGGCAGGGCCCGCGCGGGGACCTTGCTGTGTTGGGGCTTGGGGCTCCCCTCGTCCCGAGAGTCTCAGGGCCTTGTGGCTTGGCTGCTCTGACCCTGGGATCCCCCGGTGCAGTGCTCAGCAGCTGGGCAGGCTTGTGCCCCACAGAGACAGATGCATCCAGGTGTATGCTCCTGGTCCCCGATCCAGCTGTCTCCTAGGACACCTCTCCTATAACTAAGATGTGTATGTGGATACATGCAGACGGACATGTATGTAGTGTCTGCTTGTAACCTATACTGGATCTTATACTATATACGCTGTATGTATGTGCATATAGTATATACACACACACAAGTTGGGCAGATTAAAACTTTGAATCTTAAGACTTTGGGGTATCCTGCATATACTTGTCGGATTGAACTGTGTCCTAAGGAGACCTCTCTCTTATAAATATGTATATATGTATATGTGTATATCTATACACACACAGAACTATATACAGATATTCACATATAATTATACTGTATAGAGTATACTTTCTAACATACTAGATCTTATATACACACATACTATATATATATTATATGTATATTCTGTATTCTCTATTGTGTATGTGGTTACATAGTATGTAGATATATAAACACACAAGTTGGACAGATTAAAGCTTTAAATTACATTAAGACTTTGGGGCATCCTGCATATACTTGTCGGATTGAACTGTGTCCTAAGAGACCTCTCTCATATATGTATGTCTGTGTTTATGTCTATACACACATGTAGATATTACATACCTATATAATTAGACTATATAGTATATACTTTGTAACATACTAGATCTTATATACACACACTATATATATATATATACTCTGTATATTTATATATGTGTACATAGTATGTAACACAATTTGGCCAGATTAAAGCTTTAAACTACATTAAGACTTGGGGCCTCCTGATACACTTGTTGAATTGAACTGTATCCTAAGAGCCCCCTCTCTCATAAATATGAGATATACCTATATAATTGTACTGTATAGTGTATACTTTGTAACATACTAGATCTTATTATATACATACACACACTAGATATATAGTATGTATAGATGTGTACGTAGTATGTAGATGTACAGACACAAGTGGGACAGATTAAGGCTTTAAACTACGTTAAGACTTGGGGCGTTGAATTGAACTGTATCCTAGGAGACCTGCTTTGGAAGTGTAAACGAGAGTTCACTTCTGAAGGTCCTGATCTCTAGGACGTCCTACGCCCTCATCTCTGAGTTACTTACATGAGGAAAACTCCAGCTTGCGGCTGATTGTTGGCAGAAGGAGATTCTTGGTCGGCCTGATGGAGGGGCGTGTTGGAGGACGGGGCCGGCGGGGATGGGAGGGAGTGGAGTGGGCCGGAAGGGCACCGGGCATTTCAGGCCAGAAAAGGTGACTTGATGATCCTGCAGAGGGGCTCTGTGTCTGTTGAGCAGTTGGTACTGTTTTTCATTGCTCCCATTTGGATTTTTATACCTTCAGGCCTATCTACGACCTGGTCCCAGCAGTCCAGATCACGACACAGGAGAAACTCATGTTCCAGACATGAAGACCGAAAGCCCTCTGAGGTATTTGCTGAATTGCATCAGATTTTGCAGGCTCTGGGAAGTAAACACACGTCTGTGCAAACACACATACACACACGTTGGTTGATGAGTGCATTTCTTCCTAATTCTATTCTCTTTCCTTTCCTGCTCCGTCTCAGCTGGCACCCACCAACTTTCCCTCTGGCCAGGAGATCAGGGATTTCAGCAGCTGCTACAGTCACTGCCAGCCTCAAGTTAGTTTTAGCCCTGACTTTTTGGCTTCTTTGGCACCAACCCAATGTCATTTTGAACAGTTTTTGTTTGGGAATTGTTTTCGAGGTTCTCTCCCCTTCCCATCCTCATCCCCCCATTTCCCCCCCATGTCCTCTCTTCCTGGATCCCTATTCCTCCTTCCTTCCCTTTTGGTAAATACTGGTTTGTAGGCGCATCCCATAGCCCCTCACTGCTGCTGGCCTTGATGTTTGCTCAGGACTTACCTGCCCATCTAGCAATCTGCTCCTTTGCAGTGCTTTGAGGAATGTGAATCAAGGAAGGAAACGGGCCTTGATCTTTGGCATTTTTCACAGTGAGCCTCTCTGTGCCAGGGGGACGTAGGGGCCAAATCCTTGAGAAGTCTTTCAGTTTTCTCTGAACAGAACAGACTCAAAGGCAACAGTAATCGTTGTGGGGAGGGGAAGGCAGGGTTCTCAGAGGGATGTTTACTTTTATTCCAGCTTGCCCTCTCGCTCCAGGGACTTGCATGGGAAATTCCAGGGAAACTTGGTGGGTTGGTTTGTTGAGATGATGACAAGTTCAGTGAGTTCTCCTAGAGAACGATAATCTCCTGCCTTTAGAATTATGGGAAATCATGGGAGCAACTGGGCCCTCAGCAGGGCAATCTGAGGAGTATTAAGCCTTCCTTTATTGATATTGGCCCCTTGGTTCTGGGGTGGCCCTCTGGGGTCCCTTTCCTTCCTCTTGTTCTGAACCCTTTTGAGTGCTTATGTTTGTGTTTCTTTCCCCCACTCCCTTCTTTCCTTCCTTCTCCTTTTCCTTAACTGTTGCACCAGACCTCACTCCTCCTGTCTGTTTTATTTCACTGGAAAATAAGGGGGAATGAATGAGTTAGCTTTTGATGGATTGAAGCTCCACTGCCCCAGGGACCACAACTTTAGGAAATGGCACTGCTCCTCTGCTAGAGGGCCCGGAAGAATGTGGTGGGGGGCTCCTGGGTCAAGCAGCGTGGCAGTGGGCCTAAGGCACTTGGGCAGAAACCTTCTCCATGGGCAACTTCTTAGGCAAAATCCAGTATTTAATGCTCCTGGTTCCTTCCTAGCTGAGTCCTTATCTTAAATCATTGCCCAACAAAGATATTTGTGCCGACCCCTCATGAGTGTGGGGAACAGGAATCTTTCCTGATTGCCACCTTCCCATCCTACCCCTTTGGGGGTAAGGGGAGCGTATGGATAGAAGCGGTCTCCTTCATCCTTCTCTCCTTCATTATCTCATTTGGTTTCCTTCCTCCCTTTAGCCAAACTCCTCCATAGTTTTCTCTCCTTCAATTTGGTTGGGGGATCTGTAATGAGGCCACAGAACTTGCCTGCCCTGTAATTTCTGCCTGTGGATGGATGGAGACGGGAATTGGGAAACGGTCCAGGAGCTGCTGGGTGGGGGCGAGGGCGCTGTTTCCCTTCCCCGTTATCCCCGTGATGCTTGTGTAGACAGCTGCTGGCTGCTCCCCACTTTGATGTTGGCGTCCGGGAAAGAGTGCTAGCCCCGGGCTAGGGCTGGGGGAGACGGCGGGAAGGGAGTGGGCTTGCTCTGTGGAATGCTGCCTTAAACGTTTATTCTGGGAGTCCTGGGAAGGGCCGACTCTGGGGCCGTTAGCATGGGCCTGCTGGGCGCTTCGTGTCCCAGCAGGGCCCGGTCCTGGCCTCGGGACCTGCGGACACTGGGCTTACGGATGCATGGCTGCCTTGGGAGCCAGACCTGGCTTCTGGCCAGTCTCGTTGCCAAGGTCAGAGCTTCTGCACAGGCCCTTGGCAGCCCAGCACCCACAGGGGTCGTTGGGGGGAAGCAGCTTTTGCCCTCCTGCTGTGCTGCGGCCCTTTGCTGGGGCAGGGGACCTCCCCAGGTGGATGGGCCTGCCCGGGAGCCGTGGCTCCCTAATGTTGGCAGGAAGGGCAGGAGCTCTCCCGGCAGGGGGGCACCCTCATTGCTTCTTGTGCTTGTGTTTTGCTTCGGCCAAATATTTAATTCCCGGGGCTTGGGAGGTGCATTCCCAGCCTCCCAGAGAGGAGGTCGGCAAGGGAAAGGTGGCGGGCCCAGCAGGTGCCCGTGCTGTCCCTGCGGGATGGGCTCTGGCTCTGGGTGCTGCAGAGACACCGCCTCCCTCCTGCCTTCGGACAGAATTTCCAGAGCTAGAGCCCTTCCTAGTCTCAGCCGGCACTCACTTTTGTCTGACCGCTCACCCTGGGATAGCTGGGATAGTCAGGTCTGCAGAGCACCCTGCAGATGGGCTGTCATTTGATCCTGACAAGTATTTTGTGAATGAGGTGCTATTATTATATCCCCATTGTACAGGTAGGGAAACTCTCAGAAAGGAGGGAGGACATTAATTGTCCATGTTTACAGTGCTGTTAAGTGTCTGAGGCTAGATGGATGGATGAGTAGGTAGTGGATGGAAACAGACAGGTAAGATGGATGGTCAGGTTGGTAGGTGAGCAGAGGAATGGAGAGGTAGACAGATAAAATAGCTGCTTTGGTAGGAAGGTAGGTAGGTGGAGACAGATGGGAAGTGGGTGGTTGGATAGAAACAAGCGGGTGGACAGTTGGAGAGGTAGGTGGGTAGCTATGTAGGTAGCTAGATGGATGGGCAAGTAGACGGGTAGATGGACTGATGGAGGTAGACAGACGAGCAGATGACGGGCAGAAGGCAGACCAATGGGCAGGCCCCAGCTCCTTGGCAGGCAGGCGGAGGCTGGAGTCACACCACAGAAGCCGAGGTTCTGGGAGGCACTTGGGGCGCACGGGCTTTGGAAAGGTGTTACTCTGAGCTCGGCAGTGAATTTTAGGTTTGAAACCGTTGGCCCAGAGAATGTCCGTGACGTAGGGGTTCCCAGTGGCATGATTTCCCCGCCTCCCTCCAGGCAGTGTGGGGCTGCTGTGGGGTCTGGCTGCTGGGGTATGTGCGCGGGGGAGGCGAGGGCAGAAGGGGAGCCCAGGCGGGGTCAGCGAGCTCTGAGCATGGGCGCCAGGCTTCCCCCTTCCCTCCCGGCCAGCCCGAGCAGAGGTACCCGGGCGTCCGGCTCAGTCTCCCTCAGAAGAGCTCAGGTGGTTTTCAGCTTTGTCACTTGCATGGTCTCCTGGGAGCAGCAGGTATCACTATCGGGTGTCAGCGTCCCTTTCTCTCCCTTTGCAGGTGTTCAGGACAGACCTGATCACAGCCATGAAGCTTCATGACTCCTATCAGCTGAACCCGGATGAATACTACGTGCTGGCAGATCCTTGGAGGCAGGAATGGGAGAAGGGGGTCCAGGTGCCCGTGAGCCCGGGTACCATCCCAGAGCCGGTGGCCAGGTAGAAACACACACCTTCCCCCAGCCTCGCTCCCTCCCCGACTTATCCACGGGAGAGCTCCGGGTCCGAGAAACTGTGGAGCAGAGAGATGAAAGAGGGCCTCAGCAGGCACAGGCTCAGGGACAGGGAGCCTCCTTCCTCAGTTCTGCCCGGCCAGGGTTTCAGTCTTCTAAGAAGCTTTTTTTTTGTCAGGAACTTTTTGCAAAGGTTTTTTTCCTTCATTTATCTGCTTTGAGGATCTAAAAGTTCCTTAGGCTCCAAGAGGGAAATATGGAGACTACCAGGTGCTTCTTCATCTTCACTTTGATGAAATAAAAACCCTTTATGTGCCAGACAGGAGGTGTAGCAGCCAGTGAAGTGGTCTCAGACCCAAGAAGAACTGAAGTCGGGTCTGTGACACATACTGGCTTTGGGATCCTGAACAAGGCGATCCCTCAGCTCCCCCCAGGCAGATCTCTGAGACCTTACCGGGTGACCCTGATGGATGGGGGGAGTCCCCTACCAATCCCTGCCCTCAGGGAAAATGCATTCTTTCTGTTGTTTTTACAAAGTAACCACATCACAGATAATAATCCTAGTAGAGAAACCCAGGCCCTCACAGCTGAAGGACAGTGATACTAAGGAGGGAAACGTGCACTTGCATTCAAAGGACCTGAGTTGTACAGTACAAGATCCCTCAATCTGGAGACAGGACCTGGTTTTGAGTCTGTGCTCTGCCTGCTTCCTACCTGTGAGACTTGGGGCAAACCACGTGGGACTTAGTCCATTATTAAATGAAGGGACTGTCCTCTCCAGCTCTACCTCCAGTTTTGTTCCTATATTCCATTGCCGATTCTCAGTCTAGGGTGGGACTATGAAGGTCCTTGGCAGGGAGGAAATTTCAGGGATGGAGGGCATTCTGGTTTGGATCTGTGATGTGGGAGATCCCTTTGGTTGGTGGTTTGCCCTTACCTTTTGAGGTAGGCTGGTGTGAGGGAGCCTGAGGGATTGGCGTGGGAGGAGAGAACCTGGCTGTGAAAGAGAAGTTATTTGTTAAGTTCAACTATTAATGATAATAACAGGGTAAAATCTTAGCACACTGGTTCCTTCTCCTGGCTTACTTATTCATATCCGACCAACCATTTAAGTGGAGATTCAAACTCTCTCTGACTCATTCTCCAATGAGTCATAATACCAATTTACTCATTGGTTTGGTCTCACATTTTTTCGTCTGGGAGAAGATAAGTCATAGATTGAAGGGTGAAAAGAGCCCCTAGAGTCCATGGAACCAACCCTCTCCTCAGTGTGGGGAGCCGGCAATAATCTACAGGTGATAAGGCCACATTCCAAAAGACTGCCCTAACCTTGAATAGGAATCTCCTAATCACATCATGGAGTTTCCTACATGACCAAAGACTGCCCTAACCTTGAATAGAATCATAGAGGGGCCTAAGGTGATGGGAAAATTAGACATTGTTTGGAAACCCTCCCCTTGCCTTGTTGGTTCCAGGACCTGTTGTTTCCATATTCATTCTTAATTATCCCTTCCTGCCCCAGCCCATTGATGGGTAGGAACTTGATAATAAAATTGGGAGCCCAATTCTCTCTGGTGAGGCCTCCAGATAATCTCTGTGCACTCCTCTCCAGACCCCCCCCCCACATTCCCTGTGAAATCTGGGGGGGAAATAGACTCTTCCATGTGGGACCAGGGCATCCCTGGGAGAGCCACACATGCTACTCCAGCCCTTATCAGATTAAGGGATCCTAGTGTATTTCCTCACGCCAATACCCAATTAAGTGGGAAGATAGGATAGGGCTGCAGCCTTTGATTGATAAGTTCTTTAAATTCAGACTCCTGATTCCCTGCCACTCCCCTTGTAATACTCCTTTCTGTCAGAAAGCCCAATGGAGATTACCGGCTAGTGCAGGATCTTAGGGCGATTAATAAAGCAGTTGTCCCAGTCCATCCCATAGTGGCCAACCCGTATACAATTCTCGCACAAATTCCAGGGAATGCACAATGGTTTTCTACCCTGGACCTTAAAGATGCCTTTTCTAGAGTCCTCTACCTGAGGACTCTAGATTCCTTTTTGCCTTTGAATGGACTAAGCCAGGGGAACTTCCCCATCTACTAACTTGGACTGTGTTGCCCCAGGGCTTTCGGGACAGCCCACAGTTATTCGGCCAAGCCCTAGCTAAAGATCTGCAGGACCTTAATCTGTCCAGCAGTAGTCTTGTACAATACGTGGATGATATATTACTTCGCAGCCTGACCAGAGAGGAGTCTCCGATAGCGGCCACAAAGACCTTAAACTTTCTAGCCTCGAGGGGGTACAGGGTCTCCCTACCAAAGGCCCACATTGCCCGCCAGTTAGTCAGATATTTGGGTCACAATCTCACCCCCACCTCTCGATCTCTAACTGAGGAGAGGAAACAGGTTATTTTTAGCCTCCCAAATCCTGCCTCAAAAAAGCAACTGAGAACCTTTCTTGGAATGACTGGTTTCTGCAGGATCTGGATTCCTAATTTTGGGATTATTGCCAGACCCAGTCTTTTGGTCTTGTAGGAAACTCCATGATGTGATTAGGAAATTCCTATTCAAGGTTAGGGCAGTCTTTTGGAATGTGGCCTTATCACCTGTAGATTAGTGCCGGCTCCCCACACCCTAGGAAATTCATTCGGAGGTGAAGTGACTCCTTCAAAGTGGCAGAGCTGACCTTTGTCCCTGGGTCCTTTGAATGCGAGTCCAGGGTTCTTTCCTTAGTTCCACACTGTCCCTGGTGAGGGAAGGATCTCTCTCCCCTTTTAGTGCTCGGTCTCCCTCCTGACTTGTGATGTGGAGACTTCATTCTGCCTTAACCTCAGTGCTCCCACTGCCTTCCCGGGACCTTCTCCTCAACAACAGTGGTCCTCGGATGCACACCTGGGACTGGCCTGTCCTAAGGGATGGCTCTGGAGACTTTCCTTCTCCCTTGCACCATGCTTTTTTATGTAGTCTCTTAAATTCCCCTTGAGTTCGTAAAATCTTGAGAAGAACGACTCGTGTGTATAACATCAGGGCCTGGCGGGTAGTGGGCACTTAAGGAATATTTCTTAACCACCCTTCCAGGTTCTCTCTCCACGGCCCCTCACATCCCACCCCTCCTGCTAACACAATATTTCTGCCACCTGGAGAGAAGGGTTATGATCTTGGATTACTTGGGCTCAACATGGTTAGAGTTGAATGGGTTGCAATTAACCCCCCTTGAGGTTATGTGCACATCTCTAAGGCCACAGAGATGCCAGAGCAGATCTCATTACCCTCTGTTAGTGGAAAGCCATTTAAATGGCTGGCCAGGAAGAGTGGGGTCCTTTCTGAGGGGTTTATGGTATAGGATCCTAAGAAAGCAAAGCCTTTGATGATCACTCATTATTCTGGTGTATGCGTCATAAAGCTGTCACCTGAACAGGTGCCTAGCTAGGTGTTCTGTGCTGAATCAGTGACCAAGGCCTTTTACCATTTAATTTAATTTAACAAACTATTTGTTTGTTCATAACAATTTTGAGTGGGGGTCTGCAAAAAGAGCATCATGGCAGGTAGAAATGCTAGACTGTTTATCTACAGTTTTAGTTGTAAAGTTTTTCCCTGGCTCCAGAGGACAGAACCAAGAGCAGTGAATGGCAGCTGAAAAAGGAATAAATATCAGCTCTGTATCAGGTAAAATATTGCAATGATTAGTTAATGCTGTTTGAAGAAAGAATGAGTTTCTTTACTGGAAATGCACAGGCAGAGGCTGAATGACCACTGGGTAGATAGCTTGTGGCAGGGATTCTTTTTCTTGTGGAGGTTGGGCTACTGATCTCTGAGGTCCATTTCAGCAGCAAATTTCTGTTATTCTGTGTTTTTGAAATATGTTTTGAGATGGCTTTAGTTTAGCCATCTCAGAGTATGATGTAGATAGAGCCTCCAGCTCCATGAACTTTGGGTATCTAGAAATACTTTTGTGGATGCTTTGGGCAACTTGGAGGCATGTGTCCAAACTGCTAAAAATGGATCGGCTTAGCATCATCTATCTGGAGCTTCAAGAGAGGGTCCGGGCCCCCTTCCCCGACCTCCGGCCCCCCATGCCCTTGGAACAGAGGATAATATTGAGGGCATGGAGGAAAGTGGAAAGATAGACTGGCCTTCCACTCCTGCTTCCCGCTGATGAAAGGTCTCCTGAGTTTTCCAGTTTATTTATCTGTAAAATGATAATCTCTTCTAGCTTTCAGTCTGGGATCTCCGGTCTTGGCCAGCACAGGCCGGGCACATTTGGCGATCTCTCAGAGACTTGGACTTTTGTCTGGACTCCAGTCGGAGCTAGTCCCTCCCTTCCCTGACTCCGGTCAGGAAGGCTCGGGAGTCCTTTGTGCCCACTGACGAGATCCGTCCTCCTTTCCAGCAGGCTTATTGGGAATCGGGGCAATGCAGGAAGATGAGCTCGCCGCTGGCTTCTGGGCTTCCCAGATGAGATCTTGCCATCTCTGGTAGATGATGAAGCTCACCTGTGTCACGTGGCGAGCACGGAGGACCAGCGGTGTCCGCTTTGTTTCCTTTTCCCCCTCAGAGATGCTGGTCTCTCGTCATGTTCCCAGCTTCTCCTACGTCTTTGTAGCTTTTGTTCTTGGGACTCCTTGCTTGTGCCCGGCTGCTGCAGCTTTTTGCACTGTCCCCCCAAATCTGGGGCCCTACTTAGCAAGGCAGACCTGTTCCAGTGGGTCCTGACAGGGACAGGCAGAATTAATAAGAATTCGTTTAGAGGTTCCCTCTGATCTCTGGAAACTCAGGTTTCAGTGTTTCTCCAAAGCTGTGGAGGAGTCCGAGCTGTGGGGGGCGGGCTAAAAAGAGGGAGGGGGAGGGCAGGTGCAGGGGGGGCACTGCAGGCCCTGGGGATGTGGTGGGGAAGCAGAGACCTAGCCCGTGCTTCTGCGAGCCCCCTTAACTGCCTCTGATCTTGGCTTTAAACTAGGATGATGGTTCCTTTTGGCCAGACTGGTGGTGTCCTTGTTAACTTTATTTGTAGTAGGAGTAGGAGTAGTGGGATGGGCCAGGTGGTGAAGGTAGTAGTAGTGGTAGTGAGAGTGGTATTTCTAGTAATAATGGTGGTAGTAGTACTAGGAGTTGCAGCAGCATTAGGAATAGCAACAAGCGTTCACATTGTCTTTAAAAAATCACCAGCGGTCTTTAAAAAAAAGCTTGTTAACATTTTAGGTCCATTTTCTGATTTGAACTTAGCTTTTCTTTGGAGGAATGCTATATTATTTTATCCACCCAATAAAAGGGGACACAGAGACTCAGAAGCCAAAAGACTTGGCCAGCATCACCTAGCTAATAAGGTTTTGAGGAGGGGTTCACAACCAGTTTTCCCTCCTTTCAGTTCTGTTCCATCCACCACTCTGCTTCTGCTGTGGAAACGCCCTCATTTGGTGAAGATCAGCAATCACCTATGATTACAGTGTTAACAGAATGAATTGCTGGGGTTACTTAGAGGTTCGGTCACTTTTCTGAACACTGTTTTACTCAGTTCTGAGCTTAGCCTTCTAGCACCTATAGTACGTTACAACTCCTTTGTGCTGTTAGGTGTTGGAGACTAGCATGAGAAAGGGAGACAGAGACAAAGAGAGTTTTGGCAACGATTGTGGTACTGGTCTGTAGGCTTCAATGACTTGAGGAGGAGTCTTTAATGTCATAGAATTCAGCTTTTTTTTTTTTTTTTAAGTTATTTGTTTTTATATATTTTCCAAATATATGCAGAGTTTTCAACATTCACCCTTGCAAAACCCTATAGAACCTGTCTTTTTAAACTATGGTTTATGACCCCATATGAGGATCTTGTAACTGAATGTGAATGTCATGAAATTATAATATGTTATTAATAAATTCTTGGGTTTTTTATACTTATTTTATATGCCTGTATACCTGGAGTCATGCAAAAATTTCTCAGGCAAGAAAGGGTTGTGAATGGAAATAGAAAAGAAGCCCTGTCCGTCGGGAGTAACTCCTTTGTTTTCCAGACTGGATCGTGAAGGAGCAGCAGAATTGCTTCCTTAGCCACTAGTTAATGTTCTCTCTGTTTCTCAGGGTCATGTCTGAGGAAAAAGCCCTCATGTTCATCAGGCCAAGGAAATACATCCTGTCCTCGGGCTCGGAGCCGCCAGAGCTGGGCTACGTAGACATCCGCACGTTGGCCGACAGCGTATGTCGCTATGACCTCAATGACATGGACACTGCATGGCTGGAACTGACCAATGAGGAGTTCAAGGAGATGGGTGAGAAGATAGAGGGCACTGCCCCCCATTCCCCCACTCACCCCCACAGGTTTTCTCTTGACTGAAGACAATGGGGGAACCCTTACTCTTAAGAGGGGAAAGGAGAGAAAGAATTCTCATTGCCCATCAAATGAAGTTCAACGTCTTTAACTCGGCAGTTGAAACACAGGATAATCTGGTTCCGATCTTTCTTTGGCCTTATTGTTTATGCTTCTATTTGAGATAATAGGATCAGAGAATTATAGCTGGACTAATGATAAAACCTTATTCATGTAGGGCTTGAGGCTTGGCTAAGCATTTCACCTACCCTAGCTCTGTGAGATAGGCAATACAGCTGTTCTGTCCAGTTTGCAGATGGGGAAAACTGAGGCTCAGAGAGCTTGCCCATGCTTACTAGAAAGTGTCAAAGGTCATATTCGAAACCAGGTCTTCCTAGCTCCAGGTTTCAAGACATGTTAGAGACTTTCTCTTCTAAAGTCTTCATCTTATAGATGAGGAAAACTGGAACCCAGGGTCACAAGGTTGCTGGGTAATAAGGCGGAGCTAAGATTTCAAATTGACTGCTCTTATCCAATGAAAATCCCACCAGGATAGGAATAGGCTGGACTTGAAACATATACAAATTATCAATAGCTACATGAAAAATCTATGACAATCAGAGAAATACTAATTAAAAACCACTGTGAGGTTTTCCCTTGATACCCATCAAATTGGCAAAGATAATGAAAGACAACAGAAAACTGCAGTACAACAGAACTGCTCGCGGGTCCCGGCTGTCAGGGAACCCTCGGTCCCCGAAAGTTTGTCTTTTGCCCGCTGTGCCCTCTCTACTTCTGCTCCTCCTCTGGGGACTCAAACTGTTAGTCTCTCTAGTCACCCCAAGCCTTCAGCCCCCAGGGCAGGCTCCAGGGCCAGTGACCCGGGCTTTGAGTGGTGGTAGTAGTCACCACCTGTGGACCTGTGGACACTGACTGTGAGCAAGGTCGGCCCTGGGGTCCCTCCCAGTCACAAATTTTGAGATCCTTTAATTCTCGCCATCCCAGACAGGGACATGCAGGTCTCAAGTGGTCTGAGGGACCCGGGGCACGCTCTGTGCCCTGTGATGGGCCAGTTTTGGCGGAGATCTGCTGAAGGTGCCCAGAGGTCTCCCAGTATCTCTGGGGGGCCTGTAGAACACAGAAGGCGGCTCTTTGTGCGTCTGTGAATGACTTTAAAATGACTATGTGAGCTCATGGGCCTTAAGCATATTGCTGAGTGTTCTGGCAGCCACCCCCTGCGCACTGACCACACATGCCTGAGAGACTTCATCTTCACTGTATTATTAGTCTGGGTTGTAAATATTAATTATAGGGAGGAGGTTTGTGCTTTCAAAGCCAAATGCCTTGAGAACTCCGAGGCAAAACTTGGTCTGAATGCCCTTCCCATGCGGAAGCGGGGCGTGAGAAGATGGACGGGGCCAGAGGCTTTGTGACCACGGGCTCCCGGAGAGTCTGAGGCTCAGGGGGCTTCTCACTCCCTCCCACCTCCGAGCCACGGAGGCAGGTGGGCCTTGGAGGTCCCCGGGATGGCAATAGCCCTGACTTGGACACAGAGGTTGGTGTACATGTCTGGGGAGGCTCTGCCGTCACATTTCCTGCTGAGACTAACCCTGGGCTTTTTGCTTTTCAAAGCGCTAAAGTATCAATAATCTAGTGTCCGAGCCTAGTGGGGTATTTGCTTCTGGAGCTGTTTTTTGTTTGTGGATTTGCTCAGGGATTTGCAAGCTTATATTACAGACTAATTAGAGTCCTCCTTGTCTAAAAAGTAGTTGTGATTCACATTGCGACAGCACTTTGAGGGGTATACTTCAGCGTACCTGTGAGATAGGTATTTGTAAGTGTAATTATACCCATCTTGGAGATAAAGGAACAGGGTGCCTTTAGGATTCCTTCCGAGAGGGAATGGGGTTGACTGTAAGATGGTGGGTATGAACTCGGGCCAATTCAAGCACCTACTATATGGCAGGGCATTTTGCTAATATGTCCTGATGATAATAATAATAATGCTGAACATACCAAGTAAAGCCAAACAAAACTGTGCCCGTTTTCAAAGAGCTCACCGGGAGGACAGTGTTCAAACAACTATGTACAAACAAACTATGTAGCACAGACTGGAGGTAACAAGCAGAGGGAAGGGGAAGGGAAAGTCCCTGTTAAGGGTGGGATTTTGAGAGAACTTTTGAGTTTTCTCTTAGGAGCCAGATGGCATTTTCCATCCCATGTCTGCTGGAATTGTCTTGGATCACTGCATTGTTGAGAAGAGCTGTCTATCATCGTTGATCTGTGATGGACTTTCTTTTCTTTTTTTAAAGAATAGTTTTTTATTTTCAAAATACATGCAGAGATGGTTTTTGAACCTTCACCTTGCAAAATCTTGTGTTCACATTTTTCTAGATAGCAGGTGATCCATTACAGTAAATCTTCTACACGCATTTCCACATTGACGGGATGGACTTTAAAAGCCAAACAGCATTCAATATTTGATCCTGGAGGTGACAGAGAGCCATAGCCTTCGAGTGACTGTCAGGATGACACATCTAGCACCCTTTCAGCTCCCCCATGAGACCCGCTGTAAGGGCCCCTACCGGGAACTGTGTTCCAGGCCTGCCTGGGGGACATGAGACGGCCTTGGGCCCGTGGCAGCCTTGGAGTGCTCTGTGACTGCTGGCGGTTCTTGGTCATGAGCAGGCCGCCTGGCCTCCGACCGCAGTTCCCTCATCTTTGCAGGGGGTTATTTCCCCACACGGTGCCCACCCGAAGGGCTGTTAGCCGGCCAGGCTTGTTTTGCCAGAGCTGAAGCGTTTGATAACATCAAACCCGGCCTCAGGCACTTAGAGGTGACATCCGGGCTGCCGGCTGTCTGTCCCCGACAGAGGAGCCGCAGCAGGGCCCAGGGCTGGGGGGTCTCCAGGACTTCTTGCTTCAGGGGACTTAGTTTCTGGGCCTGTAAAGTGGAGCTAGCCGCCTTTGCGGGGTGGCTGTGAGGCTTAGGAGTTCTCAGCCCGCTGCCTGGTGCACAGGAGGGGCTCTAGGGACTCTAGCCGTCCCCTCCTAGTCACTGCAACCCGCCATCGGCATTAGGAGGTGCCAGGAGCGGCCGACCCCGGAAGCAGCGCTGGGCAGGGCTCTGAGGCCCCGGGCACAGAGGGACCGAGCGCGGCTGAGGACTGGAGCCCCCCACCAGGGCTGCCGGTCACGCAGGGCAGAGCCCGTGGCGAGGGTGCAGAGAGGAGGCCCCGGAGGCCGGCGGGGCGGGACGGGACCCATCGCTGGGGGCCGGTCCGCCCCGCGCGCTCCCGGCGCGGCCCGGCATCCCCCCCGGCGCGGCCCGGCATCCCCCCCGGCGCGGCCCAGAGGCGCGCCGAGCCGGCCCGGGCAGGGGCTCACGCCGGCTCTCCCGTTTCTCCCCAAGGCATGCCCGAGCTGGACGAGTACACCATGGAGAGGGTCCTGGAGGAGTTCGAGCAGCGCTGCTACGACAACATGAACCACGCCATCGAGACCGAGGAAGGGCTGGGCATCGAGTACGACGAGGACGTGGTCTGCGACGTCTGCCAGTCTCCGGACGGGGAAGACGGCAACGAAATGGTTTTCTGCGATAAATGCAACATCTGCGTGCACCAGGTGCGGGGCGGGGCTCGGGAGCGGCGGGGGTGGGGGGTGGAATGCTGCTCCTTGGGGTGGGGGAGGGGGTGAGGTACTGCTTCTGCCCCGCGGGGGCGCACTGCTTTGGTCAGCTTCCCTTCTGCCCGTGCCCCCCAGGGCCTTGCTGTTTCCGCCCTGCAGGGGGCGCTGTTTCCGCCCCGCGGGGGCGCACTGCTTTGGTCAGCTTCCTGTCGGCCTCTGCCCTGTGGGGGACACCCCCCTCCCCCATTGGGGCACAGCATCTGACCTCACATTAGCACCAGGTTTCACAGAGCGAAACCCGGGGCGCGGCGACCTCCCTGAGCTGGGCGCCGCCAGAGCCCTGAAAGGAAGTTCTTTTGGTTGGCTGTGGGGCCTCTTGCCGCCTGCGCCCCAGCCCCTCAGCCCCCGTGGCGCTAGCATCGGCGCCGGGTACGCTCGGCCTGTGCCGAGTTACAGCTCCCGCTGCGCGCGGCGGCCTTGTCCCCCGGCCACTAGGCGGCGCCTGCTGCAGGGCACCGCCTGCTGCAGGGCACCGCGAGAAGCTGCTGGCCGCGCCGTAGGGCGGGGCTCGCAGGGAGCCTTCCTGGCTGCGGGCGCCGAGCCCACAGGGCCGAGGGCCCGGGACTGCGCCTCCCTCCGCGGGCTGGTCTGCCTGCCTTCTGCGGGCGGGCGCTGCCTTGTGCTGATGGGGGGTGAAGCTGCGGACAGGAGCCGAGGTGTCCCGGGGCTTGGAGGGAGGAAGCGCTTACTCGCGGCTCTGCCCCCGGGGACAGATGAGAGGCCCCAGGTTGCTCACCCGAGGGATAGGAAGGGCACTTCTTATAAAGGCCAGGGAGGAGACAGCCTGTGCCAGAAGGGGCTGCCCGGGCCTTGGGCCTCCAAGCGCCACTGCGGCCTCCTAAGAGAAGGCGGCCCGGGCACTTGGTGGCTTCCAGTGATCCTCAGGTTCTGGGGCTGCTGACTCGGTGCTCAAGCACTACGGCGGGCATCCCTGCTTCCCCCCTCTGTCTCCCTCCCTCCCTTTCTCTCTGCCCCTCCCCCCTCCTTTCTTTTTCCCCTCTCCCCTCCCCACCCCCCTCCCCCCCCCCCCCCCCCCCCCCCCCCCCCATTTTATCTCCCTTGAAAACTGGTTTTTCTTTTCTTACTCTTTCTGAACATACCAATGGGGAGAGAGCGGAGTTGCCTAATTCGGATGGATGTAGAAACGTGCGCCGGGAATACTCCTCGCCCGCTGATGGCGGAACCTCGCAGTAGGAAGTCTGAGTTTAGAGTGGCCCTCCTGATATTATCTTAACGCATCTCACACGGCAAAAAGGCGAGCCCAACCTTCGGATCCTTGCTGGGATGAGAATCCCAGGGAAGAAAAATAAGCTCCAGCCCCTGCGCCTCAGAGCTTTTCTTTCAAGCTTGGGGGAAGCAGGGTAATTCCATCCATGTGGGGATCTCTTGCCCTGGAGACTTTCCCCTTTGATTCAAACCCACAGAGCTGTCTCCTTATCAGGGATATTTATTGCTTTAACTTAACCTCTCACCTTGACCCTTTAACTAATTACCATCTGCCTTTTGATCTTGACCAAAAGCCCAGGACTCCGAGCTTTTCTTTCTGTGCTACTGCCTGTTCAAGCCGGGAGGGGCCAGATCATTTTGCAAAGGAAGAAGCAGGTTCCCAGAGGGGGCCAGGCTGGCCCCTGGTCCAAGTCTAGGGGTGCTCACTGCTTCACCTCCTACTCTACAGTGAGAAGGCCCTGGCCAGGTCCCACCAGGTGCCAAGTGCTCCGAGAGGGAACGGAGTTCAGAAGGGCCATTACTGGTCTTGGGACCACATCCTTGCCCACGATTCTGGGCCCAGCCGGCCTCCACTTTTGTAAAATGAGGAGTGGACTCTGCTTTCTGGGGCACCTGCAGCCCCAGGCTCCGGTGCTTCTTCCTCGGAGTTCCTGCCCACCCTATTGCTCTTCTTGAGGCTCAAGACGTCCTTTCTCCGTCTCATCTGGCTTCTGGCCTTTCAGAGTCAGTTCCTTCAAACTGGATGAGATCACAAGAGAGCGTCTTGCCTGGCTCTTCTTAATAGCGGAGGGAAGTGGGGTCCACGGGGGATCTTAGCGCCTCAAAGTGGCCAGTGGGAACCCCCCCAGTGAGTGAGGCCGTGCGGCAGAGGGGAGGCCTGGCTCTGGGACACGGAATCATCACTTGCTGAGATTCCTCCCAGCTCCGGTCCAGCCAACAGGTCTTTCCGGAGGTTTGGCCAAGCCCCCAGGCGCTTACCCATGGGAGAGCCGTATTTCAAACCCAAGGCCTCCGACCTTCCCCGCTGTTCTTGGCCAGCGTTCTGCACGTAGCACTCGGCTCCGCCTGACATGGTTTCCGGGTACAATTCCAATCAAACTGTTAAGACCCCCAAGAGTCTCCCACTCTCTTCTCCCCTGGGCCGTATGATTTTCTTGGGCTTGGCCTTTATCCTTTCACCACATCTTTATTAATTTAACCTTTAACATCTGTAGTTTCTGTGATTTTTTTTTTTTTAACCCCTTGTCCATCTCTTGTTTTTGAATCCCAGAAAAAGAGCTCACATTTTCTCTGTCTGTAGGTTCTCCCGTTTTGGGTTCTTTCTGCCCCCACAGTAGTTTAGGATTGGCATCATAAGGTTTATGTAGACACATTTTAGAACTTTTCCATCATTTCCTATAGCACAATAACATTCTATTTTATTTCTTTACTATGGTCTGTTAAGCCATTCCCCAGCTGACAGGCGCTCAACTTTGCTTCCAGCTCTGTGCTACAACAAAAAATGCTCTTTGAGCAGCAAGTATTTGAGTGCCTCCTGTGTGCCAGGTGTCTTGTTAAGCTGTAGGTATAGAAACTTTAAACTGTGTGTGTGTGTGTGTCTCCTGTCCTTGAGGAACACACATTCTTTTGTGGGTCTAGGACACAGGTACGTGTATATCTGGGTTACAAACACACACACACTGAGGAGAAAGAAGAGATCATGTGAATTCTCCTGGAAGTGGAGAGGAAGCTGAAGATTCCTGGGGGCCACTGAGGAAGAAGGGCCGCCAGCCTGTAGAAGGAGGCCTAGGGAGGGAGTTCTGGGGCTCCACAAGCGGGCTGTCTGTGTGACGGGAGCGTGCTAGTTAATGTTTAACAAGCAGCTCTCCCCCAGATCCTCCAGGGAAGTTTTTCTTTTCTGTCCTGAGCTTAGGGAATACCATGAATTTCTGTTGCCAACAGTGACGTCAGTGGGGGCGGGGTTGTCTAAGCCCAGGGGTGGCCCAGCCTAATCCTGGTCCTTACTAGCTCTCGTTCCCATCTTGGATCTTGACATGCAATGTTCAGGAAAGGTGTCTTATAAGTATCCAGAGGCAGGCTCTCCTGGCATTCAAAGGGAAAATTTCTTTTCTTTCTTTCTTTTTTTTTTATCCTGAACTTAACTAATATCAAGAAAAATGAACAAAATTCCCTTTGCAAAAAAGGAATGCACATGAAACCACATACCTAATAGCTGCAGCTTGGTTTTGTAAAAAATAATATGTTGAAAAGTATAAATTCTATTTTAAAGTACACATTAAACATTAACAAAAACATGTGAAACGTTTAAGTTAGTAGTAGCACCATTGGCCTGCTTGTCTGAGCTCCCTTCTGGTTTATACTCCGGTGTCTGTCTTTTTCAGAGGGTGTCACCAGTGCCGTGCCTCCCTGCCCACCCATAACTAGTCTGTAAAAGCCCCCTTGGCTTTGCTTGCAGATGTGCCCCTCTAGTCTGTCAGCCATCAGGAAGTGGATTGATTGCTTCCTCATTGACCTTCTGCATTTGTAACTGGTCATTGCATTGATCATTGCTCTTAAGTCTTTCAAAG
This sequence comes from Sarcophilus harrisii, assembly GCF_902635505.1. Taxonomy (NCBI): domain Eukaryota; kingdom Metazoa; phylum Chordata; class Mammalia; order Dasyuromorphia; family Dasyuridae; genus Sarcophilus; species Sarcophilus harrisii. The sequence goes on from NC_045431.1 coordinate 52,189,316, forward strand.
AAATGGTTTTTCTTTCCAATAATGTTGTCATTGTAACCATAGGCGTTGTAACCACTGCTCTGCCCAGAATACAGATGTTGTAGGTATCTCTGAGTTTGTCTTTTCCCTTATTTTCTGGGGAACAATAATATTCTATTTTTTTTTTTTTTTCTTACAACCTTGGTTTCCAGGTCTTTGCTATGACCAAAAACATTCTTCTCTAAATATTTCTGCATGGATTATTCTTTTCCCTCTGTCGTTCACTCCTTGGGATGAGCAGATGCTGAGCAGTAGCATTGCTAATATTCTTGTGATACTCATTTTCATGAGAGGATGGAAGGGAGGGTCTCTCCCCCTTCCCGGGCCACCTCCCACTCTGATTAAGGGAGTTTGCTCAAGTTCTCTTTTCTGATCACTTCCACTGGAAACACATTCATTGTTCTAAATACTTGAGGTGCCACATTGTGAGGTTCCCTCTGAAGATGGGGGAGTCCATAACAGGGGGAAGGGTGGAGGTTGGAGGCTATTTGTGGGGATTACTCTCAAACCCATCCCAGGGGCAGGAGTAGACAGAAGGCTCACGCTCGCCCTTTGTTTGTCTCGTTGGGGAACCCAGGCGTGTTATGGGATCCTGAAGGTGCCTGAGGGGAGCTGGCTCTGCAGAACCTGCGCTCTGGGGGTGCAGCCAAAATGCCTGCTCTGTCCGAAGAAGGGCGGTGCCATGAAGCCCACCCGCAGCGGAACCAAGTGGGTCCACGTCAGCTGCGCGCTCTGGATACCGGAGGTAGGCAGGGCCTGTGGAAATCCTCCCACGAAGGCCATGATGGTGAGCTGCCCTGGTGCAGCCTGAGAGGCTGCAGATAGGTACAGAGATAGCTCATTTCCTGTCCTTTTTTCTTTCCCTTCCTTCCTTCCTTCCTCCCTTCCCTCCCTCCCTTCCTTCCTTCTTCTTCCTCATTTTCCACATCTTATCTTGTCATAATCTCTGACTCTTCTGAGTAACAGCAGCCTAGAAATACTACGTCAGGGTTGAACAGAACCTGCTTTATGATTTTATTTACATTTTTATAACTAATCTTTTTTCTCAGATCTGGTATAATTGATTTCAGGTATTGAACTTGGGACAACTTAATATACTGACTTTTAACTGGTCTCTATGATTTAGGATATTTTGGGGGATTTTATTGAAGGAAGGTTTAGGGGCATGACAGAGAGATGTTGAAAAACCAAAGTGAGTTTTTTATTCTCATTAGCACTAGAGACAGATCAGACTGGCTTAAATGGAGATACTGTTTGACCCACACAGAGGACGATGACTGTTCCATGCATGGATTTTTTTTCTTTTTAGAAAAACATTCTTATAAGTCTGTTTCATTAGTTTGTAACTGGTTTCACCTAAGGGCAAGTATAATTGGTTTCCTTTGTAAATTTGTGTATTTTGTTTTTATGCATTTATAAATAAGAATCTAAAAAGGAATTTGTAGGCTTTAGCCAGTCAGTTCAAGGTGTTCCATGACACAACAAGAATTTCAAAGCGTCTCTTCCTCAGAGTTTTCTGTACTCCTCAGTGTTTGACACGATACTTCATACCTAGCAGGTGATTGATACATGTTTGTTGAGTAAAATAATGGAAATTAATTTAATCGGTGAAACAGATATTAGATTAAACAATACAATTTCATCATAGATCTCATTCCTAGAAAAGTTTTAGAAACAGTCATAGATGACAGTTATTTAGTGTGAAGTCAGGGGGTGATGGGGAGCATGGTCCCCATTTTATTTGGATCATAAGCCGCTCAGTGCTGTCGTATCGGGGTGAATACAGGGAAAATACAGCTGGGTATTTCCAAATATCTGGATGTTTGTCATAACATTGACAGAATGTTTCAGTGTTTTGAATATTCAACTTTTATTGGATGTTTGGGCCAGTGGGCATGAAGTTGCTTTGGTGTTCCTGAGGGCTGGTCATTCTCTGGGCATGAGACGGGGAGGCCCTGGGGGCTGCGCACTCCCTGGGGGCAGGTCACTTCCTGGGGCCCTGTTAGTCCCTGAGTGCTGGTCATTCCTTGGGGGTTGGTCACTCCCTGGGCGTGGGGCAGGGAGGCCCTGGGGATGCTGGGCTCCCTCCTGCCCACCCTCAGGAGCAGGGCCTTCACTCTGTGCACTCGCGGCTGTGAAAGGCCGGAGGGCGCAGAGGAGGACTTGGTGATTTCTCACGCGTCTGTCCTCTCCCCTCTGGCCCTTAGGTGAGCATCGGCAGCCCAGAGAAGATGGAGCCCATCACCAAGGTGTCTCACATCCCCAGCAGTCGATGGGCGCTGATCTGCAGTCTCTGCAATGAGAAGATCGGGGCCTCCATCCAGGTAGTCAGCCCTTGGTAGCCGCCTGCACATGGTAGAGGAAAGGCCGGTGGGCAGGGGCGGGCCTTCGGGCAGGGGCGGGCCTTCGGGCAGGGGCTGAGACACCCTCCCCCAGGGCTAACTGCAGGGTACCAGCCACAGACTTAACCACTGCCCCCAGTGAGGGGCTGGGGCCATACACCTTCCCTGGGCAGACCATCAGCAGTTATAAAGTCTTCATGGTAAAACAGAAAGGGATTGGCCTAGGACCGGCTCCAGGTCAGCCTCCAGCCTCTTTGACTTTGTCACCAGGGCTGATCATGAACTAGAGCTGCGGAGGCCATTAGAGGCCCAGGCCTTTCCTTTGTAGAGGAGGAGTCAGGACCCAAGAGAGCAGAGGCAGACCCGGAGGCTCCGGCTGCCCCAGGTTACAGCAGCCGGACATTGCTTGGGGTCTGGGCAAGGGCGGTGGGCACGGAGTGCTCAGAGGCTGGAAGAGGGAGGACGGTATGGGGGCTTCTCTGCACAGGCCTGACCCGGGTAACCCTGGGCACCCCCGGCCTCCCCCCCTTACAAGGAGGTTGGCCTCCATTCTTTGAGAGTCTGTTGGCTGCTCGTGGCAATCCTCCACTGTCTCTGTGGAGGGAAGGAGTCAGAGCACCTGAAAAGCAGATCTATTGAACTCCGCGGTGTTTGGCTCTGGAGTCAATGGAGCCCTGAAACGTGATTGAGATCTGGGAAACGGCCGATAGCGTCAGCCACTCCAGGGCTCTCCAGGGACGGTGATAAGCTGGCGTGCTTTGGGTAGGGCCATCTAGTGTGATCCAGTGAGAGCCTCTCTAGTGCCCAGAATCAACAGCATCTCCCAGGACAAGAGCCCGGGCGGCCTTAGCTCTGTCCTCTCAAGGGCACTTAGGGTCATTGGCCCCATCAGGGCCGGAACTTAAGGCAGCTCAGTTAATATCTGGATGAGAGCAATACTTTCTAAGCTTATCTGGCAAAAAGGCACTTCCTTGCAGGCTTCTTTGCCTTACGATATATCGGAGTTAGATAAATTCCCATTATTATCATGTCCTTGTTTTATAAATGTGAAAGAGCATCCAAATTCTGCAGCCCTGAGAGATTCACAGTATTTTGGAATTTGGAAACTGAAGCCATAAGTTCAGTTGGAGCAAGAAATTTCTAATCCAGTTAAAGCCAACAAATATTCATTGGGTGCCTACCATTCACAAGGCGCTCTACTTGTGGCTGGGGATATAAAAGCAAAATAAAAACGGTTTTGCCTATAAGAAATTTATATTCTATCCCTGTCGTGAGCACAGTGTGATCACAGCCAGTGACGGAGCTGTCACTTGAGGGTAATTTCTAAGTCAGCCCAGTACATGATTTTCTGTAGCCAGTTCCCACCAGAACTGGTCCTGGTCAATGTGTCTCCTCACCCTTTGGCTGCTGCTGTCCGGCTGTACCTGCCCACCTCAGAGCTGGGGCCTTCTCAGGGCTGTGAAGAGGAGGTGTGTCTGCTTCTTTGGAACTCGCCTGTAAAAGCATGGCTTTTTATTTCTGGTGTCAGGGAAATGCACAGGTCTAGGTGGTTTATGAGTTGCTCGGGTTGGTGCTGGAGTCTAGTTCTAAATTTCTCTCTCCTGATGGTTCTGTGAAAATTAGCATAGCAACAACCACCATGAGAAGGAAATTCTGCCATTAGTATATATAAATACCATTTCTTCTTCAGTTTGTCCCAAATCATTCTAGGGAATTAATAGATTTCTAATAGTAATTATTCTTTCCAGGAAACCTCACTGTCATGATTTAATAATCGATTGTTTGATAAAAGAATTAGCCATTTATTTAAAGTCTCTCAATGGCTGATTTTGTTGTGGGAGATAAATGGTTGGCTTGCAGTTTGGATAAATTAGACGGAATCCAGGTTTAGATCTGGGAAGGATCTTAGAAAGGAGCTTGTCTGCCCATTTTGTGGAGGAAGAAATGGAGACTCATTTAGGTGAAAGACGACTAGGTCATGCAGTGCTGGAGTTTGAGTCCAGGTGCTCTGAAAAGACAGAGAATCAGATATATGATCTTGAAAGACTGATGCTGCCTCCTTACAGATAGACTTTCTGATGTTAATGTTCTGTCACAGGAGGAGAGGCCATAGGGCACAAGGGAGTCGGGAGGGACTTCGGACACTGACCCTTGCTGTGGGACCACAAGCAAAGTGCTGAGTCTCTGTGCTCCCTGAGATGGTGGAGCGGGCTCCCCCACTGTTGGAATGGGGCACACTGACATATGCTGCCCATTGGTCGGAGGGTGACAGCTCGTGTCATTATTTCTCTGTCACCGTAATTCTAACTTCGTTAACAATGGGAACATTAACAAGCTGTAAGAACAGCCTGGACTCCTCACCTCACAAACATGCAAATTGATTACAGATTTTTAAGAAAGTGATTCCAAGCAATAAAGTCACTTTTTTTTGGTCTACTAAATATTTCTCTCAACAGATCTCCTCCATTGATTGGGCCTCTATCCATGGTCAGATGACAGATCTATAACATTGAGGCTTGATTGAAAGAACTGAGGAGATTAGCTTGGATTGGGACGGTAGGCAGAAAGAAAGGAGAAGGTTGGAAAGCTCATTTCAGCTACTTGAAGGGGCTGGCTTGTGAAGAAGGATTAGTCTTAGTGTGTTCTGGTCCTTGAAGGAGGAACTAGCAGCAGGAGAAAATTTCAGAGAGATAAATTTAGATTTAATATAAGAACAAACTCGGTTAATAATTGGGACCATCCAAGTTTGATGGGCTGCCTCAACAGGTATTCCCTGTCACTGTTCTTCAAGGGAAGACTGGGTGTCCGTTTGTTGGCTGGTTGTGGAGGAGTTGGTTAAGGCAAGTCTTCAAGAAAGAAAGATTGAGTGTAACGTAGACAGCGATCTAGGTAAAGGTAGAAGGAGAAAAGAGACACCATCCAGAAGTGGTTGTTAGGTATTCGCCATATTTAAACCTGTACTGTGTATATATATATCAGTTAAGTTTGCATGCGTGTATGTGAGTAAACATCTGTGTATATGCACCTCTGCATCTGAGAATGTATTTAATTTTGCAAGGGGGGAAAGGGGAGAAGCACTGGAAAATAAGGAAAAGAAAGGATATTTTCTTATAGAGATCAGCAAATTTCTTTCTGAGAGGTCTTTTTTTTTTTTTTTTTTTTTTTTTTTGGGACTCTCAGCAAATCACTCTCTAGTCTATAACTTTAACTTAGGGGAGATAGTTTTGTGAATTTTTTCCCTCACAGTTTCTCTTCCCTTATAAAGAAGATCTGATGCTTTTTTTGGGGGGTGGGGGAGGATGGGATTGTTGTTGATGTTGATTTCTTTTCTTTCTCTTCCTGTTTCCTCCTGGGGGTTGGGCTGGGATGGGGAGCACATTAATTTGGAGAAGAGAGAGAAAGAAGTTTTAATGGTTTTCCACATCCTTTCACATTAGATTGATTTTATTTAAAAAAAAAAAAAAAAAAAAGATTTGTCTCTGAAACACTTGCAGCTGGAAAAGCTGTACTGTACGTTTATGTGACATCTGGATGCTGAGTCAACCTGAACAGGAAAACCCCAAGGAAAGCTCTTTGGTTTCTTTACAGCGTTTTGTATAAATATCCTGGTGCAATTCATTTTTTTTTTTTTTTTTTTTTGAAGGTTAGAGCACTTCAGTGCATAGTTTAAATCAGATATAGATAAATGCCAAATCCATTTATTTCCACTTTTATTTCTTGTTTGGCTGAGCCGAGCCCTAAATAGGGTAGGGGGAGTCTTTTTTTTTTTTTTTTTTTTCTTTCTTTCTAATTATTATTAACTTCTTAAATGGTGCTGGCTTGGCTAGGTGTGTGAATGCTTCCATTGAAGCTGATTCAGCCCATTTCTTGGAACTGAGATTAATTGTACAGAAAGTTAGATTTATTTTAGGACACCTGCTTCAGCTTCTTGTGAACTGGGGGTAGCCAAGTATGGATTTTTGCTTCCTTTCTCCTGGGAAAAAGGAAAAAACATAATCACTAAAGGAATCATGGCTGGGTTTGAATCATTTCCTAAACTTTAAAATGTTGGGGCGGGCGGGTGATGGGGGTGGTGCTGGAGGAAGTACCCAACTCTGAGCGCTGCTGTGTGCCGTGATGCAATTCAGGATCTCTGAATGAGTTTAATTAAAGGCTTTCTTCTGGCACAGGGCCATTGGATCCCGTTCTCTTCCCTATGGGCCTGGCAGGCTCCAGGGATAACGTGGCCTCCCATAATACAGTGCTGCTTGTAAGGGCCCGGCTTCAGTCACCACAAGCTGCCTTCTTTCAGGGACTTTTCTCTTTATTGAGTAGCAGGGATTTTCCCTCCATCGGGACTGGGCTGGGAAGAAAGTAATCATTTCTCTTCTGCTAATTGTTTCTCTTGTTGATTATTGCCTGTACTAAAAAGCCTCGCGTAGGCCTGCCTGGGCTCCCCAGGTGGGGATGGAGGAAGGGAGAGGAGGCCGGCTCTGGTTTGTTTTTTGTCTCAGTGGGGTGCCAAGAGCTGGCCTCCTTGCCCTTGGCAGCCGGGAGTGCCCAGAGGGGGGTCCAGTGCGGAGTGCTGCTGCCCAGACGGACGGGCTGGCGGCTCCGGCCTCCTGCAGGCCCTCTGAGCCGTTCGCCCCTTATCTGATTACCTCTTTCCTCCTCTGCCTTCAGTGGGTGCGGGGCTGTGGCGGCCTTGGAGGCAGCGTGATCCTGGCCCAGCCACATCATCTTTCTGAGAATTCATTTTCCTTATTTGCAGAATGGGGACAATAATAGCACTTGGGTCATCTCATTGTTCTATCAGGTGGGACTAAGGTGCTTTATAGCTCATGAAAAGCCCTCTATTAACATCAGTTACTTTGCTAGGTGGGCAGCCTTTCACCGTCCCCTCACTCTCCCAGCTTCTGACCCAATCTCTGTCTGCTTTCTTCCTGTCTGCAAGGACATGTCTTGAATGTTGCCAGCTTTAGACTTGACCCTAGTGCGTTACTTAGGGAGCTGTAGGAAGCGCTTCCTGTTCCCTTCAGAGCCCAGGGCCTTGTCCTTCCTTGGGGTAAATGTGCAGCACACCTACAGGGGCCGCGGCCAAGGAGCTGCCTGGGGCTGCCCAGTGGGGGGCCAGCCTCAGGCCTTGCGCCCTGATGAGCTGGGGCTGGGAATAGCCCCAGCCTCATCTGCCTGAGTGTGGCTCTGGGGTGGCTGGGAGGAGAGGAGCCTTAGGCACGGCCCGGAGCGCAGGAGCTGCTTCGGAGTTCTCAGCAGCAGCAGCAGCAGTCAGACCCTGCAGGGTTTGGTCACGTCCGCTTTGGGAGGCTCATTTAGGGAGGCCCGAGCCCCAAGGTAGGAAGGGAAGCTTCAGCTTCTGGAGGCCCAAATCCCACGGTAGGAGAAGCCCCTCTGAGAAATGGAGGTTTTGTCCTTATAGAGTCCCCAGCCGGGTCACAGCTCCCTCAGGCAGACCCTCGGCAAGCTCCCCTCATTTCTGCTCCCCACAGTGTCCCGTGCAGTGTCCAGCTGCTCAGTAACCCTTTGTTGTTCCCTTCCTCCCCACTCAGTGCTCCGTGAAGAATTGCCGCACGGCCTTCCACGTGACCTGCGCTTTCGACCGTGGCCTGGAGATGAAGACGATCCTGGCGGAGAATGACGAAGTCAAGTTCAAGTCATACTGCCCCAAGCACAGCTCCGGCAAGAAGCCGGAGGAGGAGGGGGCCGCTGAGGGCGCTGCGGCCGCCGGCTCACCCCTGGGCCACCTGCAGCCCTTCGAGGGGCTGGCGCAAAACCAGGCCGAGGCGCATCGCGTCAGCCTGCGCAAGCAGAAGCTGCAGCAGCTGGAGGACGAGTTCTACACCTTCGTCAACCTGCTGGACGTGGCGCGGGCCGTGCGGCTGCCCGAGGAGGTGGTGGACTTCCTGTACCAGTACTGGAAGCTGAAGAGGAAGGTGAACTTCAACAAGCCACTCATCACCCCGAAGAGGGACGAGGAGGACAATCTGGCCAAGCGGGAGCAGGACGTCTTGTTTCGGAGGCTGCAGCTTTTCACCCACCTCCGGCAGGACTTGGAGAGGGTAATAATTGACACCGACACCCTGTAGGGAGCAGCCTAGCCAGCCTGCTGTCGTCCCTCGCACAGAGCGAGCGATTTCATTTCTTTTCACACCTGCATCCATTTTGTGGCGGGGGTTTCGGGATGAGCTGGGACTCTGAGGGTGTGTCCACGATTGCCCTAGAGTGAGAATAGGAGTCCCTGCGCCCCTCGGGCCTTTCCCGGCCCCTCCCCTCCCTCTGTGCGGTCCCTGGAGCCCGGGGGATGACCAGGGGTCTCCTCAGAGCTTTTCCTTACACTACAGTGGTAGCCGAGGCGCCTGTCCGGCTGGGAAGTCTGACGGACACAGCCATGGGGCTGCGCAGGGGCGCGCTCGTGTTCTTTCCCCTGCTGTGGCCGGCTCTGCTTCTCGGCTGCCTGGATGCGGAAGGAGGGAGAGGGTCCCGGGCAGGGAGGGAGGCAAGGACGGATGGCCCGGGGCTGCTGAGGAGTTGGGAACCCCCTTAATGCTTAGTGTCATTATAAACAGGATTCTCCCACTGCATGCGTGGATGTTTGAATGCTACACATAGCGGCTAGCCCCTCACCTGCGACAGGCGTCCCTCCTAGGGCCGAGGGCGGCCGGGCCCGGTGGGCGCTCTCCCCGCTGCTTTCCCTGGGCTCTGAGAGAGGCGGGGAGAGCTGGGCCGGACGGGTTGCATGAAGAGGCTGAGCCAGGCCGGGGAGGCAGGCCCACCCCCTCGGTGCCAGAGCGGCCAGCCCCCTGCTTTCCGGGCCAGCTGGGGTCCTTGGGAGGCTCAGGCAGCAGGAAGGACTGCGCTCGAGGGAAAAGTGACTGGAGAGTGAGAGTGAGTCGCAGGGGCGGTGAGCCCTGGCCGTGGCCCCCATGCCATCTGGGATGGCCCCTGAGGCTGGGCCAGCTCCTGTCGGCTTGGGGGCCCTGTCCCTGAGTCAGCCCAGGTGAGGCTGGAAGGGAGCCGGTGTTTGGTCCCCTGCGCCCCCGGGAGCAGCGCCCGGACCTCCCCGGCATGATCCCGAGAGGCAAGGAGGGATGTTAGCGTGAGACGCGGGAAGCCGCCAGGCCAGGACCCGGACCCCCGGGCTGTAGGCTGGGAGCATGAGCACTCGCTGTCAGCTAGTCCTTGGGAGGAGAAGGAGGTGAGAACCCCAATGTTTGGCTTGTATCTGTCTTACAATCACCACAAAATAAAATTACAGAAAATGCTTGTGGTGTATTGCCTTCTTCCTGTTCCTGAGTTACTCAGCAGGTGAACACTCATATGTGATTAAATTCTAAACACCCTCTTTTGGAATCTTCAGTGTTACTTTTAAAGTGGAATGACACCAAGGGTAACCGGCCAATCAGGCCCACCATGAGGTCAGGGCTCATCTTGAATTTCTGGCGGCTTGCTTATTTACGGGATTAAAGATCCTGAGAGACTTGAGGAACTTTGAGGCTGACAGTTGTACATCAGTTGATCAGAATGAAAAACAAAAAACAGCTTTTTCAGATATCAGTCCTGGGGCAAACTAGAATGGAGGCTTTTCAGAATCCAAAAATCAAGCACTAACAGCCCCAGCCACATCTGTCCCTAGTTATTACAAACAGTAGAGCTGTCACCTGTCTTCTAGAAACGGGGAAGCAGTCCGATTATCTCCTAAGGATGCAGTTTTGTTAGGCAAATCTTGGTGGTGTTTTTTCAGTTAGGAGCTCTATGTTTAATGGCAGCCCAAGTTAAATGTGTTTAAATTCCCGGAGTCCATTTGAACATGACACGTAGCGTTTCACGCCGGCTCGGGCGAGGGCTGCGCCTGTGGGCATCCGCGTAGGGTGTGGGCCGCCATAGCCCATGGCCACCTCCCGCACCCCAGTGGGAGCAGGCCGGGGCTCCCCTTGTGGTCGCCCTTGCTGCAGCTCACACTCGCACAGCCACGCGCAGGCCCTTTTGACTAGTAGTTTCGTGGTGGTTGCCTCATGGAAGAGTCTGGTTCTGTGAGACGCAGACACGAAGTAGGAGGCCACGGTGGTGTTTTCTCAGAGTGAGCGGCAAGTGAGCGACTGGAAGGAGGCTTTATCTGGCTCTGTCACTTACCAAGTAGACGCTCTCACCGTTCGATGATTCTTTTTTCCGGCTCAGAGACATCTTCTTGTAGACAGAGGGCTTGCTCCGCCAGCATGGGACGCCTTCACCCTGCGCTCGCTCGGAGCTCGGGCTCCAGGCTGGCTGAGCGAGGGCCGAGCCGGAGCTCCCCTACACAGTCTCCCCTGTCCCTTCCTCCATACTCTTCTTGTTTGCTGGGACACATGTGCATGAGAATGGAGAGAGGGAGGAGAAGAGGAGAAGTCAGGGAGAGACTTGGGGCAAGTCGGGAAAAGCGAGAGGGGCCCGGCGAGCCAGGTCTTGTGGGAAGGATGGAGAGCAAAGGCCCTCCCCACCAGCACACAGACAGATCTACTCTCCTGCCCTGTGCACGGCCCTGTCCCAGGTGCTCCTAGGGACGAGCAGAGAGAAAAGGTCAGGATGAAGACGCGGTTTCTGCCCGAGAAGTTTGTAATTTAGAACAGGATGGAATGTTGACAGTTAGCAATACTCCATCACACAGATGACGATGGAGCACGTGATGAATGCGTTCGAGTGAGAGACTAAGTTTGGTGACATGGGAAGGTTATTGGAGGCTTCCTGGAGCAGGCAGCATCCGAAAGGATGAGGAGGGAAATTCCAAACACGGGGATCAGAGTTGTGAGGGCCCAGCTTATGTTTGGAAATGGAGAGGATTTCTTGCTGAGGTTCTGAAGATTGTGATGGATTATGGTAGTAAAGCTCAGAGCAAATGTTAGGTTGAGGCACATTAAACTCTTTTAGAGGTTCATTGTTATTCTTGAAAATTAGATAGGCCCTTCTCTTCTGGCCACTTTCTGTAGTCTGGTTTATCACAGGGTAATAAGTATGGGAATAAAGGAGAGGGAAGATTTATAGCAACTTCAAATTTAGCCCCTGAGTTCTTCACGTTTGGTGGGGGCTGGGGGCTAGAGAGAAGAGGAGCCTGGCTATTGTAAAGATTAACAAAAAGGAAGAATTCTGGCTAAGAGGACTGTGGCCATCTGCATTCTCCATAGCTACCATTTTCTATGGTAATTTCCAGAAATACAGCTACTTATATAAGATCTCACTAACTACACACAGAATTTAAATGTGATAACCTTTACAGATCATCCCAAGTCAGTGAACTTGTGTATATAGCCGCTCTCTTAAGCAAAAGATGTCTTCTCCTGATCCCATTTACATTTATGCTTCTCTTCCCCAAAGGGCTTTGATTCCTACTTCTTCTTAAGCTTCATTCCCAAATCTCACATATATTTTTATAGGGCTTATAAACCTTTTACATTTATCTTCTGAGACTCTTAATATTTACTAAGATTTTTTTTTTTTTTTTTACAAAGAACTTTAAATTATTAACTTTACCTAGAATTATGATTGTGATAGAAGAAGCATACTTCTAATCAAGGCTAGTTATACTTAAGGGATATAACTCATTTTTTACTGGTGAGACTGATTCTTCTTGCTCTTTGTATACACACATTCTCAACAGATATGTATGTGTATGTCTATACACACATACATAACGCATACACACATATTTGTACATATGTACAAACATACACAGTTGTGTGTATAAATTTAATTAAGAGGATTCCTTAAAAGAAACTTGAGGCAGGGTCAGGGGAAAAGCCATTATTTATTTATTTGATTTGATACTAAGAAGTCCTTGGCTCAAGTTCAGAGAATTCTAAGTAGAATAACAAAGGGGCAGAATGATCTGATTATTGGTCATGGGCCATGACATAATGATTCAACATTATCACTTCAGATGAGCTTTAGGAGACGTGCCTACATAATACAGAGCGTCCCAGATGAATATTTTTATGCAGTTTACATTAGCATCGTAGGACCGAATGGCAAGGTCTGTAACCTTTGAGTTACTCTGGCCATTTAAATTGAGTAGTTTGAGGAAGTCGTTTCCAGAGTCAGATGAGCAGCCTTGTGGGAGCGTGAGTGAGTCAAATGATGAGGATGGACACAGGATTGCCTTGTCTTGTGCCCGCTGCTGGGCAGGCTTACTGAGGGGCCAGGGCTGGTGTGACGGAGATTGCAGCGGAGGAGGGCCTTTGAGATTTTTCCCCCTGAAAGGTTTAATGTCAGTGACTATGCTGTGGGTTTTTACAGAACTTAGGGAGCAGTATGTTAAACATGGAATGGTTTTAAAATAAATCAGTTCTCCCAGTCACAAAGTGAGCGTCGCTAGCCAAGGTCTGCTCCTTTTCCGCTTGTAGCTCTAAAGTGCCATTAGAGGTGAGGGTTTAAAAGCTGGGGGACCAATCCCAGGGTGTGCAGTGCTGCAAGGCTGAGGAAGTCCAGTGAGGTGTGATTTGGAACCAGACATCGGTAGGGGGTATTTGATTTGTAGCTGAGCCCAGTAATTGAGGGGGAGGGGAGGGTTCTCCTAATAAGACTCTTGGCACTTGGATGTGCTTCTCAGTGGCTAACAAAGGAATCCGGAGGAGAACAAGATAGCATTATCTCCTCCATTGCCCAAGCTGAAGTGCTTGGACACACAGAGCTGGACTGTCTCATGTGGCAAATTGCTGGCAAAGCTGGAGGTAAGACCCCCTGTGTTCTGACCTGTAATGGTGCGCGAGCATGCCGGCAGTCTCACACCTGTAAGCATTGCTTAGATCCCTGGCACTTAATGGAGAATCCAGCAGGCGATGCACAGGGGCATCTTGTTTGTGGGTTCCTTCTCAGCCACCCCCAACCCCATAACTGTCTCAGTCTCGTTGGGTCTCAGCGTGCTGGCCAAGCAGACATCGGGTGTCTCGGTGCTAGATTTTTAGCTTTGAAACTTTTAGAGAGCTCTGAAAATGGAGATAGCAGGAAAGGGAAAAGAGTCCTTTGGCAATTGGAGGGCAGTCCCGGTGTACTAACCTTCAAGGTTCCATGATCCTGTATCTGAAGTCTTTCCGAGTGTGGTGATGGGGGACGGTAGGAGGCAGGACATGTACTCATTAGTGCTCTGAGGGCCCTTTCCACAATCTAGCTCCCCTCCCCAGCCGTGTTCTGCTGCAGAGAGAAATGAGGGGGAACCAGGGCCAGCAACCCAGGAGGGCTTTTCCAGAGTGATTAGAGCGCCTTTTAAAAATGTAAAGCCTTTAGTGTCACCCCTTTGTTCTGGCAGGCAATCTTGCAATCCTCGTTAGTGCTGCAGGAAAGCGTTCCTGATAGTCTGTTCTGTCTGCATTCTAGGTTCGGAATCTCACGTACATGGTGACTCGCAGGGAAAAGATTAAACGGTCTGTGTGCAAGGTCCAAGAGCAGATATTCAATCTTTACACTAAGCTTTTGGAACAAGAAAGAGTTTCAGGTATGTATGAAAGCCCTCAGAGTTCCAGAAGCCTGCCTGATAGAAATTGCCCCTTTCATTGGGTTTTCTCTATCCTGTGGTAAGAATCTGTCTTAGAACTGAGACTTTTTATATTTAAAGTAAAGATTTTGCTATGGGAAGGTGATCCAACTTGGTAGAAAATTGACAAAATTTAAAAAAAAATTAACCTTTGGGGTTTTAATCTTTAATGGATATATAGTCCATATATTTCTTTTTGTTCTTATCTAGATTTCAGGAATCCCATAAACTTTGATGGGAAAGTTTATTTCAGTATAATTGGGTTGTTTGGTAATCTTATGTTTTATTTTATGCATTGAAAACACTATATGTAGGACTCCATAGATTTTGCTAGATTGTCAGAGGGGTTCATAACATGAAAAGAATTGAGAACCCCTGTTCTAAAGGTTTCTGTTCTTTTCTTCATTCTGCTTAAGACAAATCAGAGGTAATTTTACACGGGCATTTGAGTAAGCCTGGCTTGTAGCACATGGCCATCTTACACATTTTAAAACTGAAGTCCAAACTGTGACGCATGCCAACATTATCGAGTACTGTGCAGCAAAATGTGCCTAATGGTAATCTAAGTATTTCTCTTCTACCCCGCTCCCTGGGGGGAAAAGAGACATATTAATTGGACTAATGGTGTTGTCACCCACACCCTCAAAGTATTGGCCTTCAGTAGTATTAATTCAATAGCAAATTTTGACTTTCCTTCCCCAAAACTAACACCTCGTAGATATTTCTGGCTATTGTTAACATTCACAAAGGATGCATTTTAGCTGTAAAACTTAAAAGTGATGTTCCTTTAACTAGGGTAGCTTATATAAAAGGGGGTCTGTCTGGCTGTATAAACTTATGCTCCATTGCCGTATACAGAATATCATGCCAGGTTCTGAGGGAAAGGGAGGTCCAGAGAAGATATTGTCCCTGTCTTCTAGTAGGTGATAAGTAACGGATAATTTTAATACATGTTTTAGGATGCTCATATTAGAAAGTTGCAAAATAAAGTGATGATTCGGATACTAGAAGAGTTTTAATGAGGGGAGCTAAACGGTGGGGGGTGTTAAGTATTTGAATTTAGCTTTAAAGGGTGAATAGAAATTAACTGGCAAAGAAGGAAAGGAAAAGACTTCAGGCATAGGGAAGAGCATCCACGGAATCACAGAGGCAGGAAAACTCAAGTATATCTGGGGAATGAGATCAGTTGTTTGATTGGAGTATAAAATTCAGGTTCTACGTGACACAGAGCTCGACAAGTAGCATGGTGCCAGACTGTGAAAGGCCAAGCAATAAGCAAAGATATTTGGATTTTAGGGAGCTGGCAATCAGTGGGAAGCCACTAAATATTTCTGAAAAGAATGAGTGACCTGACCAGATCTGAGCCCAAGAAAAATGATGTCTTTGACATATGAAGAATATACAGCCATTCCTTTCACATTGGGGGGCTTAGGGTTGTAGTGCCTCTGTGATCTGGAAAACCTACATCAAATTTTGTGTGTGGCCTTCTCTCTGGACCAGAGAAGAAATCTGAATTTTCTTTTTCTTTTGTGGGATGTTTACAGTATTTTACTGTAAATTTGGGGTTGATTACACAATCCTATATATTTTGGGCATCTCTGAATTTCTAAACAATTTCTGCTGGCCTTTGTGTGCTGTCTGTGGCCTCTGCAAAACTCCTTCCAAATTTCCTATTCATTTTCTTATGCCAACTCACTATTTATCAAAACTGTGATGGGGAAAGTCATGCTGTGGAAGGAATAACTGTATCGGAAGAGAGAAAGTAGAGGTAGAGAAGACGTAGAATGTCCCTTAGAGAGTATCTAATCCATCTCCTTCATTTGACTGATGAGAAAACAAGTCCAGAAAGGTTAAATTATTTTCACGAGATCAATAGCAAGTTAATGATAGATTCTGAAGTAGATCCCAGATTATAAACTCCCAGGCCACAGGTACTTTTCATCGTATCACACTTCTCCCATTGGGTTAAAAAGACTCCTTCTTTAGGACAAAGCAAACGATTAACAGCTAGATTGTAGATAACACAAATGGATCCACTGACATATACCAAAAATATGGCATATTTGATTTTTTTGATTTGGGAGAAATTAATTTTAATAGCTTGGATTGTGTCTTATGTTAGGAAGAGGATGGAAAGTCAGAAAGTGGAGGTATTAGGTATAGCTGACAAAAAGTTTAATGAAAATGATAGGAAAGAAGGAATAGATGGGTAAAAAGAAAGCTCTTTTAAGACTGAAAAGACTTGATCAGAGTTGGAGGATAATGATTAGGAACCATTGGAGATTGGGATCAAAGAACTGATAGGAAGGAAAGGGATTCACCTGAGTGAATGTAGATCTGTCTTGTGACCAGAGGAAAGGAAAAGAGATGGGTGATGATATTGAAGAGTTTTAAGTAGAATAGAATTTGAGCTGAGTTGGTAAGAGAATGGCCTCAATCATGAGTGAAACTAGAGATGAAGGATGAGGATTCACAAGTTGGAAATGGCTCGTCAAAAGGGCAAAGGATCCTAGAGTAAGTAATAAATAACAAGTGAAACGTTGGATTTAAGGATGAGTATGGAGGTAAGTGAGACTAGAGTTAGGAGAGAGTCTTTGGGAGAAGAGAGACAAGACAGATCCTAGAAATCCAGTTAGGATAAAAACTAGGTTTATAGTGAATAAGAACAATTAAGTGTAGAAATTGGAGATTGTGGTCAAAGTGGAATTTAAAAACTTTGGATCTTGGAGGTAGTATTGTTCTAAAATAAGTTGAGGTCTAAAGTATTTCCATACTAGTAGTATGGAAAGGTTGTTGGAAATAAGATTCTTAGAGGAGTTGTTAACATGAATGTTGAAGGTCCACAGGGATGTTGACTGGAAAAGGATAGAGAAGAAAATTGCAAAATATGCTTTAAAACTACTTATAAAACACTGAATATTGGTGAGGTAAAGGCCACTAGTGTAGGGAATGAGATCATATCAGAAATTATATCAAACATTGGTTATTGGTAAAAGAGTGACATTGGGGCACCATTGGGAAGCAAGAAATACGCCAATCCCTTCTCTTGGCTGAGAGTTGGAAAGAGGAGGTAGGTGGATGGCCTCCAGTAGAGAAAATTGTAAGGAAAGTGGTGTTCTGAAGATAGTCTTGTTTTGGTTGAAGCTAAAAGGGGAATATAAGTTGAAAAATCTAAGGTGGTTTTTTGATATTAAAGCAAAAATTTCCAAGGACAGAATGGAATGGGCTATGCAGTAGATAAAGTGAACTAGAATGGGTTTTGTTGAAATATTAAATATAATTTTATTTTATATTTTGCTCTTGTATGCCTATGTAAATAATCCTCATATAAGAGTCTGATTTAGAGACTACTCCTTTTACTGCAGCAGATACTTAGCTGCCCCAATTGTCTCTCAGCATTTGTATTACTAGAGGGCTTTTTGTCACTATTGTTAAGTATTAAAAGAGTGAGTGATTGCCTATAAAAAAAACACTTGTAAAATACATTTTCATCTGATTTCACTTAAGAGTCATTTTTCATGGCTATTGTAGGCAGCTTTTCACATTTCATAGCTTGGGTTATTAATAGGGCAAGGGAGGCTTATAACTAGGTTAGTATGTGTTTTCAAGCAGTCTTGCAATATATGTCTGTATTCAGGAGTGCTTCAATATATTACACATTGAAGAAGAGGAAAACACATTTTTACTTCACTATGAGGTAAAAACCCATGCTGGTTATGTTTGAAAAATAGATTACCTCTAGTCTAGGATGCTGCAGAGAGTGAAGTATAAATGCTTCTGGACACTTTTTTTTTTTTTTTTTTCCCATTTTACTTTCACATCTTCAGTCTTCTAGGCATATAATTAAAGGAAAACAAAAGAAAAAGTACCCAGACTCCCAAGAAAATCAAGAACCAGCACTTCTTAGTGCAGAGATTTCTTAACCTTTTTTGTGTGATGGAACCCTTTGACAGTTTTGTAAAACCTGCAAAACTATTCTGGAAATGTTTCAAAATTCCTATGGGAATTCAAAGAAAGTCAATTATAGGAAAACAGAGGTATAAACCTCCTCTCCCCAAAAAACCCCCTCAAAACTCAAAACAACCATCTAAGTTCGTTGACCTCAGGTTAAAACTTAGAGACCAAAAACAAAGCAGCTGGGCCACACTACTTGGGCTTCACTCAGGGAGCTTGATGAAAGCTGGGACTGTGTTAGGCAGAATTAGTCTGCTGAATGGGCAGGGGACCTTCAAAGCAGACCACGGTGCTTCATTAGCAGGGTGAGGAGATAGAGAGGCCGTGGAAGGTAGTCCCTAGAACCAGCTGCCCTTGCCTTCCGGGTCATCATGTCTGAACACTCCCAGAAGGCTAGAGCCAGGAGTCCCTCTGCACTTGCCTTCTGGGTCCTTGGGTCCCAACACTCCCAGAAGACTAGAGCTGGGGTCCCCCCAACACTCCCAGAAGGCTAGAGCCAGGGTTCCTCTGCACTGATCACATTAGTAGAGGGAGCTTCCTGAGGAAGAGACAGTTTGTTGCACCAGTGAAATCCATCCAGCCAAAATAGATGGGACTTCTCCTAAAAGACCCAGGGGCTGGGACGTCTGATTTAAGATGTTTCTCTTTTCCCTGATGATATTTCAATTAAGGAAACGTCTGGCAGGGTTCAGCTGGTTGGTGGTAGTTACAGTCCAGTTATCACCAAGATTTGGTCCTGGGGGGGAGCAGACATGTCCAGAATGAGCAGCTCTGACCCAGCGCTGTGAGTTGGGTCCTACCTGCAGAATCAGCCAGGGTGCTGGTCTTAATCAAGCGAGCCTCTCCCCTGAGTAAGGCAGCCCTTGGAGCAGGTGGGGGGAGCGGCAGGGGCGTCTTGGACACGGAGACGGGGGATGGGGAACGCCAAGGGCTCTGTGGCTAGGAGAGGATGGACTTTATCCCATTTAGGGGAGAACAGAAGGACAACCAGAGGCGAGCAATTGAGTATTGTTGAGGACTCTGTGATTAGTTCTGTTCTGCTTTGTTCAGTTTCCCCTCGGCCCCCCCAATACCCTCATTTTTCCTATTTGTTCACATGCCGTATGAAGATGGGTTTGTGTCAAAGTCTGCAAGATTGATGCAGAGACAAATCTTACAGTCTTAATAACATAACCCAAGTGGAGCAGTTAGGATTGAATACATCTTCAAAGTCTGTCGCTTGGATCCCCTATGAGTGTCTAAAAGGATGCTCCTTACTTTACAAAATCAAGTTAAATTACTATTATGGGTGAGGGGAAAAAATGACGGTGTTTATCCTTGAGAAGGGTAGTTGTTGCCAGTGAGCTTGTCTGAGTTGCAGCTATTATAGAAAATAGGGTAGAGCCATGCTTTTATGCAAATTAAACTTGAGGAGAATCGGAAGGTAGGTCAGCTTCTCTCTTTTGATATGAAAATTTATTATTTTCTTTACTTTAAAAAATAGTCAGGGGCTTTCCATCTGCTCGACAAAAGTGGGTGGGAGAGTTGTAATATAGGCATTTGTTGCCAAGTCTGGGGTTTTTTTCTTCTGGACCAGCTTCTGATTTAATCTTTTGTCATTTCTTGTTTTTAGGTGTGCCTTCTTCCTCTTGCTCCTCCTCCTCCTCACTGGAAAACATGCTTTTATTTAATAGTCCTTCGGTGGGTCCCGATGCCCCCAAGATCGAGGACCTCAAATGGCACTCGGCTTTTTTCAGGAAGCAGATGGGCCCCTCCTTGGTCCGCTCCCTGAAGAAGCCGCCCAAGCGCCCTCCGGGGGGCCCCGAGAGCGAGGGCCGGTCCCTGATACAGGAGGCCGACCTCAGCTGCAGACAGGAAGGGGCCGACATCCCCGAGGCCTTCTTGGACTTTGAAAAGACCCTTGCCGAAGCCCAGCAGAAGAACGGCCTGGTGCTGTCGGACCACCAGAAGAGGAGGGACAATCGCTCCCCGTGCGAGCTCATCAAAGGGGACCTCAAACCTCCCAGACAGACCCCCAAGCCTCTGAGGCCCGCGGACCCGACTCAGAGGCCGGCCGAGAACAAGAGGGCCGCGAACCCCCCCGGGATGGGGCCCTCGGCCCCGGGCACGCGGAAGGACTTAGTGCCTAAATGCAACGGGTCTCTGGTCAGAATTAGCTGTAACCGGACCGCAGCCAAAGTGCCTACCACGCCTGCCAGCCCAGGGAAGAACTGGGGGGGGTTCCGAATTCCAAAGAAGGGGGAGAAGCAGCAGCAGGGGGAGGCCCCCGAGGAGGCCTGCCGCCCGCGCCCCACCTGCCCCTACTTGGGGGTGGCCAGGGCTGCGCCCAAGGAAAGGGCCCGCAGCAAGCTAAAACCGGACAGTGAGAACGACGGGTACCTCCCCGACGCGGAGATGAGCGACTCGGAGAGCGAGGCCTCGGACAAGTGCCGGCAGCAGCGGCTCGGCGCCAACGGCACCATCCCCCGCAGGACGGACATCATCAGGAGGAGCATCCTCGCCTCCTGATGCGGGGACGGCCCGAGACACGGGGGCAACAGGGTCGCCGCCGCCCGCCGAGGACGCCCGCGGGCTGGCGGCCGGTGTGGGAGAGGGGGCGTCCTCCCGGCCCATGCGCGGGGTCGGGGGCGTCCGGAGCTGTACAAACATGTTTACTTGCACTGGGGACAACAGGTTTTGTTTTGTTTTTTCTTCAAAGTCATTTATAACTCATTGTTGTGAGAAGTTTAAATGTTCTTTTTTCCAACTCGTTGAGGAAACACGAGAGCAGATTTTGTCCGAGACGCTGCTAGAGCCGGAACCCTGAGTCAAACACTAAGAATGAAATAGGTGAGAGAAGGGCCAGGTTCTTGGCGGTCCCGCTCAGCCCCGCTCGCCCGCCCCGATTCACCCAAAGCACAAACTCTTGATTCCCTGTGTGTACAAAGTCAGAACGTAGTCCTTGAAAAACTGTCGCGCCGCGGCGTCGCCCATTAAACTACTTTGCCTGGATGACGGTGGCCCTCGCGGTCCTGTTTGTGCTCTGGCCCAGAGCCGCGCGGCGGGACCGGCCTCGCCGGGGGGGCGCCCGCGCCCTGGGCTCCGGACGGCCGCCCTCAGGGGCGTGCACCCCCGCCCGGGCAGTTTCGTGTAGGGGCAGAAGGGCACCCGGGGCCCCGTTTGCTCATCGTCCTCCCGACATTCCACCTTCCCTACCATTACCCCCCAGCCGGGCCGGAGCTCCCGTGGCAGGTGAGCTTCCTGCAGGACTGTGCTAAGATCTGGCAGGAGTGGTGAACTCTGAAAGGCCTGGCAATCAGGTTTGCACTAATGGTTTGTGTTGGGGAATCCAGGCTTCCAACACTAAAGGATTCCTTTGAAAATAATAATTATAATAATAAAAGGACCTAGCTAAATAGGTTAAATATACATATCTATATTTTTGAAAACAAAAAAATAAAATAAAAATAAAAAGGCAATAAGTTGCAGTTAGCTCTTTATTCAGACCTATGCAGGAAAGAGACTGCATTCTGTCCTGAAATAGATTTTGTAGCTGACGAGAGCTGATACTAATTCATAAGTTGGACTTTGTAATTGCAAATGGCAATAACTAGTAAGTAAATTATCAGCAATAATAATAAATTTAGCATTTCATTTGAGTAATGTTTTCTTTTTTGCACTCGGTACAGTGCATATGTAACAAGACAGTGGGTAGTGTTAGGGTCATGTAAATTTTCTTTGGAATTCAGTGTACTCGTAAGTCAAATTCAGAGAAGGAAAGTTTAAATAGCAACAAGGCTTAGAAATTATGGGCATTTGGAACAAGCCTTGCTTTCTCCCCGCCCCCAATCCCAGCCACTTACCCCAAGACTGCTCCTAACAATATCAATCTCAGTATTCACATTTTTAATTCATGTACACATCTGCCTCCATTGGGCAGGATGCAAAACTCTGATATTTTAAATGATTAAATTCTGCAGTTAACTTCTAAGTCTTCCAGATGGTTGTCAACAAAAAAGGCATATTGAATTACATCTTGCTATGCAAGTTATCAAATGCATCCCCATTGTGTTACATTTTCAGACTGTCTTAACTTTCCAAGTATATTTTAATAGATAATTGGGGAAGGGGGGGGAGCTGGATAACCTAAATTTAGATTGACTTGAATTGTTCTTGAAATACAAGGGGTGAGGGGGGTGGGGGTGGGAGGAGCTTCCTTTTAACAAACTCATGTATTGATAAGCATGTTGTTGCAGATTTCAGAGGGTTTTGGTGAATTGGGATTTTCTGTTCACTCTTAGGGTGAGTGACTTAAAGCAGGTTGTTTTCTTTTGCATATGAACATAAACCCTTTCCTGGAAAAAGGAGAAGGTAGATTCTATAGTTGACTTAACTTTTGACTACAGCAACATCTCTGGGTGAAGGCTGAATATGTAGAGGGATAATTTGAAAAGCCATAGAAAGAAAACCTAAATTTGATGCTAGTAATGACCTCTCACCATTTTAAGAGGTACCAGATTCATTTGCACTATTATGAATGCTAGTTTTGTGCAGAAATAATGCCTTATCTGTTTTATTCCCCATGTTTAGGTTGAAAAGCTTTCAAATGTTCCCAAGTTATGCTGAACCAAAAAACTAAAAAAAAAACAAAAAACAAAAAACACACAAAAAAAAAAAAACAAAAAAAGGAAAAAAAAAAGGAAAGAAAAAGAAAAACCACAAAAAGCTACCCCACGCTTTAAAAAAAAAATTCCTGCCCCAAACTGCAAAATGGTATAGAGCACGAATTCATAGCAGTATAAGCTGTGCAAGTTAGTTTCATGTCATGCTGGGTGTACTCTGTTGAGGAAGAATCCCCAAATATGGCAGTGGCTAACCCAAATCACCCTTCATGCATTCTGTTGGTATAAAAACCATTTAACAAGGCCCCATCCTTCCCCTCAGTTTTACCTTTCCTCGTGCATACTGACCAAGAAATATCTTTCATTATGATCAGTGTATTACGTCAAATGTAGGCTAGTTAAACTTTTGTAAAGTTGCCTGGAATGTCATTTGTTAGGTTATAAACAAAAACAGAAATCTAAATGAAGGGTTATATATGTCATGTACAAAACTTATTTTAAAATGGACAAATCTGTCATTACATTTGTAATCCTTGTACAGAAAATTTTTCACTATGTGCCTAGCTTGGTGTCCATTCAGCTAAAATTTACAAAAAAAAAAAAAGGTGCATGAAGAGAAAATCAGAAATTAAAGTATATGTAGAGATGACTATTTTATATTACATGGCCCAATCCTGTATTTATTATTTCTCTTCCCCTCCTCCCTCCTCCTTTCCCTTTTGGAAGTATTTATAAAACTAGTTGAAAACAGCTGTATTTTTTTTGTTGTTGTTGTTGTTGTTGAAATATTTAGTAGAATTGTGCCTTTTTGTCTGTATGTGAATAAATGCTGTACATTTTGCAATACATTTGAAGTGTTCCACTTGGAAATTTGCCTTTGTTGTATCTTGATGGGGGTTTATTGCTTAGCAACCTTGAATCAGAATTACATTGTCTGTGGCCTTTAATAATCGGCACAATGACTATCTATCTCCCAAGTAAAATTGGGTAAGATATGGAAATAAATGCTTGAAATATTTCAGGGAATTTTCTTATTATCATAGTTGGGTAATACCTTCCACAGCCGGAATTTCTGGCTCTTGTCTCAGAACAAGGACCGAGATTTACCTTGTATCCTTTCGTTTGGAGTTGTTGAGGCTTCCGGGTTTCTGAGTCAGAACAGGAACCTGAAAATGATTTTGCTGGATTCTGACACGGGGCAAAAACCGCAAGGAGATTTTGGCCATTCATTGGACTGCTGTTGTGAATCGGTGGCTTTCCTCTGAATGGTGACACTTGCTGAAAATTAATTATTTCCTGGAATTATTAATTAATTTATTAATGCCTTATCTGTTTTATAATAGTATAATTATATTAATTATAATTATAATTAATATTAATTAATTCCTGGAAGAGCTAGGACTAAGATTCAACCTTAGGACTCCTGGGCCAGGGGGCTTCTTCTCCGCCATAGTACTTTGTCGACCATAGCACACGAGATGGATCTGCAATAAAAACATATCCATTCTCTGTCTTTTGTTGTGAGAGCAGCAAAATTCCTCCCACACATCTAGTCTCACAACTAAGAACTGTGCTAAGCTAAAAATAACCTAGTAATAGAATATCAGAAGAGTGGAAACAGTCCTTAAAAGAGAATTTTGTCCAACATCATTTTACAGATGAAGAAATTAAAGACAGAAAGGTAAAATGACTTTCTTTTAAAATAATTAGTAATAGAATCCAGCCTTCTTGATTCCTACTTCAGTTGACTTTCCAGTACACTGGTCTGTTTTCTAATTTTGTTTGCAGTTACTATAAAAATGGCACAAACTAGTTTGCTTTCAGTTTCTTTCTTCAAACCCGAGATGATTCATTGGGGGGGGGGGGGGGAAATCATTTTTTCCTTGCCCCATTAGTGGCTGGTTTCTTCAAATTTTCTATCTCCCTGTAGGGCTCCTGGGAGACATAGCTAGGAATCTTCCCACAAGGCTTTGAAAGTTGAAGCACCATAACTTCCCTAGAGAAATGAAGTGCCTGTGAGCAAGAGGAAGGGATTGTCATGGTTAATTTTGCATAAGATGGAGAATGGAGCTCCAGAGAATTGCTGTCACTTTTTGCTCTAAGTCACTTGGAAAATTGGCTCGATCCCACCTCTAAGCCTTAAGCCTTCTATAGACATCTTATCACTATTAACTTCAAGGTTGAAATCTTTAACATTTTCCTTTGATGCTGGAAACATTACATTAAAGGTTCCAGTTTGAAGGTAGAACAGAGATTACTTTGGTCAGGAAAAGAGTGAAAACCAATCTTAGGAGACCAAATAAAACACTTGAAAAATTTTTATGTAAGATGATGAAATCATGGAGAGTTATAGGGCTATAAATGGAGGGAGGTTAAAAATATGACTCCAGTTTCTAAGAAGAATAAAACAAAAAAAGGCCATCTGGTAAATCAGCTATTGATAATCTTTGAAAATGAAATATATAAATAAAGGAACACTTAAAAATGGAAACAAAGCATAGAACTAGTTAATGGTGCTAGAATTCTGGTTTGCATGGAACAGAATGTGCTGTTGTGCCTGTGAACTTTAGAAAATATATTAAGATACAGAATTAAATTGACTAATCTCAGAGCACAAAGTACATCCTGTGAGGGATCCCTTTTCTGTAACATCTCTTAATAATTGCGGAGGGTATCCTAAGGCAGCCCATTCTGCTTCTCAATCCTTACACTTGTTAGTGTATTTTTCATTATGTTGAATTAAATTGTTTTCTGTGACTTTGATACACTGTTTTTAGTTTCTGTCCCCCAGTTAAATCATCCCTTGAGGAGCCAGTCTTGCATCTGGAAGGAAGCCGTCCTGTGCCTCTGAAGGGTCCCACCGTCATTTAACCACTTACGACATGGGTATGGCTAAGGCTGGGACGGTTTATTTGGCTCCTCGACGTCCCTCCTTGGGACTCTGGTCTGGCGCTCTGTTCTTCCCGGGCCGACTTCCCTGCTTCAGCTGGTCTGGGCTGTTGGGTCTGTACCTTAAGCTTCCACACTGTCTTTGGGTACTGGGCCTAGGAAGCCAGTACCATCGGCTCATGGGTCAGTCCTTCCCAGGACATGGTCTCCCTGCTCTGGAAGCGCTTTTTTTTGTCACTGCATCATGGTCAAGGAGCATTCGCCATGTATCTGAACAATCCGTGTCTCAGCATTAGCTTTGGGGGGTGGGCCGGCTGTAGGGTGCCAGGCTGCCCTGTTAGCTCATACTTACACTGGCCCTCAGCCTCCCTCCTTGTTCCTAGGAAATTTTGAAGTTTATAAGTTGCCCAGGTTGTTCTAGATTTGCTCAGACCGTTCTTACCTCTTGAGATAATTTCAGATCTTAATCCTCCTTCAGTGTATCAGCTATCCCTCCTCATCTGAAAATCTGATAAAAGTATTGGGTACTTTCTTCTTAGGCAGAAAACTGGAGACCCAAGGGTACCTTCTTAAGGTTCTCCACTACAGACTTTGCCCCCTGTTTAAAGACCCATTAATTATCAGCAATTATTATAATAATTATAATTATTAATTATAGGGCTTGGTCATGCAAAACCAGCTCTCTCTCTGCTATCTTCTAGCCCACCGAGGGCTATCACTCACAAAGATACAATGAAAATGTGTCAGGCGCTGAAATCCAGTTAGATCTACGGATTCTGCATCAGTCAAAAAAAAGGAGGTGGACCTTTATGAAACCCGGGCCAGCTCTTGGATCCCTTCCTCTCACTTATAAATATTATATATATAAAATATATATAAATATTCTGAAGGCAATCTGTTAGTGATCCATTTTCTGAGTCAAACGCAAGCAATCCTCTAGATAACAAGATTCCGATTAGTGAAAATCGGGAAGCTCATCACTTGTCCCACTATAGACGGATCTATCCCCCATGGGTTTTCAAAGATCATTTAGCAATTCTTAGTAGTTCGAGCTTTTGGCATGGAGGGCGTCCAGTTACTCTGTTACTGTCTCTACACTCCTTACACCATTCCTAGTCCAAAGATCATTCTTCCTGAGAAGCAAAGGAATGTAGGTCTGCTCTTTATGCCTCATTTCCCCCAGAGCTTTCAATATTTTTTATATTCTTCCCCTCCAACTAAATAAATTTATATTAAAAAATCCAAACCCAAACCCTCTCTTTCTTCATTCATTGCCAGCTTCACTTGTTAGTCTTTACTGTTCCTAAGACCATTCTCACGTATTTTTTTGTATCAGTTTCAGTACTAAACAACTTTGCTTCCAAAACTTTGGCAAATGTTCTGGACTCGTGAGTTCATTGACTTAGAGGAAAACTCTATTCCAGTCTGCAATTTATAGTATTATTGGTTGCCGTGGCACTAAACACTTAAATGACTTGCTCAGAGCCCTATAGCCAGTATGTATCAGAACTTTGGTTCCTTAACTAAAGGCACCTCTGAATCCAGCACTTTGAACTACTCTTAACAAAAACTAGTTGGCTGCGAAGTTCCTGCTGAATTCCCACCAACCTTTTTATATACTTTTTTTCCCCCATCAGAATTGTGTTGTCTGAATTCCATTCTTACGACTTTTCCACTTTTCTTGGTCCAAATTCTCTTGAAGAATTTCAGTGAATTCCAACTATTTTTCTCGACTCCCATTCTCTAGATTCAAAGTCCATGTCGGACTACATCTCTTTTCCATTTAGAATTTTTAAGGTGGAGTAGTCATTTCTTCTTAAGATTGCCAAAGTTTCTGCTTCAGTATACAGTTCCTTGTGGTGAGAATCAAATCCGAAATAACACTTTGCTTTCATATATCTAAAATCAATTCATCATTAAGATACCTAGGTTTACAAGTTTTTTTTTTTTTTTTTTTTTTTTTTACAATGATGCTACCAACTAGTAGGGAGATTAATATATCTATTTTATAGATGAGGAAGATGCAGCTGAAATGGGCAAATAACTAGACCATCATCTCACCGGAATCAGAATTGGGGCTGGAACTCAAGTATTCCTGACTTGGAACTTCCAGCATTGCACGTGCCTTGTGGAAGTGCCCTGTGTATAGTGAAAGTCCCTCAGAGAGCGGGGGTCCTGAGCATTCTGCGACCCCTCCTCTGCCCCCTCCCCTGCTCCTCACTTGGCCTTTCTCCTTTCACCGGGCGGCAAGTAGGGGGGCAGACAACATTTCCCCCCACCCCTGTCTTCCATTGTTCCTCAGTTTATCCATCCTGCTTCTCCCCTCTGGTTTGTCCATGTGCTCGACGGCGTCTGACATAGATGTGTGCACCCGCACAGACACAGACCCCTTGCCTTCTCCCGCCCTCCCCCAGGCCCTCCTGGGCTATGGCCCTTCCTATCCCCCGGCATGGCTGGGCAGGAAGACCAACTGCTCGCTTTTGATGAACCGGGAGCTTTCCTCCAGCTACATACATTACAGGGAGACTTTCCCACAAGCTCTCCCCCTGTCCCCTCGAAGCTTTAGTCCTTACCATTTGCCGGGCCCTTCAGTACGGGTCAGTCCTAGGACTTTGGGCCTGGTCACTAGCCTGGCTGGGGACCTCCTAGGCCTTCTGGTCTTTCCATTCGCATGGAAGTGATTTTTGTATGTGCTCCCTCCCTCATTACAGGCAGACTCCTCCCAGGAGGGACTCTGCTTTTTCTCTCTCCTGTCCATAGCCCCGGCTTGGTCTGTCCTGCTCTTTCTTTTCCATCTCTCTATAATAACCCACAAATTCACGCAGTTTTATATTGTGGAATGGAGTCTGCCTTCCCATTACCACTTCTGTCCCACCTCCCAGGTCCCAGAGACAACTGTTCCTTTCTGCATTAAGCTCCCTGGTTCATCCTAGTGTTCTCACACTTGGTGCATCTGTGTAGGGTGCCTGAGGCCATGGGGTCTTTTGCTGCCTTTACTGATGGATGTTACTTTTTGAAAATCAGTGGTCTTCTCCCTTGTTAATTTAAAATTCCTCCTGGAATCCCACCTCCCTCCCCCCAAGATCTCATCCGATATAGCCCATCTCTGGTCAAGAATCCATCATTCCTATTTCTTGAACCTCAGCCCCCAAGTCCAAATCTTAGTAAGATACCATTTTCTTAACAAGCCGTACTTTTCAAATCTGTCTCCTTTCTGAGGTTCCTACCTTCAGTAACAAATAATTTCTGCTTCTAAGGTCTGCAGTTTCTTGACCAGGACTTCACAATTCCTGGAACTGCTTCTTGTGGCAATAAGTAACTTTTGTCCTCACATTAAAGAAACAGAAAGCTTGAAAAATCTTAGGCGTCGCTTTGATACGTCCCAGATATATGCCTCGAGGAAAGAACCTTCCACTGTTCATGTCAAGTACCCCCACAGCGGGGAATCACCCGCTACTGATATTTGTTCCTTATGCCCATTACTGGATGGCCTTTGTCTTCATGGAACCTTACCTATTCTCATCATCCTTGCTTAGAGAATGGGGCAGAGGGGGCAGTGGCGAGTTCTACAGGGAAGGCTTCAGACCAATATTACAGAACTTCAAAGGCAATGAATCTATGTCCATAATATAATGATTAAATCTGCTTGGAGTCAGTGGTGTCCCCTTCCCATTCATCTATTAATCTTCTAGAAAAGGGAATAAATGAGTAAATATCAATTATTTATACATACAGAAAATGTTATTCCTTCTAAGTAGTTCAAAGCATTTATCTAATTGTTTTATACTGCTTTAGGGAGTGTGGTGGTGTTATCCAGGTTGTCCTGATAAACTGCATAGAGAGAGAAAGTAAAATGTCCAGGATGCCCCAGTTTCTTCTTAATAGTACTAGTTATTACTTCATATTTTCGCTCTTAGTCACATATGCTAATTCAGAAGTTTTCAAGAATTCTCGATGCAGCTATTTTTGTATCCACCACCAGTTGTCATCCTGATTCCATGTGGGAACTATTTCCAAATCTGAATCTCCCAAATCTGATGGAGAATGGTTTATACAGGAAAAATCCTATCCAGGCACTCCCTGGATACAATTTCACTACAATGTCAGACTCATTACAATCTGAAGATATTTATTAAATACCCATCTGTGAACAGCTAAAGCTAAGTATGTATGCCCTAGTCCTCTGAGAGGCAATAATCTAAGACAAACACCGACGATGGAAACGAAGGATACACAAAGCATGACATCAACACTGAACATGTACATAAATAAATGAGGCATTTAAATCAAGGGATAACTTTGAGCCAATGAATATTTATAGCAAAACAAAGGAATAGATCCATACACAATTAATTCACAATTATTTCAGAGAATTTAAGAAGGCTTTATGGGAGGAATGGGATGAGATTTGGGTTGAATAAATGAGTTTAGTATTCTGAGAAACAGTAGTATTAAAAATTGCGAGAAGTATTAGAGATAGGATTTGATAGGGAAGGGTATTTGAAACAATTCAAGCAAAAAGGTATCACAAATTGATCTAAATTCATAGTTGTAGAAATGGAGAAGGGCAGATTTAAATATGGCAAAAATATTTTTAATATCTAGTATCCAACCAGATATATTAAGTGAAAATAATGATGCATCCAAAAAATAGTCTTAAGTTTCTTATTAGTGATTGTGAATATAATGCCAGGTAGAAAAATTGAAAACATTTGGTTAGATGTTTATTCTTTTCATAAGAATAGTTACAAGTCTTTGATTAAGTTAAGAATCACTATATTCTTATTTTATGCCTCTTGTATATTTTAATAACGGGACCAATTAGATTCTGTATATGAAAAGATAAGACATTAACAGATATAGTGGGCAAAATGGAAAATAGATGTTAATAAGTGTTCTCTTTTCATATCTGATACTGCGTTAGAAAATTTTAATCATCAATAATTATTTGCTGCATTTGAAAACATTTTTATGCTTTTAAAAAGATGTTTACAAATATCATTAAATCACAATAACAATTCTGAGGGAAATAAGATTTTTCTATGCCGCCAATTAGTATTCAAATGTATTTGTGATCTCATATATTTGATTTTCATCAATAAGGCAAAGGCTAACCCATCAACGTTTGCCCATCCTGTGGGACTTTTCATCTTACAAGTTTGCTGTAGAGAAAATCACAATTAGTGACATCCTGATATATTCGATATATTCAGAGGTATATTAAGACTGTAGACATTTCATTTTTGATTGACTAGCCCATTTCTTCTTATTTATTTCCCTAATGATAATTCTTTATACTGGTTCTTCTTTGAAATTCTGTATTTGTTATAAGGTGCAGGTCACTCATATCCATCATGGAAATCTCCAATAGCCACTGGATGGCTATTGCTCATTTTCAATTATTTGGAGACTGCATTGTTCCAAGATTCATCATCACATTATTATGGTAGAATATTTGTATTAAAAACATGGGCTTTTGTTTTATGACGAATTGGGGGGAGGATCATAAATGGGGCTTTGTCATTTCCTGAAAGCAATTCCGACCACTCAATTCTGGGTCCAATTCATCTTTACTTTCATACTACCTGTCCTAGAGTTTATAGTGATGGATGAGTTTCTCAGGTTGCTCATCTATTTTCATATCATCATTTAAAGAACAGACATAATTTATTTTTATGTGCATTTTTGTCCTGTGAGGGTGATTGGGCCATGCTCTTCTAAGTGGCTAAAGATGTCTTCCAAGAAGCTCTCCAATATTCTGGGGTTTGATGCAACCAGTACTATGCTATCCTTGAGCAGAAATAACTGGAGGACCTGATCATCCACAGGGAATTCTTTTTTAATCTGGAATCTGTGCTGGCTCTCATCCACTATTGTGAATAATTTTGGCAAGCATGTTTTGTCCCTTGCCTGATATTTATGGTGAGAGGGTCAAACAAAGTTTTCTCTGTTGCATATAAGGAAATCTTGAAAAAAAAATTTGATTTATGCAAGGAATACTTTGTTGGAAGAACACTTTTAAGGCATTTTGTTCTATGAAAGCCCATCTTCCCTACTACCTTGATTATAGATTCAATATAGGAAAAGATGATTCTCCTGAAAAATGTTTGGTTCAAAAAGGAGGCATGTTGATTGGTAGATGCTGATGTTCTCTTGGTTGCCTTATAAGATATGCAGTTTCCTTCTACACCTTTACTATTTCCCTTTTAGATGGCTTGTGAAAGAATTTCTCAATACCTTTATAATTATATTGCTTCTAGAACAAATCTTTTATAAACGTTTGGTCTAATCCAGATTCTCTTCATGTCTTTGTTTTCTTTAGCAACAATTGTACATATTCTAGATAACTTGGATGTTGAAGTCTAAATGCTGTGGCTCTTTCTCCTTGGTAGCCAAAAAAAGTTTGTTGTAAGTCTCTGCAGCTTTTTTCTTCTTTTCTTTTTAGGGTCCTCCAATTTTCATCTTCAAATGCCCTTTGGATTACTTCACTTGGAGGATTTCTTCACTTAACGAGGTTTTCACCAAACTTTCTTTAAACCAATTTTTATCTTCATTACTTTTCTGTTTGATGAGGCAATACTGTTTCATTTTTGTTTTTGTATTCTTAGGACCTACCTTGGCCCAAAGTAGATACTAAACAAATGTTTGTTGATTGGTGACCATCCTCCATAAGATTTTAAAATATGCTTTTATATCAAAATTCAGTGTTTGATAAGACAGAAAACATATATTACCAAGAAAAAATGTCCTATTTGATAAAAACTACTGGGAAAATTGGAAATCAAATCTGGCAGAAATTAGGTTTAGACTAACACCTTACACCACATTCACAATATATTCTAAATGGATAAATGACCTTACTTTTAAAGATTATATTAAAAAACTTAAAGAGAAATATCAGATTCTTCTCTCAGGTATGGGTAGAAGATATATTTTGCCCTGTATGCCGGACATCTCTTTATCCATCCATCTATTTACCTATGTATCTTCCTCAATATGTAAATATTCAAAGGATATGAATATGGTATGAGAAAAGATATGAGAAAGGGTTCTGAAAAGAACTGCAGTGTTCATAACCACATAAAAAATGCTCAAAGTTACTAATAATAAAACAAATGAAAATCAAAACAACCCTGAGGTTTCATTTCATACCAGCAATTTTTTTTTAAAGGGGGGGGGAACAGGAACTACCAACAAAATGGAGGAGTTTGTGGAAGGAAAAGCATAGAAATATATTGTTGGTGGAGTTGTAAAATGGCACAATCCTTTTGGAAAGCAATTTGGAACAATGCAAATAAAGTGACTAAAATGTTTATATAATACTATTTGAGCTGGAGATTCCATTACTGGATTCATTCTCAAAAAGGATCCATTGACAAGAACAAAATTCCTATATATACTAGCACTTTTTGTGCTAGCTAAGAATTGGAAACAAAACAAATATCCACCAATTGGGAAATGGCTAAATAAATTATGGTACATTAATATAATGGAATATCAGTGTGCTGTAGGAAAATGATGCGTGTGAAAAATACAGAAAAGCATGGAAAGAGCTATGTGAACTGGTGCTAAGTGAAGTTGAGCCAAGAAAACATTAAACTTAGCAGCTACAAAATATAAATGGAAAGAGCAACTAAACATCATAAAATCAAAAGTAATGTCACAAAATAATAAAGATCAAACAGGATTTGAATAAAGATATATAAGAAGACACTTCCAACCTACTTTATGTAGGAAGAAGGTTCACATTCATTCCATTGCACATGTTTTTGAATTTTTTCAATGTATTGTCAGTTGTGCTAATTTAATTTTTTCTCTTTAAAAATTTTAATTTCATATAGTTCAGCTCTCAGGGAGGGATAGGAAAAGGAATATTTGGGATAACTATGGTAATATAGGGAACAGAAAATATCAATTAAAAACATTTTATTAAAAAATGTTCACATTGATTAAACATTTGAGAGACAGCTTAGTAAAGCAGTTTTAAGAGTGGTCCTGGAGTTAGAAAATGAGTGTTACACTCTGAGATCCAGGATAAGTCACTTAACTTCTCAGTGTCCCAGGCGACTT
Source organism: Sarcophilus harrisii (assembly GCF_902635505.1). NCBI lineage: Eukaryota > Metazoa > Chordata > Mammalia > Dasyuromorphia > Dasyuridae > Sarcophilus > Sarcophilus harrisii. The sequence goes on from NC_045431.1 coordinate 52,222,684, forward strand.
TCTTATAAGTTGTGGAAGAATTGATGATCTGCATTGGCGGAAAGGATTTACTCAACCATGAGCTCTGTATATGACTGAAATCACAGGTTAGACTAAATTCTAATCTCTCCCTCCCTTCCTTAAACAGAACAAATCATGAAGCAATATATTCTCTAACTATATCCTTTCTTCCACCTGTATAGTTGTCAGCATAAAAATCTGAATAAAATAGGATAATTCTTTCTATTGCACATGAATATTTTCTCATTTTCATCCTGATTTTGTATTTTGATCTTTCCTCTAACACTGATGGCTTAATCAAACGCAGACAATTCACTATTATTATACTACATAAGTAGTATGATTATTAAAAGATAATCAATTTAATTTTTTGTCATGTTGTTAAGAGCTCATCATATCTTACTTCCATTCCTTTTTTAAAAGAGAATGTCAGTGATATGTCAACATGAGGTTTCTGTATATTCTACAGTCTTTTGGCTATGCTATATATACTATGTTTTTCATTATATTTCTTACTACCTACACATACTATAACAATTGCAGTCAGTCAGCAGATATCAAAATATTTTTATTTAATTTGGAGCATCTTATCAAGTTCTTGGAAGAATTTCTTTACTTCTTCATTCTCTGCAGGTGTAAGATGTGTAAGCGCCAATAATTTTTACCAATAACTTTCATGATCAGTGCGATATGGGATGATGAAATGTGCCATGAAATGACCTTTCCTGTTGCCTTTGGAAATGACAAGGCTAAATTCACCACACGCCTCTCTCCAAGATGACATGGTGAGCCACCCTTTCATTTTGCTACAACTTTTTTCTCTTTTGTTTTCATTTACAGCAATAATGTCAAAATGTTATTAATTTCTTTCTGCAACACGTCCCTTTGTAAGTAGTTAATTCGGGTAAAATGTTGAAGTTGTAGCTACACACCATGGTAGGCTGTCTATTCGCGAAATGACCACAATGGTGCTGATGGTCAGGGTATGACCAAGTATTGGCTATGAAATACTGCGTATTGTTTATTATTGTTACAAGTAATAATAGTGTCCAAAGCACTTTCACACACCTAATCCCATGAGTTCACTGAAATAATTCTGGGAGGTGGATAGGGAGGGCACTAGAAGCTCCATTTTTCAACTGAATGAATAAAAAAGCATTTATGGGTGCTTAGTATTGGTCCTCTATCAAGCATGGAGGACACCACAGAAAGACAGACGGTTCCTACTCGCAAGGAGCTCACACTCCGGCCGTGACGGGGGGAGGTTCGGTTGCAGGGCCCGGGAAGTCCTTGGGGCCGGACAGCGGCCGGACAGCGCGCCTTCTCCCACGTCGTCTGCGCTGCTCTCTGAGGCTGAGCCGGCGTCCAGGACGCTGGGCCAGGACGTTCGCGGACGGACGGACTTTCACAGACGGGGTTAGCAAGGCCCGGCGCGCCCGCGGTCAGGCGCCTGACGGGCCGGAGGGGCGGCCCGGTGGCCGGAGCAGGCTTCCGAACCCTCCCTCTTCCGCGCCAGCTTCCCCCTCCCGTCTGGGCCGAGGCCGGCCGGGCGCGGTTTCCTCGCAGGGGTCTCCTTCCCCCGCGGAGGGCGGACGCCTTCCCGCTTCACGAAGCACCTCGCGGGGTTATCCGCCGGCCCCACTCGCGGCCCGCGGGCGCTCCTTTCGGGGGGACCTCTCCCGCTCTTGCTTCCTGGAGGCCCGCGGGCTGGAAGCGCTCCCAGAAGAGTTCTGTGGGGGCAGGTGCGGGGAAGGGCTTTCTAGGCCCCGGGCTGGGCTTCCCAGCGTGAAGCAGCTCTTCGGGCGCCTTCCACTCGCCAGGCGCGGCCCGGAGCCAGGAGCCGGCCCCCCGAGAGCTCCCCGGCCCAGGCGTCCCCATCCCACGGGCCTGCGGGGGCGGGGCGGGGCCGGGGGCATCTCTGACTTAGTCTTTTAAAACGGGGGAACAGGCGGATGAGGCGGACGCCGCTGGCCAGGACGCCCGGCTGGCCGGGTCCCCCCCGGTGGGTCCGCTCGCGCTAGCGGCCCGCGCCGCAAGGGAATGAAGGGCTCACCCAGGAACGCCGCCGGGGAGAGAAAAGCGCGCCAGGGTCCGATTTCACAGGGAAAGGCAGGAGATGTTTTCCCGCTGTTTCCTGGCCTGGCGGCGTGTCATGTTTGTGGAATGTACAATTGCTGCCAGCGTTTGATGGATGACAGATAAATAAGGTGTTTCCTACAGACTGTGCAGCCTTAAGTCTGTTGCTTACTCTGATTTGAATATTCATCTATAGAGGAAAAGGAGGTAATCATATCTTCTTTCTTCCTTCAGAGACACACAATAAAGTAACATGAATAAATAAAATGATTTGTGTGTCTCCATTTCATTTTTACTTCCTTTTTCTCTCTCCTGTTAAGTATCCTCAATGTCTCCTCTTTCTGAAAGGAGTACACAAAATAAATGTTATTGTGAGAAAAAAAAGCAGAATTTATGATTAAAAAAAGGTTTTCTTAGAAATATCACATAATCTTCACATAATAATGTACTTTGGGGAAATAAAAGTAACTATTAATAGTTAAGATTTAGTTGTTAGTACTGGCACAAGCTTGATCCAAACCTTCATCACCAAAAAGGCACGTACTTATATGTACAGATTATTCTGGCCCACCCTTGGAGAGCACGGTTAAACAAGGGTATGAGAAGCCATTCCCATCTCTAGGCACATAGGAAGCCAATGAATCCAGGAGGAAATTCCAGAGTCTTAAGGAAGGGAAATCTTGGGAGTCAAGGAGAAAAAGAGGAAAGGAAAGGGAGGAAGAAAGAGAAGGATGGGGAGAGAGAGTGTGCATGTTTTTAGAAGATGGAGCAAGTATTATTCATGAGCAGTGAGCAGTTTTACATCCATAGATTTAGATCCACATAAGGGGCCACAGAGCTGAGGATCAGAGAAATTACAAGCTTTGTCCATGGATCTTGGAGCAAGTGACAGGTCAGGTTTAAAGTCAGATTTTTCTGACTCCCAAGTCCTCCATGGGAAGACGCATTTCACTTTGAATTGTCTTTGAATTCACAACTATAGAAAATAATTGGCTTTAAGGACACAAAAAACACTCTCAGAAATCAAAATAATCATATAGTAGAGGACTCGAGTACATTATTATGCATTTACATGCATATACATACTTGTTTTTGTTTTCAAGGTACTTTAGAAATAAAAATATTGGGAATAATATCATTCTTTTCATTAACAAGGAAAACTGAGGTATCAGAAAGGTAAAAGCTAAGAATAAAAGGAAGATGGTATATCTGGATTTAGAAGTCAAACTTCCAATCTAAAACTTAGGCTGATGTCAGGTTTCATTGTTGGTTTAGGCACGTTCTTCCTGTTACATAAAGTAAGCAATCTAATTTGCCTTATGACATTTTAGGCCAATCCATTTTCAGAGTATTTATAAGGCCCAAATGATTGATTTGATGAATTCAGAATGCTTATTTTGTTTAGATCCTACAATTTATAAAAACTATAGCGGCAATATCAACTCTGGTGACTCACTGTCTAATTTCTAATGTTACCAATTTGCAAATAAAACTTTCAGAAATATAGTAACCCGGAAGTACTTTGATAAAAAGAGAATCCTAGAAGAATCACAAAGAAGTAAATAGAATAAGAAATTCAAAGATTTAAAATATCAACATAACACATTTAAATGCTTAATTGATTTTAGAACATGAGCGCAACTGATCACTATTCCTTTGGAGAACAGTCACAAAGCCTAAAAATCCTTAGACAACAAGTCCTAGAAATACTGGAAATGAGTCAGAATTATAACAAAATTATATATATATATATATATATGTATGTGTGTGTGTGTGTACATATATATATATCAAGATGTATGACAGCATCATTTTCGAAAAAGGAAAATTTATTACAATTTGAAGAGTTCACTGTAGAAAATGGACATTTAGGAAATACGAAAAAATTGATTGGAAGTTATGATCAGTTGTGAAAGTCCACAAATTCTTGAAGGTAGAAAAATTAAAATTCTAGTATTTTCTTAATACCTTTTTTCATGATTAGGGTTATAATAAACACTTTAGCTTTTTAGAGGGGGGAAAAAGGTAAGTAAATAAATATACAGTTTCATGAGGGGAATGAACTCTTCTTAGATGACTTTATTCTCCACTGAAGTTCATTAGGGGACTATATTTTTGTAGTCTATTTCCTTTACTTACTGTGAAGATGTCACTGTTTGGCTTTCCCATCCCCCCAAACAGGAAACTGCTTATGCACAATGACACAAGCCTAAGCATATGCTTCAGGCTTTACCATTCCAATACACAGCTACTCTTGACAGCTTTCCCAACTCTAAAGGGATGTGAATGAACGATGCATATTTTTAAATTTTTTCCAGATCCATCATGGAGGCTGCTTTTCTTCTCTGTACTGTAATCACACTGAGCTGCAATTAAAACAAACAATCAGTAAGGTGTTCTTTTTCCCATGGAAAGTTTCAGTTTAGCAGAATAAAAGAAAGGAAAATGGATCAAAAATTTAAAATCAATATTTATTAAGGTCTTCTTTTGTTGGGAGATCTTATTATGGTTTTAGAATGTGAAATGTTTAATAAATTAGAGAAATTCTTTTCAAAGTAAGAAGATATTTAATAGTGAAGGTTGTAAATACCAAGAAGTACTTAGAAAAGAGACTACAACAAATGTCCTACATGGCTTAGACTACAAACTAAATATGAGTAAAAAAAAAATACAATATAAAAAACGAAAGGGCTAATATGATTATGTGCTCTGTCAATAAGATTCCAGATTGTTAAACAATCCTTCAAACCTTTCAATCTATCAACTGTAAGTTCTTTATTCAGGATATCATGTCTAATATAGAATAACTAGAATTGAGTATTCAGAAAAAAACACATTATATATATATATATATATATATATATATATATAAATATAAATACTTAATTGAGTTGTTTTCAAGGGAGCATTTAGAATATTATTATAAAGATGATATAGATGAACAACTTTTTATCCTTATGAAGAATATTAATAATCTTATGCTGTTGAGTTGCAAGAAGAACTTACTCTTAGAGACTAAGGCTTTGATAAAATAGTATTAAAGACTTCCACAAAGAAAATGTTGAAAACTTTAGTTTTAGACATAGCATAAATAACTGTACTGCCATAGGGCAGGAAATAAAATATGATCACTTCTATAAGTTAGTAGAGAGGCAGAGTAGGGTAATGGAAAGAACACTTGACTTTGAATCAAGAGACCTGAATTTGAATTGAAATTCCAACAGTGACTATGGGTAATTCACTTAATTTCAATGTAACATATTTTTTTCATTTGTAAAACTAGGAGAATAACTTCTGTACTCCCACACACTTAAAAGAGTTATTCCAAAGGAAAAAAATACATAAACATGAGTTATTACAATGATTTTTCTAGTAAATCCTTTTCCCCATAGAATTTAAGATAACAATGCTAAATAGGTTATCTCTTTCAACATAGTCCTTAGATGCACAAAATCTCAGAACTGAATCAGTCACATGGGCCACACCATCTCAGATAAAGAGTCTGCACTAGACCATACTAGATAAGTAGTCATCCAGTCTTTGCTGGAAAGCTTCCAACAATGGGAAGTTATTTAAGAAGTTAGGATAGTAACTAAGATACTAACCTTTACTGAAAACCACTCCATAATGAAAGTAAATGAGCATTTAAGTTGTAGGAAATTTCATGATGGGACAAAGATAACAAAGAACAAAATTTTATGTACTTCTACTTCAAGGAAAAACATCATATAAGAAATGATCCAAGAAAAGGAACCCAGATAAATTACTGACAATTTCTAAGATATAGATTTGTATCTTCAATGAACTAGTTCAAATTAGAAATTATGTAATTTAATTTTTGAAACCTTATTCCATCACATCTTGATAATTACTGAATTTATGCAACAAATTACCCAACACCGATGCTATTAATTTTTTAATGAGCATTTGTTAAGTGCCAAAATGATAAAAAGAAAGAACAAAAATCTAACACTGATAAGTTTGCATTCTAATGCCAGGGACAATGTAAAAAATTAAGTACATATACCTCCTATAATTTGAGAAGAGAAGGCATTAGCAGATAAAGGAAAAAGGAAAGACCTCTTTCAGAAGGTGGAATTTTAGTTGGATCTTAAAGGGAATCAGGGAAAGTCAGAGATGTAAGAGGCCAAAAATTCCAGTCATGGAGAACAACTGATATAAGGCAAAGTGATGGAATATGGAGTCATAATACTCACAAATAGGCCAGTGTGGCTGGATCATAGACTATGTGATGGGATTTAAAGGATAAGATGGTAAAGGAAGAAACCAAGTATGAAGAAAATCTTTAAGTGTCAATAGGACGCCATAATTGATACTGGCGGTTACAGGGAACCACTGGAGTTTGCTGAGCAAAGGGGTGACTGAAAGAGAAGTACATTTTAGAAAAATAATCTGGACAGCTAAGTGGAGGATAGATTAGAGTGAGGAGATACTTGAGACTCCAGGGGAGAAGTAAAGGGGACCTGAGCTAGGGTGGTGGTTGTGTGAGTGCAGAGGAGACATACATGCGATACGCTGTGAAGACAGAAACAACAAATTCTGGCAATAAATCGAACACGTGTAGTGAGTAAGAATGAGAAGATGAGTATGACATCAAAACTGCAAACTGGTTGGCTAGGAAGATGTGCCTTCAATAATGATATGAAAGTTTGGAAGAGGGAAAAGATAAGGAGTTCTGCTTTGGACATGTTAATTTTGAAATGTCTACAGGATATCAAGTTATAAAGGTAAAAACCACAATTGCTGATGCATGAAGGAGGCTCAGAAAAGACTTGAACTTATGAAAGCTGCTGAGATGATAAACTGAAATAGAATCAAGGGAAGTCAGAAGAGGGAGCCTTCGGCTCCTAGAACTAATGACCTAGACTTACTGAGCATGGCTTGAACAAAGGAATGGAATAAGGAGTAGTTGGACAGATAGGAGAATTAGGAAGAAGTCACAAAAACCATGACAGCCAAGAATGTCCCAGATGAGAAATTATCAAAGGTGTCACATGCTGTAAAGAAATCAAGAAAGATGAAGCCTGAGAAGAGACCATTAGATTTGGCTATTAAGAAATCTGCGATGCCTTTGGAGAGAATAATTTCAATTTAATGATAAGTCTAGAAGCCAGACTGGAAGTTTTAGAAAAGAGTGAGAGGATAGGAAGTGAAGACAGATGTCTCAAAGAGTTTAGCTGTGAAGGAGAGGATACATATCAGATGAGAGTTAGCTCATGATAATGGTAGTATCAAATAAAAAGTTTTAAAATTAATTCCTAAAAACCTAGGCTCTATTCATCACAGGGGAATGTCACAGATATCTACTGCAAAAGAAATGTAGATGAAATTATTTAATATGTAATGATCTCTGAGGTTTCCTATTCATGATTTTATCATCTTAGTGATTATTTAAGTGAATTTATTTACCAGGAACAAATAAAGTTGCCCTTCTCAAGGCCAACTTTTTTTTTTCTACTTGAAGAAGTACAAACACAACAAAAATTAACATCATGCTGTTGGTATTTTTTTTAAAATTGTCTAATCTTAAGTATAAAGATGCGACAGTCTCACATCTTCAGATCAGAAGATATTCCAGTTCTCTCTTCTGAAAACAATTGATACCATCTATTAAAGAGTATGTGTTTGGGCCAAGTAATCTCAGATGTTCCAAAATTCTTTAGTTCTCTAAGTTTGTTAGTTTTCAATGTCAAATTAAGGTTCCTAATTTTAATTGCTTTAATTTGTTTACTTAAAGTAAACAAAACCCACTTGTTCTCTAGGAATTTTCAATTTTTTTTTCTTATTCTTGTCCCACTAAGACTAAATTTTTCATCTAACAGTAATGAACTTTTTCTCTACCTGCTGAGAGGCTGAAGCTGCTCTCTGTTCTGCCTGACTCAGGCGGCTCTGAAGTCTGTTGGTTTTTTCTTGATGTTCCATAATTATCTTTTCATTCTGTTTTAGAGAAATAATGTCATAGAAACATAGGCTTTTGTTAATACATTCTAACGTAAAATGGAGCAGCCTTAAAGGAGTGAGTTTGAGTGATGTTGCATTTGGACACTGCACTATTTGCAAAAAAGCAAAAAGATGACATAATATAGTTTTCATACAATAAGATCAGTTTTTAAATTAGATTTTACATTCTCGCTGCAAAATTCTTTTTTCTGTACATAGCAATGTTCCAAGAAAACAAGTTATTAATATTAAAAGCAAATTGGTAATAAGTGTAATTCGAAAGGTGACAAGAAAATTATTTCTAATTCTTGTTTTGTCAACTTTAGCATATGTGCTTTTAAATCTTTTTAAAAAGAAAAAAGGACTTTACCATTATTTACATGCAACAGACAGAAGATATTATCCTAGAGATTCTTTCTGAAATATTTAACCTTTTCTTACATGAATACTGATCAAACTAAGAATGAGAGCAAACTCCCTGCCTTACAAGATATGGGGCAGAGGGGTAGGATTTGGAGGTCAAGTCTTTATGTAGTCTTTCAACAATCCTTACTAGCCACAATGACTATATTTTAAGGTCAATAAAGCTATTTGGCGAAATATTTCAAATGACTCATGGATTATTATATTGTTGATCAGTTTAAAGAATCTACTAAGTTGTTTTACATTAACTCTTATGGTTAGGAATGATATACTGATGATAGTAAGTGCTTGCTGCCTGAAGCAGCATTAATAAAATATGAAGATCAATCATTCTAACAATACTTCCTGGATCTGATGGATTTTAGGTTTGACTTAATGATCTTGTGCCAAGTTGGATTAATCCTGTATTGCATCTATTGCCTTATAGTTACATTTTAAAAAATTAAATGTCTTTTTTTTTTCTAAATGAATCACTTAAATCTTATTGAGCAGAATACCTAGATTTTATTCTTTAATTTTAGTTTCCAAATAGAAGAGAATAAGGAAGGGAATTTGGAGCTTAAATCTGCTTATTTTATTAATAAAAAAAAATCAAGACATTTGACAAATTAATAACAATTTATATCACTAGTAAGAATGAATGTCATGTCTACTACATCAAAATTTGAGCATTCAAGTTCTAAAAGAACAGATGTTCTAAATAAAGTCATTAAATTTCTATTACTACTTTCTGTACATTTCTCTGACTTACTTTGCTCCAAAGTAAGAACATTAAAAGAAGCACTAAAATACCTTAAAGCATTTTAGGTAGCCTTAATTACCAACCAGAAATTGACTATTTCATTTTTATACCATTCTGACATACTCTCAGATAAGCATTCCATACCAGTCTTAAATATTAAAAAACAAAATACATTTTATTCAAAACTTTTTACAACCATGGACAAGTATATTTTAATAAATCACAAATTCTGTTCTTTCACTGTTGTTATGGAATAAAACAAAATTTTGAAGAGCCACTAAAAATTAATTTTAGGCATGCATAGGGAGGGCTAAATGTTCTTCACAATGTTCTCTGAATCATGGATAAATCAAAATGCTTAATTTTATCATTCATATTTCAGGAATAAATTTAAATTTAATAGCATATCAATTCCAGTTCCTTCCTATAATAAGCATTTATAGCTTTATGGGCAATTATAAGCAAATAATTCATTTGAACTTGGCTCAAGTAAAACTTTATAACACAAATATTAAGCACAAAAGAAGTATCTCCCAGAAGAGTCATTATCTTACCTCAACTACCTTTTCCTTTGCTGCTTCCAGCTGAGAAAGCAATTCTTGGGTATGAAGTTTCTGTTGATTCAGTTCAATTCTATCAATCAAAAGAAATAAAGAAATTTTATTAATATAGTGATTTAATACATAAAGAAATTGATTATTATACTAAATCACTTGTAAGTAAAAATTGATTGCTCATCACAATAAATTCCTTATAACACCAAATTTAAAAAATTAAATATATGTGTGTGCATATACGTATACACTTACATACCTAGATACATACCATATATATACATATATGTGTATATGTACACATATACGCAGTATGTTTGTGTCATTTTTAAGGTAGAAAAGCTGAACTTTTTTGTCATTTTTCTCCTAGAAGATGACCAATATTTCTTTTCATCATTATGTTTCAATTCTAAGTACATTTAAAATGCTTCCTTAGACTAGATGTTGTTAGGAACAGAAATTATATCCTTTATTTATTTTTAAGATTAGGTCACAATTTGATTAGAGTATCCTTTAGTCCAAAGCAGATATTCAGACTTAATCTCTATCTGTATCTCTCTCTATATATATAAATACACACACACACACACACACACACACACACACATCTACATACACAATACATTACACAAATACACATACATATAAATGGAATATTTAGAATAACTATCAAAAATGGCAAAAATAAAAGTTTATAGTTTTTAGTGTTAAAATAAGCATATCAAAATTATTTCTATAAAAGACATCTTCAGATCAATATATCATATCATTTTAATTATAGTTGTAAATTACTTACTGGCCAGCAGGGACATATATGTAACTTTTAATATCTGTTTACATTAACTTTTTTTTTTTTAAGCCAAAATTATTATGTTATCTTCAATTGAAGTAAAGGCTTACTTTACAAACTACTTTGAAAAATTTCTAAAAGCGTTTAGCCAGTCAGGAAAAGTATTTGACTGAAGATCACACTGACGATAAAACACATACTTAACTTGAAAAATGACTTGTGAATCTTTGGTATAGAATAAAGACAAAAAATGCACTTCAGTACTTAAAAACTCAGTTGTTACTCTTCAGTGATTTGACATAGCAAAATGAACAATCATAGTTTGGAAAGTTCCTGGGAAACTGTAAGAGATCACCTAATTTTATATCTTCAATTTTAAAGAGAAAGAAACTGATTTCTGGTAAAATTAAGTAATTTATGCAAAGTCACAACAATTATTTAAGCCAATTGTGAACCCATATTAGAAGAATTACAACCATACTATCAGCATAACAAAGGAGAGAGATTTTATGAGAAGCAACTGAAGGAAAGACTATTTGACCAGATCACTTTTAATTATGGCATTAAAGATGAAATGGAATTAGATCCAAGACATGACCTTGCATCATTCTTTGTTCAACAGTAATCACATCTGTTAGGAAAGTAGAAAACTTATTCTAATTTTGACAGTGTTATGAAGCTGTTGGAACAAAGTAAATGGTATGACTATTTCTTAGTTCAATGGCTCTCTGAATTCACTGGTATCAAAACTCTACTGGTATAGATGACAACCCAGAACCTTTCCATCTTGTAAAATTCTTTTTTATGTCCTTCCTTAAATTTTTCATGGAAAATTTCTTCAATATGCTTATGGTTATCTTTTATGGTCTTTTATTGTTTTGTGGATGCCAGTGTAACCCTAGGTTGGCCTATCCGTTAGTTCTCATATTTGTAGTATGATTGACTTACCTCATTTACTCAGCACACATGTGCTTGCTAATATCTTTTTCTATTTTTTAAAAAAAATTAAATATAATTTTTAAAAAAATCAACAAAATGAGTTTTATTTCCCCTCTCATCTCCTCTGTCCCTAACAAAATGTAAAAAAAATGCATTTGCAAGCAAATCAAATTCCTGAAATGACTATATTCAGAAACATATAAACTCATTTTGTGTTTTAAATACAGAATTTCTTTGCCAGAAAGTAGCTAGCAGGGCAGCTAGGCGGCACAGTGGATCTGTGCTCTGGAGTCAGGAGGATCCAAATTCAAATCTGAGCTCAGACACTTACTAGCTTATGTGACCCTAGCCAAGCCACTTAACCTTGATTGTCTTTCCAAAAAAAAAAAAGTGACTAGAATAATTTATATTTGGTCTTTTGGGATTGTGGCTGGTCTTTGTGTTGATGAGAATTCTTAAGCCTTTCAAAGTTGATCTTTTTTTAAGTGCTATTTTTATTGTAAACATGCAAATCGTTTTCCTGGTTCATTTAAACTTTAGTTTCTTTTATAAAAGTTTTCTCAGATTTCTCTGAAACTATAACTTTCATGGCTCTATAACAATTTTATTATATTCGTAAACTGTAACTTGTTTAACCATTCCCCAAGTGATAGGCACCCTACAAGAAGAGCTATTAATTATAAAGATTTTTTTTTTTTTGTATATATGAGTCCTTTTCCTTTTTCTATAATCTCTTGGAGTATGGGCCTGCTAATGATATTACTGGATCAAAGATGTGCACAGTTTAGCGACTTATTAGGCATGGCTCTATATTGCTTTCCAGAGTGGTTGGACTAATTCAAAGCTGCATCAACTGTAAAAGAGTTCCTGTCTTCCCGAAGCTCTTTCAAGAATTATCATTTTCATTTTTGGTTATCTTTGCCAATCTGATGGTGTAAGGTAGAACCCTAGAGTTTCTTTAAACTGCATTTCTCTAGTTATTATTGACTTGGATTATTTTCATATGGTTCCTAATAGTTTTGATTTCTTTCTTTGGAAATTGACTTTTCATACATCTTGGCCATTTATCAAATGGGAAATGGCTTTTATTTTTATAGATTTGAATCAGTTTCTCATATATCTCAGAATGAGACCATTATCAGAGAAACTTGCTGGAAAGATTTTTTTTCAGGCTGTTTCCTGCTAATTTTAGCTATATTGGTTTGGTGTGGAGTTGTGCAAAAATACAATTTTATATATTTGAAGTTATCCATTTAATTTTCTGAAATCCTGTCATTTTGTTAATTCCTCTACCAAATATCTGAAAAGCATTTTATTTCTTGCTATTCTAATTTGCTTATGATGTCACCCTTTACATCCAAGTTGTATAATAACAGCAATATCATCTATATGATACTTCATAAGTTTATAAAGCCCTTGGGGATATTATCTCATTAGATATTCATAAAAACTGGGAGGTAGATGCTATTATTATTATTTCCAGTTTATATACCAGGGAACTATGGCAAATAGAGGTTAAATGACTAGCCCCAGGATTATGTACTAAGGTAGAATTTAAATTCAGGTCTTACTTCCAGTACAGCATTCTCTCTACAACATTCTCACCCCCTACTTGCTTAGTTGGTACATCAATTTTGAGCTTATTTTAGCATATAGGGGTAAGATTTTGTTAGTTACTATCAAACTGTTTCCTAGTTTCCCTAGTAGATTTTTTTCTTCTGAGTATGCATCCTTATCTCAGTAGTAGGAGTCTGGGTTTATCAACACCAGATTTCTGTATTCATTTGCTTATGTATGTTGTTTATCTAATCTCTTCTAATGATTGGCATCTCTATTTTTTAACTAGTAATGAGTCATTTTGATGATTGTTTAACTTGTAGTGTAACTTATAGTTTTGATACTGCCAAACTCTTTTTTTCCCCCATTTCCCTTAAGTATTTTGTTTTCTTGTTCCTTGAGATGTATTTCATTTTTTCTAGCTCTGTAAGTTTTGACTGAAAAGCTTAAGAACTGAATAAATGAATTGCTTTAGGCAGTAATGGTATTTTTATTATATTTGAATTACTTGCCCTTGAGTATTTATCCAACATTTGTTTAATGATCTGGGTCTATCTTTATTATTATAAAGAATGTTTAGTAGTTGCACTTAATATAGTTCCTTTGTTTATATGATGGAAGACTTGACTACCAAATATTTATTGTTTTCCCCATTAGATTGTGAGTTCCCTCAGAGCAGGGAATGTAGTCTGTTTTGATACCCCCAGTGCTTGACACAGTACCTAGCACATAGTAGGCACTTACTGTTTATTTACTGTTCTTATTTTATAGTTATTTTCAATGGAATTTCTCTTGCTATATCCTCCTGTTGTTGTAATCATTTTACAAAGAAATGCTGATAATCAGCATTTTATATCCTGCAAGGTTGTTCGAGATAAGAGTTTCAATCAATTTTTAGTTGACCCTCTAGAGTACTATAAGTAAAGCATATATTCAAAAAAGCATTTTTCCCCCTCTTGCCTGTACTTCTCAATTATTTTTTATTGCTATAATTAACATTTCTAGTATTGTATCAAGAGGCACTGGTAATAATAACATATTGTAATGCTAGAGAAACTGAGGCAGGATAGAGATTAGAGAATATTTAATTTATTTGAAAGGGAGAGATTTACTGGGACCAAATGGATCCATGATTTGCTCCCAGGGCTGAATGAGACTATCGTCTCCAAGAATCCAGCAAACAATGTGAGTTCTCAATGACATATATACATGCGGCTCAGTCGCCGGGTAGATTGAGGCAGGGGTGGAGTCAGAGCACTGAGAGTGGGTAGACGGGACTAATAATCCGGTCCTGACAGGGTGAGGGGAGGCATGGGGGACATTAGGTATCAGGGATTACAAAATGGGGAGAGGCACCCAATATTCTGATGATGTCTACGATAGAAGGTCTTGTGGTATGTTAATATATATATCTATGTGTGTGTAGTCATATATGTGTATATACAAACATGCATATTTATGTGTATATATATATATACACAATTATATGTGTCTATAAAAAATCTCTCTGGTAATATTTTATTTCTGTATCATTATTCATTACAGATATTGGCCTACAGTGGTTTTTTTTTTTTCTTTCTCTGTTTTGACTCTCTGTTTTAGTTATGAAGAACATATTTATATCTTGTGGCAGGATCCCTTTTTCCCCTAATAGTTTATATAATATTGGATTTAATTGCTGCTTATGAACATATATATCTGATCACAGATTTTTTTTCCCCATGGGAGTTTATGACCTTTGGTCTAATCAGTGAATAATCTAACCACAAACTTTCAGCTGATTTTTAAAGTAACCAGACTTTCTCATATGTCATATAGTCATTTATTTCTTACAATGTTAGCCAGAAGTTGGTGCATCCAGTGCTACCTGATTCTGTTTAAGAATATTTTGATGATGACATCAAAGGAAAACAAAAGGGGATTCATTATTATTTTTTAAAAAAATTATGTTAGTAAGGTGAGAAAAGAAAAGAAAAAGGTAGAACCACAGTTAGTGATACAGCAAAAAATAATAAACAACAATAGCCTAAAGGTTCTCATCTATCAAAAATGACTTTTGGGCTAAGAAAATCTCTCAAATGACATATTCTGATATATTAAATTCAACATTTAAATGTTGACTACTCGTATTATTAGACACTGCTTCAAAGGCTGGGGTATACAAAGGAAAAAATAAAACAGTTCCCTACCACAAGAAGCTTACATAGTATTAGTATAAGATTTCTAAGAAAAAAAGATTTTAAAGGAATCCATTTTTAGCAGGAAGGCAGAGTTAAGTGGGGGGAGGGGGATTATTGTGAAAACAAACAAATAATAAAAAGGTATAGATTCCTTAGATAAGGAATCATAGTTCTAGTTGGATCATAAAATAAATATTTAAAAATTTGCAGTCCACTTCATAAAGGGATTGTACAGGACCAAGGATTACCAGAAATCACTATCTCTATGATTTTTTTTAAAACCTATTTTCTTGCCACTTGTGGGTAAAATAGTCATTTATATATTTGAAGCAATATATATTGTTAAATTTGCTTTGCTATCTTATTCTTGTATCATTTCACATAACTTTCAATATATTTTTGAATTGTTCATATTTTCCATTCTTCATAGAATATACATATTCCACTATATATTAAATGCCAATTACAACTGCTTTGCTAGGAATATTACTGTATAGCTGAGACTCTTTGTATTGTTAATAACCTTGCTTGGGGCTAGAGTGTAAATTTAGTAACAGATGCAATGTTAAAAAAGATGGTAAAAATTTTATATATTTTTTGCATAATTCCAAACTACTTTCCAAAATGGTGGGATCATCTCATAGCTCTAACATGAAATCAATAGTACACTATTATTTTACTAATTATTAATCTGTAATCTACAATTTTATTTTTATTTCTGTTAAACCCAAATCCTGAAAAGGTTAGTCAGCCTCTGAACGGCATGGCTGAGTGATAAGGTTTGCTTCTAGTTCTCAAGGCACATTCTCCTTTGTTGGGTGGGACCCTACTCATTTGGGAGATCTAATTTCTGACTATAAACAGAATCTCATCTGGGCAAGTCCTTGTCTGGAGGAGAAATCCCCTCTATCTTTGGTCTTCTCCATTAGAGTTTGGGACAACTCAGCTCATGAAGGAGAAAACTAGTTAGAGAGGTCCAGATAGATAGGTCCAAATGCTCATATGCCTTGAGACTGCTAAGTCTCATGATCAAGTCAAGTTCTCAGCAAGAGGAACTAAGGACTTTCAGGTCATCTCATTAAATGTGCCCCAATCAGGTTTGAGTTTCACTTGTCTGGGAAGTTCCCTTTCAGATGGGAGTTAAAGCATTTCAGGGTCTCTGTTGGAATCTGGTACTACTGGAAAGCACTGACCAGCAATTTAGTAATTGTTGATCAGTCTAATTAATAAATTATTTATTAATTATGCATAAACTCTATCAAGGTTCATCACAATCATAAATTACTTAGCATGCCAAACTCTGTGACCCTTCTATAAGAATCTCCTTTAAATCACAACAATCTTAAAGACCCTTCTCATACAAGGCAGTAAGAGAAGTAATTCATTTTGGATCCCTACTCTATTCTAGTCTGTATTAATCAATTTGGTAGAATCATATCAAAAGTTCTGTATATAAGGTCCCAGAAATGCAAGCTATAGATCCTAAGTTCATTTTAGTCAAACAGATCTGAGCAAAGGTAGACTTTCTTTTGTCTAAATAGTCCTAGTTGGGATAGTCTGGATAAAAGATAAATCTTTTTTGTCCAAGACTTAAATAATGAGAGTCACAGCATTAGAATAAGCCCACTTCTCAATATAATATTAATTATCATTGTTAACCAATCACAGTTGATTGTTACCTTTTTATTATCTGCTAGCATGGTAATGATGATCAACTGTAAAAGACTTAGCTAGTCTGAGGAAGATAAGGATCCAAGACAATTCTCAAGTATTCACAATAAAAAATGCTAACTGATGAACTATTAAGTGCAGACTGAAGCATATTTTTTTCACTTATTTTATTTCTCTTGCCTTTCTTTGGCAATATAATTAATACAGAAATGTGTTTTGCCTGATATGTATAATTGATATCATGTTGTATTTGAATATGTTCATACATAATGCTTTCCTTCTCAATGGATAGGGGAGAGAATTGAAGGAACGAGAGAATTTGGAACTCAAAATTTTAAAAAGTGAATGTTAAAATACATCGATAAAGAGAAGTTTTTGGTTTTTTTTTTTTTTAAAGAGAAATAATACTTAGGGAAGACATAAGTAAATAAATTACACTAAGCCGTAATACATAAAATGTCATAAACAAATACATCAAAAACTGCCTGCTTCTTGACAAACTGATGCTTAGTATTACCCAAACCTATGTCTATTTAACATAATATGTTAAATATTATTTAGAAACAATCTGAAAGACAGACACATAAAATAGTTATATATATATATATATATATATTTAAAGATAGTATCATTAGACAAAATATCAAGCACTCTTTTCAAATCAAAGTTGGGCAGGATCTTTTCTTTTGAGGGGGAGATTATTATTATTGGAACTACTTTATGTTCAGGTAATTTGTAATAGAAATCTGGCATTACTAGGTCAATCAAATCTAATCAATAATTATTTATTATTTACTGTGTGTCTGGAACTATCTTGGAAGGGCTCAAGATACAAGAAAAGACAAAAGAACATACCTGCTCTCAAAAAGCTTACAATCTCATGGGAGAGATCAATATGTAAAACAAATATACAAAAAGCACATTATGTATAATAGAAATAGGACATAATTAACCATAATTAAGAAAGGTTGGTAAAAGTTTCCTGTAAAAAACAATTTTAGCTAGGACTTAAAGGAAGCCAGCAAGCAATGTCAAGAAGGAATAGCATTCCTGGCCTGAGAGGCAGTCAGAGAAAATAATGGGAGCTGAAAGTTAGAATGTCTGAATGTCTTGTTTATGGGTGCCAGTGTCACCTGACATAAGAATACATGTGGGGGAGTATGATGTAAAAAGACTGGAAAAGTAGGGGGAGGGTAGTTTATGAAAGACTATGAATGTCAAACAGAGAATTTTGTATTTGACTATGTGGATGACAGGGAGCCATAGGAGTTTATTGAGTGTCGTCTCTGTGTTTGTGTCTGTGTGTGTGTGTGTGTGTGTGTGTGTGTGCGCGCGTGCACATATATTGTGTCATGATTAAACTTAAGCTTTAAGAAAATTATTTTGGTGACCGAATGAAAGAAAAATTGTTAGTAGGGAGAGATTTGTATTGGGCAGAGCCGACAATAAGATAATATAATCATCCAGGAGTCTGTGCCAGAGTGGGGACAGTATCAGAGGAGAGAAGGGGTCATATTTGAAAGACATTGCAAAAATGAAATTGAAAGGCTTTGGCAAAAGATTTAATATGAAGCATGAAAACTGAGAAGTCTAGGATGGCTCCTAGATAAGAGGGGAAGGATACAGGACCCCGAGTAGGATGACGAGGTAGGACAAATTTGTTGAAAACACAGTGAGTCGACCAGATATGTGGACTGTTTAGCAGGGATAGGAAAAGGCTGCATTGGCTGGAATTCTGTGTTGGGATATTCCAGGGCTAGAACATGATGTGGACGACTGACTTTTCACTATTCACAGCTACATTCCCAAAAATATAATCATAGATTTGGAGAATTCACTTTTTTTTTTTTTTTTTAATTAAGCACTCACAAAAACCAATGAAAACATTAAGTACTAGAGTTGAATAGGAAATGCTTGGGGCAATTTCTTCAGATGCACTAGCCATAAGGAGAACAATGAATCCACTCACTTCCTATAAACTCCCTGGTGCTATATTTAATAATCTAACATTGTCATTTCATAGAAATTGATGCCAAATGACCCTTCTACTGCTACAATGTAAGTTCCTGCCTGAGAGATCAGGGTATTAATGACATTACAGTGTTCAAGTATGCAAAGTTCAGTAGTATAAAAAAGAGTGGAGAACAGCAACAAAAAAGTAAATTTAATTAAAGCTTTACATTTTGCTCTGATTCCTCTTCTCTAAAAACAAAACAAAACAAAAAAGACAATTGACATAGGCTACAACATTACCTATCTATGAGAGTTATAACTAGGGTTTTTGGGTAGGATAAGTCCATTATATTCAATAACAGCTCTACCCATATTATGGCTAGGCAAACTCCTACCAGCTCTTATTCTTCCAATTCCAGTGATATAAAATTCCTGGTTGTATAAGTGAAATTACTACATTCCCTATTCCACCCCCATTTCCTGTTTCTTCATCTCCATCCAAGTCAAACCTTAACCAATCTAGCCCCATCTTTTTGAGTCCTTAGGAATCCTGAATCAATTAATAGAGAACAAACTTCCTTTTTTTTTTTTTTTTTTTGGGCACTCATGGAGTTTCCCTGCAAAGACACTGTGTCTCTGGTTGTCTTTTCCAAAACTGGTTCCACTTTTTCTCATGCACTTTGTTGGTTTTAAGAAATGACTAAATTGAAAGATCTTGAGCTAAGGGAAAAGATTCTCTACTTATAACTTTTAGAAAATTAATTCTTTTATGTCTTTTGACACCAGTTTTCCCTGAACAGTATTTTTATAAGCCTAGTTAAGTTTTTCTACCTCAAAACTTTTAGGATATGAAACTCCATTAGAACTCATTATGCTTGAAAATGCTCTAGATACATTAAAATAAAATAAAAAAAAAGATATAATGTCATGGTTTCTAAGGTTTGGGGATAATTTTTAATTGTCTGTCAAAAGCACATATTTGACCACAGTTGGCATTGAAGATGATTTCTCTATAAACATAATTTATTAAATTTAGGATAAATATCTAGGTTACTTATAAGAAATAACTCCCTCAAAATGCAAAATCCTTCCATAGTTGTTAAAGAGGAAATCACATAAGAGTTTATTCTATACCACATGAGAGTGTTAAAAAACAAAAGGTGTACTTGTTCACTATTTTGGCAGACATGATGGATCTGCCAGCTGCAGCAAATGCTTTCTTCTCAACTCTCATATAACAAATTATCAAAGCACGTGCCAGATGTTTTTTTTCCGTTGAATTATACTATAATATGCTTCAGTTACTCTTAGTAATTATGCATTTTTGTAGTCTGCCAGTACCTGCAGCTGTCTCTCATCCTGTTAATTTTTTTAAATGAATGTCTTTAAAAATAAGCAGCTAGAACAGCCAAACATTACAGATGTACAGCCAAGAATAATATTTGAGAAACAAATGAAAAAATTGTCTTAGGCAAAAATGCTGTGTAATGCTTTTTTTTAATATACTGTGCATCATGTGAATCATATAGTTTTTTTTCAAGTTTAACCTAATTTAAAAAAAAAAGTTATCCCTCATAATAAAGATAGCACAGGAACAACTAGGAAACAAAAATTATTTTTTGCATATAAAATACTTTTCATTGGAGGACAGACCCATAAGAAATTCAAGCTTTATTTGGTTTTTAGAGAGGTATAAAAAGAACTTCAATCAGAAAACATTTATCAAGTACTTATTGTTATAAGATTACCTGCACAGTCAGCTTCATCAATACTATATTTAAAAGTGACACTGTTTCTTTCTCGAAAGAAAGGTAGAAAGGAAGAATCTTATTCTCCCTCTCAATAGTCTCTAAATACAAGTGAAACCAGGAAAAAGTCATCCTCAATGATTATGGATGGAGAAGGTGGTTAGTATAGGTATTATAAATAGGATGTGACCTTTTTAAAAAATGTGGTTTCCAATGATGTTATGTACACTTGAAGTGTCTTTCTATATTGAACAGAAGAGGCTCCCTTCTCCCCCCAACTTAGTACAAGAAAACACTAATTCTTTGGAAAGCAAGCTGAGGATGCCCATCAATTGCAGGAGGGTTAAAGATATATGCATAAAATGTAATACTATTGTGCTGTAAGAATGACAAAAGGGATTGTTTCAAGGAAACTTGGGAAAACCCATATGAAGTGAAGTAAGCAGAATCAGGAGAACAATTCATACAATTTTTGCAATACTGTAAAGATGAACAAAAATGAAAGACTTTAGAATTCTGCTCAATAAATTAATCAACCACAACTTCAGAGAACTGATGATGAAACAGAATTTTATCCTTTTTTCAGAGAAGTGATGGGCTAGAAGCAGAGTTTACTGATCACAAGGATGTTTTTAAAAAATTTTCTAGTATGGGAAAACTTAGAGAAAGGAGATTGTAGTGAAAATGATACAAAAAAAGAATTAAAGATAAAAATCAATAAAGAATTTTTAAAAGCGTGCAGAATAGGATAGAAGGAAGTTCTGAGGGAAACAAGTAAAGCAGTTTTGGAATTACTATGCTGAATTTATGGAATGCTTCAAAGAAAAAAGAGGCAAGCCATATATAGTAGAGATTCATGATTCCACATACAATCTTCTTTGTGTTTCTTTGTATGAGGGAATTTCCATATTTGCTGGTGTTTATCTAGTTAAATATATATATATATATATATATATATATATATATATATATATATATATATATATATATATATATACATACATATATATACATAGTTCTGATTAAAATATTAGCTGAAATAAAACTTAAAGCTATGGTTCCTTTAGTTAGGGAAAGTCTTACTTAGGTAGATTCAGAAGCAGGCATACAGATACAGATACAGAAAGGAGAGGGAACTTCAAAGTCAAATTTTATCATTAGAAATTACTACTAATTTTCTGAGTGATTATCAAAGACTAATTAGTATACATAAAGCAAAAAGATCATAATGAAAACTTCAATAGATAATCAAAGGTTATTTTATAATCATACTTTTAACAATTTTTTAAAAAGCAACTTTTTAATTAATACAGAATTTGACTGAATATAAATCTGTTTTTAAAAATTATTTTAAAAACAAATTTACCCTTTAAAAAATAGAAATAATATCTCCAGAGATACATATCTAGTGACAAAATTACTACACTGCAAATGCAATGTCAAGACACAAACATGCACCAATGTACATAAGGCTAATATAAATGTACTGTCTCACACGATGCTATCCTTCTCCAGATAAGTGTACACTGGATAGAGTACAAGGTCTAGGGTCAGGGAGGAACTCATCTTCCTGAGTTCAAATCTGGCCTCAGACACTTACTAGCTGTGTGGCCCTGGGCAACTCACTACTTTATCCTGTTTGCCTCAGTTTCCTCATTTATAAAATTATCTGTAGAAGACAATGGCAAAGTATCTTTGCCAAAAAATGGAGTCATGAAGAGTAAATAGGACATGACTGAAAATGACTGAACAACAACAAAATCCGAACTTTTAAATATTTGTTTTAAAGTGAGATATACCTATTGAAGAGAGAGGTTTCTAGGTAAAACACTGTGATACTGTTCCCATTATCATGGAAAAATAGATTATAATTTAAAGAAAGTAGAAAAAACATGAAGAAAATATTTGATTTGCTGGACATAAAAGTGAACAATCTTCATCATTATATATATTTACAAAGACATGAAGATACAACTTAAAATTTATCAATTTTGACCCACAAACCTAACAATTTTATGGTCTCTGAGTCTACAAATGAATTTGCAGAAGTGAAAATTCAATTGCCTTTAAAATCTCTTTCAAATATACCAAAAATAGTGTTTTATGTATACACATTTTTTTTTTTAATAAACAAGATGATCTAATTAGGATTCAAGAACCCCCTTTCCCAAGTTAATAGCACTATCTTTCAAAAATGGTATCATCCATCAAATAAAATTATTAAGTTTAATCATATATATATTTGTATGTATTTATGTATAAGGGAAATAAAACCATTCTCACTGAAGATCTATCTTTTCACAATGTATTCTATTTTGAAACACTACATTACCTTTGACATGTTATATTGGTAAATTTTGGCAGTATTCAATCATATTGACCCTGTCTCTTCAATTTCAAACTAGAGACAGCTACAAAGGCTAAAGCTATTTGGCACTGGAATGTTTTTCCATTTCTAATCTGTTAAATTTAAAACATTGATATGGGAGTAATTTGGAATTGTTAAATAATTATTACACTAACTGGCGATTCCACCAGAAACCATCACATACATTGAAACCTTATTACTCATCACATTGTTTTTTCAAAATGGAATTTTTTTCAATCCCAAAGAAAGCGATTTTACTTTACTCAGATTTTCAGCATGTTAAAAAAAAAACAACCTAAATAATTATGTAGCATTTATGAATGTACTACCCACTTTGTTATTGTTAAATGATTTGCTATTTAGCAGTATAAATTGCTGTCATAAGTAACATCGTTACATAGAACTACTAAAATGTAACAATAAAGAATTTAATTGAAACAAAGACCCTTATGGATGTTTGTGGGTAGATTAGATAATGTTACACAGGATGAGAAAGCCTGAATAGAATTTACATTCTATACAACTGTGCAAAGTACTCACATCAATGAAATCACAGATCAATTAAAAAATTAAACATTAATTAATTTCACCATCTGCTTTTCATTTCAAAGGAATGAGATAATGACAGAATAAAATTAGAAATTATTTTAGAACTAAAAAAACCCTAAAACATTTGGATTCAATAATAATCAAAACCCAACAAAATTTGAGTTACTGTACTACTAGTAGGAGGAAAAAAAAAAAAACTTGAAACACTTCCTTACTCACATTTACTAGAGATTTAATAGTATTTTAAATAAAATTCTTTAATGATCAATAATCAATTTCTGAGACATATGGCTACAAATAGAATATTATGTCCAATCAGAGGACATTCATTTGAAAAAGGAGTATTTCAGGACTATCTAGTAGTGTTGCTCTTCCGTTTTAATGCATGAAGAGCTTTATTAAGTAAAAGTTTAACATGTGAAAGTGAACAAATTTTTATCTTTAATTTATTTTTATTTTTTCATAATAACTTTTTATTTATCAAAATCCATGCAAAGATAGTTTTCAACATTCACCCTTGCAAAACCTTGTTGGACAAATTTTTACTTCAAATGTATAACTCCAAATACCTTTTTATATATTCTCAGAACTAGAACAGATTTTGCATGTAGTAAGTAGTCTAGTAAGATTTTATACAGTACTTTGCACACCACAGGTACTTAATTAATGCTTGTAATGAATACCATTTTAGTGATCATCTGTTCCAAATAGTTCTTTTTTTTTTTAGAACTAAATAAATTAAGGCATAAAAAGCTAAAGTTATTTGTCCAATGTAACTAATAAGTGGAAGGAGATCAATCTAGAACATAAGCATTCACAATGCAGGACTTTTTCCATTATACTATGCCATGATAACTCAAAAATATAGCTTATAAAACTACTGAAAACTCCTAGAATTTGAACTAAATATCGATGATTGACACATGAGTAACACACATGAGAAAATGACTACTTACTAGGAGGGATGAGTTCACTATAAGTAATCAATAAATCAACAAGCATTGATTAAGCTCCTATATTTTACTAAGTAGGCTCGGTGCTCTGGGGGGGGAGGGGGGAAGGAAGGGATAGGCATTGGAAGTATGAAGACAAAAAAATGTAAGAGTTCTTATCCTCAAGGAATTTACATTATGGTATGGAATAAAACATATGGACAATATGCATTCCAAATACATGCTAAATAAATATGAGGCAATTTTTTAGGGAGAAGCATTAGCACTTGGGTGGGGGAGGGGGACAGGCAAGAAAACCTTAATATAGGAAGTTGCAAAGTGTCACAGTAGTAAACAAATGGTTAAAGATTTGATGTAAGGGAAAACCAATAAAGATATACATTTCTCACAATTAAATGTGTTTAATCATTCCACAGTTAAATTAAGGCAGATTAAAATGTTCAGTTCAATCATAGAAAAAATTAAAAACTTACTTTATCTCATTGCAGGCAATAAGACTAAAAGAATGAACTTGAATATAGTAGCAATTAATATGCTTATTACATATTATAGAATATAATCAATGATAAAATATTGCCTATAATACTCAAAAGCTGAAATAATAAATACCATTTACATAGTACTTTATGGTTTGTAGAATGATTTCCTCCTATCAAACTTGAAATAGGTAATAATTATCTCAGTTTTGCATAGTCTGCTATTTGTGCTATAATATGCTCCATCTCTTTGAAAGGATCATTCTATCCCAGGAAAACCATCAATTTATATTGAATTCAGATTGCAAAACTAAGAAAATATACTTGCAATTTGTATGGTCAGTAAAAATTAACCTATTTTGTACCATGGAAACTTGGGAAGAAAAAATAACAGAAAGAACTGAGATGAATCCAAAAAACAAATTCAGAGAAACAGTAAGAGTTTCATGGTGCCTTCTAATTAATTATGATTCCCTTCTACTACTTACTATGTATGCAACCTTGAACAGGCTGCTTAACTTCTGCGTCTCAACTGTCTCATTTTTAAAATGAGGGGCTTGTCTAGATGGTCTCCAAAGTTCCTTCCATATGATCTTATGATCAACAGCAATTGAAACAAGTGTGACTGGTGGAAACAAAGTGAATTGTTTGAAGAAGTTTAAAGATTTATTGTGAAAAATCTGGAAAGAGTAATTGCCACAAAATTATTCTAAATAGATGAAAAAACTTGATTGTCAATAGGGCAGAAGATGTTTGAAACAAATAACATATAATTTGAGAATGCCTTGACTAAACTGATATGACAATATGACTGGCATAATATGTAGTTAGTAATTTGCCCTTAAATATGGGTTGACAAAAATATCCGCACAATCTTAAATATACAAATTGAAAAATATTTTGTAGGCATGAAGAATAATGGAAGAGTGAAACTGTGTTCCCTTTAAAATTATTACTCTGAAACAGTGTTCCCTTTTGGTCTCAGGCCCTCCTGGGGAAGGCATATTCTCCCAGATAAGTTAAGTGTCCTTATTCAATTAGAAATCTTGGTCAAAAAGCACCCTTTTTATCTTTGAGGATGCCAGATCCTTTGAATTCCAACTGGAGATCTAGGCCGGATACCGATAAGCATCTAGGCCTGGGAACTTTGGCTTTCCTTTCAACCTGAAACTTGAAGCCTCAAGACTCCTTTCAAAGGGCAGTTTCTGAACTCACTCTTTGCAGAAGGTCCAAAGCAGCTTGCTCTGCTTCTAGGACCCTGCCCACTGAGAAGGCTTTCTCTTCTCATTACCAGCCTCCATTTCCCCAATAGCACTTTGCCACTATAGAAATCAGTCTCTTAGCAGAACTGGCTTCCTGTCTAACAATAAACTTCCAGTTTTGCCACCTAAAACTCTTCAAGTTTGTGAATTCCTTCACGTTGGACCTCTGCGCTGACTAAAAGGGGATTTTAACAACTCTCTGACTGTCACTAACCTCATCGGTAATAATAGACCAACAATTATGTCCCAGTTCAATATGATTCAACCTACACTTAAATGTTCACTATGGGCAAGGCACTGGGGAGATCCAAATATTTCTGCTCTTAACATCAAGGAAGCTGTCAAGGCTTCAAGGAAGTTATGATGTAATAGAGGATATATAATATGTACACAAATATGTATCATGGAAAAGGCAAATGAAGAGTGTAGATTACATTCTATAAGAAATAAGAAAGGGGTAAGATAAAGTTCACCTTAGGGATCAAGAAAGACTTTACAAAAAAGATAGCAAAGGAGACTTCCAAAAATGGAAATATAAAGAGGGAGTGCTCCAAACATAGGAAGTGATTAGTTTACATACATAAAACTTGGAGAGGGTAGGACAAGTTCAAGGAATAGTTAGTATTACAGTTTGGCGGGTACATACAATACATAAAATGGAATAGAGTGAAATATTGCTATATAGGAAGCTTAGAACCAGATGGTAGAAGAATTTAAAGGTCAGATATAGAAGTTTACATTTGCTTCTATAGCAAATGGGGAACTATTGAAGGATTTTTAAAAAGAGCAAACACCTGGTGAAACTGGTACATGAAAATTACTTTGGCAGTTTTGTGAAAACACTATTGAAAAGAGGAGGACATTTAAACAAGGAGAACAATTTGGAATATTCTAACACTGAGTACTATAACAGTTTTTGTTTGCCTTTCAGGGGATCAATGATTTCTTGGGGCAATATATTGGACTCATGTGTAATCTGTATTTAAGTGAAGCAGAGTTGCACAAAGTCATGTCTCTCTCTTCCAAAGTCGTTGCAAGCCCAGTGGCAGGACAAAAGTTAGAACTGGCAATGACCCAGGAATGTAGTGGATAACCTTCAATATCTGTTCACACTCTCAGTGCCCCACAGCACCTGTTTCAGTCACTTTCACAGCCACTGGAACAAATGATTACTAAAAACCAATGATTTGGGGGATTCTGATTTCCCCCTTTTTCTTTTATCCTCATATCAAGACCTTAATATTTGAAGGTTGAGCTAACCTTCTCCTCTAACCATATCCCACCCTGGTAGTGTTCTAATCAGGTTTGGGTGGGGAAAAATTCGTGGAATAGATTGCCCAAGGCAGGGGAGTGAAGTGTGTGTGTGTGTGTGTGTGTGTGTGTATTTAAGAAATAAATGACAATCAAAATTCAGGTCCAACTCTTATTTATTGTAATATTCGTTCTTTCATTAATTGTAAACCGATCAGAGTTGATTGCCACACTCAGGAATACCCCCACTTCCCATGGACATACAAGTCTGAGCCTGCCCAACATGATTATCTTTGGTATAAGAGGGAGAGATGGTCAAACAGAGCTGGTATTATTAACAAAATGATTAAATTACCCAGAAATTATGTCTCTTGAATGTTTTTAAATGCCACAATTACAGTTTAGCAATAACTCATAAGGTAAATCATCTAGACCAGAAGTTCTTAAACTAGGGTCTGTGAACTTTTAAAAAAAAAGTTTTAGTAATTCTTTCAATATAATTAGTTTTGCCTGTAATTCTATATATATTATTTTATACAATTTAAAAATATTCTGAGAAATGATTCATGAGCTTCATCAGACTGCCAAATGGTCCATGAGGAAAATAAGGTTAAGAAACCCTGATCTAAATGCATATCATGTCACCAAAAAATTCTCTCTTATCATAAAATAATGTTAGCTGATGACACCAAGTTTTGAACATAGAATGAGCTTGTTTATATGTAATGATAGGTACTACCTTGTATTGCTATGAAAAGTTTTAGAAAGACTTTTTATTTATATCTTCTTTAGAATCAATGATTCTGTCTCTAAGCAGGTATTTATTATAGTAAGCTGTTAATTCAAGTCAGACACTATACTAAGAACTAGAGATATAAAGAAATGAAAAGATAGTCCTGCTTGCAAATTAATATTTAATAGGGGAAATATCATGTAAACAAGAAGATACATGATATATCTATATAATTATATAGATATGAGATATATATGTGTGTGTGAGAGAAAAACAGAAATAGAGAGAGAGAGTGAGAAAGAGGGAAGAGAGAGAGAAAGAGAGAATCCACAGAGTAGAGAATGTCTCTAATCCTATGGTTGGTTCCTTCTGGATATCTTACTTTAGAGGAATTACATAGGCTTATGATTTCAAGGACTGGGGCACGAGAGAAATAACAATAAAGGATTTGTTAGGTCATGGTACTGAAGAAAATGAAAATTTCATTAGAAGAGAACAGATTTGTACAGGTAACACGGTTTGCTTCCTTTTCTATAGGATCATTGGGTATATTCTTTGTAAAGATCTCTAGTCTTTAAGGCAATTTTATATTTACCCAGACTGAATGGGATTCTTAAAAAAAAAATACTGAGGTTATCAAATGAAGCTTAGGCAACAATGTGCCTTACCCACAAAAGGCATTGAAGAAATAAATGCTCAGTTGCAATAATGAAGGCAAATGTAATTTGATCTTCAAAATGTAACTATAAAATTTTACCCTGGCATAATAATAAGAAGCAAATGTCTTTCAAATTTTGTGAATGTAAGAAAGGAGAAAATATTTATCTTTCAAGTCATGTAAGAAATAAAAGCTGAAAAGAGTATTACTCTCACTAAAAACTGAACTGCTCCTTAATGTAAAAGAGATTAAAATGATGGAAGCATGGTATGTGCCACTTTGGAATGTAGCAACTAAAATGATAGATAGCTGATAATATGCTCACAGACGACAGACAAGATTTGACAAACTATTAAATAGTTCCTCCATGATCACAGTTCTTGCCTGAAAAGACTATTCTCTTATCATACACACATCTATCACCTTTACATTCCATTTCAAGACATTTAAGATCACTGCTATATTCATCTTTAAGGAAAGGTTTGGGGGGAGGGAGGAAGGGACAGAGAGAAAGAGAAAGAATATCAAAACATCAAGGTTAATACCACAACATTTACAAACAAAATAAAATGTGTTATTTCCTCTTAAAATAGTTACTCCAACTACTGGCAGGGTTAGGAACAACAGCTGCAATTTTTTCTCTGCCACATGTGCACTTGTAATGCAAAAATTCAAAGAATAATTCTGCAATGCATTAAA
Organism: Sarcophilus harrisii; assembly: GCF_902635505.1. Classification (NCBI taxonomy): domain Eukaryota; kingdom Metazoa; phylum Chordata; class Mammalia; order Dasyuromorphia; family Dasyuridae; genus Sarcophilus; species Sarcophilus harrisii. The sequence continues at coordinate 52,252,227 of NC_045431.1, forward strand.
ATGAGTACCTTATTACAGAGAATAATGTGTCATCGTTTTAAAAAAGTGCTAGAATCTAGGAGTAATCTGAATTTAGAATAGAAACGACCCCAAAATGTCAAAGGAATAACAGTAATCCAATAACATATTTCAAATTGCATATAAAATATATATTCTTCCTATGGAAAACAAATAATTAAAAAAAAAACCTACTAGAAAACTTTCACAATGTAATTTTATCATGGCATCATCAGTGAGATGTTTAAAGAGTAGATTTTCCTATTCAGGAAAGCTTAGTTTATGGAGTTATAAATATAAACTAAGATCACAATGATTTAAAAACTTTCAAGTTCCACTGGTTTTGGAAGTATTTCTAAGATATTTTAATCCCTACTGATGTTTAATTTCTTCATACTTTATTGTTTTTCCACAATCACAGAATTCTGGATTTTTAGAGTTGAAAGATTTCAGGGATCATCTAGTCCAACTTTAAGATTTGAAAATGGAAGAAATTGAACATTGGTCCTGGTAAAATCATAATGTTAGTTAGGAACAGAGCACTTAGTGGGGGTAACTGTCAGTACTTTATTATCCTGAAAATGTGTACTACAATCTATTGGATGCTCCACTTAAGGAATAAGGAATACTTGGTTATGAAGCCTGTCCCGGACACTTAATAGCTATGCAACCTTGGAAAAAAATTACCTAATTTGAGTCTCATTTTTCACAACTTTAAAATGGAGAAAAATATCTGTAGTACTCATCTCAGGGCTATGATGAGACTTAAAGGAGCTAATATAAATAAAGCAAAAGTTAAAGTACTATATAAACGTTAGTTGTTACGTTCTCTTTTCCACTGTTGTTCAATTTTTATTTCAGTTTTTCTTCCTCAAATGGATTGTAAGTTCCAAAAGAAGATAACCAGGATAATATGGAATGAAGTGATCATCCCAAGTGGATCAAAGGAACATGCTTAGCTAATAGGGGAGAGGGGTGGGAAAGAGACTAACAACTCTTTTCAAATATTTGAATGGTTTTCACATGGAAGAGAAAATAAACTTGTTTTATATCATTCCAGAAGGGAGAAATGGGAACAATGGGTGGAACTTGCAAAGGAGCAGATTTAGGCTTGATAAAAATAAAACATTACTAAATATGAGTATTATCAGAATCAGACATTTTTATTAACATGAAGTCTAAATCTGCCCCTCTGCAAGTAATCTAAAAATAGAACAGCCTACTTCTAAAGGCAGGGATTTCTCTTTTACCAGAGATCTTAAAGAAAAAGTTGGATAATCATTTGTTGAGGAGATATATGAGTATGAATGAGGTTCTTGTTTAAGTACAATTGGACTAAATGATCTTTGAGGTGCATCCTAATTATAAGATTCCATGATTATGATGCTTTTCTGGGTACACAGGACATGGTTAACACAGATGTATTAACATGATGAAGATGATAATGAATATAAAAACACAATTCAACCAAGAATATATTTATAGATTAAAGCCTCATTTTATTCAAGAAGTATGGGACAATCATAGAGAAGGAAAGGTCCATTTAAAAAAGAACCCACAAGACATCTAAAGAAGTAAAATCAAAGTTTTATTCCACTTACTTTCCAAGGAATTCTTTTTTCTTTCTTAAATACCCGAGTCATTTTGGAAGAATTAATTTTTAGAAGAATGAATATTGTATTTAGAAAAACATGTTAAGTGTTTAAAATAATGCTGTTACTTGATCTTTATTATATCATAATGTTTCCCCCCAAATATGCAATAGTTGCTTCAACCATCAAACGAAATGTTTGACCTACATCAGTAGTTCTTTACTTAGTGTCCATAGACAGGCTTTTTTTTTTTTTTTTAAGTATCTTGATAATTGTATTTCAGTACAACTGTTTCTATTGTAAGCCTATATATTTTATTTTATGTACAGAAAACATTTGGTAAAGGAATCTGAAGGCTTCACCAGAATGTCAAAGGATTCCTGATAGGGGGAAAAAAGTAAAGAACTTTGGTCTAGATGATTTTTTAAGTACCTTAAAGTTCTAAATTCCAAGATCTTGATAGTTCAGGAAGATGAGGTCTTCTCTATTTCTTTTAGCTCAAGTCCCTTTTGAGCTCATTTCCTTTCCTTCTTATTTTCCTCCTCAGATTTTTGGCCTTTTCTTTCTTTCTAGAGCTTTTTAATCAGCTTGAATCTATCACTTCTTTTAGCTTCTGTCACTCTCCTTACATGCTATTAAATTTCTCATGCCCAAATTCAAACTCTCATTTTTTTAAAATTACAGTTTTAAAGCTCTCCAAAATCATTTTCACAATTATTTATGTTTCTAATTTCAGTCCTATTTTTTATTAAAGATTTTTATTTTCAAAATATATGCATAGATAATATTCAACATTTGCCCTTGCAAAACCTTGTGTTCCAAAATTTTTTCCCTCCTTTCCTCCCATCCCCTCCTTTAGATGGCATGGAATCTAATATATGTTAAGCATTTGCAGTTCTCTACATATTTCCACAATTATCATACTACAAATGAAAAATATAATCAAAAAGGAAAAAAATGAGAATGAGAACAAAATCCAAGCAAAAAAACAATAAAAAAGTGAAAATACTAAGTTGAGATCTATACTCAGTTCCCACAGTCCTCTCTCTGGGTATAGATGGCTCTCTCTATCACAAGACCACTGGAATTGTCCTGAATCACCTTGCAGTTGAGAAGAGCCATTTCCATCAGAATTGATCATCATATAATCTTGCTATTGTCATGAACAATGTTCTTCTGGTTCTACTCACTTCATTTAAGTTCTCCTATTATCAGTTCATGTAACTGTTTCCAGACCTCTCTGAAATCATCCTGCTGATCATTTCTTACAGAACAATAATATTCCATAACATTCATATATCATAACTTATTCAGCCATTCTCCCCAACTGATGGGCATTCACTCAGCTTCCAATTCCCTGTCACTTCAAAAAAAAGCAGCTATCAACATTTTTGCACATGTGGGTTCTTTTTCCTTTTTTAAGATCTCTTTGGGATATAGACCCAGTAGAGACAATGCTGGATATCAAAGGGTATGAAAGTTTGATAGCATAGTTATGTTATAAACTGCTCTCCAGAATGCTTGGAACAATTCACCACTCCACCAAAAATCCATTAGTGTCCCAGTTCTCAATCCTATTTTTTAATCTAGCACTAAAAATAGACCTTGTCTCATGACAGTTGTCCCTTAAAGATATAAGAATTTCTAGTTTTGATAATGTTTTAATTTTTGCCACTTAGCTCTGGTAATTTCCAACTTGAAGATCTATCTACCAATTCTTGTGTTGACTTATTTCATTGAATTATTTCCCGTCAAGTCAATTTAATAATAATTAAGTGCTAGCTAAGTACCAATCACTATGACATGTGCTGAAGATATGATGAAGAGGAGTTTTGGGAAATGCTTGGGAAAGAAGAGAATGTTTGAGAATAAAAAGTTTCGTGTAAGAAACCATAAAATGATTTCTTTTCTCAGGAGAATATAAGGCAAGATCCTCTGTAAAGAGCAAAAATGCAGACCATGGTTTAGGAATATATAGAAGAGGAGAAAGTTTGAAATAGCAATTTTGGGGACTATGATAGAGAATCAATCAATATTTCTATGCAGCAGTAAGGACCTGGTTGTGATTATGTAAGAAATTCATAATAAATTCAACATTTTTTTTGTGATATATGTGAGCTCTACAGCATAGAACTAGGTACAAAGAAGATGGAAGTAGAGGCAACAAGTTTAAGGTTTTACAAAACACAAGTAGTAAGAGTATAAGGGAGCAAGGGAACTCAAGAATGTATAATATTTTAAAGCTACAAAAAGGATTCAATAACATTTTAAAGCTTAATAATGTCTAAAATTTTAGCAAGTTATATAGCACCAGCTACTATTCAAAAAATAATGCACAAATTCACAATCTTATGTATGCAGTGTAACAACATGTATGTTTATCTAAAAATATTGGATTTTTATAATTTTTAATTAACTTTAACAATTGAATCTTAATTCAATAATAATACTTATCTCTCTATTCTTGCCAGATTTTTCTAAACTCTGTTATCAGAATAGGACTGTGTGCTTGCTTAACATCTTGGATTTTGCATAGTCATAATCCTTACTGGCCACATTTATTGTAGGGTAGATATGTAGATAATCTTTAAGATTCATTCTAGCTCTACTTCCAGTGTTTCAAGAGTCTTAAGACTCTGCTACTGATGGGGATATATCTTTTTGATAAATTCTACATCTCAAGGTACTTTCTATAGGTGATCCTGGGATCTTGTAAAATCACTCTGCTGGGGTTATATATATAAGGAAAATAAATAGTGATAGGACCTATGCTAGAAGTAAATCTAGAGTTTCTGCCTTTGAGTTAAAAGTGTCAGTTCTAGGGGAGTAAAAGAAAGGCAGATAATTTTGGTAATGACTCTACTCTATGGAAGGAACATAAGGATACCAGGCTCAGGAACTGGGATCAATAGATCTAATCTTATGGTCTTGAGTCATGTAGCCTTCAGATAAGAAGGGGACTGGTAGGTCAGTGTAGGGAATCAGGCAGAGGAAGGCAATATCAACTGTGGTCATATGCCCAAGGATTGATTTCAGAAATAAATTAGGAATAAAGACGATGGGTAAAAGATAAGAGTAAGAAATCTTTCAGGACTGAAACAGTGAGAGCTCTAGTTGATAAAGGAAAATGATTGTTAAACTCAATCAGGTGCCCTGAAACCTAGGGGACATGTTAGGATTCTTACAAGGTGCTAAGGAGGAGGAGACAGTAGTTAAATCTATTTTAGCATTGATTTAATCCTACAACAAATAATGGTTTCCTAGCGATATAATGATTGGTGTGTACTCAGTGTAAGGCATATAAGCAAGAAGCTCTTAGGGCCAGAAAGGATAAGCGCACTAGAAGCTTTCTGAGGCTGAGGCATTCATTCCTTCGTCCACCTTTGTTGTGGCTGGAGGCTCAAGCACAAACCTTTGGAGTCAGGGAGATTCAGAAGTCAGAGAAAGCAGTCGGGCAGAACTAAGGAAGACAGAGAAATGGTGGCAATAGCTGTCCTGTGGAGAACACTGGAACCAAGATCTGGAAGGCTCCAGAAAACTAGCCGAGCCCCAAGTGAAGGAGATAAGACTTTGAAGGAGACAAGAAAGAATTTGGACTTTAACTCCTGGCTGCATTTGGGGTGATTACACTAAACTGAAAGGAAGGGTGCTCCCAGAAGCTTCCCAAGAAACCTGCTCCCATAGAACATTATATTTTAGAGAAGAATATTACAGGGACAGAACTTTGGAAGCCTAGGGAAGGGTCTTTTTTTTTTTTTTTTAAAACCCAGAAAGTCAAAACTTAAGATATTACTTTCCTAGTTCTATAATTAACAAATATGGGAGAAATCATGAGAAAAAAATCATTTTAACTAAGTAAAATTTACCCTTTACTCCAATTATTTAAAATCACTATTCTGAGGAGGAAGAAGGAACTGAGACATCAGACGAGTTTTCCCCAAAGTCATAGAAACCTGGGAGAGAATCAGTACAATCAGTTAACAAGAATTTATTAAGTACTTGCTATGGTCCAGGAACTCAGGTTTGTGAGGAGCTTGTGAAGATGTAGTTTGGAAGAAGACATTTCACAACATAAGAAAAGGAGAACTAGGCTGTCAAACAGATATATAGCCAAGATTAACTGACTGACATCTGCGAACTTCTATGTTTTCATTTTTTATTTCATCTTCCTATAGGTTTTACTATCAAATCCTTGAGGGTGGAGGTAAGCAGTTTTTTCCTAACTATGTTGAACATTTTCTGAATTTTTACACTATTACATACGAGACAGCATGGTGTAGGGAACTAAAGAAATTGGCCTCAGAACCAGCAGGAAAGCCTGACATATAATGACTGTGTAACCCTGGGTAAATCGCTCAACTTCACAGTATTCTAAGCAACTCTCTTAAGACTGTAAGTTGCAAAGAAGATGCTGGCGAGCATTGGTAGAGGAATTTCTCCTTAGGGAGCTCTCTATACCAATAAAATCACAGATCCTGACCCTGTCGCTATTCCAATGGCATTTTTAGGAATCAGGATAAGAGGGGAAAATAGTCTGTTTTTTTCTTCCATCAGCTAAACTGGATTGGGGGCCGAAATTCCAGAGGAGAAATTTGGTAATAGGGAGAAACCATCAAGGGAGCCAGGAAGCCAAGCACTGGGATTAATTAATTAAAAAAGAGTTACACACCTCTGCATAGCAGGATCACTGAAGCCTTTCCAGGTAGATGCACAAATGGATAGAGAGAAGGAATCAGAAGCTTTCTGATCAGAAAGTTAAGGTACTATCAGAAAATTTAACCATTAAACAAAATAAAACAAAACCAGAAACAAAATTGTAGCCATATTACAGAATATATTTTATATATTGTGTGTGAAAAAAAGAAGAAAATAGAGAATAGTAAAGAATTTGTTTTTTAAACTGACAATGTAACATGCAAGATCACAGAGGATAAATATGTACCTTTCTCAGTTTTACAGAAAAGTTTTCTTTTTAGGATCAAAGAATCATAAATTTAATGCTGAGAGGTGCTGAGACTTTCATTTTCCAGAGAAAACTAAGGCACCAGAGAGGTTAAGTGCTTTTCAGAGAGCCATAGTGTGTGAATTTGCACATGGAATTAGGTCTTCCTGATTTTAAACTTAATTGAGCACTGTTAAAAATATGTAGAAGAGTAAAAGTAGCTGTCACAATAATGATGATGATGATGATGATGATGATGATGGCTAACAATTATTAGCTCTTATCATATACCAGGCACTATGCTAATTTTTATCTCTACAATTTTTATTTCCTTTGATTATCTTGCATGGGAAGAGCTCTTATAGCTCATCCATAGATCCCACGGCTTGCCCAAAGTCCCACAGCTGTTCAGTGTTCAAGGCCAGATGAGAGCTCCAGCCTTCCTGAATCTGGCCCTGGCACTCTTAAAGAAGAGAATGAAAATAAAGCAATGACACTACTCTGTGGGTAAAATAATGATGGCTGAGTGTTAGTTCTCTTTGAAAGTGAAAAAAGCCTGAAAGCCTTTGCAAATAGATTAGCTCTCCCGGGAACTGTTGGAGGTGTATGGGGAAGGCAGTGCTTGGGCCAGATCCCCACCCCCCAGATCCAAACTGTTGGTCCCTCACTACTCACAGCTTCCTTTAAGTCCCAGATAAAATCCTACCCGCTAAAGAAGGTATTTTCTAATTCTCACTGATACCAAAGACTGCGGATTACCTCCAGTTATCTTGATTGACATTTCAGTAGAAACCTATTTTCAAAAGGTCTCTTCCTAATGGACTGTGAACTTCCTGAGGACAAGGACTGTTTTTGTGTTTTCTTTGTATCACCGCACTTAGCACAGTGCCTGATACACAGCTGATTAATAAATGCTTACTGACTGATTGACATGAAACTACCGGGTTATTTATGTCACAATGACTGTTCAGGAGCAGCAGGTGCTAGTGATTTTCAAAAGATTTGGAAAGTATATAGAAACACAAGGTCTTACTGAGAAGCAACGAAAACCACAACACAGTGTAATCTCTTCCTAACATGAATGCTGAGGGCCAGAGCTAATCCCCATCTCTATTACAGCAGCTGCATAAAGATGATATATTTTGAGAGTTAATTTGATCTCTATTATGCATAAATCTGTGACACACTAATGAGCATTGATATAGTATTTTTACTACATATGTGAGACTAGACAGTCTAAGGCTCTAAATGGTAAAGGAAAGAAACTCTTTCACAAGCGTCTTCCTTGATTTAACAATTCTTCAGAGTATTACTCATGATGTATAGTATCCAAAAAGGTCTCAGACATTCTAGGTGCTCAGTAAAAATTTGCTGACTTGATTGAATGAATAAATCATAAGCTTTCTTAGCTGATTTCATACTTTGCTAAGTAGGGCCCATGCTGCCTTAGTATTTACTAATTATATTAGTGACTCACTTGAAATTATATTCCTTTATAACTAAAATAATATGTAATAATAATAATGCCATCATATTTCTTCAGAGACTTAAGATAAATTATTGGGTAGAATATTAAATACATAAACACAATGAAATGGCTAGTATTATATAATAGGCCACTAAAGTGCTCTGATGAATCCAGACATTCTAATATTTAATATTCTTTTCTGTTAAACTTTGTTTTTTGGGAAAAAAGGCACATTTTCTTTAGAAAAAGAGCAGCCAAATTTGACAGTTTTATTGTCTACTGCTACAATATTAACAACTTATTATAGCAGTATAACTCTAACCCTAAATTTTACTATGGTTTTATTAAGGATAATGTTACAGGAAATGAGATAATTGTTTTTAATAATTTTAAAAGTCAAATTATTCACATATTTTAAAAGATTCTTCATATTTTCAATATCATCTTGTAAAAACTTCATAATTCATAGATTAAAAAAAGATGAGCCATGATCATATTCATGATTTAATATTTCAATTAACTCCAAAGTTAAGGGAAAAAAGTTTATTAAATACCATACCATAAATTCTGTCTCTAAGCCCATTTCAGAAGAGGAATCCTTATCATGGATTTCAGAAAAGCTGGCTGGGGGGTTTTCAGTAGCTTAATGCTACTGATCACAAATGGGAGCAAAAAGGCAAAATAAAAATACAATGAGTAGCATCCATCATTTTTTACTGCTCTTTGTTTGTCCTTATTCCAAATCTAACAAGTAGATTGAAAGTGACTAATTATTTTGTGGTAGCAGTGGTGAAGCCTTTACTCTTGGGCCACTCTAATACTTTTTAATCACCAAAGACATTGATGACAAGACACAGAAATCTGAATAGTTTTAAATGATGAACAGATTTTTTTTTTTTAAACAAGGATAACGTGTAGATAATTACATTTCATGGCTTATCTTTAGTTATATTCCTTTTTATAAAGTGTTAATAAGTAACTCCCCTTCCCCCAACAAATACACATAGTTCCTCTCCTCAGGGTCCAAAAAATAAATAACTGCTGGCTTTCATTGTCTGTTGCTCAGAGGTGATTTCAATGCTTTAGATTTCATTAAGGGTTTTGAATCTCTCCAGGGTCTAGGCTAACACTAAAGTAGGTTCAGGGATGTAAGTTGGTCCATAGCTAAATTTTGTACCCTACTTTTGATCCTTTTTATATAAAAGGAGCCTCAGGGCAGCATGGCAGAGTCTTTTTTTCTGTTTTGGAGTAGCAATCATACTGGAAACCTTTACACAGGTCTAACAAGAATCAAAATTCTCTAATTCTCCTAAGGAAGTCCCTGAGAGAATATTGAGACAGTGTGGCTTAGTGAAAAGAATGACAGATACAAAGTCCTGGATTCCAATAGGCTTCAAACACTTCCAAAGTCAAATCTACTTTGTGATCAAGAATCTCAGTGACTGTCAGTTTCCACATCTGTAAAATAGGGATATAATAGTGGCAAATGAATCATTGGGATTTTATGAGGATCAAAGCAATAATGTATTAGAAGCACTTTGTTAATCTAAAAAGATATATAAATATATGATAAGGATGATGATGAGGAAGATGGTGATACAATATGCTTTAATCTATCTTTCTAGGTGTTCCAAAAATGACCTTGCATGTCTATGTACTTTGTCCAGATCCAGAGAAAATTAATGTAATAATGATTATTATATATATATATATATAATATTATAATTATTATACACACACACACACACATATATATATAATATATTACTCAATATGGAAAGCCCTAAGTGATTTGGGAGTACTAGATTAACTTATTTGGCTTCTGAGAAATTGATATGAAGTAACAATTAGAATTGAATATGGAACAACTGATTGGTTTAAGACTAGAAAAGGAATATGACAAAATTGTATATTGTCACCTTATTTAATTTATATGCAGAATACATCACGTGAAAATGCCAGGCTGGATGAATCAAAAGCAGGAATTAAGGTTGCCAGGAGAAAAATCAACAGTCTCAAATATGCAGAACTCATACTACTCTGATGGCTGAAAGTGAAGAATTAAGAGAAACCTATCAATAAGATTGAAGTAGGAGGATGTAAAAGCTGGCTTGATATTCACCATTAAACAAACTGAGATCATGACAGCTGGTCCCCTCATTTCTTGGCACAAAGAGGGAGAAGAAATGGAGGCAATATAAAATTTTATATTCTTAGATTCAAAGACCATTATAGATGGTAACTTTAGCTATGCAATTAAAAAAAAAAAAAAAAGCTGGCTTCACGGAAAGAAAGCTATGGCAAATCTGGACAGCCTACTAAAAAGCAGAGCTATTGCCTTATTAACAAAGGTTCATATAATCAAAGCTATTGTTCTTCCAGTAGCAATGCATGATTGTGAGAGATACAGAGAAAGCTGAGAGTTCTTTGGACAATAGGGAGATCAAATCAGTCAGTATTAAAGAAATTCAGACAATTCACTGGAAGGTCAAATACTGAAGCTAAAACTTAAATAATTAGCCACATAATGAGAAGAAATCCTTTGGAAAGGACCTTGATGTTGGGAAAGGTTGAAGGGAAAAAGGAGAAGGAGACGACAGAGAATAAGATGGATAGAGAATATCATAGAAGGAATGAACATGAGCTTGGACAGACTTTGGGAGATACAGAGTATAGAATGATTTGGCATGCTATAGGTCCATGAAAAGTTACAACTGAATGAACAATAAAAGAAAATCTCAATGAACTTTTGGTAAGATTTCTGGGTCCAATCTAAGTTTCAGGACTATTGCTGGGGTCTCTGCATTTTAATAAGTCTATAAAGCTATGACTAAAACAAATGAAGATATTATGATAGCTTGAGAAGAGACAGACTGCTATTATTGGCCAGGGGAACAGCCTAAACTGATTCTTCAATTCAAAGTATGTGGCTATCTGTCCACTGGTAAGGCTAGAGCTAAAATTGGAAACTCTTATCCTCATTTATTTATATTGCTAGATAGCAAAACTGGCTTTGTGATATTTTATTGATAATTTATCAATGAATTAATAAAGGGCCACCCTTTAGCACAGTACTTTTTAGAAAGAAGAGAGTGAATAAGCAAGAGTGAGCAAGAGAATAAATGAGAAAAAGAGGGAGGGAAGAAGTAGAGAGACACACAGAGAAAGAGAGAGAGAGAGAGAAAGAGAAACAACACAAAAAAACGAATCTATCATTAAGTTTTAGAGTTAAGAGAACATTATCGATAAGTAATATAATTCCCTCATTCTAAAGATGAAACTGAAAAAGTATAAGGGATTTTCTTGAGGTCACAGAGTTAGTATTAGAATCAGGACTAGACTTGTAGCATTTTACTTCCAATCTGTGTGTCTTTCCATTACAATACAATGGCATGCTTAGGCTGCACTCTTACCCTCTCTCCCCAACCCTCCCCAGTGTCCATAAAAGTAAAAATTATTTACTTAATTCTTTAGATTTTATAGCAATAGTGACTAAATTTAACTGAATTAAACCCATTCATACTGTCAAATCCTCTGTGTGTGTGTGTGTGTTTGTGTGTGTGTGAGATGGGGAGGAGAATGACCCGCGTTATGAGCAGCAATGACCTTTTAAATTGTTTCTGTGATTCTTTCCTGGCATTTCCACAATGAATCAGCCCTGGCTTATTGCCTGGGCTGATTTAAAATGGAATCCAGCATCATGAGTAGTTGTATAACTATTTCTAAAATGAATAGCATTTTAAGATGTTTTCAGATTTCAGGATTCATTCTCTTAACACAGAATGTTCAGATGATAAACAAGGAAAAATGGGATTCCATCATGTGTTTCACACATAAGGTATAAGTACTTATCAGAACTAAAATACTTGCACTCTATGATAGGAGGGTCAATGTTTAGGGGATTGTTAAGTAACAAAGGCTTAGTAATTATGATGTTAAATCTAATCCCTAACCTTACATAACAAATACATTCAGCTCTCTTTAATGCTTAAAAAACTCAAAAACTAAAAACATCTTTTCCTTTTTCCAGCCAATGATAACAACAAGCTATATTACCATATTATTTCTTTCCTCATTCATAACAAACTCTTAGAAAGCCTAGACTGGCTAGTTTTACTTCTTTAATATCCATTAACAACTACTCAGTCTCTTGCTTACTTCAGACTCTTTATTACCACTAAAAGTGCTCTCTCCAAGGTCTCAAAAGACTTCTTAATTGATAAATCAGATGGCATTTTTTTTTCTTAACCTTTTGGAAGGATTTATACTATAAACATTCCTTTCTCCTTCCTGTGTTTCCATTGACATTATTCTTTTTTTGATTCTTTTACCTGTCAGAACATTTTTTTCTATTTACTTTCCTGATTCAACTTTTCTTCTTGCTCCTTAAGTATGGGAGTCTCCTAAATGTTTTTCATACATTCTCTCCTCATTTTTCTATACATACTCTCTTGGTGATGTTATGGATTAAATAATCCTCTCTTAGGCTGAATAGCCATCTCCAAACAGACCACGCTCAAATTTATATAATTAGCTCTAATTTCATCTCTAATTTTCTTTTTTTCATTTCCAAACATTTCACTCAATCAGTAAACATTTAGGGAACTCCTACTATGAGAGAGGCTCTGTGATAAGCATCAAGGATACAAATATGAATAAATAAAGATAGTCTCTGTCCTCAAAGTAGTCATAATCTAATGGAAGAAAGAAAAACACAAAAGAAAGCTGAAATAGTAAAGAAGATATAAATTATTTTATTCTCTTCCCTTAAGAAATAATAAGTCCCTTAAGGGTAAGTGACTATGCCCTTTAAAAAAATTTTTTTACCTTAATAATATAAGAAATAATTAAAGAAAACTGTCCTGAAAGTAGATATTGAGAATATAGATTGAGATATAGAGAAATGCAAATTAAGACAACTCTGAGGTACCACTTCAAACCTCTTAGATTGGCTAGGATGACAGGAAAAGATAATGATAAATGTTGGAAGGGATGTGGGAAAACTGGCATATTAATACATTGTTAGTGGGGTTGTGAAATGATCTGATCATTCTGAAGATCAGTTTGGCTGTGCCCAAAGGACTATAAAATTGTGCCTATCCTTTGATCCAGCAGTGTCACTACAGGATTTGGATCATTAAAGAAGGGAAAGAATTCATATTTGCAATAATATTTGGAGCAGCACTTTTTGTAATGGCAAAGAATTGGGGAATGGCTGAATAAGTTATGGTATATGAATGTAAAGGAATATAATTGTTCTTTTTTTTTAAGTTTTTTTTTCTTTTTCTTTTTCTCTCTCTCTCTCTCTCTCTCTCTCTCTCTTTTTTTTTTTTTTATTTAATAGCCTTTTATTTACAGGATATATGCATGGGTAACTTTACAGCATTAACAATTGCCAAACCTCTTGTTCCAATTTTTCACCTCTTACCCCCCCCACCCCCTCCCCTAGATGGCAGGATGACTAGTAGATGTTAAATATATTAAAATATAAATTAGATACACAATAAGTATACATGACCAAAACGTTATTTTGCTGTACAAAAAGAATCAGACTCTGAAATATTGTAATTAGCTTGTGAAGGAAATCAAAAATGCAGGTGTGCATAAATATAGGGATTGGGAATTCAATGTAATGGTTTTTAGTCATCTCCCAGAGTTCTTTTTCTGGGCATAGCTGGTTCAGTTCATTACTGCTCCATTGGAAATGATTTGGTTGATCTCGTTGCTGAGGATGGCCTGATCCATCAGAACTGGTCATCATCTAGTATTGTTGTTGAAGTATATAATGATCTCCTGGTCCTGCTCATTTCACTCAGCATCAGTTCGTGTAAGTCTCTCCAGGCCTTTCTGAAATTATCCTGTTGGTCATTTCTTACAGAACAGTAATGGAATATAATTGTTCTACAAGAAAAGATAAGGCTGATTTCAGAAAAGCCTGGAAAAACTTACATGAATTGATGGTAAGTGAAGTGAAGAACCAGGAGAACACTGTACAGAGTAACAGGGAGATTATGTGATGATCAACTATGGCAGACTTAGCTCTACTCAGCAAAGCAGTGATCCAAGGCAATTTCAATGCATATAGGATGGAAAAAAGCCATCTGCATCCAGAGACAGAACTATGGAAATTGAATGTGGATCAAAGCATAGTATTCTCACCTTTTAAAAATTTTTTCTTAAGTTTTTTTCCCTTTTGATCTTTTTTTGTGCAACATGACAAATATGGAAATATATTTAGGATTATACATATTTAATCTACATTAGATTGCTTGTTATCTTGTGGAAGGGGGTAGGCAGGGGAAGGAGGGAAGAAAAATTTGGGTCACAAAATCTTACAGAAATAATTGTTGAAAACTACCTTTACATGCATTTAGAAAAATGAAATATTATTGAGAAGAAAAAGAGAGGAAAGTAGAAATAAAAAAAAAAAAAAACAACCCACTAATCACCACCTGAAAGAGATCCTACAAGGAAAATGTACAGGAACACCATTGCAAAATTTCAAAACCCCAGATCAAAGAGAAAAATTTACAAGCCACAACACAAAAACATAGTAACAATGATTAAGAGTAGAATTTATTAGTAAAAAAAAAAAAAAGAGTAGGAGTAGTAATCATTGATCTTAGAAAAAGTCAAAACTTAAAAAGATTCAACCAAAAGACAGAAATCTACATTATATGTCAGCCATATTAATATTGTTTTAGATGTGTCTATGCATATATATGTATATGTGTGTGTATATATATATGTGTGTGTCTGTGTATGTACATCTATATGTATACACACACACACACACACACACAGTGCCCATGCTTAACTGCATTCTGCTTAAGGGAGGTAGGGGAAAGGAAAGAGGAAAAAAATATATAGTAAAAAGTACACAGCAAAGAACAAAAGAAAATCTACAAGGAAACAAAGAAAAGATGGACAGCTGTGAATACAATGTGTTCCATTATTATACATACTTTCTTTTAATGGAAATTTGTCACATATTTTGAATCCTCTCAAATTATTTGGCTGTACGCATGACAGATTTTTTTCATTTCTATTTGACATTTAAGTTTTAAATAAATAAATACATTAAAACTTGTATCTCTAGAATCTTGCTTAGAATTTACATATAAAAATATTTAATTGCTGGAATCTTTACAAACTGTTAAGCCATTGGAGTTGATTTGATCTTAGAAAGAGATATTTTGGGCCAGAACTTGAAAACAAAGTACTAAGTACAACTGATGGAAACAATGCTTGTGTTTATACCTTTAGAGAGCTCATAAGTATCTAAGTACTCAATGGAGTTCACACGTTTAGGAGAATTCAGGGCTGGCTTAGTCTGAATTCACACTTCCCTTGAAGTTCTTAGGACCAGAGAGCACTCTGAGAGATAACCCATAATCCCTGCCTCGAGAAAGGAGGAGTTAACCTTTGGGAGATGATATATATGGAGGAAACTCTTAGAGCTAAGAGAGAATTTTTTCCGTCGGGGGTCAGAGACAGAGCACTCTGGAAGAAAGCCTACAAGCCCCATCTTCGAGGCAAGACAGATCCATTGCATCTTCCAACTTGGTGCTGGCTGGAGGGCTGAAGAAAGCAGAGGCAGAAGCCAAGGACAAAGCTGCAAGAACTCAAGCAGAGAGATAGGTCTCTGAACTAACCGGGCTAATTTGGAAGGAGAAATAAACGTTTGCATTTTTACCAGCTGGATACATTTTGGAGTAATTATTTATTTCAACTGAGATTAAGGCTGCCTCCAGAAAACCTTCACACTTAATATTTGTTTAGTGAGCTGCTTATTGATTTTTGGTATGATGTCTGGAGTATCAAAGCTGGAGTCAGGAAGCCTTGTTTTTTAATCTCACCTCCAACACTTCGGAGTGGTGTGAACACAAGCAAGTCACTTAAAGCTCTCAAAGCTGTACTTTCCTCCTCTGTTTTAAAAGTACTTCACAGAATTGTTATGAAACTCAAATGAGACAGTATATGTGAAGTGCTTCTAAAGAATATATGAATGTTAGTTAATATTATCAGGGAGAGGCAGCATGGGTTAGTGGATAGAATGCTAATCTTGGACTCAAGTCTCTCCAGCTTCTGACCCTAGGAAAATATTTAACATGGTAGTGCTCTGAGCAATTCTCTAAGGCTGTAACTTGTAGAGAAGAGACCAATCTTTTCTGGTAGAGGAAGTTTCTTCAGCTGAGAGTTTCCTATAATATTAAAATCACAGGTATAGTTCCTGCCCTTCCATTATTATTCATGTTTTTTACTTTATTAATATTTGTTTTGAAATAGGAAAGATAAGTTCTCCAACTCAGGCAAATGCCTGGAATTAAAAATTGCAAGAGGTCTGTATACATATTTTATATAAGAAGTGGAAGAAAAGCTACTCCTTTTGTTAAATACATTTTAAGGCACATTAAAACCATTTGATGCCTTTACAAAATACAGAGCAAAATGCACTATAAAAAGCCACAAAATTTTATTGTTAGTTGCAAAGCTAATATATATTATTTTGATAATCATTATATTGCTTCACTGCTATATTTGATTTATAAGAAACAAATGTCTTTGTAATCTTTGACAACCTTCTTCTGCTGAGAACTTGAAGAAAAGTCAAAGAAGTAATACGGCCTTTCTCATAAAGTTACTACAAAATAACTGCCAAGAAACAAAAATGTTCTCTAGGTAGATTTACAGTTTTTAATTTGAACAAAATTGAGTTTCTTCTTCTCATCAAGGTGATACTAGCTGATGAAAAAGCTATTAAACTAATAAATAGGATGTTAAATCTTTGAAGGACGTCATCAGCATGGACAGTCCCTTACCAACCACAGACATCTTAAGAAATTACGGGACATTCTTCAAAATATTTTTGAGTCCTCAACCAGCATGATGGGCAGTTTGTCATTTCCCATGTCAGCATTTTGATATAGATTAATCATGTATTGAAACTTTTGACCCATTAAAGCAATGTGCCTTTTTTTATCTTAAGCCTGGTCCTATGGCTTTTAGGTGCTTTAGGGGTCATTTTTCTCACTTATGCTGAATACAGGTAATGTTTTTTAACTTAAAACTAGTGATACAAAGAGGGCAATGATGGTGACTTCGATGCTGATTCCTTTAAACTTTTGGTATTTAGTAAAGGATATGTGAACTTGTTTGAAAAAAAATTTTAATAACTATTTCAATACAATTCACTTCCTTTATAATTCTATAGATTTTATTTTATACATTTAAAAAATGCTATTCTGAGAAGGGGTCCAAAGACTTTATCCAACTGCAGAAGAGATCACTGATGAAAAAACTTCAAGAAATTCTGCTTTAAACCATTCCCATGACTTTCTTCTTTGTTTTTGTCTATTATTGACTAATATTCTGGGGTGGTGGCAGTGGTAGTGGTGGTGGTGTACCTTTACTTTGTATAAAGAAACAGTATTAATCACCCATAACCTAACTTTTCTTACCCTATTATTACCAAAATTAGGTAATTATTTTAGGTTAATTTGTTTTCTGGTCAGAAACTTCAAGGATGTAGAAGGTCCATTGGATTTTAATGTTCATCCTCTCTCTGAGTCTGCTTAACAACAAAGATGGTGGTGAAAGGCAAAGATAATTTGGGATCTTTTTTGAATAATATTAATATTATATGATTATAAACCTAACATCATAAGTTTCTTGAATTAGTTCATTTTTTAGGGAAAAGGAGGGTGAAATTATAAAAGAACATATAACAAATGATCCATAGACATTAAGAAATGCAGAAATGGAGTTCAGGCCTGGAAATGCAATTAAGGAATATAAATAAAAATTATTTATAATTAATAATGTGAAATAAAGCTGAGGAGATAAGGACAGATAAAATTTCCATGGGAGAAAATTTAGAGAGAGGAGTACAGAAAGTTTTAGTTCCTTTAGATACTTTGAAGAAAACCCATGATGATAGCAGGTCACAGACTCAGAGGCTCAGAGTTAAAAAATAGAAAAGAAGGAAAAAAGCACTTACTACGTAGCAGGTACTGTGCCACATTATTTACAAATACTATTTCATTTGATCCTAACAACAACCTTGAAAGGAATTATCTACATTTTACAGTTGAGGAAACTGAGGCAGAAGTTAAGTGATATTCACAGGATCATACGAGCTATTAAATGTCTGACGCTGGGTTGAAACACATCTTCTGACTCTAGGACCAGAACTCTCTTCACCTTACCATCTAGCTACAAACAGAGATTGAGGTGAAGGCAAACAATAGGGACAGGGAGAGACATAGGGATAGGAGTAGTTAGAGGTCAGTTGAATTAAGAAGACAAAATAGTTATTGGTCAGAATGAAAGAAGAGATAGGACCATTCCTGTCATAGCCTTATAGTTTAAATATAGCATAAAAACAGAAAGGAAGCATAGAGGGTCTCGAGTCAAGAAAACTGGAGTTTAAAACCAGCATTAGACACTTACTAGTGACTCTGAGGAAGTCACTTGATCTATGGATACCATAGTTTCTCCATTTGTAAAGTAGGGATAATAACACCATCCTCCTAGAGTTATTGCCAAGGATCAAATAAAAAACTGAAAAGTATTTAGCACAGTACCTGACAATTGGTAAGGCAACAGAAATGTTAACTGGTATTATAATAATAATTATTATTGTATAAATGTTTTCATGATGCCAGTTACTAAGTTTTCCAAGGCATATTTAAGTTGGGGGTGAGCAAAAAGACAAAGAAAGTAAAAAACAGACCCTTGCCTTAGGGAGCTCATAATATAATGGAGGATATAGCTGGTGAACAAATGTGTACAAGCAAGATATATACAGGATAACTTCAAAGTAATTTTAGAGGGAAGGCACTAGCATTAAACAAAGACCTCTCACAGAAGATGGGATTTTCATCAACACACAAAGGAAACCTGGGAATTCAGGAAGCAGACAATAATCTCTTCAGGAAAAAGAACCAGTAGATGAATGATTATAACAAGGATCTTGAATGGTTGATATGGACATATAGAAGGAAACTTAAAGGAGTAGAGATTGCTCAGTGATGGTAGCAGAAACAGTTGGAAGTAGCACTAACTCTTTAATAATATATTTATAAATTTCTTTTTGAAAATTGGAGCCTTTCCTCATTTTTCAAACGTATAGAGCACTGAGTCAAATTTATGAAAAAAAAATGAGCCATTTCAATTGATAAAAGAACAAAAAATATGCCCAAAGAGTTATAAAATCATGCACATATTTTGACTGAACAATACTATTACTAGGAATGAATTCCAAGAGATTTTTAAAAAGGGAAAAGAAAATATATGTATAAAAATATTTATAACACCTCTTTTCTCAGGGTAAAGAATTGGAAATTGAGGGGATGCCCATCAATTGGGAAATGTCTGAATAAATTGTGGGATATTATTATGAAGGAATATTATTGTTCTATAAGAAATGATGAGCAGAGTGCCATTGGGAAGTCCTCCATGAGGTCAACCAAAGTGAAATATACTGTGTACATAATAATAGCAAAGTTGTGGGATGATCAGCTGTGAATGACTTTGCTATTTTCAGCAATACAATGATCTAAAACTACTCCAAAAGACTTATGATGAAAAAATGCTATCTGTCCCCAGAAAAAGAACTGATTGTGTCTGTATTAAAGCCTATTTTTTTGTCTTGAGGTTTGGGGGATGGGGTTTGCAGGTAGGAAGAGGAAAGTGAAATCTGTGTTTTCTTTTTCAACATGACTTTTTATGGAAATGTTTTGCACAACTTCACATGGGCCTTCTGGGGGGGGGGGGAGAAGGAGGAGAATCTGGAACTCAGATTTTTTTTAAAACAAACGTAAAAAATTATTTTATATATAACTGGGAAAAATAAAAAATATTAAAACTGAAAATTGGAGCCTTTGCTCTCATTTAGTCCTATGTTATCTCTATTATTCTCCAGGATCATTTAAAGATAGTTGATTCAGTAGTCACATCTGCCAATTTTTATAGGAGGCTAGAATGTAGTTCCTTTGGGCCTGGTGCCTTAAATATAACAAAGGTAATTAAATGCACTCTTACTACCTCTTTCTTCCTTTTAAGTATCTAATTGATATTCCCCCGACCCCCTTGTTTCATTTACAAGAAAAAAAAATAAACAAAGTAAGAATTGACTAGCTTTTATCTCAATTCATCTTTTATCAGTAGCACATCAATTTGACCAGAATCCTATTCTTTCACTAATTCTTTTTTCACTAATTATATTCTTTTTAAAAAGACTCCAAATCCAACTCTCCTTATTATACTTCATGTTCCTCCATAGTCTCAACTGATTCTGAACTTTTGGATCACTATTTATGAAGATAAAACAAGACATGCAAAATATTAAAAAAAATGCTAAAAAGCTAGGTAAAACAGGACTAATAAATAATTAAGCTGAGGAAGAAAAGGATATAAAAACCATTTTCTTTTAACTACTATTTTGTAAATATTTGAACTCCAGTTGAGAAGGATGAAAGGAAAAAACAAACAAACAAACAAAAACTAGTTAGTCTATTTTTTTTTTTTTTTTTTTTACAGAAACCATAGTTTTTTTTTTTACACATAAGATGAGCAGAGGCATTCAGGAGAAAATGAGCTCAGCAACTTCACAATGGAAATGATCTTTATATAAGATTTAAATGAAAACTTTCAGAAGAGTACAGCAATGTGTATAGTATGTGTACAAGTAAATTTATTGAAGATCTTTCTTAGACATTTGCTGTTTTAGAATTTATAAATCAGTAAAGAATTTAGATTTAAAATATCATGAATTTTTGTTTTACTTTTAACTTTGGTTTACATACAAGCAGTGTTCCTTTATTTAAAAAAATGCACTGCCACATTTGGAAGCATTTAAAATCATTACCCTTAAGGATCCATATGTACAGAACTATTTATAGCAGTTCCTTTCCTAGTGGTAAAAAATGGAAACTAAGGATAGCCATTAATTGGGGAGTGGCTGAACAAAATATGGTATTTGAATGAAATAGAATATTATTACAGCATAAAAAATGATGAAGGGGGAAGGATTCTGGGAAAACAGTGGATTTCCCCCACAAATAGAACAAATTTGTGCCTCAGTAACATATACTGGTAAAAAATCAGGAAAACTTGGAACAGAACAGGGGTCCTCCTGGTACAACTCAAGAAGATCTGAAGACAGTGGGGCAGGGATTAAGTTCTATGAAATGCAAACACCTCTGGGCTAGATCCACAGAAACACCCAGTAGGGAGCCCTGGGGCTAGCTAAGTTTGCCTGGAGCCTCAGCAGGACCATAGAAAATTCACCTCCCAGACAGCTTGAGAAATTGGGGTCTAAATCTGGGAGGAATGAGTGAACCTTGGCTGATCAGGAATGCCAGGACCAGCTGTGCTAAAGGGAAGCAGCCCTGGACGAGAAGAAACCAGTTCCCAGTTAGTGCAGAGGCAGTGGGGCAAGTATGCTGCTGGCTGTGGACATTTGCAGGAAGGGGGAACTCTTTTTAGTTTGGGGTTCAAGGTCAGAGGGGAGAGCTGAAGTGAAGCTAGATGCACCACCCCATCACCCCACAATTAGTGCTTGCACTAATACCTCTTAAAGTTAAAAGAAAAAAATGAACTTGCAAAGATGAAAGAACCCCACCTTAGAAACTTACTATGGAAATAGTGAAGATCAGGTTCATCTTCAGAGGAGGACACAAGCAAAAAGAGCTTCTTCTATCCCAAAAAGTAATGTGAAACGGATCTTTGCTCAGAAAGAATTTACAGAAGAACTCAAAAAAGAATTTAAAAAATCAAATGAAAGACATTGAGGAAAAAAATAAACCATGTAAGAAAAATAAGATTATGAAAAAAGTTAACCAACTAGAAAGGGATCTTAAAAGATGTCTCAAAGATGAAAATAACTCTTTGAAAATTAGAATTGGGCAAGGGGAAGCTAGGGAAGCTATGAGAGACCATCAAATAACAAAACAGATTATAAAAAATGAAAAAATAGAACAGAATGTGAAACACCTTATTTAAAAAAACAGATCTGGAGAACAGCTAAAGAAGAGAAAATACAAGGATAATAAGTTGTAATCAGTGAAAGAACTTTGATGCAATAATGCAAAATATAATCCAAGAAAATTGCCCTGGAATGATAGAACATGAAGAGAAAGTAGAAATAGAAAAAAAAATCCACTGATCACCACCACCTCAGTGAAATCCTTTGTAGAAAACACATTAGGTAATAATTTGCCAAATTTCAAAAACCCCAGATCAAAGAAAAATTTTGCAAGAAACAAGGAAGAAAAAACAATTCAAATGCACTGGAGTTAGTTAGAATTGTAGAGAACTTAGCAGCAGTCACAATAAAAGATCACAAGTCCTAGAATCATATCTACTGATGATCAAAAGAACTAGGCCTGTGGCTAAAAATAACATGTCTAGCAACATTATCTATGATATTGAACAAGAAAACCCTACTCATTGATTACTAGGGAAAAGAGGGCTTATGGTCCCAAAAACCTACTCACATAGGGGATGGGTTAAGTAGTCAACACTACATTTCTTACCACATTTTGGAGGGAGGCTCAGCGCCCTCCAAAATCTATAAAGAAATAACGGGGAAGGATGGGTGGATAGGGAACAGAAAAGAAGGCAAGAAGGGATCAATGAGCAGGGGAAGAACTAATAGCAAGGCAAGTTATGGAGCAGAATTAAAGCAAAGAGTTAACAGGCATAGTAAAGATGTGTGTGTGTGTGTGTGTGTGTATGTATATGTATATATATATCTACATAAATATATCCTTTCTTCATCATAGTCTACTTGGGGGTGGGAGTGGAATGAAAGGGGAAAAAATAAAGTAAAAAAGGAGCAAAAGAACAATTTACAAAGAGGTAAAGAAAAGATGGACACTCATGAATATAATTTCTTCTAGTGATATATGCATATACTTTCTTGAAATGATAATTTGTTGTTGTATATTTTGAATCCTCCCTCATGTTCTGCTAGGTACATGACAATGCTCTCTTTTATTTTGTTTTGTATTTCTTTTCTGTTTTTTTTAAAAGAAAATAAATTTAAAAAACAGAAATAATGAAAAGCAAAATTCCAGAGAAACCAGAAAAGGCAAAAAGAGTGACATGAGAAGCAGAATAATTTATAAAACAATATATAGAAAAACTCTGAAAGACTAAGAACTCTGATCTACGTATAATGAACTTTCCATTCATGGTTCTCAAGTATTGAATGCTACCCCCTGACCTCCCTCCCTCACACCATCCACTTTTAATCACAGTGACAGACTCAAGATACAAAATGAGACATACATTTTTGGACATGGAGAATATAGAAATTTGTTTCAGCACAGGGCCTAGGCATAAAGTAGGCAGTTGATAAATATTTGTGAAATAGGATTGGCTCTGCATAGTTGTTAGGAAGATTTTTCTTTTCTGTTTAATGGGGTAGGGAGGTGAGAGGAATGAGATTATGATGAAGACCAGAAAGAATCCTAGAAAATGAAAACAAACATTACATGTTTAATTTATTATATACACAAAAATAAAAAAGTTCTTTATAATTAAGATTCTCTGTTTCATGAACAATCTCCTTCTGTTCTACAATGTATATGAAAATGTTCAAATTTTTTAGGGGTGTTTGTTAAGTTCAGAATGCAAAATAAAAATAAAAAAGACACTTTCCTTTCTGGTTAGTTATTTCCCTTAGTCCAGAGCTATCTGTTCACTTATAAAAACCACAATTCCCTAGGAATTCTACATCACCCTAGGAAAAGAATTTGAGTAATCCAGAAATGTTAATTTTATTCTGTGACAATTAAAAAAGTGGAATGATTGTTGAATGTTTTTTTTAAATAAATTTGTTAATTTTTCCTTCAGATTTATGAATTATTAAGCTACCATGACAAATATAAAAGTAATTCTAGTGATCTGGCATTTGAGTTCTGTGATTTGGATATCACTACTAGTAATGTTCTTTCTATTCTTCTTCCATGCTGACAGGAAGAGGCTGAAGTAAGCAATATTACAGAGGAAAAAAATAAAAAGAACTTTATTGCTAAAGAATTACTCTTATGCCTCACCTCTTATTCCAGTAGCTCATGGTGACAAGGCAGTAATCCAGGTTTTTCAAAGGCTATGTCATAGAATAGAAAGTATTATGTTTTAAGTGTGATATACAAGCAATAAAAGGATGATATATAAATATACAATATATAGAATGAGGATTTGAATTCAGATCCTCTGAATCTAGAACCAGTACTATTTCCACTGTACCAGGCTGCTAAAATATTTTTTCATACCAGTTGTAATTTTTAAAAAATGTAAATGAGCAGATGCATTTTGAGAAGTTTCATATTGCTATATTCCTTAGCTCTTCTCAATGTTGCCCAATTTCAGCCTTTCTTTTCATTTTTGTCCTATGCTCTTTATGTGCTTCTTTAAACTTGGGAACAATAATGCATGAGTATATGGATGTTCATACTACACATTTCTCTTGTATGTACCAGGAATCACTTTTGTCTATGCCACAACCAACCATTTTTGGTATTTCTATCAAATTGCTTTTACAAAACTTTTTTTAAGCAATGGATCCAACTCATTCTGCAAGAACATGTGTAATATATAGTGGGACAGACTGCAATTAATGTCATATTTGTTAAGACTATATTCAAAACTATACTAAAATTATATAGAAAAACATAACATACAATTTTTATTTTACATAATTTCTATAAATATATATAAATTTATATAATTTCTTTTTTCTTTGAAATGAGTAGTGGACATAAATTAATAAATAATGAAAGATTTTTCTAAGGAAAATAAGAGTTTCTCATCAATTATAGAACTATATAATGAAAGAGAAAAGCATATTTTAGAAAAATTCATACATTTGCTTTAGAAAAGCAAATGGATTTAAATTAATCCACTTGAAAACCAAGTAGTATGTTCACAAAGAAATTTTATTGTTAATAATTCAACTTTAACCTATGTATATACACATACATATATGCATACACACACACACACATATATATATAAATGAAGTTCTTTTAAGGATACTTTTACTGTTTATTAGAAATGAAACCTCAAATGATTAAAAAACAATGGGATTATGTATTAAATTGAATGTATGTGAAGAACAGATCTTTAAGTGACACTATAATTCAGATTAACACTAGTATAATTCTTAAAAACTATGTCAACAAAGAGCAAACTCTAGTTGATTAAATCAAACTGGAAAAGTACTGAGTATGGGGTCTATGATGTTTGTTGTCAGAGGAGCAGCCTAGCTAAGTTTTAAGAAGCTCAATGTGTGAATGATGGATTTTTCATCCACAAAGTTAAAGATCTACTATCTATAAGTGCCTCCAAATTGCAACATCTATACTTGAAAAATTATGCATTATTAATGCTGAATCACCATTTTTGCAGGCACTTTACATCTCTAGGGTCATACTGAGAACGAAATCAACTAAATCCCCTATGACTGCTATATTTTCTTAACAGGAACTTCTATCAAACTAAGTCACTCCCATCTTATACTTGCATAGGTAACTTTAAATCTAAGTGTAATATGTCACATTTATTGTTACTAAATTAAACTTATTATTTTGGACCTATCATTCCAATCTATCTATATATTTCCATTATCTTTTCGCTAACATGGTTCATATAAATGTCCTTAATTGTATTGTAAAGAATATATCTTTTAATATTTATAGCTTTCATTATGTTAAATGCAATGAAATATTTACAGAGTGTTTCAGGCAAGATGGATAAGAACATTTTTATAGTTTCAAGAATAAAAAGAATTGAAATCTAGGGAATGTTCAAATATCTTGTAAATTCAAATAAAATATATCAAAAAAAATCAGTTCATCCTTTTCTTATCAGTTCATTTATTTAGAGGATATGTATTTTTAAAATTTTTTTCTGAATCTTTACCAGGGTTCACAAGGTAGGATCTTGTGATTGTACCTTAATTTCACTGTTTTGGGTCTGAAAACAGTAATTTTGTGATTGAGGAAGCAGTTTAATAGTTCTCTTTTTCTGTTATATTCTTGTTACCAAAGATTAGCAAGGCAACTTGGTCTTAGGCTAAGAGACTTAAGTACAGTATTAAGTGTATTCAGTGTGCTAACAGGGACAGTGCCTCAAAGAACAACTATATTTATGTAAAGACTCAGGGGTTTATATATATATATATATATACATACACACACATACATATATATACAAACATAAACATTGCACGTAAATAGCAGTCTGTAGTAGGAAGCTATACACCATATGCAAGACTGAAAAAGAAATCTTCCTATATAGAAAAAGGAGAAAAACATACTACATTAAATCACTAAATTTTTATATTTCTCAAAGTAGAGCTGAATAAATAACATAATTTATTATGGTCAAAATTTGTTTTGAAGTATATTTTATAGAAAATGGCATAAAACTATATAAATAACATTTTTATTTTTGATGTCACTTAGTGACTAAGGCTAGGCAAGGCTCCTTTCAACCTGATGCCTATTCATGGAAAATATGTGTCGACGACATAAGATAGCCAGATGTATTTGGTTTTAGACATGTATATAAAAGCAATTTAAGCTGAAAATAGTTTAATAAAATGTCAAGAGCTAGGAAGTCTAGTTCAGTTTTGTTCCAGGTTCAGATTCTCTTCCACTGATAAATTTGAGTCTATCTATAAGTTCATTCTCTGATTTTATGGTCCTCTAATACCCCTACTATCATGCTGCAGGCTGCAACTATTACCTGAAGAGACTTCCTACAAATGAAATCATCTCTCCAGTATGGACTGTTCTCTTAAGCTTTACCTGTCTTAAGTGTCACTGAAACCCTTTTACGTGGTTATACTTCCTCATCACCCAATTCAGCATCTCTCATATTATCTTCCAAAGTGGTTCCGATGTCCCCGTTTCTGATTTCACTGGGTGGAATCATTATCCCAGGCATGTAAGCTCAGCTATTTCTGAGTCTTCCTCATCTCTCTTATATCCCACAACTCTTCAGCAATGAAGTTCTTTTGACTTTTTCCTCTGTAAGACTGCTTATTTTACCTCTTCCTGTCAGCATGGTAGCGTAGAAAGAACACTTACCCTGCAGTCAGAGGACAATGGATTCAAGACCTGGCTCTGCCATTTACTAGCTATGTATTATGGAACAAGTCTTTTCGCTCTAGACTCGGTTTTCTCAATGGCATAATAAGGTGGTTGGATTAGATATTTAGAAGGCCTCTTCTAGTTGTCAATCTATTTAGAAGGCCTCTTCTAGTTGTCAATCTAAGTTCTATTATTTATTCCCATTGCCACAATCCCTGGCCCATTCCTGGGCTTCAATATTTTAAAACCGTACTACTAGAATATTTTTGTATCTCTCTGCTACCTCTTCCTCCTTTTTAATCTACCATAAACTTCATACTAGATTATCCAAAAACATCTCTCAGCTTGCTACCCAAGCTTTGCTTTTCATTCTCTCTCCCTATCCACTCAAACTCGATACTTCCACAGCTCATTCCAGGCCAACACCTCTCTTCCAGGAGTTCTACATTCTGCTCTAATAGAATCAAACTTACCTTCATTTAATTCTTCTTCCTGTTCCTTCCATCTTCCAGCACTTACAGAGACCTGGCTCCCCCAGAAGAGATGACATTCTTGTCCATCCTTTATAGCACTGGTTATATCTGCTCTCAAACACCAGTCCCAGAGGAAGATACAGAATATTTCTTGCTCCATTGCTACTTCCAGACTCTTTCTGATGTTATCATCTACAAATGACTATTCCTTTAAGATTTATTCTATCTAAAGAGATTACCTTTTCCAGATCCTGGTTTCAGTTTTTTATCTACCTTCTGGGTCAGTCTTTTTCCTTTGTTTGAATGATACGCTATCAGTATCATTTATATTCTCTCTCCTATATTTACAAGCATTCCCCTTCCATGATGAAGAATCATGAAATTCCTCTTATCATTCCATCTTACTTTATTCCTTATAAAACTATATTGTCACCATGACCTCTCATTCCTCTATCCCTCAGTCTTCTCTAGGCTATAAACCCTGCTCTGGTTTCAATTTTCAATTTTGATCCTATAATTAACTAATTCATGATTAAAGTTCATCATTAAAGTTTCAAATCTCAAGTTCCCTTGTCTTATCATGACTTTTATCTTTCAACTGTAGATTATTTCCACTATCTACAATCTCCTCTCCAATTCATAAATTGTTCAATAATGTAGGAGAAAAATTATTCATTGGTCCAGATGGAGTTCACTACAAATTTGCATTTCATTTCAACCGAGTCCTTACTGAAGCAAGGATATCTTTTATTCTTTTCTAAATGATTCTCTATTCCAGCTCATAAAGGAACTGCTCTAAACCTCTTCTCAATTTCCTCACATTTTTCTTTACCCTAAGTATTCCAGCTGAAATTGTTACTTAAGCCACTTTCTTGATGTTCACTCTATGTTCTACTTGAGTTCTAAGCATTTCCTGTCCCCCAATAGCTGGAATGCTCACTTTTTACCTTTATTTCTTAGAATCTCTATCAATGTTTAATTTGTGTACCATTCTATATGAAATCTCTCCTGATAAACCCCCAGTTGCTAGTCCCTCCATCTCCACCCAAAAATAACTTGTATTTATTTTGTACATAATTTTAAACATATGTATATTGTCTCGCTATATGCAATGAAAGATGCAGACAAAGATTACTTAATTTTTGCCTTTGCATTTGCCAGTGGTTGGCAAAGTATTAGAAACTTAAAAGATGACTAAGACATGCAAACATATTTATTTGTTTGCTTAATTAGGTTACTTCAGGCTAAATGATATTCTCATGCAAGGTAAAAATGTATTAGTAAAAGTTTTTTTTTTTTCCTCTCAAAACACTATGTTTACAAATATGAAACTATAATTACCTTGTTTTAGGCTAAGGGCCAATATAACGATTCCTAAAGTCCACTAGGTTCACTCCTTTTCAGCTTTAGGGAATTTTAGACAAAAGTTCTAAATTCAGAAATTTACTGCAAGCACTCGCATAGGAAAAATCCTAACACTTAGGAAAGGGTTGAGATTTTCCTAACTTTACATTTATACCCATCTTTAGTTAACCTTTGGTCTCTTAACCAAATTCACTTTGCAGGAAATGTTTAAGTAAGATAACATTAGATTTTGTTATAGGGTCTGGAGGTAGACAGATACTAGAGGGGAATTTGGGGAAAGAGCTGACTTTTCCTTGGGACTGCTCTTACACTGGATCCTTCATTCAGGAGATATATGTAAAGTCAATGACTCTCACTGAATCATTCATTTTCTATCATAGTTCAGTCCTTCTTTTGCTCCTCTATCCAAACTTTAATAAACAGGCTTTTAACACCCCTAGTATCATAACTGGTAAAGTGTACTTATTACAAAAAAGTCATTAATTTGCTTCAATGAAATTCTTATTTTGCTCTCAGTATACCGAACATGTTCATCAGTATGTTGTCAAAATGTTCAGGTTATGAGTCTACTTGTGGGTGATAAAGTACTGTTCAAAGGCTCTGCATTGGCTTTAATTGATCCTGGAAGAATATCCACATATTGAGAAATACTTCCCCCACGATATTTTAGTAATTGTCTCCTGGCTGAGTATCCCCACGTATAAGTCAGGAAGTGGTCAGTTACTACCGATATGTAACATGTTCTTAATATTGCCTGTCAGAGATAGAAAATCAATGTAAACAAGTTCTAAAGGTTTGTTAGTGTTAACATTCTCCAAATAAGTAGTACAAGTCAGTGTTACTTTGCATACACTGAGCACAAAATCTCATACAACTACTACTACTTTTTTTTTTTTTTTTTTTTTTTTTTGGCTAAGGCAATTAGAGTTAAGTTATTTGTCCAGGGTCACAGAGCCAGGAAGTGTGAAGTATCTGAGGCCAGATTTGAATTCAGGTCCTCCTGACTTCAGGGCTGGTGCTTTATCTACTGCTTCACCTAGTTGCCCCAAGTCTCATATTTCTATGTAATTTGTGGCCATCATGGGCCACAAATCTATTTTACTAGCTCTATGGTTTCTCTAATTTTTAAAATACACATTTCTTTATCAATCTTCTTGGGAGAGAAAAATCAGAACAAAAGGGAAAAACCATGGGAGAGGGGAAAAAAAACAGAAAAAAAAGTAAACGTATTGATTTACATTCAATCTCCATAGTTCTTTTTCTGGATCAGATGGCATTTTCTATCCAAAGTTTATTGGGATTGCTTTGGATCACTGAACCACTGAGACGAACCAAGGCTTTCATAGCTGATTATCATAATTCCTGCTGTTACTGTGTATATTGTATTCTTGGTTCTGTGTGTTTCACTCAGCATCAATTCATGTAAATCTTTCCAGACTTTTCTATAATCAGCTTGTTCATCATTTTTTATAGAACAATAATATTCCATTAGCTTCATGTACCACAACTGATTCAGCCAATTGATGGGCATCTACTCATTTTTCAATTCTTTGCTACCACAAAATGAGCTGCTACAAACATTTATGCACTTTTTTTTTTTTTTTTTTTTTTTTTTTTTTTTTTTTTTTTTTTTTTTTTTTTTTTTTTTTTACGATTTTCCGGGGATACAGACCCAGTAAAGGCACTGCTGGGTCAAAGGGTATGCACAGTTTTATAGTCCGTTAGGCATAGTTCCAAGTTGTTCTCCAGAATGGTTGGATCATTTCACAACTCCACCAACAATGCATTAATGTTCCAGTTTTCCCACATTCTCTCCAACATTTATCATTATCTTTTTCTGTCATCATAGCCACTCTAAGAGGTACAAGGTAGTATCTCAGAGTTGTTTTAATTTTCATTTCTCTAATCAATAGTTATTTAGAGCATTTTTTTTCATATGACTAGAGATAGCTTTAATTTTGTCATCTGAAAATTGTCCCTTTATATGCTTTGACCGTTTATCAATTGGGGAATGACTTGTATTCTTATAAATTTGACAACAGTTCTTTATATATTTTAGAAATCAGACCTTTATCAGAAACTCTATGAAAATTTTCCCCAGATCTGTACTTCCCTTTTAATCTGGTTTTTGTTGGTTTTGTTTGTGCAAAAACTTTTTAATTTAATGTAATCAAAGCGATCCATTTTGTATTTCATTATGTTTACTAGCTCTTCTTTGGTCATAAAGTCCTCCCTTCTCCAAAGATCTGATAGGTGAATTATCCCTTGCTCTCCTAAATTGCTTATGGTATCACCTTTTATGCCCATATCATGTACCTATTTTGACCTTATTTTGGTATGGGATATAAGATGTAGGTCTATGCCGAGTTTCGGACATATTATTTTCCAGGTTTTTCCAGTTTTCTCTAGAAATTTTTGCAGAATAGTGAGTTCTTATCCCAGAATTATACTGGGATCAAATACTAGATAATTATAGTCATAGATTATTGTATCATGTGTATCTAACCTATTCCACTGATCCATCACTCTATTTCTTAGCCAGTACAAAATGGTTTTGATGACTGCTAATAGTTTTAGGTCCAATACTGCTGAGCCACCATCCTTTGTATTTTTTTCTCATGAATTCTCTTGATATTCTTGAACTTTTGTTCTTCCCGGTGAATTCTGCTATTTTTTCTAGCTAATTAAAATAATTTTTTGGCAGTTTGATTGGTATGGCCCTAAACAAATACATCAATTTAGGTGGAATTGTCACTTTTATTATATTAGTTCAGCTTACCCATGAGCAATTGATATGTTTCCAATTGTTAAGATTTGACTTTGTATGAGAAGTGTTTTGTAATTGTTTTCATAGAGTTCCTGAGTTTGTCTTGGCAGGTAGACACATAAATATTTTATTTTGTCTACAGTTATTTTAAATGAAATTTCTCTTTCTATCTCTTGCTGCTGGGTTCAGTAATATATAGAAATGCTGATAGTTTGTGTGGGTTTATTTTATATTCTGCTACTTTGCTAAAGCTGTTATTTCAAGTAGGTTTTTGGATGATTTTCTAGAATTCAATAAGTATACTATCATATCATCTGCAAAGAGTGGTAGTTTTATTCTTATTCTAATTCCTTTAATTTCTTTTTCTTTTCTTATTGCCAAAACCCACATTTCTAGTATAAGACTGAATAATCATGAGCATCTACCCTTGTTTTACCCCTGATATTACTGGGAATGTATCCAGCTTCTCTCCATTACAAATAATGCTTGCTATTAGTTTTAGATACTGTTTTTTATTTTAAGGAAAACTCCCTTTATCCCTGTATTCTCTAGTGTTTTTCATAGGAATGGGTGCTATATTTCATCAAAAAAATTTTCTCCATTTATTAAGATCATATGATTTCTGTTGGGTTTGTTATTGATATGGTCAATATGGCAATAATTCCTGGTAACTGCATTTCTGGTATAAGTCCCACTTGGTTAGAGTGAATTATCCTGCTGATAAGTTGCTGTAATCTCTTTTATAATATTTTATTTAAATTTTTTTGCATCAATATTCATTAGGAAGATTGGTTTGTAATTTTCTTTCTCTGTATTGGCTCTTCTTGGTTTAGGTATCAGTATATGGTTTCTCTCTTTATCCATATGTTCAAACTTTCATGGCCACAAATACTCTGGATAGTAATGACTGCCTTTTGATACCATGTATAGGATCAAGGACTATCTAGCATAGACTTTTCAACAGAGTGGCACTTGAATCCACTGACTTTACTGCTTATTTAGCTTATATTACTTAAACAATCTTTTGTTAGCTATCTACCCTTTTGCCAGTCTTCTACAGACAAATCAGATAAATAGGATTCACTCAATGAATGAAACCAAGTATTTGTATCCTGCTAGTATGGTACCAGGGGAAGTCCCAAACTCTCATTTATCAGTTGTTTGTATTCTGGCTCCTTAGGGTTACCAAAATTTTGATGTCATGTAGTCTTTTGGACTTAATCCAGTGACTGCCATATAGTAAGCATTTAATAAATACTAGATTATTGGATGCTAGTTAGAGCATCTGTATATATGTTACTCTTCCCTAGCTGATAATTGGTGTTGAACTCAGGTGGTCAAGTTGGCAGTGGTTAGAATATTAATCAGTGGATTATTATCCAGGTAATTTTTATTTCTTTAATGTGAGGGAGTCTGCTTTGTGAACGAAGTAACAGGTCTGTCAGCCAGACCTTTACTGGTAAATGCAACTAATTCCAAATAATGATCATTCTCTTGATACAAAACTGTCTCCAATCCCTCCAAACTTGTATTTACATACAGGACAAAAAAGGCTTATTTAGGTAAGCATAAGCCAACATGAGTTATTATATGAGGAAGCTAACCAACTCTTTGAAAGCTTTAGGTAAGCATAAGCCAACATGAGTTATTATATGAGGAAGCTAACCAACTCTTTGAAAGCTTGTTCATATCTGGCTATTCACTAACCTAATAGAGATTTTTATTAATTTAAAGACAATTTTGCGTCCCTTATTTGTCTATTTTTGTGCCTCCTCAATTATAAAAGCTTGATGTCATTCTGTGGCTTAACAACAGCAGTATTGTTTAAAAACAACAACAAAAGTTTAGTAATAATCACAAAATCCTAAAACATTCCTTAATTCTTAGTCTTTGGACATAGCCAGGTTATAAATGCTTTTTTTTTTTTTTTCTGAGTCAGTGCTCACCCTTATTGATATATAATGTAATCCACATATTTTGTTGAGCCTTTACAAAATTGCCATTTGTTAATGGAAAGTTTTAGTCATTTTCCTCTACTTGATCAAACACATTCCTCATATTCTTTCAAAATCCTCTCAAAGACATTTATGTCATCAAAGTATACTGACATTTGCAGATAGTTCATGTCTCAGTTTATTTTCTCTATAAGTGTTTGGAAAATGTTAGGAAGTTTTTCTAAGATGCTTTGGGGCATGCACTCACACGGTTGAAAATCCAACTAGGTAGATGAAAGTAATCTTGTTTTCCTCTGCCACAGAGATTTGATAGTAAGCCACTGTGCAAGTCCAGTACTGAAAACTGCTAACATAGGGAAAGAACTTTCTAACAAACAATGCAGAGCATCATGAGCCTTTGTATATTCTTTGGTATGCTGGTGTACTTTGGTTCTTTTTTTAAAAATGTGGTAGTCAACATAATAAATATTTTTTTTTTTACATTTCTTGAGAATCCTCACTATATCTATGGGCTCTAGGTAATCTAGGTAATAATGCCATTTATCAACAGATTCTTGAAATATTCTCTATGATCAATCATCACAAAGGCATTTTTCTAGTTCTTTCCCAGATTGGTTGTGAATCAGTGAGTTGGCTCCTATGAGTAATTTCTTAGGTACATTATTCCCATCTCACTCCAGCACTGAAAATATATTTGTCCTTTTGTTAAATTTCTGTCTAAATCATGCCTTTTTACCACCCTGGAAGTAGGGAATATAAAAATAAATTTTTACTGGTTTTATTTCAGAAATTTAAGGGACAGGGCTCTTATGCTTTTTATTGTAACACTATGCTTCACATTATTCTGCATGCTTCTGCATAAGCTGCACAGATGATCAAGATGCAGGGATTAAGTTTCAACATTATTTAAAAGGATTCTAGTATCTTAAAAAGACTGGAATTGTTTCATCAAAGCTGACAGTATATTTGTACTGGCTGAGTATGAGCTGTTCAGCACAAGAGCATATATTACTTTGTTGATAATAGTAATATCTTTAAGGAATTCTGAAGTTGCTTCAAAGTAGCCTGGATAATTTTTCTTATTCAGACTTCCAAGGTCAAAACATTCAATTATAGATACTTTCTTCAAAAGTTTCTCAAATTCACCTTTTTTTTTTTTTAACCTTGTGTGAACATGTTAGTTATTAATGCTTTACTACTTAATATACCAATATAATGTCTGCAGTTGTGATTTTTGCAGTTACCTCTTTATAAAATCTTACAAATTCTGTTGGAAAAAAGCTCATTAGGAAAGGCTGATAACATGGTTATTGATTACAGGGACTGGTATGACCTCTTTCTGTCTCCATTTCCCAAAGCTGATTGCTGATTGCTCCAGCCTTCAACTTTTATATTACTTAAATTTACATTCTTTTCCTTGAAGAATGGATATCCTCTATAATTGGAACTAGAGATATCTTTTTCTAATTTCTTCTTTTTAAAAAAAGTCAAATTTATTTTATTGGCAGGTCTTCATTCTTTCCTTCTTTGTACAGCCATTGTAAAGCAAGAAAAATGAAAACTATTCTAAAATATATACTTAAGCAAAACAAATTCATGTATTGCCTTCTTAAGTCTTTCTTTCAAAGCTTTTTGTCTATAATATTTTGTAATTGTATAAACTGTTCTTCTGGTTCTGCTTCATTTTGCATCAGTTTTATAGCACTATGTCATTCTATCATATTTATATACTATAAACATGTTCAGCTATTTCCCAATTGGTTTGGAAACTGGTGAGGGGTTTCCAATTCTTTTACACTATAAAAATTGCTGCTATAAAATCTTTTTGTACATGAGTCCTTTTTTTGTTAAAAAAAATTTCTTTGAAGTATAGATCAACTAGCATTATCATTGGATTGAAGGATATGTAGTAAAATGGCTATGTAGGCATTATTCCAAACAGGTTTCCAGAATGGATGGTCCAATTCACAGATCCCCCAACATGTGTGTTATATTAATATACTTGCTTTCCCACAACCTTTATCAAATTTTTCATTTTGTCAACTTTGCAAGACTAATGGATATGAAATGTTACCTCAAGTTTGCTCTAATTATTAAGGATTTAGAGCATTTTTTTTCATAAGACTACTGATACTTTGGATGCTTTCTACTGAAAATTCTGTATTTATATTTGAATAAATTTGACTGTTTATCAACTGGATAATGGTTTTTATTCTAGTAAATATGAATCATTCCTCTATATTAATTAAAAATAAAGCCTTTAAAAGAGAATACTGAAACGACAAGCACGTTGATTTCAGAGAGGTCTAGAGAGACTTACATAAACTGATGCTGAGTGAAGCGATTATACACAGCACCAGCAAGATTATACAATCATCAATTCTGATGGACGTGACTCTCTTCAACAATGAGATGATTCAAACCAGTTCTAATTGTTTAATATTGAAGAAAGGACTAGTATGAACCACAACATAACATTTTCACTCTTTTTATTGTTGTTTGTTGCATTTTATTTTGCTTCTCTTTTTTTAAACTGGTTTGGTTTGATTCTTCTTGTATAACATGACATTTGTATAAATACGTAGGCACATAATTGGACTTAACACATATTTCCATTTTGTTTAACATATATTAGACTACTTGCCATCTAGGGGAGGGCATGGGGGAAGGAGGGGAATATTGGAACACAAGATTTTGCAAGGGCTAATGTTGAAGAATTGTTCACACATATGTTCTGAAAAATAAAAAGCCTTAATAAAGAAAATAAATAAATGAGAACTTACTGCAAAGATTTCTTCCCATTTCTTTGCTTTTCTTCTATTTTTAACTGTATTGGTTTTGCTTGTGTACAAACTTTTTAATTTTATGTAATCAAAACTGTCAAATTTTCCTCTTGTAAAAACTCTTTTGGATCACGAATTCTTATACTATATATAGATCTGACAGGTATTTTCTTCCATGCTCCTCCAAATTGTTTATGTTGTTACTCTTTATAACTAAATCATGTACTCATTTGGAACTTGTCTTTGTATATTGTATGAGATAAGTTGTTCTATGCCTGATTTCTGTCAGACGCATCCCACTTTTCCCAACAGTTTTTGTCAAATAGTGAATTCTTGCTCCAGTAGCTGGGATCTTTGAGTTTATCACACACTAGATTATCTGCTTATTTGAATCTATATAATATGTAACTGATTTGTTCCATTAAAAAATTTACCAAATTGATGATTAGAGCTTTTTAGTATAGTTTGACGTCAGGCAGTTCCTTCCTACTTTTAAAATTCCCTTGTTATTTTTGACCTTTTTCCTCTTCAAATCAGTGATGTGAATCTCAAGCAGAAATGAGGGTACATACATATCCTTGAAGGTTGCATTTTGACTTAGAAACCCACATATTAACATTACATATATGTTCAATTGTATTTATACTTATTTTGTTAAATTCCCAATTGCATTTTTAATCTGGCTTAGACTACATTCAGACATGTATTAATTTGGCACCTCTACTTCTGACAGTTATTTTTTTTTCTAGTTCTCTAAAGTAATCCCTCAGAAGTTTTATTGATCTGAAACAGGATAAGCACATTAATTTAGATAGCACTGTGGTTTTTATTATGTTGCCTTAGCTTACTCATAAGCAATGAACATTTTTCTGTTTTTATTTGTGTAGATGTTTGTCATGTATTCTGTGTAGATTTGTATATCTGTTTTTATTTGTGTAAAAAGTGTTTTGTATTGTGTTCATCTAGTTCTTGTGTATATCTTGTAAGTAGGTAAACTCCCAAATATCTTATGCTATGTGCAATTTTTTAAATGGTATTTCTCTTTCTATTTGTGCCATAGAAAGATTTTGATAGGATCCATTGTTTTCCTTTTTTTCAGTTTATATAGTACTGAAATTAATTGATTTTTTCTAATATACAATAATTTAGGTGTTCTTTTCTCTGATCTGTTATGTAAGCAGTTTATAGTTTTATAAATATAAATACAGATCATTCAGATTGTAAGTTTTATTGGAACATACTTGGGTAAAATGTTTTCTAACAATTTCATTTCTTTTTAAAATGATAGTGAATTCAGCATTTTCATTTTTTGAGACGGGTAATTTTCTTCTTCATTTTATTTATTCATTTATTTTTAGAAATTAGGTAAGCTCATGGGTTGTCCAATTTATTTGTTTCTTTAAAAAAAAAACAGCTCCTAGATTTATTTATTAAATAAGGCATTTTTTTGGGGGGGGAGGAAGGCTTTCAATTTTGCTCATGTTTTGTTTGATTTTCAGGATTTCTATTTTGGTGTTTAACTGGGATTTTCATTTTTATTTAGTTTCCACGCCATTGAACAATATAATAATGGTCCCTGTGTCTTGATTCCTTCCTCTTTGGCTTTAGAAAGTTTATTCTAGATGAAAAATTCTGAATTCAGTCACAATCATTCAAAGTCCCCAAAATTAGTAATTCAGAGATAGGAAAATTTCTTACACTTGGGCAGCAAGTAGGCTATGTTTTTTCTTATCATTATTCTTACCTCTAATTAACCTTGGCTTCATTGTAGTTTTGGCAAAATTCAATTTATTGAAAATATTTCAATAAAGAAACAGCAGATTTTGTTATAATATGTGTAGACAGATAGGCATTGGGGAAGGAAAGTTAAAGAAAGAATCTTCCTCTTAGGATTTTTCTTAGCCTGGGTTCTCCACTCAGGAAATACTTAAAGATCCCATGACTCTTGCTTTCTCCATTCTCTGTCCTTTGCTCCTTAAAAATTGTGCTGGAAATGTCATTCTGGCTCTCATCTCTGGAATCTAGGCCCTCATAAAGTCTGCCTCTGGTTCTGATATAACTTCCTCTTTTTATACTTTTTTTTCTCCTGTAAAGGGAATCACCAATTTTAGTTATTTTAGTGATGAAGTCTTACAATATAGGGGTTAAATAGCTTTAGCAGCTAATGGATTAAAGTGAGGAAAAAGATGGTAGGGGAATAATTCTGAACACTACGTCCTGAACTGAACTGAATGGTAACAGTGTGAGAGAATAAGACATACATTAGAGAGGTCAAGAAGATAGAAATGACAGATTTAGCATTGGGCTGAATAGTTGAGATGAAAGTTAGGAGTTATGAATTCATCAAGGCTGTGGGATTAGGTAACTGGGAGAATGATGATCTTGACAATAAAAAGGAGGTTTAAAAAGTCTTCAGAAAAGAAGAGAGTTGGGATAGAAAGAAAATTAGTTCTGTGTTAGTTGACATTTAGTTTGAAATGACCACAAGCACATCCAGTCTGTGGTGTTCAAAAGGTAACTGATAATGGGGAACAGGAGTTCAGTAGAGAGATTAAGGATGGAAAATATCATTTTGGGAATCATGTGCAGAGATTAAAATTGAATTTATTGGGGCTGATGAGCTCTCCAAGTGAGATAGCATGAAAAGCAAAGCAAAGAGGACTCAACTGAGCCCTAAGGGATACCTACAATTAGTGGGCATAACATCATAAAGATCCAACAAAGGAAATAGAGGAGTAGTTGGACATGTAAGACAGATAGTGATCAGAGAGCAACATCACAAATACCTATAGAGGACACATATCTAGAAATAGAAGGTAATCAACAGTGTCAAATGCTGTACAAAGGCCAAGAAAGACACATTATGAAAAGATCATTAGACATGGAAATTAAGAGATCACTGGTAAGTTTAAAGAGCCCAGTTTCATTTGAATAGTAACATTGGAAGCCAGATTGCAAAGGAACTAAAAAAAAGTAAGGGAAAAGGAAGAGGAGGTATTTACTATACACAGTTTTCTCAAGGATTTTAGCCATGAAGTGCAAGATAGATATGGGACTACAGCTGATGATACTATATTGTATAGTCATTAAATATTGATGTCACATAAAAATAGTCATTTTAGTGTTACATGGATTTCTTGAGATTATCATCATGAAATTTTCTTTAAAAAAAGCAAGAAACCATAAAAACAGGATTTTGTTAAATTAAAGGAAAGGAAGTGATCACACAACACTAACATACATGAACAACTGCCATATTCTGGATCAATAAGCATTTTTTAACAATCACTTTATATATATATTTCTTCCTTAGTCATGATGAAAAAGACTTTTAAAAATAATTTAAAACACTCTCATAAAATGTGTGAAGTGACCCAAGCACCAAATTATCTAAAGGTAATATTGGACTTACTTTAAGTTGCTGATTCTAGTTTCTGCAGCTTCTGTAATCTTTTTTGTTTCATCTTTCCATCGGTTTGTTGCCTTCTGTTGAGCTACTAATAGACGTCTCAATTCAACAGTGGAATCGTGATTACTATCTTCCAGCTCTCTCAAACGAATTTCAAATCCATGCTCCTTTACTGAAAATTCATGTTCCATTGTGCTGATCTAGTGAACAAAATGAATATAGTGTTTCTCTTTTCATTTATTCATCACTATAATGATCAACCATGTGAGCAAATGGAGATAATCACTATGCCATAGATATTTTTAGTTCATGAGATGAATTAGAAGCCTTCTAGGGGCCTACATTCTTACAGAGATGATACAATTTGCACAAAGAACTATCATACAAACTAGAATATGATTTATATATACAAGCAGCATTTAAAAAGTGTTATAGAAGAATTGAAGTGGTAAAGAGAAATTGTTCTCTCTAGAGGATAAAAGAAGGCTTCATGGAGAAGGTTGCATTTAACCTTAACCTTGAAGGATGGTGAGGAATACAATAGACAGGAAAAGGAATCAGGTAGATAAAATGGAGGATATAGAAAACACAAATGTGCAGAGGTAGGAACATAGAAGGAGGGGACACAGTGAGTAAGAATTACAAAAAAGTGGACTAGTATGACACATAGTTGAAAATGTGAAGAAGAGCAGTATGAGATAAGGCTAGAAAAGTTGGTTGGCACTGGATTAGGAAGACCTTGACTATAAGGTGTTTGGAATTGTTTGTAGGTAATAAGAAATCACTGAGATATGATCAGAACTATACATGGTGAAAATTACTATAATCTGTAAGCAAGGACAATTCTGTTTACTATGAATCCTGAGAGAAGAATTGAAGTAAAAGTCAAGAGTCCAAGTAGTAAAAAACAGCAAGATTAAGAATTTGAATAGGAGGCCTGTGGTGGTGTGTACAGGCCCCAAATGAGGGGAGAACAAGCATGGATTTCATCCAGGGGAGCCACTGTGAATATCAGGACCTGGGATTTAAGCCTAGAATAACAAAACATGCAGGAAAAGGAGCTTTCTGGACAGTTTGAAGTTCTCAGATAATGAAGGTAAGCAGAGCTTTTAAAAAGAACCTTGTCTGGAAGACTAACCAGGATATTGGAGTATGAGAAACAGTGAAGTTCAGCTTGACTTACATTTTTCTAGCCAATCATTTCAGATTCAATCTATAGAATAGTGCCCAAGGAAGAAGCTATGAAGCAGGAATGAGCTAGAATATCAAAATTCAATGCTCTGAGCTGTGCTTGCTAGGCCAGAGGTGTTGAGAAACCCAAAGTAGATAGTGGGGAAAATGACAAAAAAAAAGGTTTTTATGGGGTCAGATATGCTTAAGACCCAGACCCAGATATAGAGAATGGCTCTAAAATATCTACAGGCAAAGCCTCAAATAAAAATACAATTTGTTCAAAAAACTCAATGATATTGAGAAATGATACAAATGTTTAAGAATGATATTATAAATTAAATTGGAAAAATGGAGGAAAGAGTTGGAGGAAAGATGAAAACCATGGAGGAGAGTTTGGGAAGAAGGATTGATGGCTTGGTATATATAAAAGGTATAGAGTCTTCCCCATGTAGACCAACTGGGTATTGGAGGGTTCCAGAGAGAAGGTAATGACCTTATGAAACAAGAAACAGTAAAATGGGGACAGGGGATTAGGAAAGTGGATACAGCCCTCAGACTTTGGAAATATCTGATCAGCATCAGAAATAACTGATAATGGAAGGCATAATTAGGAAAGACGGTTTAAGAATCCCTGGACTACCTGAGAGCTATAAACAAAGGGAAAGCCTGGACATCATATTCCAGGAGGTCATAAAATAAAACTGTCCATGTTATTTTAGAACTCCAGGGCAAAGTGAAAATATGGGGACTCCACCAGTCACTTCCTGAGGGAAGCCCCAAACAATTTCCAGCAATGCCATGGCCAAAATCCAAAGCTTCTAGGATGAAGAGACAATACTGCAGGCAGCTGAAGAAAAAATATTCAGATACCAGATAGAAACGGTAACACACAAAATTTAGCAACTTCATCAATAAAAGAGCGGAGATCACAAAATACAATATTCTGGAGGACAGAAAAGTATGAACCAAGTATGAACCAAGAATAACTGAGCATGGTCCTAGGAAAATGGATCTTTAATGAAGTAGAGAGTTATCTAATATAATGCCTTTAAAGCACTGCTTCAGTTGCTTTGTCAAAAATGCCAAGCTGCTTCATTTTTAGAAAGTAATTTTTTTTTTTTTTGGTATAAAGTGAAAGAAATTATATTCAAGGATGTTCACCTTGTTAACTTTCTGAATTAGTATCAGTGTTTTCTGATAGGTAGAAGGAACAAGAGAGCTTCTAAAATTGTTTGCTACCCTCCCTAAATATTCTTTGTACTAGACTTTTCACTGGCAGACATAGATCCCACTAAGTCTTAACGATACCTTTAATTTGGCTTTTTGTTGAGCCTCCAAAGCAATTTTTCTCAAATTCTCAGTGTCTTTTTGCAACTGTTCATTTTCTTGCTGAAGTTTCAGTCTTTGTTCACTGACAGTGCCACAGTTCTTTCTTTCAGACTCTAAAACGTTCTGAAGCTTTTGAATCCTTTCCCGGCTACGTGACATCTCTTCTTCAGAACTGACAGAAAACAAAACATCCCACTTAACGATTTGCTATAAAATTCTAGAAGTAAGCCCACATTTTCAGTGTTTTATTTTCCTCTTTCTGGAGTCATTTAATTATAATTCACAATTATGCTTTTTGTTTTAAAAAGAGTTTGCTATAATAGGTATGTTCTATATAAAACAGATGAAAAGAAAAGCAACTAAATTAAACTGCCTACTCATCCTTAAAAACCAGTTTGCAATCTTTCAAATTCTCTGTTAAATTTAAGAGACTGGATACATGAAATTCATTGTGTGAGGAGGATTAAATGGGGAAAAATTCTAGGTGACAGTAAATGGGGGAGTTCAATGGAACTATATTACAAACTCCTTTACTTTATCACTGAATTCAGTTACAGGAAAATATGCCAGCCAACCACATTAATAGTGGTTGGGATTCTAGTGAGAAATAAATTTTTGCATTATCCCCAAGAGGTTTGCCCAACTTTTTATGAAATTGTAATAGTGGGACTATAAATGCACTCAGGTTTCTTGGATTTTGGAAAATGCTTTAATGGGTTGGAATACCCATTAAAATACAAGAACAATGTGCAAAAACTCCTCTCCTTTAAAAATACTAAGAACTACATAAAAATTTCCCTTTTAATGCCATATTCTAATTCCCACATAATACAATCACTATAACATTCCAGAATTGTTTTTTTTAACCAGTCCTGCTTACATTATGAACCACAATTAATGCTGTTAAATAGAAACAGACTTTAAATGGAGCCTATGATTCTGCTCCTTTGACAATAAGAGTAACCATGGAGAGAAATGGTAGGGTGAGAGCATGTGGTATACAGATGACGGCTGAGATTATGATGACCTAGAGAGTTACAGGTTCAAAGTTACTTGCAACAAAAGATGTTCATACAGAGAATGACTGTTTGAAACAACAGTTCCACATAAGTGAATTGTTATGACAGTAATGGGGACTATGAGAGACTAGGAACAATCAGAATGGTTTGACATGTTTTACAGTGTGGCTGCCACTTATATCACCTAATTTGTTCTTAGAGATTCCTTAGGAGCTTCTGCCAGGTTGCACTGATATTTTCCCAAGGCATAAATCTAGGGATCTGCTGATTCTAACTACACACTATTTGCAAAAGATCTTAAATGAACCATTGGCAGAAGTTTGGAAGACTTTATGTGCAAATCTAAAACAAAAGCTCAACCTTAGGAAGCAAAAGAGCTGATTTTATTCTCTCTTATTTCTGAAGTGCCTTGTTCTTGCCAAATTACATACCATATTTAAAATGATCTTAAACTAATTTTTCTGTGTTTAGACAAGCTACTGGTGAAAAAATAGTATTACTACTGTTCTATTTTTCTAAAACCACATTTCCCATCTTTCATTGGGGGGAAAAAACTAAAAGCATTTTAATCAATATGTCTGGCTTGTTGCTTTTAAAAAGCCTTCTTCTTTGGTATATATATATATATATTTTCATATATATGTCAGAATTTTTTTTTGCTATCTAGTCCTTTTACTGAAACATCTTTTAATTGTTTTAATATGCAACAGCAAAACCTATAACTTCATCAAATAAAGATAACTGAAGTATAATTAGTATCAATATGTACTTTAAAATTGGTCTCTACATAAATTTTCAATAGATTATTGTTTTAAATAATCTAAAAATTAGTCTTTGCTCTTTATTAGAAGATAAGGATTTGTATATTATTTTAAAAATGTATAATGTGAAAAATAACAACCATGATTTTTTAGCTTGAATATAATAAAAGTCCATTCTATCCCCCAAAATATATTTTGGAAAATTCATTTCATTATGCCCACAGGACTGATAAAAATGCTTTTGTATATATAAAAAGTGTACCAGATCTGGGACATCATCATTATA
Source organism: Sarcophilus harrisii (assembly GCF_902635505.1). Classification (NCBI taxonomy): domain Eukaryota; kingdom Metazoa; phylum Chordata; class Mammalia; order Dasyuromorphia; family Dasyuridae; genus Sarcophilus; species Sarcophilus harrisii. The sequence goes on from NC_045431.1 coordinate 52,296,655, forward strand.
TTGTGAGAAAATCTTATATATCAATGCAAGTGGATACCTGATCTACCCTTTAGAGTCTTTCTGGTGTTTTCTGGATCTCTGAGAAGTCACAAAGTTAGAATGGGTCAGAGATAGGACTTGAACCTGGAAAAATCTTTCTGACTCTGAAGCTGATATTTTTTGTATGATATTAAGACATCTCTTTAGATATACTTATTATTATAAAATGTAAAATATGTGGCAATTATTTCACTGTGGTTCATTATGAAAGTGAAAATACCTAGATTTTATAGGTACAGAATTATATGACATATATGTAGATTACTACTTACCTTATCTCAAGTTGTTTAATTCTGTTTTGTGCTGTCTTAAGTTGTAACTGAAGATTATCCATGGTATGTTCTGCAAGTATGCACCTTTGGTGCATATCTTCTAGCTTCCTACAATCACCTTCATTTCCTCTGCTTTCTCGATAAATCTAGATTATAAGATAATAAGGTTTTGTAGTAGAAGGGACCTTAAAGATAATCTTATTCTAATGAATTTTACAAAGAAGGAAACTGAGACCCTAAAGGTAAAGTGACCTGCCCAACATTGCAAAAAGAAGTTAAGATTCAAACTCAGTTTCTACAAACTTCAGTAGTCTGGACACTCCACTGCTATAGAAGTATATGAAACTTATGGTAAAAGTTATGCAGTATTAAGCCCTGAATGCATCAAAAATATACTAATTACAGTGGTGATTTCTGAATTCTTCAAATGAGGGTTTTTCTTTAACACTAAAACAAATGGGAGACTGCATCATGATTGGAGTTGTACTATCAGTATGCATTAATTAAAACTACCTGACAAAATTTTTATGAATTCATTATTTACAAATTAATTTCTATTATAAATTCTAGGACTATCTACATTTGAAAGATAGTAATGTGTGTGTATATATGCATATATATGTGTATGCATACATATATATGTATATAAATATTTTACATGTTCAATAAATGGAAGGTATATTTGCAGACTTAGTGCAATAACTCTGTGGTCTGTGAATTAAGAGAAAGGAAACCACTGAATGGCATTGTATCTCAGATGACAGGGTTTCTGTGATGACCACATATTTTAAAATCAGCCGGAGTCAGGAATTCAGGTTAAGGGAAAATCTTCAATCTTTATTTTCAGTAGAGGTGAAGAAGGGTCGAAAGTAAAAGGGGAATTGGCAATAGCAATGTGTGCAGCTGAGTCAAGAAGCTAGCCAGACCAGAAGCCACGAGACCAGCAGCCACCAGATCAGAACCCAGCCGGCAGTCTCTCTCCGCCTCTCTTCCTGCCCCTCTGCCTCCACCCCCCAAAATCGTCATTTCTTATACAACATATCAGGACTTGCACAGAGAGTGGGTGGGGGCCATTCTTTCTCCAAGCATATATATTAATAGAATATGGTCCAATTACTATTTAGCCTCACGTGCTTTGACACCTCAGTGCATTAACTCAAGCCTCAGTCCATTATAGGTTTCAATCACTTAAAATAGTAAAAATATGTTTGTTTGTTTTTTTAAACATGATTTCATTAGAAGGTTGTATGGTCTTTAGTTTTTTCCAAGACTTTCTTTATTAGGAAAACTGAAGCAATAAGCTACCCAAAGTTGATTTCAGAGTGAAAGACTTCATTCATTTTGAGATGCATTTTTAAAGCTCTCATTTTTACAGAATAAGTTTAGCATCATTTTACAGATAAAGTTTATCATATAGTTCTTGGTGAGTTGATAAGGCCAAAAAAATTTATCACCTGATGGCCAATGTCTGCTCATGAGCCTATTTACACCTAACTCAAGCAATCAGTTGAATCACAAATACAGTTCATCACCAGGCCTATAAATGAAACCTTTCCAGTTTGGTGGAACTGCAAGATTACATCAAGAAACTATCAATGATTAGGTTTGGTTATTTTACATAAACAAAATGGAATGCTGAAGGTTGAAACTGAAGAAATTATCACCAGTGGCACAGCTATGTGCCCAAAGAGTGGAACCTTTAAGTTATTCTAATATCATTAAGTCATTCTAATGTTATTATATTATAATATATAAGATAAGTAATTACATATAGTGGAATGTCAGAATGAAAAAACAGACAAAATTCACCTTGAAATTTTTTTAAATCACATAAAATACGGTACAGCAGCTTTAGACAGAAAGGGGCTAGGATCTTTTAAAAGTAGGCAATTAGAGAGCAGATGGATCTGAGATGGTTACTATGGAAACATCTAAATGTAAATTTTATTTTTCACCATAGCCAGCTAAGTTAGGAGCAGGAAACTAGATTTCTAGTGAATAAAAGAAAACAAACACAGGTAAGATTTAGTTCACAATAAAATTAATTATTTAGGAAAAAATAATCTTGAGAGTTTCATACATAAACATGATTATTTTACAGGGTGATCATAGCATCATATAATAGTTTCTTCTTTCCAGTTCACTGTAATACATGATAGGACAAAAAGAAGTGAAAGAAAGTACAACAGGAATCTTTTAGGTGACCAGGAATACTAAGAAGGCCAAGTTGGCTGAACCACTAATTAGTTCCTTAAGCTTAAACGAATGAATACAGTGTTGGTATGATCAAGAGTAGACTTTAGCACAAGATTCAGCATTAAATATTTACATTAGGAGGTAAGACTCAATTAGGATATTATCGATTCACTCTCCCAGTCTCCTACCTTGTGCTTTTATCTCTAGTATATTGAGTGAAATGGTCTACAAAATCAGCTAGATTATTTAGATTTCCTCTTTGTCTGTCTGTCTTTCCTCTTTCCTTGTCTCCCTCCCCTCCCCCTGACAACTATGCTAAACTACACTATACTGTTGCGATATAATATCTTAAAGTGTTGTTGAAAGGATCAAGTGTAACATATTCCAAATTTAGATCTGGAAGAGACCTTAAAGACTGGTGAGGTCCCAGTGATGTTAAGTGTTTTACTTGCCCAATGGTCACCTAGATAATGAAAAGTAAAGGCATGGTGTGAATCAGAGTTATTTCTATTCTATACCATGCTCTCTCCACTAATAAAAATTAGTTTGCCTTAAAGATGTCCAAATGATATGCCCTTATGAAAGCCCTTTCTTCCTCCCTTGGTTGAGGAAAGTACAAACATATCACTTGATATTAAAAAACAAAATGATTATTTATTATGTTTCAAAGCTGTTCTTATGCACAGATGGAATCTCATGGCTTGATATTACCTTTCAAAAACAAGACTTTTCTATACTCCAAGTTCCTTTTCTTACTTGTTTCTTGAAATTATCTTTCATTTTACAATTGGTGATAACTTTCTTTTTTTTTTCTTTATTATCAGAATCTGGCACAGTGTTTAACACAAAATGAGTATTTAACAAATTCTTGTTTACTGACTGACTTGCTTAGAAAAGGCAAACATCACTATAAAAATATTTAAGATTCACAACAAAATGTAAATGGTTGATTTCTGAGTCTTCTTTAAATTTTGTTTCTGCTAGAGAAAATGAACATGTATGTAATGAGAAGGCCTGACCTCTATATAGGAGATAGAAAAGAATAAGTCCCTGAAGAAAAATATCCTTAATCATGCCTTCATATAAGACAGACTTTTAAGAATTTAACTGAAGCCAGTTTCAATGATTTCATGATGAAGTGAGCCATCTATACCCAAAGAGAGTTCTGCAGGAACTGAGTGTGGATCATAACATTCTCACTCTTTTTGTTGTTGTTTGTTTGCATTGTTTTCTTATTTATTTTCTTTCCTTTTTGATCTGATCTTTCTTGGGCAGCAAGATAATTGTACAAATATGTTTACACATATAGGATTTAATATATATTTTAACATTTATAACATATATTGGATTACTTGCCATCTAGGGGTGGGAGTGGGAGGGAAGAGGGGAAAATTTGGAACACAAGGCTATGCAAGGACCAATGTTGAAAAATTTTTCATGCATATGTTTTGAAAATGAAAAACTTTCATAAAAAAATACAACAAAAAAAATTCATTTAAGAGCTTCATGATAAGCATTTTATGAGAAAAGATGTTTTTGATTAAAGATAAAGTTATCATTTCCTGATTTTATTCTCTTAAGATTTTTTATGGATCTAATATTAAAGGAAAAGACTATTTGACCAAAACATAATAGTGACAAATTATTCTGCTGATATGATATAAGTAAATATATGCTTCATATGGTTATATTCCGGTATAAAACATGAGAATTTCACAAAGTACATGATTTAAAAAAATTTAAAGGTCTTGTCATAGATGATAGGAAATATGTCTTAATATTAATTAACTAATATTTAAATACGGGTTTGAAATACTTTTGAATGGAAAAAAGGCATTTATCAAGGGGTTATAATAGAACCTCTTTTAATACACTAATGAAATAAGACTGACTATAAATTGCAGAGTTGAGTTCTTTGTTTTTACCTTTTCTAGTTCTTCTTCCACTGCCCGCTTTTCTCTAATAGCCCATTCAACTTGGCTCTGTTTGTCTCCACATTCCTATAAAATGAATAAAGAAATATTTATAAAAATCTATATTCAAAAGATATATGCCCCCAAATAGAACTAGTTAATATTATAAAGGATTTCCTATACAGGGCCAAATGAATGAAGGAATCCCTTCAGATCCCTCTAGCTGCTAATGTTGATTGTGCTTACAGTGCCAAGCACTAAAACACTACAGGCCATTTTCAATGAAATCCCTGCCCACTCAAAAGAAATTTATCTAGCAATCTGCAGTAACTAAACCAAAAGATGAAGAGTGTCTACTATCTAAACTATGATAGGCATTTGATTAAAAAGTCTATAAAATTAGTTCATAATTGGACAGACAACATGATTATACAGATGGGAAATTAGCTAAACAAAGAACTGAATGATGGAAATAAAATGGGCAATGTTTACAAAAATCACAAACTACTCTCTAACACAAAACGGAATCTTCCCCACACACCTTTTTTGAAGACTAGTATTCTTTGAGTGGTCCTATAAATTATAAATTGTGGAATAGATTGGGTTGATCCTGGATAGAGGATCTATGGAAGACAATGAAAAGAAATTACATAGGATGTGAAAGTGTTATTAGATTGTTGAGGGACTATCCATATGGATGAAATGAAAGATCTCATTGAAGTATTTGTACATACTATCAGTTCATGGGAAGGACAAAAAAAGAAAGTTTAAGTTGTTCATTTAATTAAAGAACCCCAGTGTAATACAGCCACATATGAAAATGTTCAACATGCTGAAAAAGAATCCATACTCCAAAATGTCAAGAATCATTTTGAAATAAAGAAGGATTAGGGGCTCTAAGTTAACAGGAAGAAAGAAGTTTTAGAACTCTTAAGAAGAAAAAGAATGAATCTCTCTCTTCTTGCCATATTGTCTTTTCATCTGTTTTTTTATCAGAATCATTTTTAAATGATAAACCAAGGAACTGAAAAAACTCTCTGTGAGACTGTAGTCACTGGATAGCCATGTAAGTTAAAAAAAACCAAACTTTTAATTTAACTACTACTAATTCTTCCCTCTACCCCAAAAAGTTAAAATATTAATAACTGAAAATGTTTCCTCAACATGAAACACTCCTGTGTAAAAGTTTTGAATCTGTGTACTTAGAATCAGAATAGTTGATAAAATTCAATATTAATTAATGAGTCCAAAACAGAGAATGTAACAAAACATAACAAATCAGAGAAGTCATAACAGTATAATGGAATGCTTGGAATACTAAAAATAAATAATTGGAGGAAAAGTGATTTGAAAAGAGGCATGTGTAATACTTAGAGAAGATATGTTGTTGTTAACGACTTCTACTTTCAATTATCTATATAACAACTATATGTTATAATATTATATTTTCTTGGAATAATATAAAATGAACAAACAAATCTAAGATAGTAAAAATGAGCAAAACAACAGGTAACTATGAGAAGTTTTTACCGTTTCTATATTATTACTTTGTTGATCAAGTCCTATCTCTCCTTTTTATAGCAATGCCCTACTCTTAGAACTATCAATTCTCAATGAAATTAAGAGAACGGAAATATTATTCCATGACAGATATTGACCTGTGTCCTCATGATCCTTTTTTTCTTCTGCCACGAAGTCTCCTCTTTGGGCCCATGCCCTTCCACCCTTCCAGATGTCATTTGCTGCCAGGAGTTCTAACTCCCCTTTTCCTCAGGCAGGATTTACTGGCTATGGGACTATACTATTTGCTCAGAAGCAGGGGTCTTTCTTAATTTACTTCTTGGAGAGATGTTGTAGGGTTTTTGGTCCTTGTTATTTTAGATCTTTTCCTTCACAAATAAGTTTTCTCCTTAGGTTCTTTTATCCTTTTTTCATTGTATACTATTACAAAGAAATGTCTTAGTTGTCTCTCTGTTGTTGTTTTGTTATTTCTTTTAACCCTATAGGTGTCTTTTCAGTTTTTATCTTTTCCTCTAACTTTTGTTTTAACTTGTGCCTTTTTAAATTCTTTTTGTTTGTTTGTTTTTTGTTTTGAGGCAATTGGGAGTTAAGTGACTTGTCCAGGTTCACACAGCTAGAAATGTTAAGTGTCTGAGGCCAGCTTTGAACTCAGGGCCTCCTAAACTAGGGGTTGGTGCTTTTTCCACTTTGCCATCTGACTGCCCCTATTTATAAGTTCGTTATTTGGTTTATTTATATTTCTTGTGTTTGTGCAGTTTGGAGTAATTACAGCTCAAACTATCTGCTTGGCTTTTTTTTTTTTTTTTTTTTGTTGGTTGGTAGGAATGCTTTAAATGATTCTTTCTCTTTTTTTAAAATAATAACATATTATTATTTTATGTAGTACCTGATGGGTACAGAATTTGTTGTTGTTGTTTTCAATTGTGTCCAACTCTTTGACTACACTGTAGTTTTCTTGGCAAAATTATTGGATTAGTTTGCTATTTCCTTCTCCATTTCATTTTACAAATGAGAAAATGGAGACAAAAAGGGCTAATTGGTTTGTTAAGAGTCACAGAGCTACTGTTTGAGGCCAGATTTGAACTCAGAAAGATTACTGGCACTCTCTCCACAGTACCACCCTAGCTGCCCTGGCATAGAAAAGCATTTTAATTCAATCTCTTTTCCTTTACACCTGGAGATCTTTATTCTAGTTGCTTACAGAATTTGTCATCTCGCATTGGAATTGTTAAATTTAACAACTAAGTGTTATGGCATTTACAACAGTTTCCCTGCAATCCTCCTACACTTTCCTCCACCACCCCCAGCAATCTTTGGATTCTTTCAATTGGTGCTTTGTTTTATATGTCCAGAAGTTCTTGACAGGGTTTGGTTTTGTTTTCTTATTATTTCGTGTATTTATGATCAAATTTGACTTATATTCTTCGAACAGACCTATGATCCTTAAATTGTTTCTACAAACTCCATCTTTGAGAGCAGTATTTTTCTAGCATATATATCTTATGTTCTTTTAATGTATTTTCTTTCTGCTCTTATTCTAAATTATTTTTCACTTCTGTGTGTTTGTATCTACAATCAATTACTCTCCTGTTTCTGTGGATATACACATCACTGTGGATAGAGAAGTAAAATTCAATTGCTTGTTTCTACACAATGGTGAAGAAGGGAAAAGGGCAGAGAAGGAAATTATTTAATAGTTCCTAAAGCCGAAATCCAAATCTCTTATCAGTTCTGCAGAGATAAGTGGGATAATGGAGAAGAGAGTAAGCATGTTAGAGATTGAGGATTAGTCTTCTATACTATTAATTCATTAGGTTGTTGTTTCTTCATTAGGGTTCTTTGTATCTTTGCTCATGGAGACAGCTGCTGTTAGCTTACTTGTTTCACATAAATGTTATTTTGAGGAGGTTTGGAGAAAATTCTAGTCCTCCAATATTTTTGGTCACATACTATCCAAATCAGAAAGATTAATTTCAACTAAGTAGCAGCATGAAGAGGTAAGAATATCAGGACACTTCATGGAGCACTAGGTACATGGATTAGCCCTAAAAGAAAGATTTTATTCGTTATATACAATGAAGTACATTATACATATGAGGAACAGACTGCATGAATCCATAGGGAGAAAAACTAAAAAGAGAAAATCAGGAAAAAAAAAAAAGGTAGGAGCTCAGTATGGTTCTAATTAATAATATGTGAGAAATGTACTATGAAATAAGGTTAGAAAAGACTGCACACATTGTAAGTATCCTGTGATCCTGCAGTCCTTCTCCACCCTCTGATAGGCTAGATCCTCCCAGAACCTCCATTAAAAAAAGATATTTTATTTTTCCTCCAGAATTATATATAAAGATAATTTTAAACATTTAAAAAATTTGAGTTCAAATTTTCTCCTTCCTTCAGTAATCTTCCTCCCTCCCTAAAATGGTAATTTGATATAGATTATACATGTGCAATCATGCAAAACACATTTCTATATTAGTTATGTTGTGAAAAAGGACATAGAGCAAAAGAAAAAAATGATGAAAAAATAAAGTGTCAACATATTTGGAGACAATCTATTTTCAAGAGCCAAGGCCTAGAAGCAGATTGTGCCCTGAACTTGGCATAATAACAATACTTTGTGCTTACCCACTCAATGACCTCACCCACTGGTAAAATGTATTATTTTGACCAGCACTAATTGTTCTCTGAGGGATTTATGATTTTCATATTAATCAATAATTTCCATGGCACCTGAGAGCCAGAAGCAGCCAACATGTTGCATCAGAAAATGATAAATCAAACCTCCTGATACTCTTAACGATTCCTGTGCTTGTAAAACCACTAAGTGAACCAAAATAGATGCAGCACTTCTTTTCCCACTAATTCTGGTTCTCTTCCCCACCTAATGACACAAGGCTCAAGACCTTTATAATTTAAGGACTATTCCCACAGGACTCAAAGACACCTGTACTGTTCCAAAAACGCCTATATGACTGAGCTTGATGTGGGAACTGATTTTTCAAGACTTAAGGATGACTTTGTTAGGTTCCACCTTTTTTTTTTTTTTTTTTTTTTTTTTTTTTTTTTTTTTTTTTTTTTTTTTTTTTTTAAGCTCATCATGTCAAGCCCTCCTACTCAGAAGACTTTGGTATACAAACTCATTTTCCTCACTTTGAAATTAAACTTGTTTGATTTCTTTTCATTTCTATTTTTTTGTTCTTGTTTCCTTACAGCCATTGCATTTAAAAAAATTATTTAGTTTTTAAAAAAATTTTCCCTGGCTACATGAAATAACAGTTTTTAACATTTGTTTTTAAAACTTTGAATTTCAGATTCTTTCCCTTCCTCTCTCCTCCCTCCTCACTGAGAATGCAAGCAATTCAATACAGATTATACATGTGTAGTCATTCATGCAAAATGTTTCCATGATAGTCATGTTGTGAAGAAAACATAGACAAAAAACAAACAAGAGAAAACCATCAAGAAAAATAAAGGATGCTATAAAAAAGTATGCTTCAGTCTGTATTCAGACACTATCAGTTTTTTCTCTGGGTATGGATAGCATTTTTCATCATAAGTCCTTCAGAGCTGTTTTAGATCATTACATTGCTAAGAATAGCTCTATCATTCACAGGGGATCATCTTACAATATTGCCATTATTTTGTACGTAGTACATTTTACTTTGCATCAGTTCATGGAAGTCTTTCCAAGTTTTTCTGAGAGCATACTACTCATCATTTTTATAGCAAAATAGTATTCTATTACAATTGCACACAATAATTTATTCAGTTATATTCACCAACTGATGGGCATCCCCTCACTTTCCAATTCTTTGCCCTTGAAAAGAGTTGCTATAAATATTTTTTGTACATACAGATCTTTTTCCTTTTTTATTTCTTTTGAGATACAGATCTAGTAGCAGTATTGTTAGGTCAAAGGGTGTACGTGGTTTTATAGAATTCTGGGCTATAAAAGTCATGAGGTGAGGACTCCTTTCTAACAAAAATGCAAAATCTCTTAGTATGACTACAGAACAAAATAATGAAATCTTTTAATACTATGACTACAAAACAATGACACAATTAAGTGTTATACAACATAAACTATGAATGCAAAAAAGAAGAGAGAGATTAAAAAGTAATTGGAAAAGTTTTCTCTAAACTGGAAAGGTATATACATTTTTTCTGGTCTCAAAATGTTAATGTTGCCATTAACTTCTATTGGCCCCAGGCACAGTAATGCTACTATTAGTATTTCTTTTCTTTTAAAATACATTTTGTCAATACATTTGTCAATCTTTCTTCAAAAAAAACCCATGAACAAATGAATTTATAAATTTTATAAATAGTAGTAAAACAGTATTTATCATACCACTTGAAGTGCGGAAAGTTCTTCTGTTAATTGAGAAATCTGTAAATGATACTGTTTTTTTATATTTGCCACCTGTAAATTAAGATAATTAAAAAATTATTAGGCTCAAAATCAAAATTCAATACATATTTTAAGTGCTGGGGGAAGAAGACAAGGAATATAAAAACTAAATAGTATATTGTCCTCTCTCTCTCTAGCAACACATCCACACCCACACCCACACACTCCCTCCACATATCCCTGTGCCTTTGGTTACTTTTGCTACTGGATAAACACAATTTAAATCCCAATCTTGGGGTTGGGGCCCAAAGAAACATGTTTCTAATATGATAAGTTCATAAGAAGGTACAGAATAATATGAAAGACATGAAGAAAGCCAGATCACATTATTGCTACTATTATTTGATATTATGGAAATGATAGACACAGAAATAAAATAAACAAAAAAGCTGAGATAATGAGCCTAATTAAAGAGACATAATATTTCCTTCCAGCAAATATGATGGTTACTTAGAAAATGATAAAGATTTTAAATAAAAATTATTAAAAAAAACTAATCACTTAAAGAAAGTCCCTCATATTAATTTTATGATCTAGTCTAACTGTCCTTTTTATCCATTTCTTGTATACATAATTCCATTTCTTGATTCTGTGCCTTTATACACTGTCTTCCATACCTGTAATGTAGTTACCTACTCAACTCAGCCATCTGAAATTTCTCTTTAGAACTTGAAAGCTCAACTCAATCACATTCCCCTATATAATTTTTTCCTATCCCTGCCCAAAAAATTACCTTATATTTATTTTGCATATGTTTATATATGCATGTACAGGATTTTGAGTAATAATAACTGTTTCATTACTATCCTTATATATACAAAGCTGAGTATACAGAACCTCACACATAGGAGACAATATATTCTTGTAGACTGATGAAAGTAGTAGAATATGAAATAAATCCTCAAAATCATCAGCCTTTCTATATATTACTAACAAAATTTAATAGAAAAAACAAATAATTTTCAAAATAATAGTAAGATGCATAAACCTTCCATGACACATTCAGGGCTATATAGATGCAACTATAAAATATGATTTACAGAATCATGAAAGGGTTTAATAACTAGAGAAATATTTAATATTCATGGTCAAGCAATATCAATTTAATGAAAATGACAAACTATCAAAATCCATTTGCAGACTTAGTGCCATATCTATCAAATTGCTTAAAGCTTACTTTACAGAAATAATACAAATAAAATAATACTAAAATTTCATGGAAGGAACAGAAAGGAAGAAAATAATGAAAAAGAGTATGAAGGAGTCCTAGAATTGACATGATCATCACTATTCCTCAGATTAAGAGAGAAGCAGTTAATTAGGCAAAATCTTTGAAGCAAATATATCTGGAAAAGTTTTGATATTCATGGGAATTGATTTAAGTATATAAAAACGAGCCATTGCCCAATAAAAATTTGGCCAAAGAATATAACGTTTACAAAAAAAGAAATGTAGACTACCAACAACCATATGAAGGATGCTCTGAATCACTATTAATAAGGGACAATCCAACTAAAAGAATGCTGATGTTTCTTTTATGCCTTTCCGATTAACAAATGAGAAATGATGAAAAATGTTGGAGAGCTCGGACAATATTTGCACACTAAAGTACCACTGGAGAACTTGTTAATTGGTATAATCATTCTGGAAAAAATTTCAATTACACTAAAAGAGTCACTAAATTATATACCTTTTGAACAAACAGTATCATTATTAATCATATACCCCAAGGATGTTGAAAACAGAGGTCCCTTATGTTCAAAAATATTTATAATGTCAGTTGTAATGTCAAAAAATTGGAAGGAAAGTAGATGCTCACCAATTGGAGTATGACTGAAGAAATTTTAGCATAGAAATTAAAGAGTATTATGGTCAGGAAAGAAATGGTAAATATGAAAAATTCAAAGTAACTTAGAAAAACTTGTATGAACTGAAAAAAGAGAAAAGTACGAAGATTCAGAACAACTAACAAGATGACCAAGATAATGAAATGGAAAATAATGATATTTGGTGAAAGACTATGAACAGATAGTTTTCATATGAAGAAATTAAAGCACTGGGCTTGTTAAGAGCTAAAAAAGGAATAATTTGAGATAGGATGGGGCAGCTAAGTGGTATAGTGGACAGGGGTGGGCCTGAAGTCAGGAAAATGAATTTTCCTGAATTCAAACATGGCTTCAGATACTTATTAATTGTATGACTTTGAACAAGTCATTTAAATCCATTGGAGAAGAAAATAAACAATTTCAGTACCTTTGTCAAGAAAACCCCAAATGGAGTCACGGAGTCAAACATGACTGAAATGACTGAACACCACAACCACCAACATGAGATAGGGTGGGAAAGGTAAGATGAAGTCAGATTGTAAAGTGTATCTAGATATTCAAGAAACCAGGTGAAAAAGTTTAGGACAAGATGTGGATAACATAAGTCTGCCAGCTTAGAATTAGTTTGTATAATTATAACACTGTAGCTATAAAACAAAAAAATAATTATGACACATGCAGTAAAAGGGTTCTTGTATGCAGTACATTCAGAAATATGAAAAGACCATGGAAAGATACTAAAGAGACATCACCTTTTTCTTATTAATTTATAAAATGAACAGGCTATTAAAATTTAATTTATACTATTTAATAAAGATTTCATAGAGGGAAATGTTATGCACATATTATTTAAACAAGTTAATTTACAAGGAAAAAATTTACTGAAGATCATTAGAATTATAGTATTTTCCTTAATTATAGCACTTGTGAATAATTACTTCTCATCAGAGTACTACTCCACATTTAATCCAGTTCTTATAATATTCTCTAAATCTTTTTAATAATCATCTACAATATTAAAACACTTAAAAGAAACTTCCTGACACTGATGGAACATTAGGAATTAGCTTATATGCTGCAAAACATTTAAGAATTTTCCAGTTATTTATACATCTTCTATATCAGTTATATGCTAATTATAGGAAATGATGATGACATTTTAAAATTGAATTTTTGTTGTTTTGACATCATTAGAGTTTCTACCCATATTCCTTTTTTACCCATTCTAGAAAGCCATCAGAGTAAAAACAGAAATTGTTTTTGTTGATGATGTCTTGGTAGTTCCTTTAGAGTTAGTTATATCTTATTATTGAAAATAAATTATTAATGACCTCTATTTGGTCTCCTATTGTATTTTAGAAGATATCCTTCTATTCTTTTGTATTGTTTTGTTGGCAAATAATTGTGTATCATGGTTTCTGATCATTTGAAAAACAGTATTTCTTCTGCTTATATTGTGATTTTATCTTGCATATTTGGTATTTGATTCTCTGACCCTTTAGCTTTTTCAAAGGACAAACTTTTTGTTTTGTCATCTCTGGAAATTTTTTTGGTTTCTAGTTTTCCTAATTCTCCTTTATTTTTCAATATGTCCTTTTTTGGCTTATTTTAGGTTTACTTGTTGACTTTAATTTTTCTAGGTATATTGCAAAACCTTTATTAAATTTCTGGAGGCTTCCTCATATTTTTTTGGCCTTTGGAACAGCTGCTTTCTGATCAGGTCCCTTTTTGGCTGGGGCCTTCTGGCTGGAGGCTTTCAGACCCTTCTGAGACTTTTGAGTTTTATGGCCTGGGGCTGCCTTCTGGTCCTCAGCCTTCTTTGAGGGGTAACTTCTTGGCAGAGACCTTGGCCAGTGCCTTCTAGGCAACTCCCTTTTTAGGGGACCCCTCTAGGTAGAGGCCATCTGGAGCTTCTTCACATCATACCTGATAATTCTGTTTCTTATTTTCTTGGCCTTTGTGACTTTATAACGGTCAAAATCTGTTATTTTAGTTTTCATTTCTCTGGCTTTGATCTTCTTGGCCTATCTTTTGGCTTTCCATTTAATATTGATCTTGTCCTTCTCCTAAGCAGCCCAGATATACGTCTAATGAGCACCTGATGCATTTGAATGTCATGGCCTCCTTACACCAATGTATGGTATGAGTCCTATTCTGATCAATAGCATCCACAAGAACTACCACAGTTTGCCAAAATGTGGCCTAAAAGAAATGTAGGTGATCCAGCCAATTTTCACATAGAATATGAACAACATATTGGTGGTGCCAAATGAGAAGAGATTTTCTAATTTTTTTAATATATGTATTCAGTTTATTAATCCTCTCCTGTTATATTTTATTAGTCTATTTAAGAAAATCTGTGGTACTGAAAAACATGTATACTTAGTAGTCCATACTACATTTGTGGCTAGAGACTTTAATATCTTTCTTTAATTCTGAACAAATCCAATAGAAAAATAAATAGAAAGGAAAATGTAAAATTGGATAGATTTCTGGAAAAATAGAGCTAAAAGACTTTTGCCATCTTGTATAAGATTGCTGACAAATATATATATTTTCCAGTACCACATGGAACTTTTGTAAAAATTCACGATAAGGACAAAGATCTATTACAAAAATTTTTTTAAACCAAAACAGTAAATTGTGCACAAAATACTATTAAAAACAATAATCAGGTCAGGGAATACAAAATGCATATGTCTAAATGGAGACAATATTGAAATCTTTAATGTGTGAGTCAAAGAATGAATCATAGAAATGATTAAATAATGTGTAAAAGAAAATCCTATCGCTTAAAGTTGTTTAGGACTTTTAAAAAATTTAGTTTCCTTATCTCTTTTGATATTGTGAATTTCTGTTTTTCCTTTGTCTAATAGCATGTCTTCTTGGATTCATTTGATGCAAAGTTAATTTTGTTGTAGACCCTCATTTATTATCAAAATATGCTTTTGCTTTTTAAAATGTATATTCTTAATATGCTTTTGCTTTTTAGGTATGGTTCTTTGTAAGCAACAGGTTGTAGGGTATTGTTTTCTTAACTAATGCTACTCTCTTCTGTTTTAGTAGATTTAAATGTAAAGTTATGAGGATTAACTAATTTTATGTTCCTTTTACTTTCTTTCTAAATTGGAGATTTTCCTTTCTCTAAAAACAGGATTTCTTTTTCTTTTTTTTTCTTTTACCCACATGACTGCTTTTTTGCTTCATTTCTTCCAAACTGTCTTTTACTTCTATTCATATTTCTAATTAGTTGTTTTCCCTTTTGTTTTGCTGAACAGATCATGGATTCAATTTTTGTCTTCTAATTATTTCTGTTCTGTAAACTATAAATTCTACTTTTACCATTCTCATTTCTCAAGTCAACCTGCTATACGTCCATGTTTTCTTGGCAATACACAGGATCTTCTGTTTTATCATTAATTCATTTTTGTTTGTCTTACAAAATTTATTCAGATATATTGGACTCACAGAAATAATCTTGAGCTATATTCCCTTTTATTGTCAGTATATTCCTTATGGTTTTGTTTCCTTGTGCTGAGGTTTTTTCCTTCAGAAATATCTGGCAATTTCAGTCTCTTTTCCTTATATTCCTCAATTACTCATATTCCTCTCTTTCCCCACTCTGAGGATTGTAGTTTCCATAGATCTGTACTTCAAAGCTCTCTCAAATTCCTATAATATTGGGGAATTCACTTTTTGTTAACTTCAGTCTTTGTTCTAAAGTGACTTTGGGGGAAAACAAAACTTGGTTCAGTTGGATAACAATCTCATTCCTTGTTGGTTTAAAGCCTTATTCAAAAATCAGATGGTTCCTTAGTTTTCTGATTAAGTACTCCTGCAGTCTAATGGATTGCTACAATCCTATTCAGATAGAGTAAGAGAGAGTAAGAGTCCATCTATCTTTCTCTATCTTAAGGCAAACAAAGAAGGGGAATGCAGCATGGAGAAAGAGATGAGTTCTGTCACAAGTGTATGGATCAGGTTATATCATTCTGCCTAAGCTTCACTGATAGTGGCAGAAGGACGGGATTGCTGAATGAGCACTTTAGGGACTTGGGATTAGCCTTTCTGCTGTTAGTTTATCAGGCTTTACCTTCTTAAGATTCTTGATGTATTAGGCTGGAAAAACACTTGCGAATGCTAAATTGTATAACTGAGCATAATTATAGTTCTTAATTTGGAGAGCTTTGAGAGATTGTGAGGATAGGAGAATATGTTTAATTCTCTATTTTATAGGTTACATACCAATTGTATGTATGAGACCTTGTCTTTAAAAAAAGCCAACTGTATTTCAGTTTCTCCTACAGGATATAACAAAATTTGTTACATACAATAGTCACTTAAATAATGGCTGAATGAATGAATAGCAGAGTTTAAAATAGCACTAAAGCTTTTCTTAGAAGAGAAATAACACTGCCATGTACTTTTATTTCATTATTTCAAACTATTACTCTTTATGAGACTAAGTGACAAAATTAAAAGATTGCTGATCATAATTCTATACATATGACAGTTTATTTTGATCAGCTTATAGTATTTAGATATGGATATCTAGGTATATATGTGTATCTATCTATATCTATTTCTATCCCTATATTTTTGTATCTATGTCTACAAAGTAATGCTGGGGATCAATCTATTTAACTTTGGGACTAAATATCCCACCATCATCATTGTGAAGGCTGAGTTAGTGCCCTGGATGCCTTAGAATCAGCTGGAGTCAGGATAAGCAAAAGTCTTTGGTCTTTATTCTTGGTCTTAGGGGTAGAAGGGAATGGACACAGCAATCTCCACACCTTTTTTCTTCTTCTCCACCCAAAAAGTAATTCTGGCTTGTCTTACTCCACCTTCTAATCTCTCCTACAATTCTCTGTATATACCAACAAATTGAGCCAGCACAGAATAGTAGGGTAGGCCACTTTCCAAGCATATTCTAATAGAGTATTGTCCAATAAGTAACTAGCCTTAAGTGCTCGGTTGTTCAAGTGCATCTGCTCAGAGTTTCAGCCCTTTACACATCATGACAAATATTTTTATTTATTTTTATTACTTTTTGATACGCACAAACATGGGGCATAAGAGAAGCCAAGTACCTTTGTTGTGAGGGCTGCCCAGTCTATTCTCGGCTGTTTTCTCTTCTGGTATCCACTTGATCTACCCTATTCTCACCTGTGGCTCTAACAAGTGGTACATGAGCAACAGTCACACAACTGTAAACTTTTTCAGCACATAGGCTCAACAAGGCTAGAGCTCTCAAACCCTTTGGTGAGTTAGGGAGATGTCCATCCCAAGAATGTAAAGACTCCCCATCCCCGGGTGGAATGGATGAAGGAGAACAAGAAGTTTCAATAGCCATGAGGCAGCTGACACAGGAACTGTGGAGTGCTGAACATGTTTACTTTCTTTTTCTTTTTCTCTTGTGGTTTTTCCCTTTTGTTCTGATTTTTCTCTTCCAACATGATTCATAAAGAAATGGGTATAACAAAAAATGAATGTACATGTATAACCAGAAAAAAATAAAACAATTAAAAAAAGAATATTTTTTAAAAAGCTGGAAAAGTTCATCAATACTGTATATCAGTTTCATGATGGCATGCTTGCCCAGATTCTGGATAATGGATAATGCTCTTGCACTTTCCCAGTGACCAAAGGAATGAAGCTAGACTATGTGCTTGCTCCCATTTTTACCATAATGTTTTCATCATTATTGTTAGATGCCTTCAGCAGGGATGAAAAAAGCTTCCAAGTCAGCTACCACACTGACAGTTAATTATTTAACTTGAAAAGGAATTAAGCCAAGGCTCAAGTGAAGGAAGAATTGATGGGCAACTTTTTGTTTACAAATGATTGGGCATTCCATGCAGTCTCTGACGCTGAGATGCAACAAAGTATGGAGTGATTCTCTGCTGCTTGGGCTAATTTTGACTTGACAACTAATACCAAGAAAACAGAGGTTCTCCACCAGCCAGTACTACAGTACCCATATATGGAAACATTGGTTCTAGCAAATGGAGACATTTTGAATGCTCCAGATAAGCATTTACCTTGGCAGTATACTTTCATGTATGTATACATAGACGATGAGGTGATCACATGCATTGACAAAACAAGCTCAGTATTTACAAGACTCCAAAGGAAAATATAAGAGAGAAAGAGGTAATAGGCTGCCTATCAAAGTGAAGATCTACTAACCTCATTTTTGTACGCCTATGAAACCTGGATAGTATACTAGTACCATGCCAAGAAACTGAACTGCTTTCATTTGAACTATCTTAAGAAAATTCTGAAGATCACCTGGTAAGATAAGGTACCAGACACTCAGATTTTTTCTCAGCTAAACTTATAATCATTCAAATTTTATATGTTGTCTGAATACCAAATGTCTGATCACCTGAAAGACTATTTTATAGAGAATGCACATAAGGAGGGTGCTCAATATGTTGGTCAGAAGACATGGTACAAAGATACCTTTGAGATCTCTTTGAAGAATTCTGGAATTGATTGCATAATATGGGAAATACAAGCAAAGGACTGCCCAATATGGTGTGCTGAAGGTACTATGCATTGTGAGCAAAGCAGAACTGCAACAGCTCAAAAGAAAAATGAAATGCACAAATTTAGAGAAAACCCTATGCTGAATGTTCATATGGACTATTTGTGCCTGACCTGTAATAGACAGAGCCTTCTGAGCTCCTTTTGGCCTGATGAACCACAATCGGACACACTGTACCTTGAGTCCAATGTAGTAATGTCATTTTGGTCCTCTTTGAGAATGAAGGACAGTAACCAATGCACATATACATAGTCTTCACACATAAGATAAATATTTCATTTTAAGAACATACTGTTATTTAAAAAATGATTTCTTTTTGGCTTTTCATTTTAATTTTGTAGAAGAGTAATGATTATTTGCTTATTTTATTTACTACAGCAAATTGAAACATATGTATTACTTCATTGAAATTAAAACTTATCAAAAAAAGAGATTTATAAGCACAAAGAATTTGTTAAAAAAAAATAATGGAAAAAAGATATTTTAATTTATAGATTTTAAAATGTCAATTTAAAAATGTTAACTAGCACAAAATAAAGCATATGCTTTTTTTAACTTATACTAATACAAAAAAATGATAATTAATTAAATCAATTGTTACAGCCAAATCAATATGAGAAATCAAAGCTAGTTTATTTGGTGCCTTAGTTTTCACCTTTCTTTTCATTCAGACTAGAAAAGATAAGCTTTCCTTAATTGTTATTTCAAAAAAAAAAAAGAGATTTTAAAGATTTATTGTGAATTGACTTGAAGTGAATATTTTCTATTTATGTATAAACAGATTGCTACTAATAAACATGTCATATAGGGATAGACAATTCATATCTTCAAAACTCTTTGATGATTATGACCTTCCAGAATATCATTCTGAATTCAGAATATTCATGATCACTGAATTCCACTTATAGAATTTTCTCTTTTTTTTGTTCTCAAATCTTTCTGAATAAAGTATAAAAGATTCCTCTGGGATGCAATCATAGAACTATATTAGTTCTGATGTGATATATTTTGAAAACTTTATTCAAAAGTTTATCTGTATGTAAAATTTCAAATATCTTAAATTTTAATCCTTTTTAATGATAATTTTTAATATGCTAAGGACATCACTAATAAGTCTAAGAAGTATAGTGGGAAGCATTTGAGTATAGTAAAATGAGATAATTTTGTCATCAGATAGACCATCTGTCCATAAAGAGAAACAAAATGAGGGATACAAGAACAGATCATAAATCTGAAACAGGGCTTGGATCTAGTAGTAAGGAGATAGATGTTATCCAGACATATGTTAGAGCTCTCTTCTTGCTAGAAACAGATCAGTTAATGATTTATTTGCCTTAATGCAAGCAAAATTCATTCTTTAAAAGTATGATGAATCAACTATGGGAAATCCAAGATTAGAATCAATCCTTACTTACAAGAAGAAATTTATTCTTGGGATGGAAACAATGGGAACTGTGGGAGGAAGTTACCACTCCCATATATAGTTTGTAATAGAGAACAGGAAAGTCATACTTTGACATGTACACTAGAAGTTAGAAAAGCAGATTTCTAACAGCTGAGAGGAAGGTTGGGTAGGCAAGTTTCCATGGACTAAAATTGTACAAAAGTCAGGACAGGAGAAATAAAAAAGGCCCAAGAATAAAATTTTGAAGTCAAAGTGAAACTATTTCAGTTAGGAAGAAAAATTAAGCCAGTGCTGTACAGCCACGGGAAACACATCAATTAATCAATTAACACATATACTAGGTCAGGTACTCATCTAAATTTTGGTGATGTAATAAAGAACAAAAAACAGATCCTGTCATGAAAGAGTTTAATGAGGAAGAAAGGATATTTATGAAATAGGTACATAACAGAAATACGCAGAGAGAATGAAAGATTATCATTATTAGAGAAGTAGATTGGAAACATGGCATATGGACAGTATTAAGACTTATTATTAAGTTATTAATTATTAAGTTATTATTATTAAGTATTAAGTAAAAAAAAAAAAAAAACTGGGTACAACTTTAGCCTCAGATCATTACAAACTGTGTGACACTGGACAAGTAATTCAAAATCTCTTGGCCTCATTTCCTTATCTCTTAAAGGAGGGGACTAGTTGAAATCTAAATTCCTTTCCAAGTTGTCAATCTCTGAATCTATGAAGGTATTAACAAAACAAGGAATCAGGAAAGACCTCTTGCAGAGAGTTAACATTTGACCTAATTTTTGAAGTAAGTCAGGGATTCTGAAAGCTTGAAGGTCAGTAAGAAGAACATTTTAAGTTGGGAAACAACCGGTGTGAAGGAATGGAAATAGTAGATGGAGTATCCCGAGAGCAACAGCAAGTAGGCCAAAATGGCTCAACCACAGTGTTCATGGAAGGGGATAAAGTGTTTAAAAGACTGGAAAGATAGAAAAGGTCAGGCTGTGAAAGGCTTAAATGCCAAAGAGAGCACCCTATAGCTGATCCAAGAAGGGAGAGCCATTGAAGTTAAACTTTAGGAAAAATCACTTTTGCACTGAGAAGAGACTTGCAGTAGAGAAATCAGTCAGGTACAAGGTGAAGAAAGTCTAAACTAGGGATGTGATTCTCTGAGTGGTGAGTGGATAAAGTAAGATAAAGAGGTAGAAACAAAAAGATTTGGCAAATGATTGGATTTGTGAGGTGAGAGGAAGAACTGGAGATAATACATACCATGGGTGCAAATCTGTAAGACTGGGAAGACAACAGTGCCCTCCACGGAAAGAGTAAAGCTGAAAAAAGGTGAAGATTCGTTGGGGGAAGATAATGTTTTGGAAATGAGTTTGAGATACTTATATAATATCCACTTCGAATGTTCAATAAGCAATTAGAGATGGGGGACTGAAGTTTAAGAGAAAAGAGTATGCAGATGTGGGAACTATTTGCATAGATAATGATAACTGAAGCTCACAGGAACCTAGGAGATCCCCAAGCAAGCAAGTTAGTATAGAGAGAATGAAAAGAGGCCAGGACAGAGCTTTAGGGGCATTCACATTAATAGATATGATATGGATGAAGATCTAGTAAACCAAACCAAACAAAACAAAAATTGTTAGAAGGAACAGTTAGCAGCATTACAAAGAAAGAGCAGAGTCATGAAAAAAGAGTGATCATATCCAGGATGAGAAGATGAGTCAACTCCAGAGGTTAAGAAGGATAAGTGTTTACTGGGGTCTATATCCTAAAGAGATCATAAAAAAGAGAAAGGGACCCTACATGTGCAAAAATGTTTGTAGTAGCCCTTTTTTAAGTATCAAGGAAACTGAGTGGATGCCCATCAGTTGGGGAATGACTGAATAATTTATGACATATGAATGTTATGGAATATTATTGTTCTATAAGAAATGATCAACAGGATGATTTTAGAAAGGTCTGGAGAGACTGAACATGAACTGATGCTGAGCAAAACAAGCAGAACTAAGAGAACATTGTACATAGTACAACGAGATTATGTGATGATCAACTGTGATGGACTTGGCTGTTTTCAACAATGAGGTGATTCAAGGCAATTCCAATAGATGAACAGTGTCATCTGTATCCAGAGAGAAGACTATGGAGACTGAATGTGCATCATAACACAGTATATTTTTACCTCTTTTGTTGTTGTTTGCTTGATTTTTTTTCTTTCTAGTGTTTTTTCCCTTGTGATCTGATTTTTTTGTGTGCAGCCAACAATTAAGTGTTGTCCAAAAGTAGAATGAATTGCCTTAAGAAGTAGGTTTTCTCTTCTTGGAGGTCTTTAAGCAGAAGTTGATTACTACTTGTTCAGAATGTTATAGTGAGGATTTCTTTCAATTATGATTTAGGCTGGTAAGCCTCTTGAATTTTAAGTTGTTTTACAAAGCTTTTAAATGGAAGAGCTTGGATTGGAACCCAAGTTCACTGAATCCAAAAATAACGCTGTTTTTACTTCATTATACTGCAAAAATAATTGGGTCTCAGTATTCTGGTTACAAATTTCTTTTAGTTTCTTTTTTAGACTCTTTAGTACTCTCTTTGGTCCAGAAATCTCATATCCATGTTCTTTTGTATATCTGTTTCTCTTCTCTTTCTTCTCTTTCTCTGTGTTTCTTTTGTCTCTCGTGTGCTCACATGCACGCGTGCGTGCGCACACACACACACACACACACACACACACACACACTCACATACTCACAAGTCAAGCAAACTTCCTGCAAAATATGTATTAAACTTTTACTGAAAATGCAATTATCTACTTATTCTGCATGTAGTTGTTCTGACAAACTCTTGCTAGGGCATTATGCAATATTTAGTTATAATGTGTGTATTTTTCTATTTTTATCTAAAATAGTAATAAAATTACAAGTCTCTTACTTCTTTCCTGGTTCGCACAGCAGCCTCTTGTACAAGTTGAGAAATTGTTTCTTTCATTTTCTTAATATCTTCTTCTTTTTGTTTCTCTTCAAGCAATGCCTTTAGAAGACAATAACATTATTATAAAAAGTGCTATTAATGGCAAAAATAGAATATGGGCGGAAATCTATTCAATAATTACTTACTGATGAAGACTAAAACTTGAGTTTTTAATTCTTGATTTCCAGCTGTCTACAATAAACCCAGAACAGAGATCAACATCTCTTATGATCCAGTGGACATTCACTCAAAATAAACTCTTCTATGCATGTATATCCATTGTTTTAAAGATAGGTAGAACTACAGGCACTTAAATAAATACAAAGTGATTAACTGCTCTAAGAACCATAACAGTCTTCTTTGATTCTCATTCCCCTTTATTTATCTAAGGGAATTGAGGGAATAGGATAGCAAGTGGTTAATTATGGGAACTGATTAAAACCACATTGATTCCATCATGTGATTCAATTCTGGATCTAACTCAGTTCCCTTTAGATTCAATTATGGTTCTGTCTTGTCCAAATTCTGTCTTGTGAGAAAACGTTATTCAATTGTGGGAACAGGGGAAAAAAACATTATTGTATTGTTTGAACCTATCTTTGCATGGCTAGAAAGCTTGGAGTACCCCTACCTGCTTATTAGAGACCCTTAATCAAAAATCTAGGTTATGGTGACCAGAAACCTAATTAGACCCAAAGACTGATGCAAGGAGCATTCTCAAAATGTATTTCAAGCAACCCATATATCTTATCTGCAAACTTACCCCCCACACAGATCAATCAGTTATTATTTCTATGTTATTTTGATTGTTTACAGATACTTGGGGAGGAGTGGGGGAACACTTCGTTTGCTGATTTTGGGGAATTGTATATGTTCACTCTCCCCTGCTCAATTTGGTAAATCTCAATCTTTCATCCAATTAGAATTCAGATAACCTAATGTTGTATTGTTTCCTTTTAATTAATTGACGCAATTTGTTTTTAATATAGTAAAGTCTCTTTCCTCTTGTATGCAGAGTCCAGTCCTAAACTGAGGAAGGGGTCTAATCCTAATTGATTAGGCAACTAGCATGCAATGCTTAATAAATCAAAGAGCTTGGAAGCTTGGACTTCTGTTTTCTCAGTCATTTCATCTTTTTACCCACTACATCTTTACTTAATATCACATAAATCTAGCTTTTTCTATTTTAAAAATAGCATTTGCATTTTTCTTTCTTCTATTGTATCTGGGTAGACCATCTTATGTGCAGACTACTATAACAGCCTCCTATTTAAGTTTTCTTGACTTAATTTTATTTTTCTTCCAATTTTTCTAGTTTTTGCCATTTTAATCATCCTTATACATATCACTGATAATGAGAAAGTCACTTTATCTTATTTGGTCTCAGCAGTAAAAGGGCCAAACTAAATGACCTCTTACTTCCCTTTCAATTCTGATCCCATAGCTTTTTATCACTTTTCATTTCAAAGCAATTTATTGGATTTCTAAAGTAAACACAAATTCTTTACTCTAGCACTCAGACTCCTGAGTAATATGGCTTCAATCAGATTATAGAGTTTTGACTGAGGACCCAACCATTCAGTAATTAAGGCTAGGCAGCAATTAAAGCAGAGAATCTTTCTCTAGTCCAAAAAATCTAAATAAATAAATGAATGATTGAATCTGGGAGAGGAAGATCCTCAGGTTTCTGGCCAAAGCAGAAATAACTATTTACATTCAATCTGAGTCAATCAGGACCCAAACAATGATCAAATGGAGCTTGGCCTAGGGATAGGATTGGTGACCAATTAGAATCAAATTGGTTTTCATTAAAGCCTGGTCCTTAAGAGAGAAATCTAGCCAGTAAGCCCCAAGGTATTTTAGGAGGGTTCAGAAGAGGGGAAAGTCGGGCAGCTGACCTCGCATAGTCTTCCCTCACAAATCCAATTCACTTGCATGTCATGCCATCACCTCCTTGATGTCATGGTCCTCTTATAACTGCCTACACTGTGAATGCCCACTTACTGTATTTCACATCTCCTATATTCCAGACAAATTAGCTTACTTAGTGCTCACCAAACTTATTCCAAGTTTCCCACATTTCCTGTTTTCATATATTTCTTATGTCTGAAATGTATTCTGTACCTCTTAGACATTTACATAAATGCATAGAAACACAATTTCTTGTGCTGAAATCCTATCCATACACCAATACACTGTTGGTGGAGTTATGAACTGATCCAACCATTCTGGAGGCAAACAATTGGAGATTGAATGGATGCCCATCAACTGGGGAATGGCTGAACAAGTTATGGTATATAAATTTAATGGAATACTATTGTGCTATAAGAAATGAAGAGTCGGAGGATTTCAGAAATATTTGGAAAGATTTATCATGAACTAATGCAAAGTGAAGTTAAGCCAAAACAGGAAAACATGGTACAGAGTAATAGTAACATTGTATGACAACTATGAATGATTTAGTTACATCAAGTGATACGATAATGCACGAAAATTTCAAACATTTCATGAAAATAAAGCTATTCATATATAAAGAAAGAATCAATTTAGTCTGAATACAGATCAAAACACACTATTTTAATTTTCTTTTTTTTTCACTTTTTTTTCTTTTGATCATTTTCTTCTTTTACAAGATGAGTAATATAGAAATGTTTTACATGATTACACATATATAACCAACTTCAAATTGTTTACCATCTTAGGGAGGGAGAAAGTAAAAGAGGGAAGAAGATAATTTCAAACTTAAAAATTTTTAATGAATGTTAAAATTTGTTTAGAAAAAAATATTAAATTATATTAATAGTATATTAAACTACCTACTCATCTTTCAAGATCAATCTGTTCTATGAAGACTTCTTTGATTTTCAGTAAAATATGATCTCTGTCATCCTCTGGATTTTCACCATAGTTGTTGGTACCTCTAACAAGCTATAGTCTATATTTAAATTTGGATACCTATATCTTATCTCTCCTCCATAAACAGATAATTTAGTTTAATTATTTCCAACAGCGTTAATGTCAGTTTTTTTTAAAAGGACAAACTTTCTAAAAGGTGGATTTTCAAGAATATAATGTCAAATAGAGGCTAATAGTACTCTACACAGTGTTTTGTGCCTTAGGCAAAATAACTTAAATAATTGCCATGCCTTCTTTTGCTATAATTAATTTATCTTTATATGAAATAACTACACTGATCTTTTTATCAATAAGATGAGAGAAAAATATATGATATTTAGAAAAATAAATAAAAAAGAATTATTACTGGTATTCTTTTCCCCGAACCAGGCATTTAAAAACAACAACAATAACAACAACAACAAAGCATATTAGCAACACTTGGATCAAACATGGTTAAAGCTGTGCTGCAGAAAACTTAAAAATAAAATCCTGTTGTATATTCTTTAACATGTTGATTTTAACAGCTTTGCAAACTAGTAAATTAAATATAAGTTATCCACTTATATTTAATTGTCTTCTAGTTTTAATCTGATATATATTAACATATATATTTTAGGCTTGATTCATCCAATTAGCAAATTTTAATTTTTAATAGTCTAGCTAATGGTAATTTGCTTAGATCTATTAAGTATTTGATAAAGTAATACTCTGACATCAATCATTTAAATAATATCTTCTTAATGCAATTCTCATTTGCACAAAGGCATTTTTAATAAATTTCCTACTAGTTTATAATTTTCTAGGAATATGAGAATTTTTATTTTCAGTTTTCTCTTTTTTCTCCCTCACTCACTGAAAATAATATATACCCACATGTATAATGGGTATAATGTTGCTTGTTTTCTCACTGAGGATCAAGCAAAAATAAAATTTTTGATTCATTCCTTGTTAATAACAATCTTAGTATGTCCCCAAAGTGGTCTAAAACATTTTAGAATGAAAAATATTTTTAAAAAATTCTTTAGGTGATAAAAAATTTTGCAGCATGCTTCAGTACTGAGGAATACTAAAGAAGGAGGTACACAAGAAAGGACTAAATACCATAACAATCCTCAGAACACAGTCTGAATTTAAAAAAAAATAAAAAACTAAATTCCTGATAGATTTTTCTTTTTATTTGAATCTTTGCCCTAAAAGTGGAAATATTAAAAGAAAAATTCCAGTTAACTGTTTGAATTAATGAGTTTTTCAATATCAAAATAAACAAACAAAAAGATTGCCTTTCAAAAGATACCTGCTTTCATTTTTAAATTCTGATTTTGTTAGTGAACTTAATTTTCATCCCATCATTAAAAGTTAACCTATTTTTTTATTTTCAAATGTGTGTGTGTGTGTGTGTGTGTGTGTGTGTGTGTGTGTGTGTGTGTGTTTTCTTACCTGATTTTTCTGAAGGTTAGCTTCTTCTAAGAGCTGCATGCTGTCCCTGGCTCTTAGAATTGCTTCATACTTCTCATTTTCTAAGCCAACACATTTTACTTGAAGATCTTTGGTCTGTTTTTCTAGATTAGCTTTTTCTATTTTTAGTTGGTCAGCTTCTTGGATTGCTGCACATAACCTAAGAATTAATATTCAATTTTCATTAACTATAAATTTAAACTATTTCATTACTTTTAGCTAATGAAGAATATTTAGAATAATATCAGATCAAAAATTTACTTGTAAATTAGTATGCACTGAGACCTTACCTATCTAGAACTCCTGGGAAATGAGTTGTTGATCAGTTGAATAGGGTCAGCTATGAAAGAGGTAACAAAGATAGACTCTAGGTAGCTATAAGTTAATGAACTGGAATACTTTTACCCATTTTTATGGAAATCTTTATATGACACAGTATAGATTCCCTTACCTTCTTAAAAAGGGTATACCAAACATAATTAAAATATTTCTTATTGATTATATGAACTATCAGCATATGTTGATGCAGGAATAGTATCATCACAAACAACCTCTCATATCCTGTTAAATGATACTATTTGGAAAAGCTTCATTGTGGCAAACAAATGTCTTCAGGTACCCTCCTCCTTCTTAAACTCCTTAAATCACATACAATTAGTTGGCACAGTGGATAGAGTACTGAGCCAGGCACTGAGTTCAAATTCTATCTTAGACACTTATTAGCTGTGTGAGTCTGGGCAAGTTACTTAACCTTATTTGTTTCAATTTCCTCAATGGCAAACTCCTCCCTATCTTCACTAAGAAAATCCCAAATGAAGTCATAGAGAGTTGAACTTACTGTTGAACAACAACAAAAACCACATACACTTATTACAGAAATAATGTGAGATTTAAATAACTGGAAAAATGTTATGTGCATATGAATGATGGGAGTCAATATACCAAAAATGACTATCTAATTAATTTACTCATCAACTACATATCAAGCAAATTACCAAAGGGTTACTTTATAGAAATGGAAAAAAAATAAAATTCATTTGGAGAAACAATCTCAAGGGAAAGAATGAACAAAAGTGGGAAGGAAATTGGCAAATCAGACTTTAAATTATTTAACAAAGCCAACAACAACAATAACAATAAAAACAATCTGATGCTAGTTTAAAAAAATAGAGTTTGATTTATATAGGTTAAGTATGTGAAATGCAAAAGTAAATGAACCTTGTGGTTAAGTATTTTCTAGAAACAAGGACCCCATATACCTGGGTAGGGACTCACAAAACTGTTCTGGGTAACCAGAAAGCATATTACAGAAATTAGATTATATGCCAACACCATAAATTGTGATGTATCCATATTGTCTATCATATATTTCAAGATGCACTCCATATGAATATATGGCTTGATATAAAAATATATTTTAAATAAACTAAAGGAACAAAGAAGAATTAGTTCAGATCTAGAATTAGGGGAGGTATTCATGACCAAATAAAGAACAGAAAAGCACTGAAAATAAAATAGACAATTTTGATGACATGAAATTTAAAAATTTTCATACAAAACCAGTACAACTAAAGTTACAAATGAAACAATAGTTAAAATATAAGGAAAAAATCCTTATAGCAAATTTCTCAAATATATTCATAATTTCATAAACACATATATGTATATACTTCAATATTTGTTCAAGTTTGCAAGAATAAGAGTCACCTCATCTGATTTGGTTGAAAGATTTTTTTTTAATTAAATCCATCTTTCTACCCATTTTCCTTTCTTCTTAGGGGTACCACTACCCTTGAATCTTTCCTCTTCCCTTGCTACCTCTTTCCTTGCTACCAATTGTCAATGTTTCTCAGTTCAACCTTCAATCACTTCTCTCTACCTATCTAATCATTATGTTACTACAAGGCTTCAGCACTTCTACTTAAGCTATTTTTATAACTTCTTAATTGGTCTACTTGTTTGCAGGCTTTATACGTCTCCTATCCATTATATAAAAAAATTCCATTTTACAAAATTTCAATCGTGATAAAAAAAAAGGTGACTTTCCATATACAAAACAGAAAAAGAAAAAAAGGAATGAATATAAAAGCCTTAATTTATATTTTGTGTAACTTTTTTCCTCTTATAACAAATTTAACATGTTATTTTCAAAGCTTCCCACTTTGTTTCCTACTGATGTTCCTTCTGTTCTCATCTCATCTCATCTTTTAAAACTTCACATGCTTCACTAGCATGTTATTTTCACTTTGGGGATTTTTTTTCCTTTTCATAGTTTTTCCCCATTTGTTTGATTTTTCTTTCACAACATAACT
The DNA here is from genome assembly GCF_902635505.1 of Sarcophilus harrisii. Classification (NCBI taxonomy): domain Eukaryota; kingdom Metazoa; phylum Chordata; class Mammalia; order Dasyuromorphia; family Dasyuridae; genus Sarcophilus; species Sarcophilus harrisii. The sequence goes on from NC_045431.1 coordinate 52,326,438, forward strand.
AATTTGGAAATATTTTCAAATTATTGTACATATATAACCAATATCAGGTTGCTTGCCATCTTGGGGAGGTGGAAGAGAAGAAAGGGAGAGAGAAAAAAATTGGAACCCCAAATATTAGAGAAATTAATGTTGAAAACTATCTTTACACATAATTGGGAAAAATAAAATACTATTAAATGGGGGAAAATACTTCATTGACCTTTTTTATTTTTAATTTTTTTTTAAACATCATTGGTAGTCTCCTTTATTTCTCTAACCCCTCCCACTAAAGAAATGGGAAAAAAAAATCACTCTCTCAAATCTATACATTGGCTGTATCCAAAAATGCCTGCTTTATATTAGGCCTTGAATTCATCACCTCTATATAAGGAGGTAAGTACATATTTTATAATTAATACTGAATTATTGTGGCTAGTAAATGAACTGATCAGATGTCTTATTTCTTTTCTTAGATTTTTTTCCTTAAAATTATTATTATATAATTGCACTCTAGGTTCTGCTCATTTTATGCTTTTCATCATATAAGTTTTTCCCAATTTTCAGTAAAACTGTCCCTTTTGTCATTTTTATAGTACATAAAATCTATTTCATTCATGTATCATAATTGGTTCAGTCATTTCCCAATTAATGAGTTCAGTCTTAATTTATAATTCATTGCTACCACAAAAGGAGCTGAGGATTTTTTCTGCATATGATTCTTTTTGCTCTTGTTTTCATCTACGGCAGATGGAAGTACCGTGGATAGAGGCCTGGACTTGGGAGTCAGAAAGATATGAGTTTAAAACTAGCCTCAGACATTAAATTAACTAATGTGGTCCTAGACTAGTAATTTAACTTCCGTTTGTCTTGTTTCTTCTATTGTAAAAGGGGAATAATAATAATAGCATCGACCTCCCAAAAAGTACATAATAGGTCCCTTCCTCTTCTCCTTTCATTTCTTTGAGGCAGAGGCCTAGTAGTGATATCATTACCTCAAAAGTCACACAATCAAAAATGATACTTTTGACTTTTGTGGTAGGATTTCGAATTGCTTTCTAGAATGCCAGACCAATCCAAAATTCTACTAACAACATACTAGTGTGCTTTTTCTCCCTAAATCTCTACAAGAATTATCATACTTTTTTTGGTTTGTGCCTTGAATTGGTAAAATAATGGAAACTAAGAGTTAATTTACATTTCTTTGATTATAAATGATTCAGAGAATTTTTTTCTTCCCAATATGGCTGTATAAAGCTTGAATTTCTCTTTGAGAATTGTTTGCTTGATTAGAGATTTTTTTCAGAAAGGCTTAAATCAGCTCAATATATTTATATCTATAGATATAGATGTTATATAATAAACACATATATTATATCTAATAGAAATATAGAGATTATAATATACATATATTATATCAGAACTTTATTAGAGAAATTTGCTGAGATCTTTTTCCCAATAATCTATTTGCTTTCTTTTAAGTTAATTTTGTAAGTTTAAAATTTCCTAATTTTATAAAACTAAATTTGTCCATTTTAACATCTATAATCTTTTCTATCTCTTACTTGGTCATGAACTTTTCATCCCCACTATACTCAATACAACAGGAACTCTAAACATTTATTGAATAGATTTCAATTTTATAGTAATTGGGCACAACAATGCTCAAAAAATTGGGAATCATATTCAGTCAGGAAGTCATTTTTTCCTATCCTGTCTACAGGAATTATAAAATCAATGGAATTTACTAACTTATTGCCTAACCTCTGCCAATCAAGGTACAAATTTTTTCATATTCTCACTTGAAGAGAGCTTCTAAAGTATATAAATTTGCCAGATTAGAATAAAATTATTCTTGCCCAGGAGTCATAAAATGAATTTTTTTTTGTTTTGCAAAGATGTACACAAACATGTCTAGCATAATGTAATGAATAAGGGCCTATGGGTTGTGTTCTTATCACTAATTACATGAAAATGACAGGTCATTCTATCTCCTTGGGTCATAATTTCCTCATTTATAACATTAGAGAATTAAAATAGATAAGTTTTAAGAGCTCATTCTATGATACATAATTAAAAATCAATAAAAAAACCCAAGCACTGATAATGATTTACTGAAAGAAAAAAAAAAAAAAGTAAAGACAAGTAAAACATACTTGTCACTTTTCAGACAAAAGGTGATTTTCAAGATGCAACTTTTTCAAGGTCAAAAATCAAAGAACCGATTCTAATAATGTTTAGTTATAACAACTAAAACCATGGATTAAATCATTTTTGGGGAAATTATATAGCATGTACAATGCCAACTCTGTGTCTACTACTATGTTAAATATAAGGAAAGATTACTTGATTATTAATTTTAATGTCATCTCAGTGTTCACTTAAACAGTGCTGACAACTGGACTTTCTTTAAATCATTTTGTCTTTCATGTAAGTATACCCACCAAGGTATTTTTTTTCGTAAAAGAGAATTCAAGCTGTATCATGACTGAAATTTTTAAAAAGCTTTCAACAATGAAACAGTGCCATAAATTCCAGGAACAAGCAAGAAGTATTGTGAGTTAGTACTATTGGAATAAAAAAAATAATGAAATTCATTTGTATGGATTTGACCATGAATATCTGGCAGTTAGGCTAGAACCATAAATGAAAATATGTTCAGGGTTTTTCTCCTTCAGGTTAATTCAAAAGATTTTAGGAGAAAAGAAAAACAGATAAATAAACCAAATGATCGTGCTAATCTTTAGAATGAAAGAATGTTAGTAATATCAACATTTTGCAATTAAAAACTTCTTTCATAAAGAAGGATTTTCAATATGTTACAAATCAATAAATTCTCAATATGTGCATAGGAAAATTACCCTAATTAATAGAAGCAAAAAAGAATCTGAGCAGCCTTCAAATCAGCAATAGATCTAATTAAACCTTGTGACCCTGACAATGGGAAGCAGGAGACCCCATCTCCTCCCAATCCTGCAAAAAGTCACCCTAGTGGCCCAGTGGGAGGAGTTTTGGACTCAAGATACTGATTGACTGATTGACCTTGGGCAGATCCTTTAACTTCAGTTTGCTTCCATCTCCTCATCTGTAAAATGAGGAAGATAAGTATACAGACCTCTGAGGATAGCCATGAGAATCAAATAAGAAGAATAATTGTAAAGCATTCATTACAATGCTTTTCAAAAAATAGGGTCAATGTAAATATTAGCTATTATGTTAACCTCAGTCTGCCTTAGTTCCTACAACTATAAAATGGGATAATTGTAATATTTACCTCTCAATTTTACCTCTAGATGTAAGAACAAAATGAGATAATATTTGTTAAAAGGGGCTTGTAAATTCAAAGTGCCAAATAAATAAATACTAAATTAATATTATCAGTAGACCATCTTTAGAATTTTATTTTAACACAGAATGTGTATCATACAGAAAAATTTTATCAGTTTTGCAAAAATAAGTCATGATCATCTCTACTTAATATAATATAAAATGGCATTGAAAATGTCCAAGTTCCTTAATAAAACTGACTTTTATGTAGAAAAGAAAATCTTCAGTAACAAAATCAACGAACTTTTATGTCATGCAGTTTCATAAATACAGAGTTTCAAAGCACATGAAAAATCAATCTAGGTCTTTTACTGTGCAAATTTTAAATAACCATTCCTTTATAAAACTCCATGAAATGTCATTTTTTAAACTAACATACAGTTCCTTCCATATTGGTCTCATAAAATTTCTACTCTATTTTCTTTTCCTTTCTTTTTTAAATAGCAAAGACAAAGACGGTTAACTGCTCTTAACTAAGTAAAATGAACTGATTGTTACTGATAGGTTGAAAAGTCAAAACTCACTATTTTACATTTATTCAATTGTCTATTATTCCTTTCTATGATTATCTGATTTTTTCCCCCTTCTTCCTTGAGCATAATGAATAGATATCAGGGAAGGACCTAAATTATAAGAAGAAATTTAAAAACAATCGAAAAAAAGAAAGGAATTGACAAATGGGAAAAGTTTCAAAGAAGATAAGGAAGGGTTGAATAAAAGGGATCAACTAGAAGGCTTAGCTTTGATTAAGATGGGTCATGCCATCATCCAACAGCTGTTTAGGCACTGGAAGAGAAAATGGTAAAGCTACAACTTTTGAAGCATGAATAAAGTGAGACAGGAAAAAGCACAATACATGGCTTTGATGCCTCAGTAAAGGAAGACAAGATGTCATCTAACGAAGTGTTTGATATCTCAGCAAAGTAAGACAAGAGGTCATCTAACAAAGTGTCTTTGGGGCCTTGAAGACCTGGAAGCAGCTTTGCAATAGCTGCTATAAACAGTGTAATGCAATGTTAATCATATGAATGAAAGGATTCCCAAACAATATTTAGTGAAAACCCAATTGAGGCAAAAAAAAAAAACCCCAAAAACCTTGAATTTATAATTTTCTATTACATTACATGATTTTTTTCATCTTATTACATGAAATGTAATCTTTTAGGTAGAAATTCATATCTGAAAGAAATGTGATGACTAAATTTTGATCCTGATTCAAGAAGGAGTTGCAATGGATATACTAAGATGCCAAGTGATATAAAAGATAGATATTTAAGGATTTTTTTACTAGTTCATAAAATGTCCACTAAAGTTAACTAGAGTAAAATATTGGTGACAGGGAATTTTTTCTACTTCCAAAGGTTCTTACCTGAGATCTGGAACACTATTGCTGGATACAATTTTATATTTCCATACTTTCTTTGAAGGGGACAAAGGGAGAGAAGAGAACAAAGAAAAGGAGGGAACAGAAGAGAAGGAGAATTCGGGCTGTGAAGCACAGATGAGAAAATATATCTCCTTCCTTTTGAAGAGGTGGGAACAATGGGTGAAGAATATCAAATATACTTTCATATTCAGTTTGTATAGTTTAATTTTGCTGTCCTGTTCCCCCCGACCTCTTTTATAAGAATATGGTTGATTGAGTAGAGAAGGGAAGAAATATAACATTCATATATTAAGATAACAGAAAAGCAAAAGATTATCAATAAAAAATTTTAAAATAATGCATGTTTTTTTTTTTTTTTTAATAGCCTTTAATTTACAGGATATATATACATGGGTAACTTTACAGCATTAACAATTGCCAAACCTCTTGTTCCAATTTTTCACCTCTTACCCCCCCCCACCCCCTCCCCTAAATGGCAGGATGACCCGTAGATGTTAAATATATTAAAATATAACTTAGATACACAATAAGTATACATGACCACAACATTATTTTGCTGTACAAAAAGAATCAGACTCTGAATTAAAATAATGCATGTTAAGAGTAGAAACAGTGTCAAAAGTAATAAAGCTAGATTGGAAGAAACACAGCAAATCACGTCATATTAGTTATATGTTTTAGAAGCTTACCTTGCAAGCAATAAACTGGGAAAATATTTTTACAGTCAAAGGTTCTGATAAAGGCCTCATTTCCAAAATATATAAAGAATTAACTCTAATTTTTAAAAAATCAAGCCATTCTCCAATTGAAAAATGGTCAAGGAATATGAACAGACAATTCTCAGATGAAGAAATTGAAACTATTTCTAGTCATATGAAAAGATGCTCCAAGTAATTATTAATCAGAGAAATGCAAATCAAGACAACTCTAAGATACCACTACACACCTGTCAGATTGGCTAAGATGACAGGAAAAAATAATGATAATTGTTGGAGGGGATGCGGGAAAACTGGGACATTGATGCATTGTTGGTGGAGTTGTGAACAAATCCAACCATTTTGGAGAGTAGTTTGGAACTATGCTCAAAAAGTTATCAAACTGTGCATACCCTTTGATCCAGCAGTGTTACTACTGGGATTATATCCCAAAGAGATTATAAAGAAGGGAAAGGGACCTGTATGTGCACGAATGTTTGTGGCAGCCCTTTTTGTAGTGGCTAGAAACTGGAAACTGAATGGATGTCCATCAGTTGGAGAATGGCTGAATAAATTGTGGTATATGAATATTATGGAATATTACTGTTCTGTAAGAAATGACCAACAGGATGATTTCAGAAAGGCCTGGAGAGACTTACACGAACTGATGCTGAGTGAAATGAGCAGGACCAGGAGATCATTATATACTTCAACAACAATACTATATGATGACCAGTTCTGATGGACCTGGCCATCCTCAGCAATGAGATCAACCAAATCATTTCCAATGGAGCAGTAAAGAACTGAACCAGCTACGCCCAGAGAAAGAACTCTGGGTGATGACTAAAAACCATTACATTGAATTCCCAATCCCTATATTTATGCCCACCTGCATTTTTGATTTCCTTCACAAGCTAATTGTACAATATTTCAGAGTCTGATTCTTTTTATACAGCAAAATAACGTTTTAGTCATGTATACTTATTGTGTATCTAATTTATATTTTAATATATTTAACATCTACTGGTCATCCTGCCATCTAGGGGAGGGGGTGGGGGGGTAAGAGGTGAAAAATTGGAACAAGAGGTTTGGCAATTGTTAATGCTGTAAAGTTACACATGCATATAACCTGTAAATAAAAGGCTATTAAAAAAAATAATAATTAAAAAAAAAAAAAAGAAGCTTACCTTGCTTCTAGTTGTTTTATGCTAGATTGTAACTGGTATAATCGCTTGTCTGATGCTTCCTCTTTTCCTTGGGCAGATTTCATATCTTGCACCTTTAAATCAAAGAAACTAGAATATTCATTTCAAAAGCCCCATAAAATTCAGTTCTTCACTACATACCCTAGATTCAGTGTTTTAAATTTACTGTGATACTGCTATGCCAAATTGAATGAATATAATTATGTTGGTATAATACTTCTTAAATGATATTTGTCATAACAAATTTGTATAACAAATACGTGCCATGCTTACAAAAACAAACAAAAACCTACAAATTATCCACTGTTAACAGATTTAGGTGAATTCTTCAGGCTACTTCCATAAAACAAATTAAGGAAATTCAATAAACTACGTTGAATTTTAATGCTTGAATACTCGCAAAAACACAAGGAAATGACCAATAAAAAAATCATGCTAATTTTAAACTATATTAGCATTTTTCAACTAGCAATAAAAAACAAATAACCCCAAAGTTGGGGTTAAATATATTTTCTAGGGCTTAAGGAGGTAATGGAATTATTTTAAGGTAAAATTGCTGTGCCATTTTCAAAAGATGACAAGCTAAATAAAAACCTATTGTTAACATTTTATTTTGCATAAAACAAATGTCATTTTATATAGATGTTATTTGTTACATATTTGCTACACTAATTCTAACATAGTGTATAATAGTATACAAAACAGAGAAGTAATGGTACCTTTTAGGAGCAAGGCTTACCTAACAGGTAATCTCAACATCTCCCCCTATTTTATATTGGCTCTGCCATAAACAAGTTAGTATTATTAACACTTAATTAATTAAACTTAAAACTATTTGAAACTTGCTTAAACAACATGATAAAACTAGCAGGATCTGGGGAAATGCACAGTGTCAGTTAAGATTATTTAGAAAGCTGATGGGGAGAAATTAATTATCTTATAATAATGTGCTGTAAGAGGTTATATACCATGGGGAAATTTTTTCCTTTCACAAATGTTTTTATTTTTTCAAAGTGACTGACACAACTCCTAAATGATCCCTTAATTTTTAGAGATTTAATTGCAAATGAAAATTTCTTGTGAACAACAACACTGATGACATGTATACAAATTCTTAACTATCTTGGAAATATATGAATACCTTCTTTTCCATCTGTCCTTTAAGGTCTTCGACTAACTTAGTCATATCTGTCACTTTCGTTGTAGCAATTCTGAGGTCTAATTTGGTTTGCCTTAGAAAGAAAAAATGTAATAATTAATACATGAAATGTTAAAGACAACTTAAATTTATTGAAATTGATGATCTATGAATTTGTTAACCTGTGAATTTTGCTAATGAAAAGTCTTATCACTTATGCACTGGTGCAATGTAACTAAAAAAAAAGTTGAAAGTCCCGAGACCTCAAATAGCTAAAGGAATAAATTAGTGTAATATGAACCAAAAGGATTAACATTGAAACTGTATTTGGAAAGGAAATGTGCTATACTATTTGCTCATTGTTCAATTGTGTCTGATTTTTCATGATCCTATCTCAAGTTTTCTTGGAAAAAACACTGGTTTGCCATTTGCTTCTCTAGCTCATTTTACAGATGAGAAAACTGAGATAAACAGGGTAAAATGACGAGGTCATGCTGCTAATAAGTATCTGAGGCCACATTTGAATTCAGGAAATTAAGTTTTCCAGGATTCAGGCCTAGCATTCTATTCACTGTGCTGCCTACATTACTTTTCTTTCTTGTGGTTTTTTCCCTTTTGTTTTGATTTATTTTCCCCAACATGACTAAAATGGAAATATATTTAAAATGATTGCACATGTTTAACTTTTATCAGATTGCTTGCTGTCTTGGGGAAGTGGGAGGTAAGGGAGAGAGGGAGAAAAAAAAATTTGGAACTCAAAATCTTACAAAAATGAATGTTGATACAGGGCTTATATCCCAAAGAGATATTAAAGAAGGGAAAGGGACCCATATATACAAAAATGTTTGTGGCAGACCTTTTCATAGTGGCTAGAAACTGCAAACTGAGGGGATGCCATCAATTGGAGAATGGCTGAGTAAATTGTAATATATGAATTTTACGGAATATTATTGTTCTGTAAGAAATGACCATCAGGATGAATACAGCGAGGCTTGTAGAGACTTACATGAACTGATGCTAAGTGAAATGAGCAGAACCAGGAGATCATTATACACTTCAACAACAATACTACATGAGGATCAATTCTGATGGAAGTGGCTCTCTTCAACAATGAGAGGATCCAAATTAGTTCCAATTGATCAGTAATGAATAGAACCAGCTACACCCAGCAAAAGAACACTGGGAAATGAGTGTAGACCATGACATAGCATTTGCACTCTTTCTGTTGTTGTTTGCTTGCATTTTTGTTTTTCTTCCCAGGTTATTTTTACCTTCTTTCTAAATCCAATTTTTCTTGTGCAATAAGATAACTGTATAAATATGTATCATCTGTTGTATTTAACATGTTTAACATGCATGGGAGTGCCTGCTATCTAGGGGAGGAGGTGGAGGGAAGGAGGGGAAAAGTTGAAACAGAAGTTTTTGCAAGGGTCAGTGTTGAAAAATTACCTATATATATGTTTTGTCAATAAAAAGCTATAATTAAAAAAAAAGAGTCAAAAACTGAAGGTCAAAAATAACTTTATATCTAATTGGAAAAAATACTAGTGAAATTTTTAATGGGTTTTTCCAAATATAAAAGGCTATTATTCATTTTGCAATGGGATTCACCAGTTTCCCTAGTGCATCTAACATATGATCTGAGATATATAGGTTTTAAATTTATATACAATTTTGAGAACACATCCAAGTAAAACAAATTTTCTTCTGAAATATAAATTTTAAAAATATTAAGAATTATTATTTTACATGTTTTATGAATATATGATTTGACCAGAAAAAGAGAATTCTAATTTTAGGTTAATAATTCTGATACCATATCTACTATGTTTCAATATTATAGCAGTATGTTTAATTCTAGGCATCTTTTAGGAAGGACACTTTTTCAGGCTAAACAAATCCTAATTCCTTCAAAATTCATATTGAATGGTCTTTAGTCATCTCACCAACCTGTTTTTCCTCTCTGGAAATTTAACCACTGTCACTGTCCTTCCTAAAATGAGGCACCTACAAATGAAGATAATTCTCCAAATGTAATCTGACAAGGACAATATATAAAAATTCACTTTTGTCCAGGATACTATTTCTCTTGCAGAAAGCTAAGATTGCTTCAGGATGAGACAGAATGGTGGAGCTGTTGGTGCTATGTTGTGCTTCTGACCCACAGTAGATCACAAGTACTAAAATCATTAAACTTAGTTCAAAGAAACTTAAGTTTATTCATGCCACACCCAGCTTGTACTCATATGGCTTTACTAGATGCAAGGGAGTTGGATTTAGTCCTAGCTTTGCCATTTACTACCGACCTGTGTGATCATAGTTAAGTCATTTAATCATCTTGGGCCTAACTGCTCATCAGAAAAATGAGGGTACTGAATAGGTAACATCTGATAACTTTTCCAATTCTAAAAATTATGATCTTATAATCTTAAAAAAACAGCAGCAGCAGCAATAACAGTGAAATGGGAAAAAAAAACACCAAAAAACAACAACCCAACATTTTGAGTATTTCAAGTTTGTAGTTTCTATTGTTTTGAGACGGATACATAGAGTTTTATCTTAATTTTTGGGTTTAAAAGGCAGCTTTCATTTGGAAATACATATTTATATAGCATTCCATTACAACAGTTTAATGAGTATTTATATTTTTTTAAATATGCCAGAGATAACAAAGAACAAAAAGAGAATAATAACAATACCTCATTGTTATACAAAACTTAATGTTAAAAAATCACTTTCTTCAGAACTATTGACACGGTAAAGCAAGGTAGTAAGTATATCTCTATTTTTCAGATAAATAAACTGATGGAAAAGGAAATTAATTTACCATAACAGCAAACTACTGAAGAATATGATATTATAAAGCATGTCTTTTCAAGTCTGTAGTTTTTTCTTAGAACACACGCTGAACAAAAAAAAGTGAAAATCCTGTAATTCTGAAAACAAATTTATATAAAGAAATGGAATTCTGAATTCTAAAAATTCTATAAAGTAGTTGCAGAATCTAGTTCATTGTTTTATATTTATACACTGCAAAGTTGTTGGAGAGATATTTGAAAGATATTCTTCAATATTTCATGAATCTTGATTTTATTGTATGGATACTCCTCTTATACCCACAATCATCACAGCTCTCCACAAAGTAGCAGATGGCCTTTCTGAGTTATTCTGACTGAAAAATACAACCTGAGGCCAATTTCATGATAAAGTTTCTTTGAATTTAATTAGGTTGGTTCTTGGAATTGCCAAGATCTGAAAGAATTTGAGATCTACCAGCATAATCTTTGAGAATCTAAGATCACCTTCAGGAAATAATAAAGGAGAGTAAGATTTCATACAAGGAATCATGGATAAAATAAATATATGTAAAGAATGCCAATCAGATTTTCTTAGTAAAATTTCAGTTATTCAAAAGTACCAAAAATGCATCCTTCTAAATAGCAAGTTTTCTTTTTAGCTGACAATAAACATTTTAAATGTTATAAATGATTTAAGAGTTTCTAATAGAAATATTCTTAGACAGAATATACAGTACTACCTTTAATCAAGACCAAACATCCATCAAAGTACTTATAGATCAAATGTTGTAAAATAATCACAAGGGAAATCTGTTCAAAAGATACAGGATACTATGAGGACTAATATTATTTGATAAAAAATACCTGATCTCAGAGTTGTAAAAAATAATGACACTGTGTCAAAGATAATAACAATAGAAATATAAAATATAAAAATTCATGGAAGCAGTTGAGGTAAAAGAGACAAATTTATATATATATACATACACACATATGTATCAACATATGTATTTAAATTAAATGAGAGAAAAAGAGAAAAATAACCATTCAGATTATTTGGCAATTAATTAGTTAATTAGAAAATTAATGAGTCAATGTATCAAAACAATACACAAAATGTGAGAAATCAATAAAACAGCAAATAAAATTAAAAATGTAATAGTAAAAAGAATTTTTAAACAAAATTTTAAAATAAGAAGAAAATTTGATTTAAGAAAAAACAATTGGAAAGGTGAAAAGAAAAATAAACATGAAACTATTTATATAACTATTTTACCAAAAATATTCATTAAATATAACAGAAATGGACATTTACAAAAATAGCAAATATCCAAATTGATAGAAAATTAAAAGCCTGAATAAATCAATCTTGGGTAGGAAAGTGATTAAGCTACTAGGAGTTGCCATGTAACTAGGTAAATCCACATAGGAATCCTACAAGATTTTTAAACTATATAATTACAAATTCTTTTCAAAAACAGAAAGATGCCGCTATTCACAATTCTTTTTTTTTTTTTTTTTAATTTAATAGCCTTTTGTTTACAGGTTATATGTATGGGTAACTTTACAGCATTAACAATTGCCAAACCTCTTGTTCCAATTTTTCACCTCTTACTCCCCACCCCCTCCCCCAGATGGCAGGATGACCAGTAGATGTTAAATATATTAAAATATAAATTAGATACACAATAAGTATACATGACCAAACCGTTATTTTGCTGTACAAAAAGAATCAGACTCTGAAATATTGTATAATTAGCTTGTGAAGGAAATCAAAAATGCAGGTGGGCATAAATATGTATCCACAATTCTTTTTAAAAAAATCTGTTATGTATATGTTTCTCAAACTTGACAAAGAAAAGAAAAAATAAGATGGGACACTATCATTAATGAGAATCTTATTCACTTCTCCAGTTTTGATTACCATACAAAGATTAGTAGCAAATCTAAATCTCCTAAATTCATCTTTCTGAACCTACATTTTCCAATATCTATATAACTTCTCCAATTTCATGGTTTTTTTTCTTCCCAGTTTCAATCCTATAGCTCAATATTGCAATATTACACTGTTGCTCGCTTGTCTTTTTGCTGCTCATGCTGTGTGAAAAGCCATCTCTGGATCACTTCCACCATCCACTTGCTTTGCTCCTATTTAAATGCTACAGAACAGTGTTAGAGAAATCATATAACTTTGTTCACTGAGTCTATTAAGAATTTATCTAATTTCAACTGGGTTGTTACTACAGCAAAGTAATTCTTTTAATTCTCCCTAACTGGTTCTCTATTATACTCCCCAGAACAGCTATATACAATTTTCTTTTCTTAAGCCTCTCACATCATCCCTGTCTCTCACTCTCAACAAAGGGTGTTACTTCATTTTTCACTCAAAAAATAAAGGATCAGATGCTGGAAAGTCTTTCCTCTCCTTTAGTTTACATCTCCATCCTCCTGCCTTCAGGTGGAGAGGACTATCTTTCTGAGTCCCCTCCTTTGTAGGGTATTATTGGTACCTTTTAATGGTACTGAAATCATTCTTGAGACTTAATTGACTCATGGGGATAAAGTCTTCAGTCATTGCATCATTTCCTAGTCAACTAAATATAGGAAATTTAGTTCATCTCTACTGCTTGATTAAAGTATCATCACAGACAACAGAGATGCAAGGCAACCTAGCACTGTTTAATCAACTCAATGTCCTTGTTGAATATTCTTCCTCTGCTTAGTAAAATTCCTTTTGCTAACTAGAATCCCAATATCAAACCTTAACAATAAAGGCACAGACCTGAGTTAGTCTCTTCAGAAGACTAAACCATAATAATAATTGAGAAAGGGGAAATCACCAAAAAAAATTCTCTGATAAGGTAGAGAATGTCAGTAGAGAGTATCCACAGACACATAATTTTCCTTCTTCTTCCCACCACCCAAAACTTTAACCCTTCCCAATTTACTGATTTATTCTCTGCTGCCTCCAAACACTCCTAAGTTTTCTCCATCTAAGAAAAAATATCCTCTATCTCTACTCCTTTTCATGATCAAATCTTAAGGGAGACAATGTAATATGATAGAAAAACAACTGACTCAGAGTCAGAGAACCTATGTTCAAAGCCCATCTTCTATAGAAATCTGAACAAATCATTTTACTTTCTATAGCCTTAGTTTCCTTATTTGGAAAATGATTAAAACCTTTTCCATCTTACAACTTTCCTGTAAGTGTTAAGGACACATCACCACCAGTCACTCAGGACTAAAACTTTAGTGTCATCCCTCAACACTTCACTTTTACTTTCCCTATATATCCATTGAATTGTAAAGTTGTTCTGCGTCCACCATCAACACCTCTTATGCTTACACTTTCTTTTTCTTATATGGCCAACTAATACCTTAGTACAGGTCCATCACTTTTTGCCTAGATTATTGGTTTTTAAATTTAATTTTTAAAACTTAATTTTATTTTCAGATCTACATTCTCTCCTTCCAATCCTTCTCCTCAATTTAATAAGCAAGAAAAACAAAATCTCTGCTACAAATATATATAATTAAATAAAACAAACTCCTGAACTAGTTATCTATACACACACACACAAAAAAGAGTTTTAATCTATACTCTGAGAACTTAAGAACTTCAGGATATAATAAAGTAGTAGAGTAGGACTGTCTCTATTAGACAGTGGGTAGGATGTTTTATCTTGAGTTTTCTAGAATTGTGATTGGAATTTCTGAACCTTTCAAAGTTGTCTGTCTTTGCAATATTGATGTTATTGTGTAAATTTTCCCCTAGTTCTGCTCACTTTACCCTACAATATTTCATATAAGTCTTTCATGTTTTCCTGAAACGCTATCTTTTGTAATTTCTTACAACACAGTAGTAATCCATCACATACTATATATATGTATACGTGTGTGTGTATTAATGAAGTGTGTACATACACACACACACTATAATTTGTCCAGAAATTCTCTACCTGTTTCCAAATCCTTGACATTATAAAAAGAACTGTTTGTTACAAATATTTTTGCACATAAAAGCTCTTTTCCTCTTTCCTTGGTCTCTGTAGTATATAGACTCAATAGTGGTACTCTAGGTAAGAGAGGTAGTTTAGTAGATTTTTAAGTATAGTTTTAAGTTACTTTCTAGAATGGCTAGTTGACAGCTATCAACAGGTCATTAATGTACCTATTTTCCTATCACAGCCTCCTTAGCGTCTGTCATTTTCCTTTTTTGACAATTTAGCCAATTTGAGGGTGTGAATTGGAAACTCACAATTGTTTTCATTCAAATTTCACTAATTATTGGTGACTTAAAGCATTTTACATGGTTATTTATAATCTCAATTTCTGCTTTTGAAAAATGCCTATGTATAACCTTTGAAAATTGGAGAATTTTCACCTACAGCAACAACCCTCTCTTGAAATCTCTTCCTTCTCTAGTACATCCTCCACAGTGCTGTCAAAATGATTTTTCTAAAACACAAATCTAACCATGTCACTTCTCAAATTTGACAAAGAAAAGAAAAAATAATATAGGGCACTATCATTAATGACAATCTTATTTACTTCTCCAGTTTCGATTACCATGACAAAGATTAGTAGCAAATCTAGACCTCCTAAGTTCGCCTTTCTGAACCTACATTTTCCAATATCTACATAACTTTTCTGATTTCATGTTTTTTTCCTTCCCAGTTTCAATCCTATAGCTCATCATCGCAATATTACACTGTTATATTTGGCTTATAGTTCTACCCTGTCAAAATCTTTCTGGATTCTGCCCTCTTGCCCAACACAATATTCTTCCCAGGTTCATATCATTTGTAAATCTGATAGTTAGTGGAATGCTTTCAATCAAGTTAGTAGAAAAGAAAAATTTAAAAACATAAGATGAAATGTGGATTCGTGGGAGGTACTCCACTAAAGATCTCCTTCCAAACTGACCTCATCATTAATGATTAGAATTTGAGTTGTCATTCCACCAGTTCAAAATCCACTTAATTATACTATCTTTTAATCCAATTCTTCATCTTAGCCATAAGAACAATGAGATACTTTGTCAAATACTTTGATGGAATCTAGGTATAAATTTAAATAATTTAAACTGATATAATATATAATAAATTAAACTGATATAACATATAAACTGATATATCAGTTATATCAGATCTAAACTAATATATAAACTGATATAATATAAACTGATATAACAGTCTGATAGTAACATCTATCAAGCATGACCTATTTTTTATGGGGGAAGCTGTATTGGTGTTTTTAATCTCTACATTTTTTTAAATGTTCATAAAGCCATCCCTATTACACATCCTAAAATTGTTTTGAAATGAAGCCAATCTAGCTATTTTTAAAAAAATATATAACTCTAAAATATAATTATTAAGAAATATCTATTTTTTTTTACTACATATTTAGAGTCGGCTAACTTCCTTCATTTCCTTGTTCTGAAAATAAGGGAAAGATTTACCCTTCTTCTGTCCTAAAGAACTTCATTCATTTTTTAAGTTAATGATGTCCCTCCCTCCCTCTTTTCCCCCTCTCCCCTCTCCTTCCATTTCTTTCTCTCTCCCTTTCTCTCTCTCTCTGTCTGTCTCAGGACTCTTTTACACTTAAAAATTATTGAAGAACTTATATGTGCCTTATATCTATCAACATTTACTATATTTAAAATTAAAATTAAAAGATGTTAGTATTATTATGAAAATAATTTTGATCTTGCAGACTCTCTAAAAGGGTCTCAAGAGACCTTAAGGGACTACTGCTTAATATTTTGAGAACCGTTTCTCTAAAATATTAGAAAGATATATGACAAAGTACTGATAATGCATGAGCAATTGAACTCCCAAAATATTTTAGAATGTTATCTAGTTCTGGTCATTTCAACCATCAAAAAAATTAAGTTTAAGAAGATCTTATTCCTCCTCTTGTTTCAAATTTTGACATTGTGTTTCTGAGGGTTTCCTATTATTATTGGATCAACTTTTTACATAACAGTTTTAATTCATGAGATCCCATATACCTTTGTACCATCTTAATTATGTTCTCCCTACAACTAAGATACCTGCCAATCTGTTGTTCAAAATAAGAACCAGAATATCAATTCTCATTGTCATTTTTTTTCCCTACTTTTTGAAGGCTTAACTCAATCTTAAGGAATGCCCAAAATTTATCAACTACTCTTCTTTTGGCAGGTATAGTACTTTCAGATGTCCAGATTAACCATTAATAAATCTTTGCTTTTTATGCATTTATCTTGGAATAAAATTATAACATTCAGTACTCATAATCTGAATCATTATGAAACATTACACCAATATGATCTAGCCAACCTAGCCAACAACATGACTGACTAAACTAGTCAAAGAATAACTTTTAAAAAAATAAAACAAAACAAAACCCCTAAACTCTAAAGTTTGGCAGTTTGACAATTAACTGTTGATTGACTTAAATTCTTCCTTTCAAATTAGGCTCAATAAACAAATTTGAGCACCTATATGTTCAAGGCACTGTTCTAGGAACTAGTAATAAAAATACCCAAAATATTACCTTTAAGGAGAATTATATTTCACTGGAGTAATACATCATATGCACTTAATACAAGGAAATTTGAGTGGGTAAAGAAGTCTTTGTGTATGAGCTGAAAGTTAAATTGAATCTAGAATAAAGATAAAGGCATGCAAGTCAGTGAGGAAAATGTTAAATTTTGTGAAGAGATAGCTAGTCATCTTGGTACAAAGATTATTATGTTGACATTTTTTTTGTTGAGGATAGAATAGAGAAGGGAGGGGCAGGTAGGTGGAGCAGTGTATAGAGCACCAGGCTTGAAGTTAGGAAGAGCAGAGTTCAAGTTTGGCTTCAAACACTTAATACTTCCTAGCTGTGTGACTCTGGGCAAGTCACTTAACTCCAATTGCCTCAGCAAAAAAAAGAATGGAGAAGGAGAAGGAAGAGACCAGATTTAAGCAGACCAATAAGAAGCCAATTATGATCATTGAGATGAAGGACAATAAAAGACTATTGAAACAGGGTAGTGGAATGTTAGTAGAAAGAAAGATGGATGCTCAAGATTTGTGGAGATGGAAATTATAAGAGAAGCGACTGAATACAAACGATGAAAGCCAGAGAAGACTAAAAAAAAAAGTGAAACTCTGGGTACCTAAAAAAACTTCCACCTCCGAAAGAACAGCAGTGTCCTCAACAGAAACAGAGAGATTTAGAAAGTCATGTTTTCAGAGGATGGATAATGGTTTGGAGCCATGTTGGAAAAGTAACAAACTAAGAGCATTTTAAGTTACTGTCATCTTTTACTGCTGCCTTTATCTAAATATTCTTGAAGAATTTTGTTTCTGATTACTAGCAGGTATTTAAAAACAGTGTGATAAACATAATGGAAAATAAAAAGTGAATTTTAGGACATTTATGAAATCAAAGAATCTAACACATGCTAAGGGCTTAATAAATACTTTTTGACTGACTGAACAACTATCTAAAAGAAGATCATGCAAAGGAAATCAGCTCTGTCTGAAATAAGAATATGTACTTTTTAATTTTTGTATACAGGTTAATCATTTTGATCAGACTAGAAATCCAAAGTCCATCCTTAGGCAGATTCAGTTCAGGACAGTTTTATATGTAAAAATCAATACATGAGAAATCAAAGCTATACTTGAAAATAAATTTAAATCAAATAGGATACGATAATTATCACATGATTAACGAAACTGAGCAAACAATAATCAAAACATTCACGAGGAAAGGTTTAAATGATTCATAAAACAAATTTAAACACATTCAAAGATATATTTTAAAGCACAACAAAGTAATAAATAGTTAAGAGAGGCAAAATATGCATCTTATTATATATATATATATATATATATATATATATATATATATATACTCAAACATAATTGATTCAAATTCCATTGATTTGAAATGAATGATAATTCAAACATGTTAAACTGAAGTTTTTCTCTAAACTATCTCTGAATATAAACAAGGCAATAATGATTCAAAAAAAATTAAAGATGGTATATGATTGAGATGGGATTTAGATGATGAAGTACAGTAGTTCAAAATCACTGGGATGTGTAGGATATGACCAGGTGTGAGAATGTTCATCACATGTGAAAGGTGTCATTCCTCTTCACAAAGAAGACTAGAGATTAGACTGGAAACAAGTGTGGCAAAAAGTAGAGGGCACATAGTCAGAAGGGAGGTTCTGTTTTGCAATTTGTCTTCCCTCTGAAGCCTGGAGATTAGGCAGAAAATGGAAGTGGAAGTTAAAGGAAATTTGCTCCTCCTAGCACAAGAAGTTCTCTACATTGAGGCTGAAAGAGCAGACTGACAGCAACAGGAAGCAGAAGCTACCTTGTGCTGGCTCAAGTGGAAATTATTCCATTGGCCTCTAGCAGGCTTTCCTCGGGGACACATGAAGTAGGAGATGGAAGGACTTTGGTCAGAGAAAGGTCTTGCTCATCTTCTCTCCTGAGTCTAGAAGGCACACACAGCAGAAATGGAAGTCTCCAGGCAAAGAGAGGAGTTTATAATTGATCCTAGAAACAACAGGGAGCTACTGGAGCTTTTAAGTAAAGGTAGTAACTGACATGATTAAATCTGTTATTAATATCACTCTGGTAAAGGAAAAGTGAGAGATTTAACTAGGGACACTAATTAGCAGGTTAATGAAATGTCCAGTCCAGAAGTGATGAAAATCTGAAACAGTGTCTGTGGCATTTGAGAAATGCTGTGGAAGCAGACCTGACAAGAAGTGGCAAATGATGAGATATGGGAGGATAAGAGAAAGTGAAAAGTCAATGTAATAATAATAAATCATATAATCATCTGTTTTACATAAAAGGAAATTGATATCCAGTAATTTGGCCAATAACTGACATAGTTGATGGTGTTAAGGCCAGATAACCTGAATTCGTTTTTCATTTTTTTAACGCAGGAAATATTTATTTTCCATTCTTGCAAGAATGGGTGCCTAGGTGAATAGACATACATATCTTTGAAACTCCAAAGGCAGTGTTTTATTTCCTATCTTAAAGCACAAGTTCTTCCCCTGATTCCCCATTAATTGGATGTTTCAGAAGTTACAAGACATGAATCTCCACCTTTCATTACAGTCAGTCCCTAGCCCAAAGGAGCTTACATTCTAGAAGGGGGAAGGTAATAGAGGAGGGCTAAGGGTAAGGAACAATAGATTTCAAACCTCAGGCTCAGGTAACCTGAATTCTAAGCTAATGTTCTTTTCACTATACCTTCATTCAAGAAATATATACTTATGTCTATTCAATTGCTCTGGGTGACGATCACTCCTGTTACATTTAAAGCACAATTCAACTATGAGTTATTTTCAAACATGCCTTTATAGGAATGAACTAATTGCTGAAGCAAATCATGCCCATAGTTTAAAATGTTCTCCACTATGTCTTTCAGCAGTTGATCCTGAAACTACTTCCTATTTGGACTAGGTAGGGACTGTTTGAATTTATTTAAACTTTTAATGAATATATACCAAAATATTTTATATTATTTTTAAATCTCTGCTGAATAAAAATGCTATCCAATCAATAAAAGACAGCTGTGTACTATTGCTTTGGATTAGATTTAAAAAAAAGTTTAATGATTATCAACAAAGAAGTACGACAGGTGGGATATGATTATAATTAATAGCAGACAGTTATTTTAAGCATACAAAACCTCTAGTACAATGAGTAGGACGCAATAACAATATACTAGTAAAATGCTGGTAACAAAAAAACGCAATTACATCATGAGCTACCATAAACAATCACTATAGGTAAAAATATTTAATTAATGGAAGAAAATATGGCAAAGAAATCTGATAACAAAAATAATTTCTGGAAACTTAATATGATATTACCTAAACATTGGAAGTTTCTATTTCATCATCTGGGGAACTCCTATGATCAATATATATGCAATTTTCTAGAACTTAGCAGATATATTTCTACAGAGGTACCTACGGCACAAAAGTTAGCTGACTTGCCTAGGAGTCGAAGATACAGTAAGCAATAAGCTATTCAAACTGACTGAGAGCTCTATCTACTAGGCTAAATAAATAGTCTTAACATATTATCAGGACAAAATGTATTCCACTGACCCTGTCAAAAACAATTCTTTGAAGCCTTATCATGATTCTAAATTCATTTTGAAATGCTACCATCATTGGAAGACAAATCTTGCAAAATGAAGAAATCTGAGTTCTAATTTCTGACTACAGGGGTGTTAGGAAATATGTCAAGAAGGTTCCAATGGCTCAGGCCAAATGGGAGGACAATTCTCTTAGGAATATAGTCACAGTACTTCATGTCCCTTAAAAAAGAAAAGGCACTATGAAAATAATAATAATATAAAGATATTTGAAAGAATTCTTATTTTTAAATACCTAAGTTGTTTGCGTAGTTGCTCAATTTCCACATTCTGCGCTGTTACTGTTTTCAGAAATTGTTGGTTAGTCTGTAAGAAAAAAATACAAATTTAAAAATTGTATATTTAAGACTGATTTTTATGGACTTATTATAAGATAAGACAATGACTCAAAGGTCCTTCCCTGTTAAAACAACAATGCATAATGATGATTAAACTGACTTTGGGAATAGTGTAGTCATCTAAGTGAGGCAATTTACTTCTAGAAAGCTCAAGTAATAGAATTAACTTCCCTTTGTGTCACTCATCTTATTATTGCACTTTTAAGGTCCTTATCATTTCATTTTTTAAATGACAACAAATACTTAATAGCTGCCTTCCAATCACTAAAGTTATGTACAATGTTGTGGATTACCAGACTAATCTAACAAAACACAATTTTTACTTTGCTATTGATTAATTACTCTAAGTTTAAACTCCTTTCCCCCTTTTCAACTGGCAAATCAAATGAATTAGTAAATAGATGAAAGCTTATTTTATTTAAGGCATTATGTTGATCACTGAGAACCTAAATGACACAATATTCATTTATTCATTCAATAGTAAACAGTATATACTTACGATAGGTACATAGTACTATATAGGCCTATTATGTAGATCTCTGTGCTAGTTTCTGGGAGATTTCAAATTTTAGATAAGGAACAGAGTTTGATTTCAAATAATTTTTAATAATAATTGACATATGTTACACTTTAATAATCCAACCTATCTGTGATTTTATCCATATGGATATTCTTTCTTTCAATGCTGGTCATCCCAAATCTGACCTTCTGCACTGATAGTTTTCCCAGTTCCATCTGCTGCTGGTGCTTTCTCTCCGAGATTATACTCCATCAATATTTTCTCTTTCTCTCTGTCTCTCTCTCCCTCTCTCCCCTTTTTCCCTCTCTTCCTCTTTTTCCCTTTCTGTATTTAATGTCTGCATAACGAATATCATAATGTATATAGAGAGAGTAATGAAATAATGCAGATAGTTATTTACATCTTGCCTCCTCCATTACACTGTATGTTTTTGTTGTTTTCCATCTCCAGCACTTAGCACACTGCCTAGCATAAAGTAAACCACCTAAGAAGTGCTCATTGATTAACAAGCCTATCTATCTATCTAGTAGAAAGTCTAGAATGCTAAGTGAGAAAAAAGGTCAATATGAGATAAAGCTGAAAAGGAAGAGCAATGTAAAATTACTGAAGTCTTTTAAAGTCAGATCAGAGACTGAACTTTCAATGACAACAGATAGCCCCTGAAGAATTCTGAACACAAGTGACACGACCAAATCTATATGTAAGGAAAAATACTATTGCAGCAAAATGAAAGATTGGTGAGATAACTGATTGGAAGTTAGAATATTTGTTAGAAGGTTATTGTTGTAACTCAGTCAAGAGGTATAAAGGGATTATATTAGGGTAGTGGCAATAGAAAAGAGAAGTGAACCTGGAAAGTATTATTAAAACATAAGAGACAGGAATCAGTAAGTAGAGGGGAGAGGAAAAAATTAAAGACAATGGAGTTTACTAACATGGGATACCAAGTAAATGGTAAAGCCATAGAAAAACATAGTGAAGTCAGAAGGAAGAGAAGATAACACAATATTAAGTTCAGTTTAGGAATCTGAGGTGCCACTGAAACATCTTAGGTGATGATGTCATGAAAGAAGTTGGAGATACAAATCTAAAAAGTTTAGACTTACAAGAATAAAATTTATAAGCTAGATTGGTCTGACAGTAATATGTAGTATGCATTGAGAGGTCATGATGGAGATATAAATAAATTGAGATAGTAGACAGACTGCAAGATGCTCTCAGAAAAAAAATTCTGGAAAGTCCTCTATGAACAAAGTGAAATATAGTTTATACAAAGTAATAGTAATATTCTGAGAGCATCTTGCTCAAAATTTCCCAGACAACAATACGATTACATCACAAACACATACCACAGTTTATTCAGCCATTTCTCAATTGACGTGCAGTCCCTCAATTTTTAATTTTTTTTTGTGCTGAGAGTTACTCTGAATATTTTTTTGCACATATAGGTCATTTTCTTTTTTCTTTTTTTTTTCCTGAATCTCTTTTGGTGTTGTTATATCAAAAGATATGCATGATTTTACAACTCTGTGGGCATGGACCATATCTTTTGATCATTTATCAATTGGGGGAAATGGTTTTTTTATTATTAATTTTTTCTTTCTATGTTTGAGAAATAGGACCTCATCAGATAAACTTGCTTTGAAAATTTGTTACAATTACTATTGCTAGACAATTTCTCTTTCAAACAACCAACATGTGCTAAACAATTATTCTTTTTTTTTTCTTTTTTTTATTTAATAGCCTTTTATTTACAGGTTATATGCATGGATAACTTTACAGCGTTAACAATTGCCAAACCTCTTGTTCCAATTTTTCACCTCTTACCCCCCACCCCCTCCCCTAGATGGCAGGATGACCAGTAGATTAAACAATTATTCTAAGGCAGCCACTATGCTAAAAGGTAGGAGGTAGGGATATAAGTACAAAAATGAAATAATTCCTGCCCTCAAGGAATTGACTTTCTATAAGGGCAACAACATGTACACATACATGTATATAAAAGGTAGAGGCACCAGCAATTGAGCGGGAATAGTTTTGTGTAGGAAGTGGTATTATTGAGTTTTGAAGGAAACTAAGGCTTCCTAAAGGTGAAAGTAAGAAGGGAATATATTACATATAATCTGTGCTAAGGCATAGACAAAGATCAGAGAATGTCATATGTCAAGAATAATCCATGAGAGATATTGTAGAAGGGAATTAACACCCTGACTAGAAATTCAACAATTGTACTTCTCTTTCCAAATTTCAAGGGTCTATAATTTCATCAGTGTGGATATTTACTCTATTTATGAAGATTATGAATTCATAATATCCCAAATTATTAATACATAAAATCCAAGAATAAATATTTAAATATATTCATATATTTTATATACATCATATTTAGCTAAAACATTTTTTCTTGCACATTATTAATATGAATTGGTAATAGAAATTTCCTAATTTGCCTATTGCCTACTTAACAATTTATCACACATCTATGAAATGAAACTATTCATTTAATGAATGTATTAATTTAATTATCTAATGAATTTAATCATGTATTCATGTAAAACACATATTTAGAGAATTCTGAAAGAATATTTACAAACCAGAAGACACAGATATGTCCCTCCAATCACATTCAGTAAAAATCATGTAATGTCTAAATCTGGTCTTATTCAACCAATAAATATTTTTTATCCAAAAAAAATTTGGCTTTGTTTCTAAAAAATATGAATATATATTACTACACACACACACACACACACACTCTCTCTCTCTCTCTCTTTCTCAGATGATTCTCAACTCTACTTATCCAGCCCTAACCTCTCTGCTCACCTTCCCATTATCTTTTAGATATCTCAAACTGAATGTTGACTAGATAAAATATCTTCAATTCAACATGTCCAGAGCTGAACTCATTTTTCCTTCTAAACCTGTCTGCTTTCCAAGGTTTCTGTTAAGGGTACCACTCTATTTCTCATTGCCCATGATTACAATCTGGGATATTATTCTATACTCCTCATTATCTTTCACTTCTCTATATCCAAACTATTGCCAAAGTTTCCAAGATATTACCTTTGCCACATCTCTCAAATACATTCCGTTTTTCTTCTTAACCAATTTCACTATGGTGCAAGTCCTCATCTTGTTATGTTTGGATTATTCCAAAGAATTTCTGGTTGGTCTGCCTGCCCTAAGTTTCTCCCCACTTCAGCTCATCTTCTATTCAGTCAAAAAAGTGATTGTTTTACACTGCAGGTAGGTGAAACCATATCACCTCCATATGTAGTAACTCTAGCAGCAAATGTAAAATTCTCTATTTGGAGGTAAAAGCTCTTCAGAACCTAGCTACCATCCCCAAAATTGTGCAGTCTTCTTACATCTTGTACCCCCCGTCTGTATTCTTTGGTCCAGTGACACTGAGTCCCTTCTTATTCCTCAAATAAGACCGTCCACCTTCCAAGTCTAAGCATTTTCACTGACTGTTCCTTCATGCATGAAATGTTCTTTTTAAATTACAACCTCCTTTGTTGCCTGGCTTCCTTCAAATTTCAACTAAAATCCCACCTTCTATAGGAAGCCTTTCCCAATTCCTCTTGATTCTAGTACTTTCTCTCTGTTAAATTTTTCTTATTTATCCTGTATATAGGCTGTTTTTATATAACTATTTTCATGTTTTCCCCCTTTATTATGTAAGCTCCTCAAGAACAAGTATACTTATTGTGTACTATATATATTGTATACTAATTTATATTTTAATATATTTAACATCTACTGGTCATCCTGCCATCTGGGGGAGGGGGTGGGGGGTAAGAGGTGAAAAATTGGAACAAGAAGTTTGGCAATTGTTAATGCTGTAAAGTTACCCATGCATATAACCTGTAAATAAAAGGCTATTAAAAAAAAAAAAAAAAAAGAACAAGGACCATCTGCCTTTCTTTGTATCCCCAGGACTTAGCATAGTACCTGGCAGATCATGGGTGCTTAATAAATGCTTACCAACTGATAGACTGGATAAAGAGAGAGGTTCAGACCTAGGATTTCATGGTAGGAGGAATTCCTAATGTAGAAATTCACTCTTTCTCCCCATTGGAGACTGGCAATTTATCATAACTTATTGCATAGTAAAGAAATAACAGATTTAGGACTAGAAGATCAGGATTCAAATCCCAGCTTTGCAAGTTAAAAAGAGTTTTGAAATGAAGGATTTTATTGGATATTTAATATTGATTTCAAGTTGTAAAAATACTATAATCCTAGGAGTAGGAGGATGAAGAATGTACTCCATTTCTAGTTCAGTCTATCCATATATTTTAGTTCTTTTTTAATGTAGACCTATAATATTAAGTATGAGTAAACATTTTCCATAGATGCATAGATATGCAACCTACCTGTAGATTACAGTCTTAAAGAAATACCTGTACTAGAAAGTACTCATGATCATACAATCGATCAATTACATATTTATTATGTAATAAAAATAAATCA
Organism: Sarcophilus harrisii; assembly: GCF_902635505.1. Classification (NCBI taxonomy): domain Eukaryota; kingdom Metazoa; phylum Chordata; class Mammalia; order Dasyuromorphia; family Dasyuridae; genus Sarcophilus; species Sarcophilus harrisii. The sequence continues at coordinate 52,352,480 of NC_045431.1, forward strand.
ATAAGAACTTATTAAACATTATAAGCCAGGAATTGATGCTGGACACTGGTACAGAACAACTAAAATAAAATAGTTCTTGCTTTAAAAAATGTCCATCAAGGGACATTACAAGAACACTGGTAATTAAATATGATATATATATCATGTGTGTGTACACACACACACACACACACACACACACACACACACACAATATGGTAATGAGCAGGGGAGGAGAGGAAATGAAGAACTGAGCAATCCAGAAAATCATCTTAAAGAAAATGGCACTTGACTCCAGCCCCATAAAAATGAAGGGTTCTCAGAGGTAATCACTCAGAGAGAGCAACAAAGGCACCATGGGGAGACAGGATGATGGATCTATGGAACGACAATGAAGCCAGTTAGGAGGGAATATAAAGTGGGTATGAGGTTTGAGACAGCTTGTGAAAGGCTTTAAATTCCAAACATAAGCATTTACACTTAATCCTAAAGATTACAAGAGGCCACTGAAGCTTCTTGTGCAGGTCAGTGATATGGTCAGACCAGTACTTGAGGAACATCAATTTGGTGGCTATGTAATCAATTAAGGGGTCACTAAAATAGTGCAGACAAAATGTAATGAGGGCCTGAACTAGAGTGGCTATGGTTTGAGTGGAAGGAAGAGTATGGATAAAACACAGCTAGACTGTGTTGGAAGCAAGGCTTGCTGCTAAGTATTCATGATTCTAAAACTGATTCTCTCCATATTATCTCTTAATCTTTCTGGTTTTTTTTTTTTGTTTTTTTTTTTTTTTTGCAGAGGTGATACTAAGCCATATATATTGACTCAGAAAACTACATATTTGCATTATCTATGTCTATTATATTTTTATTTTGTTATAAACATTTCCTAATTACATTGATCTATATTCAGGAGTGTTGCCAGATACAATGTGCTTCTTACCTCTGCTATAGGAAATTCCTTAAACTTATCATTTAGAAAAAAGGAGCTGACCTGTATTGATGGAGGGAATCTTCAGTTGGGATTTTCTATACTAATGAAATCACAGGTCCATGTCCAATAAAATAGATGAACCAATACATTAAGGATACAATACAGTTAAGATTTTTTTTTAACATATGAAACTAGAAATGAATAACTGTGATACCATTAACTTAAAATTATCACTCCCATGTTGAGAATTGTTCCATTAGAAATTTTTTTCTTAGTTATACATGGTATTGTTTTCCTCTGGCTTATTTTAATACTGTTCTACTCTCTTCTAAGAAGAATATCAATAAAAATATAAAGTGATTTTTAGTAAATTATACTACAATTGTACTATAACATAGATAGCAAACATAAGGCACATTCACAAGAAGAATATTAAATTGAAAAGGACATTTGTTCTACATGTGCTTATAGGAAAATCTATAGAAAGCAGAGCCAAAGTATTGGCATATGTCTGAAAAGATGTATAGCATTACATTTAACCAGGCAAATTGACTAGTAAATGAAGAAATGGTAATCAGTCATTTCTTCTAATACTTATATGAAATTCTGAAGGAGTTACTGAGTTTTTTTTATTACTATAAATATACCACAAAAAAGAACTGCCTTACTTACTTCTGATGTCACAATTATATTTTGGAACATTGATTTGTTCACTGAATATCAGCAAAAAGAACAAGTAATTTTGAGCTGAGGAAGAAGGAAGAAAGGAAAAGAGAGAACTACTTTGGATGACACAATTCTACTACTTAACAATGACATTAAAAATAAAATTCTAATAAACAACTTCAAAGAAGGTAAAGAGGGGAGAGAAAGAAGGATAAAAAAGGTTTGAAGGAGGTAAAAGGAAAGGAAGGGGAATAATAAAAAGGAAGGTAGAATTGTAAGTCAGCAAAGAAGTACAGTACTAAAAATAATTATTTCAGGAGAAGATTTCAGCAATTTAGTTGCATCAAACTTTGGGTGATTTCACAGGGCTGTCGTGTAGCACAAATTAAATAATATATGTAAAACATTCTGTAAAACCTGAAATAGTATGTAAATTCCACTCTTTTTAATATTGTAGATCAAGAAATATCTGAAAAACTTCAAAAAATGTAAGTACTTTGAAGGCAGAAATTTTTCACACTTGGTCTAAGTATCCCAAGTATCTACCACAGTACCTGTCATATTGCAAAAATGTTTACTGAATGAATTAATATCATAGAAAAAGAAATGGACTGTTCTGAAGTATTTTCTCAGGGAGGCTCCATGAGTAATAAAAGAGTATTTTCATGTGAATAAATATTTAATTTGATTATTCAAGAACTGGCTTCAGAAATATATAAATTTCTGGCACTCAATTTTTGAGCCATTCTACTGAAAATGAAAAACAACGAAAATGTGATTCATTTTCAGACTGTTAACAAATTTCTTTTTCAGATTGGTTCCCTTGACTAATTATTAACAAAAGATATTTTCTCTCCAAGGAAGTCACGGACAGAATGGCTCTATACACACCAAAACATAAGCTGAGCACACTTTGTGGTACCAAACCTGAAAACAAAGTAGATGTCCATTGGCTAGGAAATGCTTTAAAAAATTAATGGCACATGAATATAACAGAATATTAATCTATCATAAAAAATAATAAACATTTTGAATACAGAGAAACATGGAAAGACTTATTCGGGAGCTAATGTGAAATGAAGTAAACAATCCAGGAAAATATGCTACATGATATAGTATTACAACAAAGATTACTAAAATGGAAAGAACCACCATCACAAAAACAACTGATATTAAATATTATCAGATAAAGTACAAGTTTGGCTCCAAAGAAGAGATATGAAAAGATAACTCTTTTGATGAAAGAGAGGGAAGGGAAGGTCATATTATGGGTGTGGGATATTACACAAGCTTTTTCAATATGCTAATTGGTTCTTCTGATTTTTTTCCCCTCACTTTTTCCTCTCTTTTGGTGGTTTCCTCTCAATGGGTCTTGTTTTGTTTATTATAAGAGATGACTCTCTGAGAAAAAAGAAAGGAACAGATATAGTATGAAATGCAGGGAATCTAAAACAAAAGATATTAATAAAAATCCATTTTAACAACAATTTTTTTTCGGGGGCAATTATTTGGTATCCTTCTACATTCAATTGAGATTTTCACTTACCATTTCTATGTTCTCATTAGCTACATGAAGTTGTTGTGTCAGTTGCTTAAAGTTAGTCAGCTGATTCTAAAATAAAAATGTAAATCACAGTAAATGTCTGATTACTGACCAAGACAAGTTTGAAATTCAAATGAAAGCAAAAGCAATGCAAAACAAGCAAACACCATATTAAAGGCTCAGACTTTCTCCCTTTCAATTTTCACGTTAAATACTATTAAGATACTATAGCAGATGGATAGAAGCTGAAAAGAAAGACTAAAGGAGCAATGTAAATAATAACTCATGTATTTATTTAAATTTTATGAACCATATATAGCAACCTAGACTTTGTAGAAATTTATTTTTATATAGCTGTTTGAAATATATTTAGTCTGAAAACTGGGGAAAATTTATTTTCAATAATAATCAAAAATTCAATTATGAATAACAATTGTTTTATGAATGACTTTGAGTGAATGTTATTTCTGACTATTACATACACCCAAATTAACTACAAATGACACATGAAGATATTATTTGCATCCAGAAAAAGAAATGATAAATAGATGTATAAGACAATTTTACATATATAATATTTATTTATGGCTAATGGTAGCCATCTCTAGGATGAGATAGGGAAGTAGAGAAAGAAAATAAATAAATTTACATAGCAATTTTGTTGTACATTTTAAAGGATCAGCAATTGTACATAGTAGAATTGCAGTTTCATGTACAATCATCTTTTTTTATTATACTATGTTATAGAAATACTTGTTTTGTTTCATAAATATACATTAGTGTAATAAAAAAGGAAGAAAAATTGCAGCAACTTTCTCTGATAAAGGCCTCATCTCTTAAAATTATAGAAAAGTTGTAGAAAGCAGGAACTCTGGAGAAGTATACTTGAAACAAGGTGTTAAGTCAGTGGAATTGTTGAGATAATGGTTCTCTAGTTCACATATATACACATAATACTTAATATGGTGATGTAATGGTTCTCTAAGTTCACACATAATCAGTATGCTGTAATGATGTGATTACAATAAGGTATATAAGGGCTAAGAAGGACTGGAAGATGGACGTTCTATCTTTGACCAGCCTCGTGGTAGCTCTCCTATCTCCTGCACAAAGATCAAGACTGGACCAGAATAAAGAATCTAGACTCTATTCTTTACCATTCTCGTGGTATCTATCCTGCTGAGACCAAGGCCCATCTGAAGGACCTCTAGAAAGCTAGCCCCAACATTATAAAAACTGAGTTGAATTTATGAGAGTAAAAGTCAATTTCCAATTGATAAATAATCAAAGGTTATGAATAGGTAGTTTTCAGATGAAAAAATCAAAACTATTTGTAGTCATATAAATAGTATTTATTTGTATTATTTTCTCACTTCACTCTGCAGAACCAAGATAACATTGTAAACAGTAACATCAATACTGTACAATGATCAACTGTCAATTACTTGGCTATTCTCAGCAATATAGTAACCTAAAACAATTTTAAAAGACCTTATGATGAAAAATGCTATGCACTTCCACAGAAAGAACTAATAGAATATGAAGACAGATAGACGCATACTGTGTTTTTTTTTTTTTTTTTCCTTTTCTTTTATTTTTTTGTCTGGGTTTTCTTTTACAATATGACTGATATGGAATTGTTTTATATGACTGCATACAAAGAATCTGTCACTCAAACCTATAAGACATAAAAGTTAAAAGCTTTTTTTTCTCCATGTAATTGGAAAAAAACCCCAAAATAATAAAAGAAAATAAGATAAACAAATAAAAATGTATCCTGCCCAAGAATCTCTTATAGAAACTATTAAAATCATTATGGTTATTATATCTAAGCAGTTAAAAGAAATTTTAAAACTTCATGCCTAGATGAAAAAAAATGCTTTTCAGGAGAATTAATGCTTGAATGCTTCACAAGTTTATTATTTTTTTATTTGGTTCTTAATGTTTGTTAACAATGAGGATGAAAACATCAGAAATATTTCTTTTAGATTTGTAAATGACAGTGCTGAAAGAGAGAAATGCTTTGATGCTAGATAACAGTTCAGAATTAAAAAAATTTTGAGAAGCTATAATAGTTTATGAAACTAAGATTAAATGTAATAATGACAATGATTAATGATGATCGATAGCATTTACATATACTTTAATGTTTACAAGACACTTTACAAATAACTCATTATATCCTTACAACAATCTGGGAGGTAAGTGCTATTATTATCCCCATCTTACAGAAAAGGAAACTAAAGTAGGCAAGATGAAATGATTTGCCCAGAGTCACAACAGAGTAAGATGCCGGAGGCAGGATATGAACTAAGTTGGTTTTTTTTCCCCCCCCCCCCCCCCCAACTACAAGTCCAACATCTTTAGTATAAATATGCCTAACATTTAAAAATCCATCTAGATAGCAGGGGAAAAGTATTTTCACCATAAGGAATAAAAGAAACAGGAAGTATAAATCTGTTAACTATACAAAAAGGGAAGAACTAATTATCTGGAGATTCCTCTCTCCAGGATTAAATAGTAATGAAGGGTGACGGTAGTAAATATGCTTCATTTCCAAACATTAAGTTTCTAGAGGAGGAAGTGGTGGTAAATGAGACTTTAGGTAAATGTCTGGTAGGTCTGAACTAATATGCAGTACCAGTTTTATAGGAACATTCTAATGTAGGGAGTAAGAAGAGGACATAAAGAACAAACAGAAGATATTCCATACATAAAAATATTTACAAACATATGCACTGAAAAATTTTGTGGGTAGGTTGAAACCTGAGTTAATGCTTTGAAGCAATCTATAAAGTATGAGGGAAAAAAATGTAAGGAAGGTTTACCAGTGCAAAGAACAGGAGCAGAAAATGGAATATCAGTAAAGGAATAGCAAGTAGGAAAGGCTGACTAGAACAGTGTTCCAGAGGAAGAAATTTAAATAAGAACAATAAGGTAGTGGGAGTCAGATAGTAGAGTGCTTTAAATACCAGACATTTAATAATTTGTATTTTATTCTAAGGGCAATAGGGAACTGGTAAAGATGGAGTTTTATTTTAGTAATAACAATGTGGAGCACTGTAAAGAAGATGGATTTGAAAAGAAAGAAAATTAATCAGAAGATTACAACAGAATAAGTAGGACATGGTGAAGACCAGAAACTAGGGGCTGTGTGAACAAAAAGAGAGGAACAGATATGAGAGACACTATAAAAGTAGAATTGAAAAAACAAGGCAATCTAATGTACATAAGTAAAAAAGGGAAGAAAATGAGGAAAGGATGGCACTAATATTATTACCTTGAGTTCTTAGAAGCATGGAGATAACTTTAACATGAATAGAAGAGTTTGGGCATTAAAACTGAATATGCAATCACTCTGATAGCATAAAAAAGAAAAAAATGATAATTACCTTTTGTCGTTGTCTTTCAACTACATAAATTTGGGTATCAGTCATATGATCTTGATAGGCTTTCTGTAGTCTCTCCAACTCCTGTGAAACTGTGTGCCAGAGTTCCGTAACCTGATTTTTTTCCTATAAAAAAATTATTTTAATTGTATTAGCTGATCATAGGATAGTATAGATGAAGCCTTCTGCATGGCAGAATTTTCTTTATAAGAATAAATTGAACTTCTAAGTCTCTTAGTTGTAAAAGATTTCACTGGATAATAGCACTGATTTATTAGACAACTGAATTATGAAATATATTGAACTAATATTTCTTTTTTTTTTATTTAATAGCCTTTTATTTACAAGTTATATGTATGGGTAACATTACAGCATTAACAATTGCCAAATCTCTTGTTCTAATTTTTCACCTCTTATCCCCCACCTCCTCCCCCAGATGGCAGGATGACCAGTAGATGTTAAATATATTAAAATATAAATTAGGTACACAATAAGTATACATGACCAAACTGTTATTTTGGTGTACAAAAAGAATCAGACTCTGAAATATTGTACAATTAGCTTGTGAAGGAAATCAAAAATGCAGGTGGGCAAAAATATGGGGATTGGGAATTCAATGTAATGGTTTTTAGTCATCTCCCAGAGTTCTTTTTCTGGGCATAGCTGGTTCAGTTCATTACTGTTCCATTGAAAATGATTTGGTTGATCTCATTGCTGAGGATGGCCAGGTCCATCAGAACTGGTCATCATATAGTATTGTTGTTGAAGTATATAATGATCTCCTGGTCCTGTTCGTTTCACTCAGCATCATGAACTAATATTTCCATAGTTGAAAATATTAGTTTTCAATGCAACCAGGCATAGATGATTTAGGCCAGAAACAATCCTTCTCAAATGTGTAAAAACCTCAGACTACCTTAGTTAAAAAGGACTTTAAGAGGAGTTTCAGTTTAATCTTTTCAAATCTCAATTTATAAGTTGAGACTTTGACCTCCAAATTCTAGCTCCAAGAGAATGCTGAAAATAACACTCTTTGTTTTGTTATACCATAAGACATAAAAATGAGATGAACGTTTCACATGGGATGTTGCAGGGAAAACAACTTGAGGACAGAGGTTTACTCAATAATCCAGTGGCTTCCTTAAATAACTCTACAAGGAAATTCAAATATTAACATTGACTTTAAAATGAACAAAAAGGTAAGGAGAAATGTAAATTTCTATTATGTAAGACCAAAAATTAAAAATGGCGAATTATGGAAAAGATAATTCTGTAAAAAAAAAAAAAAAAAATAAGTGAACACAGCCACTTGTTTTGCAATTATAAAACAAAATATGTATAATGTTGGAAAAAATAGGAGGATGAAGAAGAGAGAAGCAGGGACAAAAGATAAAAGAAAGGAAAGAAGGAAGGAAGGAAGGAAAGAAAGAAAGAAAGAAGGAAGAAAGGAAAGGACAGAGGAAAGGAGGGAAAGAGGGAAAGAGGAAAGAAAAAAATGGGAGAGAAGGAGGAGAGCCATAATTTCTGGCAAATTTTCAGTCAAATACAATTCTTTAATTTGTAGGGACAAAGAATAAATGATAGTTTTAAAGTAAAAAAAAAAGTCCAACTTGGCAGAAATTACAATATGGTACATATTTTTAAAAAATTTTCTTAGGAAGATTTCCAAATACCCCATATTATTTGTAAATTCCTATTCTATTAACCCAGTAACAAGATTCAGGTACAGCATGTATGGTGTAAAAAAGTGTATTAAATAAGTGTAGGCTTTTGAACATTGAATATAATGGGAGGAAAGTCACACAATAGTCAGTGTTTGCTGTTCAGTTTAAGTTATCTATCCTTTCTTTATAAAATTCATATTATCTGAGAAAGGTTCTTTCTCTGTAGGACCTTTTTTTCTCTTTTTTGTTAATATGGATTACTCACTTCAAAACAAATTTCAAAACCCAAATTATAAGAATGTAGGATTTTAATCTTATCATAATAATACTACACAACTCATTATGCCATAGTTAGTGGTCCAGAAACCTTGAATATTCTAAAGTTTTATAATGGAATTCAGGCAATTTAAATCATAAAAATCCAAAGTGTTTGTATTTTTCCTTCTGCACAAGTCTACCAAAAAGAAATGGTACTTACTTAGTACACTGCTTTAAGAATCAAATAATATACTTTCTTAAATTTAAAATTAAATTTAAGATTTAAAAAGTTAATATTTTTATATTTTAAATATTCATCTTTCTAAGTGTTTATCCTAGTAGGATTTGTCATTAAAAAATAATAAAATGAAAATACTGACTACAAACTATATGTTTGTTTAAAAAATTCAAAGATATGGAAATAAAAGTATGAACATATTAAAGTTTTAAATTTTATCACTGTACATTTTGAAATTTCAATTTCCCAAGAATAATTGTAAAAGACTGTTTTGAATACTGTTTTGCTGTTGTTTTCATTCACAAAATAAATTGTTATTTTAATAATCTTGATATAACTTAAGAAATGGGATATTTACTGTTACTTACTTTATTAGCTAGTTGTAACTGCTCTTGTAGGTTCTTGACCATTTCTTCATCTGCATAAAGATCAGTGCCCATGAAAGAACTAGAAGGAAGGGCCTCTATTTGTTTTTCAACAGTTTCTTTTAGTTCACTGTGCAACCTTAAAATAATAATATAGTAATAATCTACCTTATGTTTAATAATAACAAGATATTTAAAAATCCTTAAAATGCTTAAATCATTTTAAGTGAATATTTTAAAATTATAATATATATATATATATTATATATATACCTATGAAACCAGTAATTAAATAAAACATAATTCTTCATGCAAAATCAATTTTAATGTATACATTCAAACTAGAAACTGAAAGATCAGTGCTTAATCTTCATTAAAAACTATGATATTATAATGAAAAGACAAGTCCTTAATTTAAATTTAAATAAATTTAAAGGGATTATTTGTAAAATTCTCTAAGCAACTTTTATTTCAATTTCAATAATTATTTTTATATTTTTCATATTTTTTATATTTAGATGAAAATTTCCATTTCAAAATTTTAAGTAGGTAAAATAGATTATTAATTGAAATAATGAACAGCGTGAATATCTTAAGTATACTGTCTTATGTGGTTATGAAAATGTGATTATCAATTAAGTTTTATTTTGTATTTCTAATTGAGTGTGGCACAAGAGTTTGCAATTTCAGTCAGATTAGTGACTGCTTTTCAAAATTTATTTTCTGATTTTCTTTACTTTTCTTAGAAGCATAAGCACATATAAAACACAGGTAAAACTCAAAGAATAACAACTTTTCAATATTTAACACGCAAGAAAAAATGCATTTTCATTTTCATAAATGATCTATTCTTATGCTAACAGAAAGAAAACCCAAAGAACAAATAATATAATAATAAATTATATTTTACTTTGGAGCATGTATATTTATTTTTGTACTTATATTTGAATTCACTTCAAACTAAGTAATGAAGCCTATGAAGACCTGACTCAAGTGGAAGGAGTCCAGTATACCAGTGATAGATCCCTTTCCATCTCCTTTCCTCTGTCTGATAGGTCTGCCCTCTCTCAAACATTAAGCACCTCCTGAAGCAAGGAGACGGCTAAATATGCAGGATGATTGCTGCTGTCTTTACATTACAATAAAACAGAATGTCAAAACTAAATTAAAACCCTATAAATTAGCAGTCTGGGAAATGATTGTCAACATACACTGGTTGTCACACAGTATTTGAGATAAAGTCTACAGATGAGAATGTTTCATGTTTATTATATGTTTCTGAAGACTGACCACAGGTCTCTTGAGCTATAAATAATTTAGGGTGGCTATCTGCTTATCTCTTTTAAATCTACTGTCAAAAAAATTTCAATATTTAAACAGAAATCTTTTGATTTCCTGATATTAAATGGTAATATCAGAGACAAATAGGTTTTAAATACAATTATATTATTACTGTTATATATTATTGATATAAATTATCATATTCAAGCCATGAAAGAAGATTCAGTTATATAGGAGTATCGCACCAATAATAAATGGTAAGTTTTTAAAGTTCTAGTGTTTAGTTTTTAATTTTTCCATTTCTTTTCTTGCTGTCATGTTTCTACTTCTTGCTCTAGGTACCACTCCATTTCCCAACTTTTAATTAATCATAGCAAAAACTAATATGATTTTTAAATTACATTATTAAGTTTGTCAGGATACTAAATTCAAAAAATTAAATTTCCATATGAGGGACTAAGGAATTTCTTTAATAAGATTTTAGTGTATGGATTCTGGGAAGTTAGGTGTTCAGAAAATTTTTTTCTTATTTTTTGGGACCTCAGATATGTTTTCAAAAAGGGGAAAATGGCTGATATGAGTTTCAGAAAACTGAGATGTTGCTATGACATTTTTATTCCACATTATACATATATTAATAAAGACATACTACTTCAATGAATCACTATGTTAATTATTATATATTTTAGTGGGTTTTTTGCATCATCTTGAAACTGAATCTTAAAATACTTTTATTTAATCTTTGAAAGATTTTCCACCCTTGGCTGAAGTTTAAAATGTATGTTTTATAAGCAACAAAAAGTTCAACAAAAATGAGACATCCATTATGTGGCAGAAGTCATCGTAACTCTAAGGCTAGGTTTCCAATCACTATATCACATTTCACCATTATAAGTATTTTTATTATTACTATCAGTTTATTAGTAAATTGAATCTGAGAAGTTAATAAGTAACTAAGTACCAAAGATAAGATTTCTTTCCAAAAGTAGGAAGAAAAAGACTGCACAGTTTTTTCTTCCTTTTTTCTCCTTCTAATGTACAAGTCATCCCTGCCTTAAGAAGTGTTAGGATTCTTACAAGATGCTAAGTCACTGGAATTGATAGAGATAATAATGATCTAATTTAGCATGGTTCAGTATGATTGATCTGATCCTACAAGGAGATGTTATGGGCCATAACTTGAAACAAGGTACTAAGTGGAATTGAGGAGAATGATTCTCTAATTGACATGTACTTAGTACTTATTATAATTCCACAAGATTCACACCTTTAAGAGAGCATGTATAAGGAGGGGCTCTCAGGGCCAAAAAGGACAAGCCCACTCTCAGAGGAGGAGACAGCTTCATTCCATTTTTCACCTTTGTGCTGGCTGGAGACTGAAGTACAAACCTTTGGATTCTAAGCCATTCGGAGGGAGCTAGAGACAGAAGCTGGCAGAGGCAAAGGACTAGCAGCAAGATCCAGAAGGCCTCCAGAAAACTAGCCGAGTCCCAAGTGAAGGAGTTAAGATTTTGATGTTGGCAATAAAGGATTTGGACTTTAACCCCTGGCTGCATTTGAGGTGATTATCACACTGAGCTGAAACTAAGACTGCTCCCAGAAGCCCCCTAAGAAACCTATTCCCATGGAATATTATATTTTAGAAAAGAATTACAAAGAATTGCATTACAAAGAATAACTAATAAAAAAAAAAAAAAAGCAAGCACTGCTTTCTTATCACTACCTAAAGGAAAAAGACCTATCACCACTAAAGCCCAATTCCTTCTCTCTTCAGTACTGTTAAATCTCCTTTTTTCTGCTACCCTCTCTGGTCCCACTAAATTGTATCATTATGATATTTCCATAAAAATTGCTTAGACACTCCATCTATTCTTTACCTCCCAAACACTTTTTTACTTAGAAAAGGATTCAAAAGGAATAATGACTATTATTATTACTATTTCCTCTAAAACTATCAGTCTATTATGTTTCTAAGATTCAATTTAGGAATTTAAAACATCATTTATAACATTCATTATTTATATAGTAAGACAAATTCTAAACTCCAAACAATTTACTTAAATACTATTCTTGCATATAGCTCATTCATAAGCTGGTAATAAAATTAGAGCACCTGTTTTATTATTATTATTTAGATTGGATCTCTCAATGTCCCTCAGCCTAGAAATGCACTGGCAACTCACTGAACTAGCTCCATTGCTAATCAGTCCTGAATTCTAAACTTCTTCATTTCCAACTTGGACCAAATTCCTGTTCCTTAGGCAGCATGGTGGCCTTGCTCCTGAGGACTCACCGTATAATTGACTTAGTGAGGATATCTGATCATTTTTAGCCCTACTGCAATTTCAAATTTCAAAACTCAAGCAATACACCATTTTCAGGTTCATTAATCTCAAGAATTGCATCCATTTCTTCCATTAACACTTGACAATACAAAATACAAAGTGTTATTAATTCTTGAACTTGAAAAGAACATGCATTTGACTGGATTAAATGCTCAGTAGTTTTATTCCTTAACTGTTTGGACTACTCTTGTAAATCTGAACAATATCCAGTTAGGTTGTCTGTGAATAAAATACTATATTACACAAGATGGAGTAATGATGTTCATAAAGTACAAAAGACTATGATGTGAGAATTAACTTACCTTTCATTTTCTTTAGTGATGTTTTCAAGTTGTAGTCTCATCTCACAAACTTGTATCTGAGAAAAAATGTGATCATAATAATTAACATTCTATTATTATAGTACCATTAAGTTATCATCATATAAGAACAAACAGATGCCATAATGGCAACTGATATAAGAGCAATAATTTATTTTTTCTAATTATCATTGTCAAAGGTGAACAATTTATACAATACATGTAGTAAAGTTGAACGTGTATTTGCATTCACATACATAAAAGATAAACTCAGCTACTAACATTTTAAACATATTTCATAAATGAAGAAAAGACAGCAGTCTATTTCAGTCTAGAACAAAAGAGTTCAGAAACAATTTCAGGCTGGCCATATGCTAACGCCTGTACTAACTAACATATGGGCATCTAGGTGGTGTAACACATATAGTGCTGGATTTTAATCAGGAAGATTATCTTCTTGAGTTCAAATCTGACCTTAGAAACTTTTTAGCTCTCTGTCCCTGGACAAATCATTTAACCCTGTTTGTCTCAGTTTCCTCACATGCAAAATGAGCTGGAGAAAGAAATGGCAAATCAGTTCAGTATCTTTACCAAGAAAATTGCAAATGAAGTCACAAAGAGTTCAACCAATTGAAACAAATGAACAACAATTAAAAAAAAAAAACTATATTAACTCAGCTTCCCTAAATAGCCTCTCTAACCCAATAGAGATAGCCTGATTTTAAGTCAGAACTTTTACACAGAAGCTATAGATCAAAGCAAGTCCCAGGCCCATCCTATTTCAACTTCATATTCTCGGGATAAAGGTAAAATGGTACAAAATAGATATAAAAATCCAACATGGATATAAACTTTAGAGTGAATATACCATTCCATCTAATAATTTTTATTGTGACATTCAGTGAATAGAACTAATTAACTTGTACACTTAAAATAATTGTTTTTTGTTTTTCAAAATATTTCCTTTCTGAAAAATATTCATCATTTTCAACATGTATATTATACAGATAAATAAAACACAAATTTAAAAATCATGTGTATCTCATAGTAGTAGACACGATCCCTCAATCTTCATAACATGGATTTCATTTTTCTAATAGTAACATTTGTATCCAGGGGTTAGCTAAATAAGGCATTTATTTATCTCCCTTTCAAGACACATTAATTTATGGAAGTAGGTCAGTGAGATATTAATAAGGGTTAATTCTACTAAGCACTGAGAATTCCTTGGGTAGTTATTCTTTGAAGTAGTTCTTGTTATCTTTTTGACTATTTTGAGAAATAATATGCAGTAGTTCTTGTTATCTTTTTGACTATTTTGGGGAATAATGTGAAACATTCTTATCATTGCATACCCTCCAAAAAGTGTGGCAGTAGCAGCAAGCCTATAAAATACAATCAAATTTAGTGAGCTAGAAAGTGTTAAAGTAAGAAGAAAAGTTAAATATTTAACAAAAGTTGATTATTTTATTGAACTCAATATTTTTTCAAAAAGTTAATATCTATCTATATCTTGTACCTAGAATTTCCATACATTGCAAATCTTGATAATCTATATATTAAAGCACTAGAGAAATCTACTTTTACAAACTAATACTACCATCATCTTTAGAAAGTCTGGTCTCAGCTCTCATCAAAATAAAAATGTTAAATCCTTTGTTTGAAAATATCTTAAAAAATAATAACTGCCAATTCTTAGAAAAAAATAACAGAAGCTACTCTAGCTTCAAAACAGCCTAGACTGGCCAGTGGAAACAGAAAGAAAACTAACAAAAGATTTTATAAACTTAAGATAAAATATTGAGAGCATAAGGCATGCTAGTGAATTACATATTTGTTTAAATATTGCAAAAATAATTATTAAATGTCTTTTTATAACATTTATAATCATTTATAAGTCATTTATAACATTTAATGGGAAACATATCCTAGGTCCCCAAAACAGACTTATAAATTGATATTATAACTCACTGACTAAACATTTAATTATCTAAGCCCCTTTTTTTAATTTCCAAAAAATAAGTTTTGCAACTGATGTTTGAATCATTTACACTTTTCAAATATTAAACAATTTATACTTAATTAAGAAAGTATCTACTTACAGCATAGAGAATTTGAGAACTTTCCAGTTATCTAAAAAGCCAGTTGATACCTTCAAGAAACTTAAATGGTACTGATTCATCTAGCTATGGTATGGTAGTTCATCTAGCTAATTATAATCTTCTTTCATGATGATTAGATCCCTTTTAACCCTCAAAACACAAACAATGTTTCCCTTTTATTGCTTAAAGCAAGAAAAAACTAAGTGGGATACCTTAATTTTTGCTCATGTAAACCTAATCACACTTATCACTCTCCCCACAAGAAACTGAATCAGTGGTTCTAACAATTTATTCTTTTTTATTTACATTGAAGATGTTTGCATATATATATATTTTTTAATTTATAAAAATTTTTTTCCCAATTAACAGGCATCTAATTCTTCCTACTTTACTTTTACTACTTCCTACTTTATTTACTTCCTCCATCACTAGAGGAAAAAACAAATAAACAATAACCACAACAATAAGATGGCTATAACAACATAAAGTAAGATAAAATGCAATTACATTATGGTCATGTCCCAAAATATATGCACATTGTTCTGTATATCTAGTCCATTGCTTCTTTGTCAGGAGGTGGACAGCATTCTAAATTATTAATCTTATGGAATCATGGTTATTTACAGCTTTGAAGAAGTTCTTAAGTCTTCCAAAATTATTCATTTTTACAATTTTTGTTATAGTACCTTTGTAGTACATTCTTCTGGTTCTTTTCATTACATTCATTCTCTGTATTATTTACTTTTTTGAATGAATTTCACCTGGACCTCCCAGTTAAGTGAGAAGATAAGTCTCCTTTGCATTTCTCTCTCTTTTTTTTTTCTGTAGTGTATGCTTTTGTCTCCTCACTTTCCTTTATCTATTTAAGATCACCAAAATATTAAAAAAAAAATCATTCCCAAGATCTCTGTCTTATTTGTCACCTTCTATGATTCCTGCTTTTATCTACATTGGTTCTTAGGGAATAGTTCTATCATTCCTTTCCCTCATCTCTCCCATTAGAATGCAAACGTTTCATTCCTCAAAGTCAATTCTGACTGCTCACCTGTATTTAACTTTTTAATGCTTATTTTTATTCTGGCATTAGTAATTGTGAGTTTTTATTAAGCTTTTTTTTTTTTTTTTAAATTGGGAATTCTTAGAGATCCTCTTTTTCTTAAAAATCTATTTCCCCTGACCACCAATAGGGGAATGGCTGAACAAGTTGTGGCATATGAATATAATGGAGTACTATTGTGCTATGAGAAATGATGAGCTGCTGGATTTCAGAAAAATCTGGGAAGACTTACATGAATCAATGTTGAAAGAAGTGAGCAGAACCAGGAGAACATTACAAACAATAACAGTAACATTGTGTGATAATCAATTATGATTGACTTAGGTCTTCTTGGCAATATGATACAAAATTCCAAAAGACTCATGACTGAAAATCTTATCTGCATCCAAAAAAAAAAAAAAAAAAAAAAAGAACTATGCAGTTTGAATGCACATTGAAGCATATTATTTTCACTTTTTTTGCTCTCTGTTTTTTTGTGGCTTTTCCCTTTGTTCTATTTCTTCTTTCACAATATGACTAATGTGGAAATATATTTCTATAATTGCACGTGTATAACCTCTATCAAGATTTCTTGCCTTTTGGGCAGAGAGGAAAGGAGAAAAAATTGGAACTCAAAATATTATAAAAATGAATGCTGAAAACTATCTGTATGTGTAAATGGGGAAAAAAATCTATTTACAAAAAATATCTATTTTCCTGTTTATAGGATTAAATTTAGCCTTGCTTGTTGCTTATTCCATGTTCTCCTTTATAATGCTGAATACTAAATCTCGTGTGATCCTAACTATAATTTCTCATTACTTTAACTCTTCCTTTTTGACATCTTGCAGAGTTTGAGGGTTTTTTTCCCTTCTCCTAGAAGATTTCAGATTTTGGCTTTTATGATTTTAGATTTCATTTTGGTGTTTCTTTCAGAAGAGATAACAACAAGTAGACATTTTTATATTTTTGTCTTACCTCCAGATCTGAGAAATCTGGATTGTTTTCTTTCATGATTTCTTGAAATATGATATCCAGGAGGTTTTTTTGGTTATAGCTTTCAAGTAGTCCAATGATTCTTAAATTAGCTCTTCTTGACCTGTTTTCCAGGTCATTTGTCTCTGATAGAAGTAACCATTATATTCTTCTATAGTTTCATCCTTTTATATTAATATTTCTTGTTGTCTTATCGATATTAGTGTCTCATAAAATCATTTGAACCATTGAGCCACTCTAAATTTCAGAAACTATGTTCGAAGTTTTATACCTCTTTTGCCAATCTATCGATTCTCTTTTCAAGTCTCTTTTCCATAGTTCTGATTTCTTTTCTAGTATTGTTCTCTATCGCACTAATTTTATTTATAATACAATTTTAATTCATTTAAAAATTTTTTTGCATCATTATTTCTGGGGATTCTAACTGATATAGTGAGCAAAATGTTTTTTTCTTGAGGCTGTGCTTGTATTTTGAAGTTATTTTCTTCTTCCAGCTTTTATATCTTAGACACTCTGGTTCTTACAAGGGCTCTTAATGTTTTTTATTGTTGTTAATTATTCCTTATTTTGACAAATCTACACTGGGCAACCAACAGGTGTCAGCTGGGACCTCTTTTAGGGCTGAAAGATTGATCCTACTCTAAGGGTAAACCTTCTGTGCTGCTTTCCAGAAAGAATTGAAAACTTACTCCATGATCTGCTCTAGAGATCTCATGTTGGGAAATCTGTTTACTGAGATTATATTCCAGAGCCCTCTGGAAAACTACTAGCTTCTGGCATAAGCTAGGTATAAGAAAATGAGTTCTAAGCTTCATCTACTATTTACTCCTGCATTCTTGATGGCAAGTTCATGATTCTAACATGTTATACAGTTTCTGGGAATTTAATTATATGTAAGTTAAATATTTTCTATTAAGACTGTTCAAAAACAAGGTATTCTTTTTGTTTTCTTATTTAATACTAAGAAATATATATTTAAGAAATTTGTACAAATGTAAATTCATACCTGATAAAACTCTAGATGCCCATTCACCTCTTCTAGATATTTATCATACTCAGCAATAAGAGGAGCTAAAAAACTGAAAATAAAATAATTAATATAAATTACTTTAGTCAGTGAGCCAGTAAGCATTTATTTATTTATTTGTTTGTTTTTGGTGGTTAAAATAGAATTGTGTTTTTAATTTATGAAATAACACAAGCATTTCCATAACACAGTAAAAATTTTTTAAATGACATGAAACTACAGATTTATTATGTAGAATTTGCTATTTCTTTTAAACATGTGAAAAATGAATATTTCTCTCTTATAGTTAATAATTTATTACTGTATTAGGACCAATGTTTTTCTTCCTTTTCTAATTCTTTATCCAGAAATCAACCAGTTTGGGAAATTTCTCTTAGAGATTTAGCCAAGATCTAATTAGAGATTAAAAGTTATTTTAAGTTTAGGCTATTGGAATCCTGCTCATTGTGTTTGTTAAAACACTTCCTGGGAAAATGTTGATTCTTCCTATTATCCAGATAGCTGATACGAAAACTCTCTTTGACCAAGACTTCATGATCTAAGTCACATAGTTCAAGTAGTTGATTAACCAAAGTGATCAGGCATCTTTCTGGAACACTTCCTCTTCAGAGGGTATATTAACTATGAACCCACTACCATTAGAGGTTTTTAGTCTGAGAGAGATGGCCAAATGATCATCTTATTAATAACCTGTTGGATTTATTGATAATGATTAAATTACCTTGAAACTGTGTCTCTTGAAATTTTTTAAATGTCACTACACAAAAAAGTTATCATGTAAATTTTTTTCTTTGCTCCCCTCTTCCCTCCCCACCTATCTCCCACCCCCATAGCTCCAATTAGACACAAATATGTGTCTACATTCTTATGTATGTATGTATACATTCTTGACTTCTTGCTGTATCTCACCCCTATATATAATCTGTTGCCAAGGCCTCTTGCAATATCTCTTCAATATTTCTCTCTTTCTTCTCTGATACAGCCACTACCTTAGTGCAGGTTCTTATCACCTCATACCTGGACTATTTCAATAGCCAATTGATTGATTCTGCCTGCCTCACACCTCTCCCTCTCTACTGAGCTACCAAAATGATTTTCCAAATATGCAGATCCAACTATGTTATCCAGTATTGAATAAGGACTGGGATGATGGTATCCTTGACAGTGATAGGAAAAATTAGAAGAGGGGAAGATTTAAGGGTAAAGATAATGAGTTCAATTTTAGATATGCTGAATTTGAGATACCTACTAAACATCCATTGTAAGTATTTGAAAGTCAGTTGGAGATGCTATATTAGAATTTAGCTGAGATTTAGGAAAGGAATGGAATGGTAGATTTGAGAATCATCAGCACTGAAATAACAATAGTTTGATCTAACTAACTTGTTGAACAAATAAAAATATCATAAATAAAAAAGTAAATATTATACTAAGGTCTGATTTTCTCTTAGCAAACCTAAATTTTTTTTTAGAAAATAATTCCTTTAAAAATAACTATATAATTATGAAAACAAAATTGCTTTAGTTAAATTAACTCTGATTTCATATACATCAGATTGACAAAGACAGCAAATTTGTTGAAGGGGATGTGGTAGGAAAAAAATAGTGAAATGTTGGTGTAACTTGTGAATTCATTCAACTATTGTAGAAAACAATTTGGAACTATACCTGAAAAAGTTTTATTCTGTCTAACTTAGATTTCTGACTTCATTTGGGTTTGCTTGGCAAAGATGCTGGAGTGGTTTGCTATTTCCTTCTCCACATTATTTTACAAATGAGGAAATAGGAAAACAGGATTAAATTAAGTGACTTTTACATATTCTTTGACCAAGTCGTTAGGCCAAAACAATCAAGCAAAGAAGAAAAGAATATAACTATATAAAAATATTTGAATTAGTACATTTTATTGTAATAAAGAACTGAAAACAAAACAGACGTCTATTAATTGGGGAATGGATGAACAATCTGTTTCAAACATGAATGCAATGAATTATTAATTGTGCCACAAGAAAGAAGAAATACGACAAATTAATATATATATATATATATATATATATATATATATATAAAGAGATTCATTTTGAACTGATACAAAGTTAAATTGGTACAACAGAACTAGGAGAACAATTTATGTTATGAGTACAACAATAATGTGAAGGGAAACAATTATGGAAGAGCTCAGGATTCAGAACAAAGTGATGGCCAATCATGACTCCCAAGTAAAAATATCTCTTCCCTCTCCTTAAAAGTGAGATGACATACTAGAGGTTCAGAACTCAACATACATTCTCACTCAGAAATGGTTTTGCCTGACAATAAATATTTGTTAATAATAGGGTAGTTCCACTTGCCATGGAGTCCATAAGGGGTGTGTGTGTGTGTGTGTGTGTGTGTCTGTAGGCGGGGAGAAAGGAGGTGAAGAAAGGGGACCATAAGTTGGCAGGTAGTAAACGAGGGGAAAATTTATGTTTTATTCACTGAAATTAATTTAACTGCACAAGAGTATTAAACAAGTTTAGATACTTGGATTGAAATTCAATATAAAGATTTCAAAAAATATTTTTTAAAAAGTAAAAATAAACTACTTGGCAATTCTATCTTACCTTTTGTCAACCATAGTGATGTCTGGTATACTGTCTCCATCTCCTTGTAAGACAGTTTTCTGTAACAGAGAAATTACCTTAATATGTAGATAGTATCTAGCTAAAATTAAGAGTCAATATTATAATGGAGAAATAATAGAAATTTTTCAAATAATGGGTAAAGCAAGTATATTCATTACCACCTATTATTTGATATAGTTCTAGAAACGCTTGACACAAAAAATAAGACCAGAAAAAATTGAAAGGATATTCAAAGAAGAAACAAAAATATTGGATTTTTTTGATGATATGATAGTATGCTTAAAGTGTCCTGGTTAGCTAAACTTCATTTAAACAATAAATTTATCAAAATATCAGAATATCAAACAAATTCATATAAATCATAAGCCTTTCTATATATTACCAACAAAATCTGGCTGGAAGAATTAGAAAGGGAAATTCCCTTTAAAATAACTGCAGAATATATGAAATATCTGGGGTTCTATCTACCAAGGTATATATAAGAACTATATGAATATAATTATAAAACATTCTTTTAAATACATATAGAATCAAATAACTGGAAAGATATAATTACTCCTGAGTAGTCCATTACAGTATTATAAAAATGATAAAACTATTAAATGAATTTTCTTAGTGCCCTACCAATGAAATTATGAAAGTGTTACTTTATAGGACTAGAAAAATAAGAACATTCAGCTAGAGGAATAAAAGATCAAGAATTTCAAGAGAAATAACAACAATAATAAATATGGTATCAGGGAAGTAAGTCTAGCAGTGTCAATGAACAAACTACAAAACAGGAATCACAAAAATTATCTGGCACTGGTTAAAATACAGAAAATTTGATCAGAAGAAAAGGTAAAGCATCCAAGATCAGAAGCAAATCAACATAGTAGAAGAATGTCAGATAAACTCAAAGACCTAAAACTATTGTGGTAAGGACTCACTATTCTCTAAAACTTGGTGGGGAAACTGGAAAGCAATTGCATAGAAACTAAGTACAGACCAACATCTCACATCGTAGATAAAGCTAGGCTCCAAAAGAGTATATGACTTAGACATAAAGGGTGACATCATAAACAAATTAGAGGAGCAAGGATGAAATTACCTTTTAGATCTATGGATAGGGAAAGAGTTTATGACTAAACAAAGGAATCACAGGAGATAATATGAACAATTTTGATTGTATAATTTAAGCGTTTTTGCAAAAGGACAAAATCAATGCAGTTCAAATTAGAAGAGAAGCATTTAAGAGAGGCAAAAAAATCTAAGCAAATTTTTATGATCAAGATCTAATTTTCAAGATACATAATGAAACAATTCAAATTAATAAAATAATAAGAACTAAGCACTATTCTTCAATAGCCAAAGGAAACAAATAATCAGTTAATCCAATGAAGAAACTGAAGCTATGAATTGTCATGTAGGAAAAAAAAACAATAGAAATCACTATTAATTAGATAAATGAAAATTAACTAACCAGTACATTTGACAAAAAATAATAGGACAAAAATTAGGCAGGTTGCAGGAAAAAAAGGTACCTTAATGTACTGTTGGTAGAGCTGTGAATTAATATAGTCATTCTGGAAAGCAATTTGGAACTATATATGTCAAACATCATAAAATTACACCTACTCTTTGACCTAGAGACCCTATTATAGATGACTGTACCAGTGAGATAAGAAAAAGATGAAAAAGATCAATATATAAAAAAAATTTGGTGGCAACCATCAACTGGGGAATGGTTGATTAAATTATGGTATAGAAATGTAATGGAATACTACTGTGAAATGATATTTTCTTTTCTTTCTTTTCTTTTCTTTTCTTTCTTTTTTTTTTTTTTTTTGTTGAGGCAACTGGGGTTAAGGGTCACACAGCTAGGAAGCGTTAAGTGTCTGAGATCAGATCTGAATTCAGATCCTCCTGACTTCAGGACTGGTGCTCTATCCACTGCTCCACTTAGCTGCCCCCAAATGATGACATTTTCAAAGAAACCTAACAAGTAATTTTCAAATAAACCTTAGAAGATTTGTATGAACTGATGTAAAGTGAGCATAAATAGGAAGATCAATTTACTCAGTCACAACAACATTGTAAATATAAAAAAAAACACTTTGAAATAATAATGATGATGAAGATGATGATGATTTATACAATTCCAACCATGTCCCAGGTAAGTGTGCCAAGTGATAAAGTCATACAACTATTAGGTATCTGAGCCTGGATTTGGAATCAGACCTACAGCCTTCTATCCACTTCACCATCCAACTAAAATATTATGGAATGGAGTGGAATATTATTGTGCTAAGTGAGAAAGTATGAAAATGACAATTTCAAAGAAACCAGGGAAACTCTTACGAATTGATACAAAGCAATCAGAACAAGGAAAACAAATTACATTATAATGACAATACTGAGAAAAAATTGTTTTCAAAGACTTCAGAATTCTGATCAACACAATGATCAATTATGATTCCAATGATAAGGGATGTTACTCACCACCTGACAAAGAGATGATGGATGAACATACATGATGGACATATTTTGGACAAAACCAATATGAAAATTTGCTTTACTTGACTATTACAATGGATTTTTTTTTTCCAGTTAGGAAGTGAGAAGGAGAAAAAAACAAATGCTTGACAAATGGTGGGTTGAGAAGGATTTAGTAAACACTTAATATGTGCCAAGTATGTGCCAAGTGCTAAAGATACAAATAAAAAAGCAAAAAGTAATGAATGTAAATTTTTATGAGGGAGACAATATGTAAATAACTAGGTAAATACAAAATACATATAAGATACATACAGTATAGATAAAGAAGATATGCAAATATTAACACTGGCAGGAAAGGGTTGAGAAAAGACTCTTGAAAATTGTGATTTAGGAAGGATTTGCAGTGAGTCTTGAAAGGAGCTGAGGAAACTTAAGAGTCAGAGGTGAGGAGACAGAATTTCAGGGATGGAGAATAGTCATTACAAAGAAAGGGAGATGGAAGGTGAAATCTTGTTCAAGGAACTGCATGTAGACTAGTGTATATAGATCATAGAATATGTAGAAGAGCGGAAGATCTAAGAAAGTTAAAAAACACAAGAAAGGGGCCGAAAAGGGAAGATCCTATTTGACTCTGAAAATAACACACTGGCACTAGAGCTCACTGAACATGGCTGAGAATGACATAGTCAAACCTACACCTTAGAAAGATTATTTTTGAAGCAGTTAGATGGTGCATTAGATAGAGCACCTGTCCTGAAGTCAGGAGGAACTGAGTTCAAATCCAGCCTCAAACACTTAACACTTACTTGCTGTGTGAATCTTGGCAAGTCACTTAGTCTTAACTGCCACATACTCCCTTCTCCCCCAAGAGAGACTACTTGTACTAACTAGGGAGAGATTTGAGATAGGCAGACCAGTTAGAAAGCTATTACAATAATCCTGGATAATGAGTAGTCCAGGATATGAGAGCCTAAAGTAGGTAGATTGGAGAGAAGTAGATATATATAAGAAATGTTGTAAGGTAGAAACAAAATTTCAGCAATGGATTGAATACATGGAATGAGTGACAAGGTTTTAAGCACAAACAGCAGGTCAGTTTTAATTTATACCTAAAAAATAAATGAGCTATAACATTGAAGAATTTTCAATTTCATATACAATTTTCTCTTTTCATATGAAAACAATATTTACCCCAGAAATTACTTGGTCAATTTCCCACAATAATTCAGTTTAAATTATTTAAATTTACTTGAGTTTTATGCATTAAGTCCCCTCCCCTCCCCTTTTTGGTTTAGACCTATGATTCCAATCTTTTAGAGTACCTAGGTGCCTGGATTTAGAAAACTTGAATTCAAATGCAGTCTCAGAAGCTTACTAGCTGTGTGACCCTAGGTACATCACTTAATTCTATTTGCTTTAGTTTCCTCATCTATAAAATGAGTTGGAGAAGGAAACGGCAAACTACTCCAGTATCTTTGCCAAGAAAATTCCAAACAGAGTCACAAAGAGTTGGACATGACTGAAATACTAAGCAACAACAAATTCTGAAATTTTTGCTACATAACCATCAAGGAGATTGGGGCAGCTAGATGGTGCAATGGATAGAGCACCAGCCCTGAAATCAGGAAGACCCGAGTTCAAATCTGGCCTCAGACACTAAACACTTCCTACCTTTGTGACCCTGGGGAAGTCACTTAACCCCAATTGCCTCAACAAAAAAAAAATTAATAATAATCAAGGAGATTTCAAAACAATCTACTTTTATTATATATTTCAATTGATGCTCATTTCATAGTTTGGTATGACCCAAAAAATCATTACATGGTAATCAGCCTTCTGGTGATACATATCTAAATAAATGATCAACTCACATACCTGTTCAGGTATATATTTAGAAGAATTTTCCATTTGATATTGCCTACGCATTGCATTTAGTCTCTGACCTGAAACAAAAAGAAAATTAGTTTGTAATTTAATCAATTAAAAAAAAAAAGAATTAAGAATATTGTCACAAAATAAAACATGTTTTGAAGTACTTCTGATTTCCTTTGTCCCTTAAAATAATAGACCATTTGATCTCAAATTACAATAAAGTCAATGGATAAGAAATTGGCCTCACACTATGAAAATCAAGGCTCGAAGAAGCTGAGTGGCACAGTGGATAGAGCACCAGCCCTGAAATCAGGAGGACCTGAGTTCAAATATGACCTCAGACACTTAACACTTCCTAACTGTGTGACCCTGGGCAAGTCACTTAACCCCAATTGCCTCAGCCAAAAAAAAAAAAAAAATTAAGAAAAAAAGAAAAAATCAGAGCTTCAAATTATTCACCAGACAACTCTATAATACTGTAAGATTTAGAGCAACTACTGATATTCATTGATAGAGGGAATTTCCTCACTGTAGTTTCCTATACCAATGAAATGACTGGTCCAGTAAAAGCAATGAAAGAAATCTTAAAATACTAAAAAATAAAAATTAAAAACAACAACAACAACAACAACAAAACAAGCCTCAAATAACACAAGTCAACTAAATCTCCCATTGGAAAAGAGTATACATTTTCCATACTATTTCCCTTGCTTCAATATTCAGTCTTATACTTGCTTCTCCAATTGGTCATAGTTAAAAGTTATCTGGTACCACCAACCAGATCTTAGCTAGTCAGAAGTTCCATAGGTCAGACTACAAAGGGAAATGTTTTTCAGAAAGTCTTCTCACTAAATATTCTTTTATTCAGCATTCATCTGAATTTTAATCAAGATAAGTCAAAGAAAAGTAATTACAGGAAGCAAGGGAATCCAGTTAATATTACTTTAAAAGGTAGGCTTATAATTTAAGATAAAGTTGCTAATTATGGAAAGACAAAACTATTAATTTTTTTTTTTTTTTTTATAGAAGATCAGAATTCTATGGTCTTCTCTGTATTGAACAGTCTATGACTAAATGAAAAAGAGGCGATTTGTGCAAGATACTGGTGGGAAAAAAAAGAAAAGAATATATATCAAAAGATACCTACTTATTTGACAGTAGAAGGGATATTGAAAAAAGAAAGAAAACCAGTAACATATTTTTCTGCTAATCTTCCCAAAAGGAAAGGATTAGATGAAGTAAGATAAATAATAACTATAATAGGATCTTTAATTTTTGTTCCAAATACTATTGTCTCTGGGCTACTGGAATAAATCTTTTGACTAAATTAACTGAATTAAAATGTCTTTAAAATTGTTATTTTTAATGAATAAAAAGTAAATTCATTAGGAAAACACAAAAATTTCAACTTGATTACTGAAACAGGTTGAAAATATCTATTTGTCTTCAAATTTGTACTTCTAGTACGAATTTGATGATGTGGTCAGGCCCTAGCTCTACATTTATAGTCCAAAGATTACTGCTAGTTAACTATTCTAATTTTTTGATTGGTGACTATTTTCACCAAAATATTTTCAATTTATTTCCATTTCATGTCTTATTAAAATAAAAAGTTAAATTTCAGGATTATAGCAAAAGAATAATTCCCATATGAATGATTAATAGGAGCTGTAAAGTTTTAATAACATTATTTGCAAATTGTTAATCTCAGTTTTCTCCATTCTAAAATGGCTTTTCTTTCAATTTTAACTCCATGATCTTATATGATCAGAGCTTTAAAAGCTCTGCCACCACAGATTAAACAGAAACCCTTAAATATGTTACTAATCCTACAAAAATAAAAAGGAAAGTTGTTAAAGAGAACAATATAGAAACCTCAGGGAAAAAAAGTATTTATTATTTCAACTCAGTGTTCATTATCTTAAATAACTAAAATGACTAAAATTAGAGAATCACAGAAAATATACACTAACCTAATAAGTCCATTAAATTAAAGGCAATTATCTTTCAAATGAAAAAGAATATACTTCTAAAAGAACCACTAATGTGAAATGCTCCTTTACATCTCTTCAAAAGTTCTTAGTCAAAATACTATATGCATGATTTCTGAGATTCTCAAACATGACACATTCCTGCTCAAAACTCTTTCAACAAACCCTCATTGCCTCCAAAGAAAATCTAAACTAACTGGTGTGACATTAATTCCTCCAACAATCAACTAGCAATTCATCTCTCCACTCTTATTCTCCAACTTTCTCAAACATGTACATAACTGATAGTTTATTTAATCCCAGCCTTTGTTCCCTTTACCTAATAAACCTTCCCCCTACATCTCCCAGAAAGTAGAAGGAATCCTTTAAGGCTCTTTTTTCCTGGGAAATTTCTCCAATTTCCCAGATAGTTACTATCTCCACCTCTTCTCTGAGACCCTACAACATTTGCAATATTCTTATCTACTTTATCAATTCTATTTTTCATAACTCAACAACTTGAATTTTTCTAAGTATTGTTGTAACTATTAATTTTCCTTTATCAGAAAAGTCATTGGAATTTTTTTAATTTAAAAAATAGATAAAATTATACTTAATTTTTAGTTACCTATATAATTGAATATTTTTATGCCTGCAAAATTATTTTTTTCCACATAAAATCTTCATTAATACTAGTATCCTAACAAGGTTTGATTTTTCAGTTCTAGCTTTCTTTACTTCACTAGTAAACCTCTGATCTTCACATTGAAACTACTCTAAACTGATATTTCATTTTATTTTTAATAGTGTGTTCTATGACTGGAAACTGAGTAGATGCGCATCAATTGGAGAATGGCTGAATAAATTGTGGTATATGGATATTATGGAATATTATTGTTCGGTAAGAAATGACCCAACAGGATGATTTCAGAAAGGCCTGGAGAGACTTACACGAACTGATGCTGAGTGAAACGAGCAGGGCCAGAAGATCATTATATACTTCAACAAAAACACTATATGATGAGATGAACCAAATCAGTTCCAATGGAGCAGTAATGAACTGAATCAGCTACACCCAGCGAAAGAACTCTGGGAGATGACTAAAAATCATTACATTGAATTCCCAATCCCTATATTTTTGCCCGCCTGCATTTTGGATTTCCTACACAGGCTAATTGTACAATATTTCAGAGTCCGATTCTTTTTGTACAGCAAAATAACGGTTCGGTCATGTATATATTTATTTTGTATTTTAAATATTTAACATCTACTGGTCATCCTGCCATTTAGGGGAGGGGATGGAGGGAAGGAGGGAAAAATTATTGGAACAAAAGGTTTGGCAATTGTCAATGCTGTAAAATTACTCATGTATATATAACTTGTAAATAAAAAGCTATTTTAAAAAAATAGTGTATTCTATGAAAAAATAACAGACATGAAGATGATATACATTGAAAAATCAATGACAAAAAGGTCATATTCTTTAAAATAAATAACTCCTAAAGCAGTAATATTAAACAAACACAAATTCTCCTTCTGGTGACATACTAATTTAGAAAACAACAAATTATTTTTATTTTGTAAAACATTTCACAATTATAACTGCCACTATCTTCTCCTTTCACTCCCACCTCACATGATGAAGTGGCCTTACTCCTTCCTAAAGCTATCTAATTCAAGCAAATTCATATCATTTAGAAACTTTTAAATGGCTCTCCCAGAACCATTTCAAGCTCAATGTGTACAAAATGGAATTCAGTATCTTTCCCATTAAGTCTATTTCTCTTTTGAACTCTCCTTGCCAAGGGTATTACCCTTGGTAATACCATACTTCCAGTCACTCTTATTCACAACTGCTGTGTTGATTTCCTCACTTTCCTTCATTCTACATATAGAATGGGTTGGCAGATTTTGTTGTTCCTACCTATCATCGCTTGTAACTAATTCTTCCTTCTACCCCACCGACCATCACCCCATGTGAGATCCTCCACACCATACAAATGAACTACTTAGACATTCTATCAATGAGTTTTTTTTTTCCTTAGGTAATTCCTTCTACAATTCATCCTCCACATGGCCACCAAAATGATTTTTCTAAAATACGTTTCTCACCACATCCCTTACTCAAAACCTTCACAAGCTGGCCCAAACATACCTTTTCAACTTCATTACACATTACTCACTTTTCAATATTTTATAATCCAAATCAGGCCAAATTGATCTTACCTGATATTCTGGGTCAGGCCTAACTGAGTCAGATCAGTAATTCAGGTCAAAGGTTAAAACAGAACAAAGTACTCTTTAATCATAAGTCAATAAAACCCAACTTCACTAATGAAATGAAAAGAACATCAAAAAAAATAAAATGGTCTTCTCCTTTACCTTAGTCACCAACTCAGAAACTCAGGAAGGTGATCCACAGACAACTACAGCTCAAAAATAACTTTGGAACTATATTTTTCTTCAGGTTAACCTTTTATATTTCAAATGCCAAAGAAGCCGCCTCACCATATACATGCCCCCACTACCTTATTCTCTCTATCAGGCAAGCTTAGCTCAAGACCCATGTAGGAGTGGCTACCAAGGATGTAAGACATTTCTCAGAGTTTCTTTGGAGGCAGAGAGAGGGTAAGAGAACAAAGATAAAAGGGGAAGGAGAAAGAGGACTCTCCTATGCAAGCTATAATACCACAAATAAAGAATGGACATGCTCAGATTCAGTATGCTAATTGCTACTCTTCAACAAAAGCCCACATGCCCAGCATAGCACAAAAAGAAGCAACATCAAAACAAATGTGGCAACAGTGGTACAAAATAAACACTGCTGCTATCAACTTTCTTCAAGATTCAGGTCGAACTCTTTTCTGTAGAATTTTCCCCCAATCCTCACCAGATGCTACATTTCTTTTTAATGTTTATTTATTTATTTTTTTTTTTTGCTTTTCTTTGCAAATTTAACAAGACTGTAACATAGTAAGACCTTAATAATCGCTTTTTGAGCGACTGTACCTCACACAAGGCATTCCCACTAGAGACATTTCTGTTCTTCGTCTTTGTACCAGCTCCCCTTCATCAACGGAACATACCCCTGACCTAACTTTGGCCTTTTAAAACCTAGTTTTCTTCAAAACTCTACTCATGTACCATCTGTGTGAAGCCCTTCCTGATCACAATTGCTTATACTCCTTCAAACTGTTACCATGCATTTATTTTATATATACTTTGATACATACACAGTCCTGCAGCACAATGCAAACTCCTTGAAGGCAGGAATTGTTTCATTTTTGTCTTTGTGTTTCCAGCACTTAACACACAGTTGACATTTAATACAGGCTTATCTGTTGATTGATTAGCGGAATAGCATTTTGTATTTCAGTTTCATGGGGCATGCAAAGAATTTTTCACTTAATAGACATCTGTCAAGAAAAGCCTTCCATACTTAGTTGCAACCCAGCTTGTTGTCCAACAGACACTGTCCTTTGCTAATACCATGTTCAAAGTCTTTATAGCTCGGCAGGCCTTCCAAAGCTTATTACAGGTGACATGCTATTGTCAGGATCATATCTGAAACTTTTACAACATCACTAGGTGTTCCAAAGCTTATTCTCTAGAGTGCATAGACTTCAAGAAACCAGGTTTCTTTTTATACCAATGAGCACCAATGAATATTTTACGGAATACTTTCAACCTTCCCCAAGTAGTTTTTTGCAACTTCCTGATCATCAGTGATATATAGCAATGCCATCTTTTTTTGGTTTCCCAAATTTATGTTGGAGTTGTTTTTCAAATGACTACTTTTTTTTAAGTTTCCTATCAAAATCCTAAACAAAATATATTAATTCTTCTCTACTTTGATTTGTCCCTTTTTCCTCCACTTTTATTATTACTAGCATAGTCCTAGTATTCATTACTAGAGACTATGATATGGACTGCCAGAATAACCTTCCTCAAATATTATCTGTAATTATAAAATATTTCTATTACTTGCTGTTTCACATCCAAAACCTTACTGTTTGGGGCCCATTCTTACCTCAAGTGGTTCTTCCCAGTTTCCCAACTGTTTTACTTATACTTCTTTAACCTCATTTCTTACCCTTCTACTTTAACCTCTATTGTGCAGTCACATCTATTGCTTATACTACACATCTGTGACTTTTTCTCTTTTCATCTCCAATTCCCATATATATATCATCTTCCTTTTAGACATAGCTCAAAACTCTTATTTAAAGTTTTTGCTGATTAATCCTGCCTTATTCTGATCACTACTCTAGTCTTACTATCTTTTCATAGTACTTAAATATTTAGCTTGCACTATATTAAATAGCACAAATTTAATGCTAATTTGAATTATTTAAAGTTTGGACTATAAAAGTGCAGAATATTTTAAAAGAAATGAAGTTTATCACTTTCAACTCTGCTACCAGAACACTTCATACAGCCTCCATTAGAAAGTGAACTTCTTGAGTGCAGGAGCCACATTTTTGTCTTTTTTTGTATTCTTAGTGCTTAACACAGTCCCTTGCACTTATTAAGGCCCTTAATAAAATGCTTGATGACAACCTGATTAGTATAATACTAAATTCTAAAAAATGAGATACACAAGAATGCTGTCCTCAGTTTATGTTACTGAACCTTTTAAAGTAGATACTGACATAAAAAATAAAAGTCTTCCTAGTACTAGATCCTATTAGTTTATAGGAAGGCCATATTATATCTGTCTTAGGCTGACTTTCCTTCTAGAGTAGCTGACATGTAAGAGGTTCCTGTATAACCTATTTGGTGCTTCTGGTAGGTTTTCTTGCTTTAATGAAAAATTATTTAATTTGAAACCAATTATTGTAACTACTTGCATAAAAACAATGCAATATTACATATAACTATTTTACCTTAACAAAATAATTTGTAGTTTTTAAGTGACCTTCGATTTATAAGGCAAAGTCAATATTTCCATAAGCATGATTCACAAAATTCTCTTCCCTTCTTAACCAAATAACACAAATCCAGCTGCTCCAAAGGAAGAAAAAAATGACAGATATACCACATATAACATTATTAACTGGGTCTATGAAAACACTATTAGATAAAATATTATAAGGGACATTCTACATCCATAACTTAATATATAATACCCCTGGACAATCAAAATCCAATCAAAAAATTTGAAACAAGTTATGCTCCCTACCCTATCCCCAATCACCATCTGATGGTCAGTTCTTCATTTAAGATCCTCTCTGAAATTTGCTAGCCTTGACTTCAAAAGACTAAATTTTGCTGGTTTGACACTTGAAGCCCTGCCAGAGCTTAAGCTCTGCTGACATGGCCTTTGAGGACACAGAGAAACTTTCAAAACATCCATGATAAGAGAATGAAATACAACTTTTATGGATTTATAACACATAAAAGACATTATGAATATCATTGAAATTAATATGCACAAATGAGTATGCAAAAGCATTGAAGAAGGTAAAGAACTAACAAGACAAACTTTCACCATTCCATTGGTAGAAAGGATGCAGAGGGACATCCAATAAAAGGTCTGAATGGTAGATAGATATTAGATTATATATCAGCTGCATCTTGAGTGTCAAATTTGGCTGTAGTTTGTACTGTAACAATCTTGAGCTCAAGTTGATATTGTCAATAAAAATTAAGCACCTACAATGTTCCAGGCACTGTGTTCAGTACTGGGGATACAAATTAAAAAAAAAAAAAAAAAAAAAAAAAAAAAAGAAAGAAAGACAGTCTTTGCACTTAAGCAGCTAATGGGGAAGACAATATACAAAAATAACTGAAAAGGAGAGGGAGAAGAAAGTACTTTGGGATCTCAAGTCCAAGGAGTACAGCTGGTGGAAAATAAAGAATTAGCTGGCCTACTTTTAACTGAAGTTTGGAGAGGAGTTCTTTATTTTGCCCTCCAACTATCCAAACAAAAGATCAAAGGATAATGAGGGTATTGATGAAGTGTGAGTATCAAAACTGAAACAATATGGAAGGATAATAAGTTTCCTGGTGGTCAGCTTTCCTAGGCATTTGTGGAGAACAATCCAAGGAGTACAGCTGGTAGGAAATATCCTCCACATACACCATGTCCACACTTGCCCACCTGTTTTTACTCATACTTTTATTCCCTAATTGGAAATCCTTTCACTCTCCTCTCTGCCTATTTAAATTCTACCCACCCCTCAAGGTCTTGCTTCATTCCTTCTTCGACCCTCACCCATTCATCTACCCACAATAATTAATCTCTCCTCTGTGTGACCCTTTTTAGTCAATTTAGTAATAATCAGTAATAATTAGTCAATTAGTAGTAATAGTCAATTTAGTAGCAACATGTCTTGTTTTTCCAATTAAAATGCAGGCAACGGCTATCTCTTTCTCCATACCTTAGTGAAGCGAGGGCTAGGAAACATCAACAGGTCTGACTCAGAATTACCGACCTTGAGAGATGCTTAAGACTTTCCTCAATACTTCACTAGGAGACTGATGTTGCAGAAGAGAATCACATATGAAGGATGATCAACCACAGAAATATCTAGTGGCTCTACATCCCTGTGTATCCTCTAGGAAACAATGAAGTTGTTTAAATCCCAAATTCTGCTTACAATGCACAATGTAACTGTTTTCCTTTGTATTTGCACATGCAATTTAAGCTAGAATCTTTTACTAAGTGTTACTCAAATTCTCTTTCTTTTTAATCCAAGAATACAGGAGGCAATGGTGTATGTTGCAATAGTGGGATGTTAGTCCTTTAAATGCCAGCCCTTCTCTAAGTGTTTTTAAAAATGTAATTCTTTGTATCAATGTGACTATCTATCTAAACAGCCTCCTTAAGCAAAGAAGGTTTCCTTGCTTGAGCGAACTCAAAGCAATGAATGCTTAGGCTTTATCTATCAGGGCCATTCAACTACTCCTTCAACAATTCTAGTTCAAAATGAAGACTTCTTGAATACAATTGTCAAAAACGTCTATCTAGTGAACAGCTGCAGGGCAGGAAGCAAAACACAAGCCAATGGGGACACCATTTTTAGGCAGGCAAGCATCTATGTGGTATAGGGGATAGAATGCGGGACCTGAATTTAGAAAAACTTGAATTTAAATCCTATCTTGAACATCTACTAACTCTGTGATGCTGGGCAAAAACCTTAACCCCTTTTTATTTCAATTTCCTCAACTGAAAAATAGGTAACAGCACCTATCTTCCAGGGTTGTTGTAAGGATAAAATAATATTTGTAAAGCTCTTAGCACAGTGCCTGGTAGAATATGTGGTCAATAAAGGATTATTTCCTTCTTCCCTCCTTCTCTCTGTTCTTTCTTTCTTTCCTTCCTTCTTTGATTTCTTTCTTCCAGATATTGGGGGCGGGGGGGAACAAGACAGGAGGTCCATGGAATGAACTTCCATGCTGCAGTTACCCATTATACCTCACCTTTGCTCGAAGAACTCCAAGTGTTCCTCAAAATATAGCTCAGGAGCCACTTCCTACATCAGTCTTTTCCTGTACTCCCCCTAAACAAGTGCTATTTTGCTCTTGAAATTCTTTTACATTTCCATAACTATATACATGTTATGATCTTCCTCTTGAACCTCTGTCCCTAGAGTATAAGTTATTTGAGGATAGGAACTTTTTTTTTGTCTTTGTATTCTCAGTACCTAGAACAGAGTAGCTACCTAGGAAATGTTTATTGAGAAGAGAGCAGAAGGATATTCAGAAGCTGAGAAAGATAAGTAGCCCAGCTTTGGAACCAGCATGCTGCTAAATTTGTTGAATATTAAAAAAAAAAATCTGTACATAATACTCATAATTTTATATATAATCTTTAAAATCTGCATATGTAAATGTCTATCAAGTTCATAATAATAAAACAAATTTAAAATGTTGATTGAATTTAATCATAAAATAGCATTGATCAAGACAATGTTCTGAAGAGTAAGCACAAACACATTACCACCTACCACCATTGCTTTTTCTTAATATGTAGCACTCAATTGCTTAATATGTAGCAATTAAGTATTGCTACTTAATATGTAGGTGGTAGGTAGGTCTGTAGTTGATAAAGCGTTTATTCATATTTGTTTAATAAAGTATTTTGAATACATGCTTAGACTAATAGTTTACTGATTTTCTTTCAAATTATTTCATTTTAGCCCCACATGAAGCCTGTAAGGTAGAGAAGGAAGGCATTTATACCATTTCAAAGGTGGGCAAATCTAAGCCTCAAATTCCCCAAAGTCATTTATTAAGTCGGTGGCACAGGCAGAATCAATATTTCCTGGTAGTTAGGTTATGTTCTTTCTATAAGAAATGTTAAAACTGTTCTCATTAAGAAACTGAATATCACCTGAATACTTATTATTAATATAACAAGCTTAACCAATTACTCTCAGGGCAGAAAAGAACCTCTAAAGCCACCTGATTTAACCTGTACCTATTCTAAGAATAATCTTTAAAACATTCCCAACAAGTGATCATCTAATACAATTCTTAGATCTAATTGCCAGAAAATTTTAGATTGCTTTTTTCTTTTCCTTAGAGGAATCTAAAATGTCTATTTGTTTCCATTTCTAATTCTGCCTTTAAGGACAAAACACAAAGTCTAATCCTTTTTCAACCTTATAAACTTTCAAAATATTAAGGGAATAATCATTTCTGACCTTCCACCTCAATCTTCTCTTCAAACTTCTTTGATCAATACTTGCACTGATAGCTGATACTTTCACTATCCTGCACTCCTTCAGCTCAAAAGGGGATGCCCAGAATGGAACACAATACTTAGGATCAATTTACTTATCAAGTGAATTTCATATGGACTATTTTTGTTTGTTTTCTGGATGGGACTAGTCTCTTAAATGGTATTCCAGATAAGGAATTTCCTTTACCTTCTAATAGTCAACTTCTAGAGAGTTGTCTAGGGATAATGCTGTCATAACATGTCAGAGAGAGGACTTAAATCCATAACTTCTCAGAAGTTCCTCTGAGTTCAAATACACATGGATGGCACAAAGATAAGTATAGTATTCAACGTGCTAGTCACATATTACTTCAGCTCTCTGAGTTCCAATTTTTTCAACTATAAAAGGGACAAAACAATATACTTTTATTTCCTATTTTGCTGAATTGTTTTAAGTCCATCATTTGCAAAATGAGTAAGCATAGTACTTGCAAAATGAATTGTCTTCTATTTTTTAACCAAGCTCCCAGTTTAGGACCCCAGGAGTCTAAAGAACCCATTCTTTAGTTGCATCTCAGGAATGGTTCCTTAGGTTTGTAGGAAAATATGTTTAACTCCTAGATAAGTACTTGATGATATCCAGTGATTAGTTTTTAAAAAGAAACCCCCTCCCCAAAAAATGCTCAATTTTTCAAAATTTATTTTTGTCCACATAAATAGAAAATTAAATGGCTTACAATCAAAGGTCTGGGTAATTAATAAGAAACATAAACTTGTTATTTCTTACACAAAAGTTCTGATTGACAGTGAATAAATAACAAACACATTCATTGTTCTTGTTCAATTGAGAGAAGAATCTCACTCTTATTCTTTGTGATTATTAGTGCTGAAAAACTCAGCTTTCACAGGCAGGCAGTTGAAAAGGATAAAAGAATGCTTACTGCTGCTACTGCTGAATACTGAAATTTCACCAACATCCATAACTTTTATGGTGATAGTCATATTTCAGTCTCAGCTTGTTGTAGGACTGTAGTTCTATAAGTTGTTCTGATTTTTGATTGTATATGGCCTATCCCAAAAAGTGTATCTCTAGGAAGTGGGTTCTGACACTTTCTAATTAAGTATCTATAGGAATGTTACTGTAAATGGAGATAAGATTTTTATTTTCTAATTTACCAGGCCACTGTGAAAAGAGAGAAAAGCATTATGGAAATGTATATTATTACCATTCATGCCTCATGAGGCCTTGCCTCTGGTTCCTGAAACTACATCTTAAAAGCTTTTAATCCTTTCACTTCTGGAACATGAGTTTCTGTTACCTTGATTGGGTATATGCTTTACCTGATTCACTATTTTAGGCAAGACCCAACTGTGCTTTAACTTTTCTCTTGATTCTCTAACCAATAGAGGCTATACCACACCATACTCAGCCCCTTAGCTTCTGCCTCAGTACTGAAGCCATGATCAAATTAACTCTGCCTTCAAACCAGTTCCAGTTGTTCAGTGATGAAGAGAATCATCTATACCCAAAGAGAGAATAATGGGAGCAGAGTGTGGAACACAACATAGCATTTTCACTCTTTCTGTTTTTGTTTGCTTGCATTTTGTTCTTTCTCAGTTTTTTCCCCTTCTTGATCCACTTTTCTTGTGCAGCAATATAGATACATTTTATTCTTTGTGATTATTACATTATTATTATTATAATATTACTATAAGCATATAAGATATTATAAGCAATATAACATATTTTAACATATTTAACATGTATTGGACTACCTGCCATCTAGGGGAGGGAGTGGGGGGAAGAGGGGATAATTTGGAACAGAAGGTCTTGCAAAGGTCAATGTTGAAAAATTACCCATGCATATGTTTTGTAAATAAAAAGCTTTAATAAAACAATAACAACAAATTAACTCTGCCATTAATTCTGAAAGGGGTATATCAATTATTCCCCTTTGTCGCCACTCATAATCTCAGTAACTTGACCCTCCATGGATCCTCCATTTCTCTATGTGTATTAATTCTCCCTATTAAGAATTAAAAACTCCTTTAAAATGATTTTAAACTTCTTAAAAGGAGGTAAAGTCTAACTTTTTGTATTTATAATACTTGATACATGGTAAATATTCAATAAATGCTGCTCATTCTACCACTTAGTGTTGCAAGAGATCTTAAGGGATGATCTTGTTGAATTTTCTTTTTAGAAACAAGGAAACCTAAACTCCATTGGAAGTAGGAACTACTCACAGATTATAAGTGTACGGCCTCTCAATATTCCAGGAAACTGCCTAAGAATGGCTTTTTTTTTTTTTTTTTGGTTCCAAGAAGAAAAGTTTTTCATCATCATCTTCCTACAGAAATGAAGTGGTTTTTTAAAATAAGTATGCCAGGATAGTTTGCCTATCAGATGTTTGGAGAAGGGAGGAATTTATGATAAAAAAAAAAAAAAAGAACTAGAGAACATTATGAAATGCAAAATGGATAATTTTGATTACATTAAATCAAATTGGTTTTGCACACACAAAACCAATGTAGCCAAGAGTAGAAGGGAAACAGAAAGCTGGGAAACAATTGTTATACACAATGATAAAGGTGTCATTTCTAAAATATTTAGAGAACTGAGTCAAATGTATGAAAAAACAAGTCATTCACTAATTGATAAATGATCAAAGAATATGAATAAACAATTTATAGCCATATGAAATAATACTCTAAATCACTATTGATTAGATAAATGTAAATTAAAACAACTCTCTAAGGTGCTACTTCACAGCTCTCAGAATGACTAAGAAGACAGAAAAAGATAATGATAAATGTTGGAAGGGATGTAGGAAACCTGGGACACTAATGCATTGTTGATGGAGTTGTGAAATGATCCAACCATTCTGGAGAGCAATTTGGAACTATGCCCAAGGGCTATCAAATTGTATATAAATACTCTTTGAGTCAGGGATGTCTCTACTGAGTCTGTATCCCAAAAAGATCATAAAAAAGGAAAAAGGCCCACATGTGCAAAAATGTTTGTAATAGCCCTTTTTGTAGTGGCAAGGAAATGGAAATTGAGTGGATGCCTCTCAGATGGGAAATGGCTGAATAAGTTATGGCATATGAATGTAATGGAACATTATTACTCTGTAAGAAAAGTTGAGGGGCTAATTTCAGAAAAGCTTGGAAAGATTTACATGAATTGATGCTAAGTGAAATGAGCAGAACCAAGAGCACATTGTACATAGTAATGATGAGGGCAGGGTAGGAGAGGTGTGGCAGGATTAGGTGAGAGATTTCCTTGTTCTCCAAGACAAGGGCTCATAGGGAAGGAAATTTGCTTACTCAAAGACTATGATAAAAAAGGCTTTTATTGTTAAGAGAGACACCAAGATAAAGGCTTTCTTGGTGGGCAATATCATTCTCAAGAGAGAAGTGATTTTTGAAAAGAGACATTTTCTGATGTCCTATATTATTCAGAAATCTAAGAATAGGCAAGACCATTTGAGTTTGTATATGAAAAGAGTCATTCTCTAGAGATTCATCAGAGGATGAATCCTCTCCAGAGGATGTAAGACCATTTGAATCTGTATAACTTTTTGTTGGTGATTTTACATGACTTTACAAGGCTGTCTAGCTTTGTTCTTATCAGTAATAGCAAGATTATGTGATAATCAATTATGATAGACTTAAGAGAAAACTAAGAAAGAGCTTGACTTTTTATTTCCTTAAAAATTATAATTGGACAACTAGAATTAAGTGACTCCATGAGACATCAAAAAATAAAATTTTTTAATAAAATAAATAAAAATAAAATAAAAGTTAAAAGAATGAAAAAATAGGAGAAAATACAAATTATCTTATTGGAAAAATAATTAACCTGAAAAACATATTGAGAAGAGATAAGAATTATTGGACAGCTTAAAATCCAAGACCATAAAAATAATCCAGACACCATTTTTTAAGAAATTACAAAGGAATACTGCTTACATATTTTAGAACCAGAGGGCAAAATAGAATACCATCAACCACTATCTGACAGAGATCCCAAAATTAAAACTCCCAGGAATATTATAGCCAAATTCCAGAGTTCCAAGATCAAGGAGAAAATACTAAATAAAAGCAGTCAGAAAAAAAGCATTCAAATATCATGGAGCCCCAGTCAATATCACAAAGGATTTAGATTATAGGGCTTAGAATATGACTTTCTAGGAGACAAGGGAATTAGGATTACAACCAAGAATAATCCTTTAGGAAGGAAACAATAGTTATATGAAATAAAGGATTTCAAACATTCATGATTTTGTTCTTAAACTATAATTGAACTGAAAATCTGACATTCAAATACCATACTCAAGAAAAACATAAAAAAGTAAACATGAAAAAGAAATTATAAAGGATTTAATAAAATTAAATTGTTTACATTTCTATATGCAAAAATGACACATAATTCCTAAGAACTTTGCTATTATTAGGAAAGCTAGGAAGAATCTACATAGACAGAGGGCATGGATATAAATAAATTATATTGGGATGATGGAAAAAAAAATGGAGGAGTTGAGAAATAGGGATAAACTGAGAGAAGAGGAAAGGGAAAAAAAGAATGGGAGAAACTTTCACATAAGAGAGGTGTTCAAGGAAGAGCTTTTATAGTGGGAAGGGTAAAGGAAAATGAATCTTACTCATTTAAACTGGTTTAAAGAGGGAAGAATCAATCCTCAACACTTACACATCTAACTTTCATAACTTCAAGCATTCATGTGACTTTATTAGTAACTTCATTTTCACTTTTGCATTCATTCTGCACATTTGCAACTATGTGCAGTAGAGAAAAAGTGAGAAGAATAATGCCTGTAAGTCTGTGGAGTGGCTGGTAACCCACTATGATATATTATTTTAAAATGGTATATTTTTCATGATTTTCAATACCATCCACTAGCCTTGAAGAACAGTGGGTTGGAGGTGTTATCAAGATCTCACAAGTCTCACTGTCTTCTAACAGCAATGATTAAAATCTCAGCAATTTTTCCTTTGCAGTTCAGAGGACAGTCAAAGTAGAGATATTTACTGCAATACAGTATATAGTATCTCCTCACACTACTCTCTATAATTGAAAGGTAAGATTAAGGTTTAAAAATGCTTTATTTTTAATAATTTTATTTGCTGTACATTATTTATGATTCTGTAGATTTCATATGTTATGAAAAGTGAATATTGATAGAAACTAATGGTGTATTTTTTTTTTTAATTGAGATGCTAACACAAAAGGTCACAGAATTTAAAAGAATTAATAGAGGAAAAAAATGTTTGGCCTGTTACCAATTGTGTACTGAATTTCATAGGTTTATTTCATGGTTACTATTTTAGAAAAAGTGCATATTTTCAGAATTAATGTTTTGTTATAAAGAATTATATCAAGAAAAGTATATTTAGAGATATCTAAAAAATACTCAAAAGATTATGGTTTTTGGTGATCACAGAAACCTAACCCCATATTTCCCAGAAGTTCAATGTATCAACTTCATATTTTTTACTTTCACATCACTTTCTAGGAATGCTATCCCTGATACACACACACACACACACACACACACACACACACACATACACACACCACACACACACGCACGCACACGCACACATACTCACACTCGGAT
This sequence comes from Sarcophilus harrisii, assembly GCF_902635505.1. NCBI lineage: Eukaryota > Metazoa > Chordata > Mammalia > Dasyuromorphia > Dasyuridae > Sarcophilus > Sarcophilus harrisii. Next base: position 52,393,856 of record NC_045431.1, read on the forward strand.
GAATAAAGAAATCTTTCTTACCTATCAGGGAAAAAGGAGGGAAAAAGTCTAAGGGAAGGAGGAAATGATAGAGAAAGTGAAGACTGAGGGAGTTAGTGGTCAGAAAGAAAAAATATTTTTGAGGAGCAGGAGGAGGACAGAAGAGAGAGAGAAGGAGGGGGAAAAGAAGAAAGGGAAGAAGAACGATAGAGAAGTCTAAACAGAAGAAAATAAAATGGAGGGAAATGCACAGTTAGTAATAATAACTGAAAATGTGAATGGGATGATTTCACTCATTAAGATGGAAGCATATAGCACAACAGATTAAAAATCTGTTTACAAGAAACACATTTGAAATGAAAAAATATACACATACAAAACTTAGTTAAAATAAGAACCTGGAACAGAATCTATTATGTTTCTGAAGTAAAAAAAAAAAAAAAAAGAAGGCATGGGTTATTGTCATCATGACCCCAGACAAAGCAAAAGCAAAAACAGATCTAATTTAAAGAGATAAGTGGTGAAACTATTTTGTTAAAAGGTTTCACAAATAATGAAGGAAGAGCAACACTAAACATACAGGCACCAAGTAGCATGGTAACCAAATTCTTAAAGGAAAAACTAAATGAGTTACAGAAGGAAATGGTAAAACTATATAATAAAGGTCCTTGATCTACCCTTTTCTGAACTAGATAAATCTGACCACAAAATAAAATTTTAAAATGTTAACGAGATTAATAGAATTTTAGAAAAGTTATATATGATAGCCCTTTAGAGAAAACTGAATGGGAACAGAAATATGACTTTTTCTCAGATGTACATGAGACCTTCACAAAACAGAAAATTAATAAATTTAAAATCCCCAATTAAATACCAAATGGAAATCTTGAACCACAAAAGTGAGATTAATAAAATTGAAAGTAAAAAAAGCAACAACATTAAGCTAAAAATAAAAATAAAATGTGATTTTATAAAAAAAGTTGATAAAATAGACAAACAATGATTATTTTTTTTTAATTAAGAGGAAAACCAAATTACCAGTATCACAAATGATAAGGATGACTATATCACCAATGAAGATGAAATTAAAGCAATTACTAGGAAGTATTTTGCCTAATTTTGTCATTAAAACTGACAATCTAAGTGAAATGGATATTTACAAAAATAAAAACTGCCCAGACTAACAGAAGAGGAAATAGAATACTTAAATAACCCTGCCTTAAAAAAAGAAAAAAAAATGATCAATGATTTCCTTAAGAAAAAATCCCCAGGACCAGATGGATTCACATGTAAATTTTATCAAACATTGAAGGAAAAATATCAACTCTTTGAAAAAATAGGTAAAGGAGTGTTACCCAATTCCTTTGATGATATAATTATAGTTTTGATACCTAAACCAGGGAGAGTAAAAACAGAGAAAGAAAGCTATAGATCAATTTCCTGAATGAATAGAGGTGCAAAAATTTGAAATAAAACACTGGCAAGAAGGTATCAGCAATATATCCCAAAGATCATACACTATGACATATACCAAGAATGCAGAGCTAAGTTCAGTATTAGGAAAAGTATAAGAATAAGTGATCATTTCAAGAACAAATGATTATCTCAATAGATGTAGAAAAACCTTTTGTCAAAAATACGACCATTTCTATTAACACACACACACACACACACACACACACACACACACACATATGAAAACATAAGAGTAAATAGAGTCTTTCTTTAAGGATATGTATTGTCTATGTAAAATCAAGAACAAGCATTAATTTTAATGGCTATAAATTGGAAGCATTTCCAATAAGATCAGGGGTGAAAGAAAGGATGCCCATTCTCACTGTTATTCAGTATTGTATGAAAATGCTACTTATAGCAATAAAACAAGAAAAAAAAAGGAGGAATAAAAATAATCAGCAAAGAAATAAAACTATTACTCTTTGCAAATGACATAATGGTGTACTGAGAGAACCTCAAAGAATCAATCAAAAAACTAATTGAAATAATTAGTAATGTTAGCAAATTTGCAGAATATAATATAAACTCATCTAAATCATTAGCATTTTTATATATTACCAACACAACCCAGAAAGACTTAGAAAGAGAAATTCCATTTAAAATGACAATTGACAATATAAAATACTTGGGAATTTACTTGCAAGACAAACCTAATAACTATATGAAAACAATTACAAAATGGTTTTCATAGAAATAAAGACATCTCAATGACTAGAAAAATTTGTGGCTCATGCACAGGTTGAATCAATATAATAAAAATGACAATTCTACCTAAGCTAAATTATTCAGTACCATACCAATTAAACTAGCAAAGAATTATTTTATAGAGCTCATAAAAATAAAAACAAAATTCATCTGGAAAAACAAAAAGTCAAGAATTATCAAGGGAATTAATGAAAAAGGGGAGGGGAAAAAGAAAGGTAGCCTAGCACTTGCAAATTTCAAACAACATTACAAAGCAATAAACAACAAAATAATCTAGTGCTGGCTAAGAAATAGAGGGGTAGATCAGTGGAAGACATTAGGTACATAATTCACCGTAGTAAATGACCATAATAATGTAATATTTAAAACATTCAAAAGATCCAAGTTTTGAAAGAAGAAACTATTTATATGAAAAAAAAATGCTTGGAAAACTGGAAAGCCGTCTGGTAGAAACTAAACAAAAAGCATCTCAAACTGCATACCAAAATAAAGTCAAAACAGATTCATGCTTTATACATAAAGTATGTTATAGTAAGCAAATTAGGGAGCATGGAAAAATTAATGTATTACATCTATGGACGAGAAAAGAATTTATAAACAAACAAAAGAGAGATATTGGGAGGCAAAATCGATACTCTGATGACAGGAATTAAAAAAAAGTTTTTGTACAAACAAAACCAAAGTATTAAAATGAGAAGAAAAACCATTAACTAAGAGTTTTAATAGTAAATTTCTCTTGAAAAGGCCTCATTTCTCAAATACATTTGTGTGGGAAATGTAGAAGACCCTTACCCAAAATGACTACTCAGAAATCACTCAAAATAGAAAGCAGAAAGGTTGTTTATTAAACCTCCAGAGGATGAGCCATTCTATCGTGAGATAAGGGAAAGAGAAAGTTCATGGTAGGAGGGTCAAAGAAGTAGTAAAGATCCACAGCTTTTATACAAGAGATTACATCACAAATAAGAGAGCATTGAGAAGAAGGGGGAAGGCATCTAATTGGTTGTTGCTATTCGGAGAGATTGGAATGGAAGGTTTCTGTCTCCCCCAAATCACCAGGCCCTCAGACTTTTATATAATTAAACAGACAGTGGTCATGCTAATAGACTTAAATATCGATAAATGTCAAATACTGATAAATGCCATCAGCTCAGGTTAAGTAAATATGCTTATAGCTGGCCAAGGCTCAAGTAAATATGTGCCTGCACATATTATACAGATTATAGGAGAAACACAGAAATAATGAAAATAAAATACAGAAAAAGAATTCACATATTCCTGCAAGTTCGTCACCTTATCTCTCTATTTCACACATTTGGAACTGACAAAATTACATAAATAAGAATCCTTCCCCAATTGTTAAATGATAAGAGGATATTTAGAAAAAATAAAGGACATAAATGGCCAAAGTGTATTTCTTCTTTCAGAAGAAAGTTATCAAATCCCATGAGTAAAAAATGCTCTAAATCACTACGGATTAGAGAAATGCAAATTAAAACATCTCTTGAGATATCACCTCATATCTATCACACTGGCATGTGATAGAAAAAAAAATGACAAATGCTGGAAGAGATGAGGGAAAGTAAGCATATTAATGTACTGCTGGTGGAGTTCTGAACTGGTCCAATCATTCAGGAGAAAACTTGCAACTATGCCCACAGGGCTATAAAACTGTGCATATTTATTCTTTGATCTAGCAAGACCACTATTAGGTCTGTATCCAAAAAAGATCAGAGAAAAAGAAAAAGGAACATATGTACAAAAATATTCATGCTGGCTCTTTTTAAGGAGGCAAAGAATTGGAAATCGAAACTGAATAAATTGTGATACATGTTTGTGATAGAATATTATTAAACTGTAAGAATAAATGAGGGGGATGATTTCAGAAAAACTGAGAAGTCACATAAACTAATGCTAAATGAAGTAAGACAAGAGAACATTGTATACAGGAATAGCAATATATATGTAAAGATGATCAAGTGTAAAAGACTTTGCTAAGATATAAGGATCCAACTCTATTCCAAAGAATTAATATTAAAAAATGCTATCCACCTCTAGAGAAATAATTTAGGAACTGAGTGCTGATTAAAACACACTTTTCCTACCTTTTCTTTCTTTTTATTTTGCAACATGTCTAATATGTAAATGTTTTCCATGACTTCACATGTATAATGGGCATTATATTGCTTGCCTTCTCAATAAGTAGAAAAGAGACTAGATGGAGAGAAGTGATTTGGAATTCAAAATTTAAGGAAAATTTACAGAGACACCCCCCGCCCCCTTGCAGATGTGGAAAGCCCACAATATTGTACATTGCTCAAGTTTTCTGACTTTTTTGATCAGTAATTCTGATTTTTTCCTCTTTTTTTTTCTTTGTCTTTTTTAAAATGCCATTTGTTATATGGGAAGATTCTTTGGAAATGGTTGGAAGAAGCATACCAGGTAAATTATGATTATGTAAAAAGCAAAAGATATCAATAAAAATATTTCTTAAAACCCCCTTAAAGTGGTATAGTAGAAAGAGCACTGGACTTAGATTCAAGAGGATCTGAGTTCAACTGTAACTTCAAACACTATTTGTGCAAATAACTTGACTGCTATCAGCCTCAGTTTTCTTATTTATAACCGTGGGGATAATAGTATCTATCCACTTTCCAGGGTTGTTATGGCCGGGGGGAGGGTGGGAATCACACATTTCTAAATCATTTTGCAAACCTTAAAGCACTATGTAAATGCTATTATTCTTATAATTATTACCAATAATCTGAACAAAGATGTAGATGACCATGATCAGTGAAAACTACAGCTAACACAAACAGAGTGATAGCTAACATACTAGATGACAGAGTCGAGACCAAAGTAAATTGTGAAAGATCAACTTCATGAGCAATATTATGAGAGAGATCTAGAGGTTTTAGTGGACAAGTCAAAATGAGTCAGCAATATGATATGGCAATCAAAAAAAGCTAATGTGATCATGGGCTCTGTAAGTAAGGCATAGCTTCCAGGAATATGAGGATAATAATTGCATTAACTGTCTTCATCAGCCTTCATCTGAAATATTATGTTCAGTTTTGATTAAGTTGATCAAGGACAATGATCACTGGAAAATGTCCAAAAGAGGAAAATTAGTGATAAACCTGAAGTCTATATTTCCTTTAACTGATCTTATATGATAGAGATGTTTATCATAGAACATGGCAGCTGTCTTCAAGAAGTCGAAGGCTGTGATGTAGAGAAGGTTCTAGGGTCCTAAAGAGTAGAATGTGTGGAGATTTCAGAGAAAAATTTAGGGCTGACATGAGGGGTAGGAAAACTCAACTTTATAACAATTAGAAATTTGTCTAAAGAGAATAATATTGATGCAGAGAACTCACTAACCAAATTGGAAGACCAAAAGTAGAATGGGGTATCTTTGTAAGATGGGAAGTTCTAACCTCTTGGAAACTTTCAAGCAGAGCCTGGACAACCACTTACCAAATTATAGTAAGAACTGCTTTGGCCATATGGATTAGATGAGATGGCTGTTAAGATTTCTTCCAATTCTAAAACTGTTATCTTGTGATTTTGTGATCTGGTTTCAAATAAGTGTAACTTTACTATTTAAAATAATCTAACATCTCTAAGCTTATCCAAAACAGGAACATGAGACTATGAAATGTTTTTTTGAAATCTATATTCATTATATCTATGCATTCTCTTGATGTCGCGGCCCTATTTTAAAAAGTCAATCTGGAATAACCTATTCTTGAAATCATGTTGTCTATTTGTGATCACTCTTGTCCTTTCTAGAGGTCAATAACTACTGTTTGAATACTATTTTCTAGATTTTGTAATTAGTCAAATTTAACCTATAATTTGCAGACTCTATTCTTTTTCCTTCTTTGAAAACTAGGACAACATTTGCCTTCTTTTAGTTCTGACACATTCTTTGAAATACTTCAAAAGTATACCATTAATAGAGCCACAATCATATTTACCAATTCATACAGCACTCTGCAATGATTTTCACCTGAGCAAAGTGACATGAATCCAAGTGTTCTCTTATCATCTCCTTATATAGTTTAGGTTTTAACTCCTTTCTAGAAGTAATTGTCTGTTATTTCCTTGACAAAAGAAAAAAGAAGCAGACTACCATTTGTGTAGTTCTGCTTTCTCTCTTAGCCATCCCAAGTACCCTGTTCTCTTTTTGATCCTCTTTATATAAAGCTCTTTTGTTGCTTAAAGGATTCAAAGCCCAACTTAGCTGATTTTGAGCTTAAGCAATCCTGTGACTATTTTCTTATAGAACATACATCTTTTTTCCAGCCTCCAGTTACCTCTCCTGGCTACTGTCTTCTATACCAAGGCTTCTTAAACTTTTTCCAAGAAATTTTTACATGACTCTGGGAGCTAAAATCTAAAAATGTAAGAAAATAATAAGAGAGCATCTAGGATCTTGTGAGTTCATGTCACCTTGCTAGGTGAAAATCACTGCAGAGTGCTCTAGATATATAAAATAGGTATACAAATCAAACATTTGCTGTTAACTTAAAATTTTGCAACCTTCATATTTAGTTACAAGGCACCAGATAGGGTTGCAAAGCACAGTTTAAGAACTTGGGTTCTAAGCTACTACTGATATTTCAGTGCACCTGGGTCTTTGCTGTGATTCCTCCATCCATACTGGTATACAACACAATTCATCCATCTCTTTTCAACTAAATTTTTGCCCATGTTCTTCTACAGATTACCCAGAGATAATAATCCAATATACTAGAAGATTTGCCCTAGATCTTTTTGCATTTGGTGAGTTTAAGTAAGGGAATAAGCTATTATCTCTCTTCAATGATTTGCCTTATTTCTCTCATGATACATGTCCTGGTGAGATAATCTTTAAGTTTCTTCTCTGGTATAGGTCATTCAGAAGTGCATAGAAGCTGCAGCTTACTTGCACTCCCTCTGAGTCTCCTCACTAACTTCTGAGTCACCCACAACTTTGATTCTGCAGTGATCTGGGTATTCTGGAATTTTTAACCATCATTGAGCATCACTGAGAGAAAAGGAGTATAAAAAAAGTAGGCCATATATCAGGAAGCAATTTAAGATTATTAAAAACACTATATGTCCCAAATATAACTCAGGTCATTCTTCTTCCTATTCTATTCTAGGCACAGGTCACTGTATACTTATAGAGCCTAACCTGGATATATGAACCAATGTATAAAGTCAATGGACTGCCCAATATATTGGATTCTATAATCTGGCCAAAAGATATAATTTATCTATGATTCTTCTTATGTATAGTTAAACCTATCTCAGAGTCATTGTAGATTTCATTAAGGCTACTCTATATTAATTTGGGGTTTCATATAATTAACAATAGTGTCATCAACAAAAAGGAAAAGTTGAAGGATCTCATCACCTATATAGAAAATGTCTTCCATTTGGACTCAGTATATTCACGACAATGAGAAATGCCTTTATTAAATGTGTTTCATTGTTTTAGAATGTCCCTGAACTGTTAACTCTGGAGATGAATTTATAAAGGAATCTTATATGATCCAAACATATGCAAAAGATATTCCTTGTGAAGAGACTTTATAATTATATTTTGTTTTAATCAAGTCTAATGCCTTTTGTAATCATCAAATATGTTTTGTACATATTTAAGACATCTAGTTTAAAAATACAAACTAAATGTTGTGTCACTAAAAAAAAATGGATCTTGACTCTGGAGAAAAGTTGAAAGAAATCAATTTCTTACTATGAGTGAAGCATATTGTATATACTGTCACATACCTGCTGTATTAGTTAAGTTTTGCTTTTTTCTCTTTTTTAAAAATCGAGTGGCAGGAGGATAGAGCAGTGAGAAAAAAGAAATATATTTGGAAATGAAGATGATATAAAAACAAATTAAAAAATACAACAAAATATTTATTGTTGACATAAAAGAAATACAGTCAATAGTAAGTGTCCATTTTATATAATCAGATCAGGTAAGAAGTAATTCACAATTTACTTTTTTCACAATTGTTTTTAACCTTGAAAAGTGGAAGAATACATGTGCAATATCACTCAAAACAAACTTTCTCTTCTTCTTTAACATCTAATATACTCCTTGGCTTCTATAAGCATCATACAGTTCAAGGATCATAATATTAGTAGATAAGAAGTTAGAAATGTTGAACACTATCTTATATAAGTAAGCTAGCTTCTCTGAATATATCCAACTAAAAAAAAAGGAAAACACTTCAAAAAGACCAGTTCCTCTACAATGTATCCAAATGGTTCCAGCTGTATCTTCTCATTCATTCAGTATAGCACAAGATGTTGGAAATCAAAACAATATTGGTTCCTGTTTGTCTCATAAGACAGTCAATTTCATCACCCATTTCTTGACTTCCCTTGGGGAAAATAAGACAAGATACCTCTTCTCTGATCAAAACACTGTAAGCAGCCCTCAAAAAGCACTAGCTTCTTCCCTAATCCACTTAATTGTTCCCTAGCTACTGACTTCGCATGGACCTCATACGATTCTCTTTAAAAACTTTTATAAGATGCTATCATTCCATTAAGACATCTGGTTACAGCTATAAGTAAGGCTTCTCAGGTAAAAAGGTATTACCTTATGAGTGACATCAAGTTGAATCTCTAAATCAGATTGGGAATAAGGTCAAATAAAAAACCATGATGTCAGATATACTACATTCATTCATCAAAATTTTAAATAAAAATAAAAAAAAATTAAAACTTTGTACTTTTATCTTATCCATTTACTTGGGTTACCCCCCACCCCCCTCCCAACAACAACAACAACAAGATACTTTGAATTTACTTTGGCTTTATTTATGTTGATTGATCTGTACCTACAGTTAGCAAAATAGAAGTCCCTCAGTGGAAAGGACTATCTCACTTTTGTCTTTGTATCTCCAAAACCTGCTACAATATCTTGCAGTTGTAGGCATTTATTAAGTCTTTCCTGAATGAATGAAGTAAAAAACCAGCAATCAATAATATGGTATCAATCTGCCACTCTAGTTTTATATCATAAAACTCCAACAAAACTGATTTTTTTTTTCTCCCAAGATGCCATATGACCTTCTGCTTCCTGCACTTGCTTACACTACCTTCCTAGGATTGTAATTCCCTCCCTATCCTTCTTCACTGTTAAATTTTTACCCATCTCTAAAAACTTAATTCAAATGCCACCACCTCTATTTAGCCTTCCCTTATCACCTGTAAGTAATGATCTTCCCCTTCAAATATCAAACAACGCTGTTTTGCAAGTCTAATGTAGCTATGATATTTCATACCATATTTACCAATTGTGTCTTATCCTTTTAGGCCATAAATTAAAATTATCTAATTATCTAATATATCAGTCTCCTAGCTATCCCTGAAGTTTTCTAGGCCTGGCATTTTTGCTAAGCCTAAAGAAGTAATGTACTATTTTCTGATCAGTAGCTCCCTGAGTAGCTTACTTTCCTAGAAAAGTCAAAAGGAAATAACCATGGAAAGCATGGTATTAAGTAGCTTTTTAAAATGAGCAAACATAAAAACAAATATCATTTTAAAAATCTGGATATTTTATAAAAGATTTAGTTGTCAAGTTCAAAAGAAAAAGTCTAGACTGTCATACAATATAATGCTCTTTTTCTTTCCCAAGGGCTTTGAAACTGCTATGTACCTGCACGTGCACATGCACACATACACACACACTCACATTATCTAATAATGAAAATTCCTTTGTTTTTCTTGCTTCCTATTACACAAAATCCAATACTACTTAGCATGCCCCACACATTCCAAACAATTAATTCTGAAGAATAACTCTTCAAAATATCTTTTTTAACATTTCTCTTCTTTTTTGCTGAAACTACCCTAATTCATAAAATCATAAGTTGAAATCATCTAGTACAAGTCCCACACTTTACAAATAAGGAAACTGAAATTCAGTGAGATTAAGTGATACCCAAGATCACACTGGCATAGTAGCAGATCCAGAATTTGAACTCTAGATCCTTTGAAAATACAGCATGATTTCTCCTGAAATGCAATGTTTTTAGTTGGTCTCTTTCTTCTTCCCCTTTCTTCCATCTTCCAATTTCTTCCTATTCAGTCCATTTTCCATTTAGATATCATTCTAATCTCTCTAAAACACAGATCTGACCATATCACTCCCCATCCAATGAAGGCCAGTGGCTCCCTATTTTCTCCAAATTCAAATATATAAGCTTTTTAGATTTTAAAGCCCATCATAATCTGGCCCTTCCACCTTTTGAGTCTTCTTCCATGTCACTTTCTTCCACCCAACAGATCTGGACTCCTTACTATTATTCTTACATAAGTTTTCATTAGTATCTCTCCTGCCTAAAATGTTCTCTCCTTCCTGGCTTCCCTGGTGTCCTTCAAATCTTGGCTAAAATTCCACCTTCTTCAAGAAGTCTTTCTCCACCTTGCTCCCTTTTAATGGTAGTGCTTGCTTCTAAGATCCAATTTATCATATATGTGTAAGTATTCTACATTACACACACACACACGCACACAATTTTTACACATGGCTGTTTCTGTTCCCTACATCCTCACTCCATTAGACTGTGGGCAGGGATCGATTGTCCCTTTCTTTGTACCCCTAGGACTTAGCACTATGCCTGACACAAAAGCAGATAATAAATGTTCGATGACTAGCTAGCATGATTTGCTTTGCCTCTCACCTTAAATTATCAGGACAAGCAGTGTATCATATTCACTGCTATCCATCCTGTGCACTACTATATAAAATGTTACTTTCAATTCCCGTTTAAGAATTTTCAATAGCATCTTGTTACCTCCAAGATAAAATCCTTAGTTTTACGTCCATAGCTTTCCATAAAGTCTACTTTTCCAACCTTATTTCCTGCTTTCAGCACATACTTACTATATCATCCAAAAAATCTACTCATTTTTACAGTGTATTTATACTATATTTACAATACACAATATAAAATTCAATCTCTGACTCATATCATCCCAAGAGTAACTTTTAAATACTACCTTTCCTTCAAGATCCAATCTAAGACCTACCTCCTCTTGCAACTTTTTCCTCATCAAAGCATTGAGCAATTATCTGTGCCATCCATCATATAAGTTAATTCTTTAATGCTAATTTGATAATCTTCCCAAATAAAGTGTAAACAAGACATTCTTCTTTGTACATCACTTTGTATATCATTTCTAGTACAGTAACATAACCTTAATTGGTATTCATTAAATACTTACTAAACAATTATATAGAACCTTCTGCTAAGTATTCTCTACTGCAGCTGGGCAGTAACTGTTGCTTCAAAAAGCCTTCTTTACTTATATCCCTTTCCTCTATTCAAAATAGCAAAAGGTTCTCAGAGAAGTATAAAGATGTTTAAATGCCTAAGAGAATGCTATGTGTTGACTTAAAATCTAATATTCACTCTTAATGTATTCAATATTTTTCAATACATAAAACATTGTTTTCTACTAATTTCTACTAATTACTACTAATTTCTACTAAAAATACACTGTAAAAATTTCTACTAATTCAGTGTCATGGAACCCAACAGGCACTGTTAATAACTGTTAACTGGCAATTCAATAACAAGTGGAACACAGTATTTGGATTTAAATTGAGTTTAAATCACTACTCTGAGCTCTGTCAACTTTAAAACACTATGCCCCTGAAAGCAAGCACTAAATCTTTTGGGACCTCAGCTTCTTTCTCTGTAAAATGAGTAAGATATTAAAAGATAAGATATTAAAGTAAGATATTAAAAGATAATCACTAAAGTTTTCAAGCTCCAACTAATCATCTAAGGTTCTTCCAGTAGATTTTTTAAAAATCTAAATGCAACACAGAAACATGGTATAGTAAATCTACATTTATGTAGCAATTTAAAGTTTGGAAGGCCTCTCTTTCACCTAAAATCTCCTAGCTTTCTGCAAAAGCATTGCCCCCGTGCCTTTCTTGCAAAATCTTTGGGGGGAAGATGGAAAAGATATTACTATATTCCCAAATAGTGTGTATACAGATTATTTTTACCTCAATAGACAGTAAGTTCCTTGAAGGCAAAGGCTATTTAAAATTTGTCCCTAGCACTTAGTATACGGTAGTAAGCACGTAAATGCTTCTCTGAATGCACACAGGTAAGCATACATTTATGCCCTTGAGTGTCAATCATAACAATTCAGGGAGGTAGGAATTGCCAGTATTATTATCCCTGCTTTAAAAAAAGGGGGGGAGGAGGAGGTCACAGAGCTAGCTGGCGTCAGATGTCGCTCCCAAGGCCAGTGCGCTCCTCGCTAAGCCCCACTGCCCTTCTGTGAAGTGGACAGGGCCCTGGCCTTGGAGGCAGACAACTAGGTACCACTGCTCCTCCACAGCCCTCAGTTTCTTCTTCTGTTAAAAAAAAAAAAAAAGGTGGGGGGGAGGGGGAATGAACTAGGGGACTACTAAGGCAGCTTTAAGTTCTAAATGCACGTCCTAAGATCCTTCCAGTCCGTTAAAAAATAAAAACAAGAAGCGCCCAAGTTCAGACGCGGAGTGCACCGCCCGAGAACGGCTGCCCCCAGCGGGAGGGGCAGAGGGTTCGGGCCCCACTGCGGCGCCCTCGGCGCTTTGGGGGAGGGGCCCCACTGCGAGCCCCGGCTCTTCCTCGGGGCCTGCATTTGCTTCTCTAACGCCCCGGGCGTCGGACGATCCACGATCCCCCCACTCCGCGCCGGCCACCGCACGCCACACCCCCGGACCCCCGAACCCCGGGACCCGGCGGCTTACTTTGTGGTTTCATAAAGTCGAGCTCGGTGGCCATTGCGGCGCCCTCTGAGCCGCCTCTCTCTCCCCCCTTCCAATGACGACGCAACTTGAGAATGCCCAGGGAAAAAGGAAAGAAAAGAAAAAAAGGAAGGAGAGCGCGAGCGCGAGGGAGATGACACAGCGGGGAGGCGCGGAGAGCGCGGCGGCCTCGGCCTCCTCCGAGCTTGGGTCCCGGCCCGGCCCGGGCCCGCTCGTCCCTCCCGAAGAGGCTGGGCCGGGGTGACCCAGACGAGGCCCAAGACCCGGCGGACTGAAGGCTCGGGACACCGAGGGGTCACCGGCTAAGCAGGATCAGGCCGCTCGCTGCAGGAGCCCCCGCCCGGCCGCCCCGCGCCACTTCAAAACCGGCGACGGGCTTCGCTCCTTGGAGACGGCGACGCCGCATTGGCGTCACGACCACGGCGCCGACGTGACGTCCCCCAGACGCCCCTCCCTCCCCAAGCCCATGCCTCTGGTAGGCTGGGGAAGGGGGCGGGGCAAAAAGCGCGTCTCTCATTGGGCCTTAACCCGTTGCGGCCGGAGGGCGGGAGTGTCTGGGAGTTCCGCAGCTCGGAATTGTAGAGTGCCTTCCCCAGAATGCAAGGCTGCTCAATTCGATTATTTAAAAAAAAAGACGTTTTGATTGATAGGATGCATTTACATGCCGTGAATTTCTCCCTAAATCTTTTCCTCTCTCTTGCAAACGTCCATCCTACAGAATATTTTTAAAGGAATAAAACTGGCTAAACCGATCTCTGTCTGATCTCTGTGCAAGTCTTTGAAAACCTTAAATTGCTATATAAATGATGATTGATGATGATGATGATGATGATGATACTGATGCTGATAATGATGATGATGATGATACTGATGCTGCTGCTGCTGATGATGATGATACTGATGCTGATAATGATGATGATGATGATACTGATGCTGCTGCTGCTGCTGATGATGATACTGATGCTGATAATGATGATGATGATGATACTGATGATGATGATGATGATGATGATGATGATGATAAGGGCAATAAAGCTGCAAGATAGTGACACTGCCACCCCTTGGTGCCTGCTCTCATCTAACACTTGGATTATTACAATATCCTACTAATTGGCCTACCTGCCACAAACAACTCTCTACTCTAATCCCTCATCCTTTTAGCCCTCAAAGTGATTTTTCTAAAATGTAGATAAAGATCAGTTCTGATGGACGTGGCTCTCTTCAACAATGAGAGGATCCAAATCAGTTCCAATTGATCAATAATGAACAGAGAAAGAGCACTGGGAAATGAGTGTGAACCACATCATAGCATTTCCACTCTTTCTGTTATTGTTTGCTTCCATTTTTGTTTTTTCTACTGAGATTATTTTTGCCTTCTTTCTAAATTCGATTTTTCTTGTGCAGCAAGATAACTGTATAAATATGTATACATAGACTGTATTTCACATATACTTTAATATATTTAAAATGTATGGGACTATCTGCCATCTAGGGGAGGAGGTGGAGGGAAGGGAAGGAGGGAAAAGTTGAAAAAGAAGTTTTTGCAAGAGTCAATGTTGAAAAATTATCCATGAATATGTTTTGTATATATAAAGGTATAATTAAAAAAAATAAATAAAATGTAAATCCAACCATTTCAATCTCCACTCCAACTCAATAAGTTTTAGTAGCTCTTTAGCACCTCCAGGATCAAATATAAAATCCCCTGTTCAGTGTTCAAAGCCTTTCATAACTAAGCCTCCATATATAAATCTAATAATCATCTATGTAGAGTTGATAACCGAATCCATGGGAGTTTCACCAAGTGAGAGAATATATATATATCTATATATAGATATATATATCTATATATAGATATATATATATATATAGAGAGAGAGAGAGAACCCAAAATGGAGTCTTGGGACACCTACTTAGTGAACATCATCTGCATAAAAACCCAGCAAGAGACAACGAAAGAGTAGGTGGGAAAAGAACCAGGAAGAAGCAGCATCACAAAAACCTAAAGAGTAAAAAATATTTGTGAGACCATTTGGTTAAATCCCTTTATTTTAAAGATGAAGTCTGTTTTGTGGTTATAGGAGTTTGCTAGCAAGGGGAGATCCTAAAGCTTTGATGGAATTGCATCTGTGGTAACCTAAAGTGCATTCAAAAAAGTCTACTCATGTAGATATAAATATATGGTAATGATTTTCTAACTGGCATAGGGTCACCCAAAGACAATAAAGTAGAGGAACTGTATAGGCACCATGTCAGGGGAAGATTTATTGAGATTTGCAGCCCAATATCCTGTTCTGCATGATTTCTAAACCATATGGATTGGTCACCAAGGCATGTTAACCTGCTTGTTGCTATAATGATTTCTGGGGAGTTTGAGGGGGAGAGGTAGACAGGAGGGAGAGAAAGTAACAATTGGGCTATGGGCTATAATTAGAATCCTATCAATTATATAAAATGTAAAATGATAATACTACTAGCTTGCCTACTCTACTTCTCACCAATAATTATAAGTTATTGATAACTTTTAGCTTGATGCTAGGAATTTCTATAACAACTATTTTTGGTATCTATTAATTTGGATATGTTATGTTTTAAAGAAGTTAAAATCATGTTTTTAATCAAGTAATGTGTACTGAGTGATCCCTATATACCTTGTCCTGTTGTAGGTACTATGGGGTTCAAAGGAACACCCAATGAAATGTCAATAAACAATCTCTGAGCACCTACTATGCCCCAGACACTGTATTAAAGTGCTGGTAATACAAATACCAAAAAGAAAGACATTTCCTTCTCTCAAATTTACCATCAAATGAGGGAAGACAACACATAAAAGAAAGCTGAAAATGGAAGATGGGGGAAGGAATTTGGCAAGGACAGCCAAATGGCATAATGGATAGAATGCCAGGGCTGCAGTCAGGAAAACTCATCTTCCTGAGTTCAAATCTGGCCTCAGATTCCTATTACCTGTGTGACTCTGGGCAAGTCTTTGAATCCCTTTCCCTAAGTTCCTCATCTGTAAAATGAGCTGGAGAAGGAAATGGCAAACCACACTAGTATCTACCAAGAAAATCTCAAATGGGGTCACAAAGAGTTGGACATGATTGAAAACATAACTGAACAATAACATTTGTTAAGAGGAGAAGGGGTGGGGAGAAATATTAAGGAATGCACTCCAATCAGAGGGACCTCAGGGAAAGCTGTTGCTGATAAGGTGTGAGTTCTAGGGCTGATATGATTTTTTTTAACTTTTATTTATTTTTTCTGGTTATACATGCATATTAACTTTTTAAATACATATTTCTTTATGAATTATGTAGAGAGAGAAAAACAGAACAAAGGGGGAAAAAACACAGGAAAGAAAAAAAAAACAAAAAAGAAGTGAACATAGCATATGTTGATTTACATTCAATCGCCATAGTTCTCTTTCTGGATACACATGGCACTTTCTGTCCAAAGTTTATTGGGATTGCCTTCAATCACTGTATCTCTGAGAAGAACCAAATCTTTCTTAGTTGATTATCACACCATCTTGTTGTTACTGTGTATAATATATTTCTGGTTCTGCTTGTTTCACTTAGCATCAGTTCCAGTAGCTCTTTCCAAGATTTTCTAAAATCAGCTTGTTCATTCATTAGGGCTGGTGTGATCTTATAGGATGAAGAGTTTCCTGGGGCATGATGCAGAAGGCCAAAGGGGCAAAACCAGGTAGGAAATATTAAAAAAGAAGTATAAAATGTAATACTTGTCCAAAAGGACATTATGGTCTAGAGGAAGAATTGAGACATACATAAAATAATTAAAGAATAAGACACTATAATAAATTGCTAAGTGATGTAGATGAGAAAGTTTAAAGGAGAAAGAATTTTAATACTTGGTTAATGACTAAGCAAATTAAGGTATATGAGTATAATAGAACACTACTGTGCCATAAAGAATTAAAAATATGGGAAAATCAAAGAGGCATGGGAAAACTTGCACTTCAATGCACTTCTGCATCACTTCAAGATGCAGAATGAAGGAAACAAAGTCAAGAATATATATATTTGCATTACTGTTGTCATAAATATAATGACAACAACAATGCAAATAAAGTTAACAATAAAGCTGGTGGGTTACTCAAAGTGGTCTTAGTATCAAACTCAGTACTAAAGGATACATTTTTTCCTTTGGCTAATCAATAAATTGTTTCATGAAACATACTTTGTTAAGAAGTATCAGAACATGTTCTTTGTTAGGAAGTATCTATTGTTTTAAAACAAAATGTATCAAAATGTATCTCAGCATAAAGCTGAGAAAATCTTCCTAAGTGGGGTGAGAATTGCACTTCAGTGGTTGTGCCATTGACAGAAAACATTGACACATCCAGAAAGAGCAGGTTTGAGAGAATGATGATAAAGCATAAAACCCAGGCTCAGAGTTGGAAAGAACCTCAGTGGCCATCTTGTCCAACCTGTACCTAAACAATAATCTCTTTTATAACATGCTCAAAAAACAATCATCCTTCTTTGCTTCAAGACCACCACTGAGGAAGAAGACATTACCCCTTTAAGGCAATTCCTTCCACTTTTTAACAACTCCTGAAAATTTTTCCTGACATCAATCCTAACTTTGCTTTCTTTTCCAACTTCTCCCTATTGATGACTTTGAGTCCAGAAAGTACGTTTTTAATGATGATAGAACACACAAATAAGGGATGTCCAGTTAAAAATAAGGTCCTGGAATTCAAATAGTATCTATCTGAATTATTGAAGTTAAACTAAAGCAAATAAAAGTATTTTTCTTCTCAACTGATACAGCTTTCATGTTCGGTTAATTCAAATAAAGATTCACGACATCCAGCTTGGCATTAAATAAATAGCTGCATATGCTTATTCCTTGCCATTCTTTTTATTTAAAGAAAAATGAGATGAGACATTTTCCTCTGATTGAAATTAAGTAGCTTTTGTTTACATTTTGACACTTCTGGAAATAAATGGTAGGTGTTCTATATATGAATGAAATGAGTGTCTGGAATTAGAATTCTATCACTGCATTTGAATCTTTGGCCTCTGTGATCATGAATCATATAGTCTATCCAAACAAACAAGTCATTTTGTTTTGCTTGCCCAATTTTTTCTGGTTTGGATTTAAATGGCATATTTTCAGTATCATTAATATATAATAGGAGCTGGAATACATATCTATCCACACTCTACAGATACTCTCTAAATTTATTAGAAACACCTTGAGAATACAGATTCTGTCTTATCTAGATTTTATATGTCCCTACCATAATGATCTGCACAATATAGATACTTAATGAATGTTTTTTTTGTGTAGTGTTGTCCTTTTAGCATTGGTTGTCTGACTATTCAGTTTTTGCATCTTTGCTATTTGCCCTTCTGCTGTTTCCTCTCCCTTCACCTGGAACAGCATCTTCCAAACCAGACATCTAGAAAACCAAGCCTTCCTCCTTGGATGAGTTAATTCATTCAAATTTGGACCTCTTCCTTGGAACTGAATTGTTTTAACTGCCATTGTATTCATTTGCTCATTTAATCCATTATCTAGACAACACCACTTTTAGAGCAGGGCAAACTAGGACCCTACAATGGATCCATGCCTTAGGAGATCTCAAGTATCCTTATCATCAGAGATTCAAAAAAAAAAAAAAAAATCTGTATTGGAATATCTAACAGTATTTTGAATAATTTAAGCAAATTATTTAATTTGTTCTCCAGAACATTCAAAGAATGGCCCGCATCTAGATATTCTAGCTCATACTTCACATTCATTCGTCTTGGACATCTTTATCTATTCCTACTGTCTTTCTTTCTCTGACTTAAATAGCATCATCAAGGACAGAATTTTATAGAGACTATGTTTCCCTCCAGTGGTGTATTGGTAAATGTTTAACAACTGACTTTTCCAGAGTAAGTGCATTAGATTTATTGTGCATTTTTACTTATATAAAGGATGTGTTATATGTAATCCACAAATAATAACACAAACAATAGTATCTATGTAAATTCCATGTAGTTAACTGATTCTCACAGAAATTTTCATTGATTTTTTTTTGTCTGAATTTGTAGCCAAACTATGGCTGCAATTCAATCATGATTTGACAAATAGATTTGCATCTCAGTCTGCCAACTCTTTCTCCAATAAATGAGTTGTCATTAAATGTGATATGTGATCTCCTGTCAAAGCACTTCTCACTGTTGTTCAAATTGTATTGAGTAAACTGAAATTTCTTTTGACTTCAGCTCTTTTGATTGAAATAGTGCTGCCTTCTCAGCTTTTTGTATAGTTTCAAGGACTGAACATTATTTAATTCTACATTTCAACAAAATGAGAGATTTTTAAAAAAATTTCATTTAAATAGTAATTTTTTTTCACTAGATATCCATAATGAAGTTAGGTCTTCACAAGGCCAAGTATATGATTTTAATGAATCAAATAATGAAAAATGCTTTTATCATTGCTTCTCTGTGATCAAAGACAGAATTTCACTGTTAAATTATATTTTCTAATAATATATTCTTAGAAGTTTTACATTTATCATTTTTGTTAAATGGAATGTTTTGACTTATATGACCTAATCAATTCTTCATCTTGAGATTTGTGCTTTCTAGTACCAATCTTTAAATTTTCCAAAATTTGTATAGTGTGCTTGATTAATTTTTCTGATTTCTGAATGTTAGTTTTTCTTGACTGCAATGCAGGTGAAAGTAGTAAAATTTGTTCAAGAAAGACAATTCTTAAAGTATGGCGTTACATGAAATTAATGTTAACTAATCTCTTTGCCAATTCAGAGTAAGAATGAGAAAAATATACAAATATGAAAACTACATATATAATGCAAATTACATGCCATAAAGCAATAGCAGCTTGTAAACTATATACTATCCATCTTAGTCCTGGGTGATTAATCTTTAATATTTTCAATTTCAGGTTTTTAGATACATTTTCTATTTCAATTTGATTTCTTAGTTTGGTCATAAATAGGATAAATTTTATCCAGAAATATTTTAAGATGATTTATTTGTTTTATTTCAGATGATGAATCACAAAGTAAAAATTGCAATTAATGATTTAAAGAGTGCCAAATGATCATTTTAGGAAATTTTTCTAATAACTTTGTCTTACTTCAGACTTTCTTTTCAGCATTGTATTAGCACAGAACAAAATACAGTTGAAAGCTTCAAATATTCAAATTATTCATTATTAGAACCACAGTCACTCAAAGTAGATAATAATGCATTGAAATACTCTTTGTTGTGGTTAAAACCAATTCTTTTAGAGCAACAAATAACATTGCCAATGCAGTGGGTGATTAAATTGTGCACTGGCTGTGTTTAACAAACTGCTCACAAAATCTCTAAAAAATTAACAATAGGCTCTTGAGAGCTACAAGCTAGCTCCAGTGTTACTACTTTCCTCCCTATCCAAGTAGGAACAATGCTTCACATTTATCTACCACAGCCATTTTACCATTTACTGTATTTCTCTTTTGTACCCCTTACTTTTCCCACCTCTTTCTTTTTGTAAGAACAGTAATCACATCAATACTACTACTGCTGTGGGAAAGAACTCTTTTATGCTTCTAGTCACTATTTCTGTGACTCCCTTCCTTACTAACACTTTCCTGTATTTGTATTTTTTCCCAATAGAATGTAAACTCATTTAGATTAGGAATTAGTTCACTTTTGTAATTGTATCTATTAGCATTTAGCAGTCCTTGGTATGTGGTAGACAATACATGCTTATTTATTCATTATTATTATTATTATATTGGAAATATCAGTGATGATGTTCAATGACATGCTTTGTGAAATACTAACAACAGCAAAAATTATTATTATTATTATTAAAGCAATAGTAACTTAATAATAACTATAATGCACACATGTATTAGGGAAGTTAGGTGTTACATTGGATAGAACACCTGGCCTGGAGACAAGAAAATTCATCTTCCTCAATTCCAGTCTGATCTCGTATACTTACTAGCTGGGTGGTCCTGTGAAAATCATTTAATTCACTTTGCCTCAGTTTTCTCATCTGGAAAATGAGCTAAAGAAGATAATGAAAAACCATTCCATAATTTTTGCTAAGAAAACCCCAAGTAGAATCACAAAGAGTCAGTTATGACTGAAAAATGACTGAACAATAACACATGAGTAATAATCTAGCCAAGTATTCCAGAACTAGGCCAGCCCTCTTCCTACCTCAGAATTATAAGGGTACCTCTGAAGGGTTTGAGATATTTAGTGTGGGATCTCTCTTCTCTGATGCTATCAGTTTTGGTTCTCCACTGGTTGTATTCTTCTTTCTGTTGGCCACAAGTGACTGGCAATTCAGTTCCAGTTAACCACTTAATATTAATTGGTTTTCATAAAAGGATATTTAATCTGAAGACAGACTCTGGTTGTTTAGAGCCCTTTGAAGATATTATTACCATTATCAGATACAACCACCTGAAAAAGTTTGTCCTAACTATATTATTAGCAAATCAAAGCCAGTTTCAAAATATCTAAACCTGTTCCAACATCTTTTACAGCACTACCATTACAAGTCAACACAACTCTCCAGAAGCAGGCTTTCCAGACTCTCTCATGTGGGAGATATTTTGTGCATTTGCCAGTCCCTATTAAAATGGATACATATATATTTGAAGTCCTTTTCACATTCCACAGAGGAAGCACTCAAGGGGCAACATATGCATGTACATACGGGTATATACATGTATGTGGCATGACTGTTTCATCTCCTTTTTCAAAACTATATACCCTGGATGATATTTATCAGGAATATTAGTACTCTTTTATAAATGACTTGAGAAATTAAAAACTTTTTACATATAGTTATCTTAATTTCTTCCTCTGGGGGAAGGGGGAAGGTTTGGATTTTTATCATCTCTTAACATCTCTCCAAACTCTAAAGTCTGATGATTCTGATTTTGTTTTATCTTCTCTCACATGCTATATAAGTACTACAGATAGAAAATAATAGAAAATAAGCTGTCTAGTAAAGACACATGAAACAAAATTGGGAACTATGGTAAAGTTACACACCTTGTAAGTAGTAAAAGAATTGTACCATATTCTTACTCCTGATCATATTTAGAACTGGAAGAGATCATCAAATCCAAGGTGTTTATTTGATAGCTCAGAGACCTGAAGCCCAGAGTGATTAAGACTTGCTCAAAATCACAAAGGTAGAGCAGAGATTTGAAAGCATGTTCCTCTGTCTCCAAATCCTGCCTTGTTTGTACACCTCACCTATCTAATCCTTCCTAAATAGCTCACAAATCAACATATCACTTACCATTTAATAAGCACCTATTATCTGCTAGGCATTGTGCTAGGTATGTTGGGTATACAAAGACAAAAATTAAACAGTCCCAGCTCCCAAGAAACTTACATTTTCCTGGGAAGGCAACAAACACACACATATATATATATAAATATATACAAAATATATGTGAATAAATAAAATGGGCATTTTGGGGGGGGCATCCCAATGGAATGGGTTACTTCATATAGAAGACAGTGTTGGAAAATTTTTGAAAGAAGCTAAAGATTGTAAGAGACGGAGGTGAAGTGGGAGTTCATTTGAGGTATGGGGGACAACTACTGTAAAAGCCCAGAGGCAGGAAATGGGAGTGTTGAGTGTACAGAACAGGAAGAAGGCCAATTTAATTGGATTGCAGTGTGCTGGGAGAGGAGTAATATGTGTGGTAAGTAGTTGGAAAAACAGGTAGGGCTTCAGTTGTGAAGAGCTTTAAAAGCCAAACAGAGGAGTTTATATTTTATCCTAGAAGCAGTAAGGAACCATTAGATTTTATTGAGTGGAGGAGTGAGTGACATGGTCAAAACTACACTTTAGGAAAATTACTTGGGCAGTTACACATAGGATGAATTGGACATTTAACCTGTCAGTGCCACAGGCAATTGTCTAAGATTTTAAATTACACATGTGAAATGTTAAAACAAACAAACAAACAAACAAAAAACCAGCTTTTGACTAGAAGAGTTTGTGTGTGTGTGTGTGTGTGTGTGTGTGTGTGTGTGTTTTTAAGGACCAGAGAGGTTTAAACTAAAGTTATAGAATTTTTAGCCCTTAGTTTGTATACACAGATAACCGTGTTAGATTAAACGACATTTACCGTTGATTGTGGATTAAAATCAGTTTTATTGCACCAACGCAGAATTCCCTCTTTCATGACTAAATTGCCCCTAATGTCTTTGACTTTTCCCCCCTGATAAATGAGAAATTTGTCTTTTTTGCACGTTTTCTCACATTAGGTCTTTTGAAGGAAGAGATTGAAGGATTTCTGATGGCGGGAGGTTTGAGTAATTATTTAAGTGTTCGCTCTCACTCGTGCTCAGGGGAAAAATAATGTGCTGCTTTTGCTTCCGTTTCCCAAGTCCCTCCCCTTAGGCTTGTCAGATTGGTGAGTAGAGCCTTCCCTTACAGGAGTTGAAGCAGTCTTTCAGGAAGGAAGAAGATACTGGGGAACACAAAGAACTTCTAGCTGGTCTGTGTGTTTTTTAGCTTTTAAACGCTCTCTTCGTTCTGGCAAATTTGCACCTTGTGCTATCTTATCCGCAGTGGCTCCTTCTCTTTCTCTTTATTTCCATCATTTATCCACCTACCAGCACCTTTACTTCCTTTACACTAATCATGCTAACTCACATTCTGAGGCCAGATTTATTATTTCTCTGTTATAATCAATAAAATAAAAAAAGACATAACTATGGTCTAATGTAGCAAAAATGCCATAGATGAGAATATTTGTAAAGCCTTGCCTCCCACTTCTGTTTAGGGAAAAAACATTTCCTATGAAAATCCTTTGCTTTCCTAAGTCTCTTTTATCCTTTCTCCTCTTAAGTTCTAAATATTCCCGGAACTCTATCTTCCCACACGTCCCCTATCTTTTTTTTTTCTTTCCTGGCGGAACAATAGGTATGATAGGACAACTGAAGCTTTGTCCCAGAGCAGAGGGCCCTGGCAGAATTTCAGGCTTTTGGCAGCTAGAAACAGTTCTGTCTAAAACCTAGGTAGGCAGAATAATTGATTAAAATAGGAAACTTTCAGATGACTGACTGAGTGAGGTCTTCCACTTCCCCTTCACCCTTTGTCTCCTGGCAGCCTTACCATGAGTGGACTTGTACCAGTGGCCTGTTATCTCCATGACAAATGAGATAAAGCCTATCAATGACAAGTGATGCTTTTTGAAGGGAAAGACTCCTTATTGTAGGATCAAAGACCTTCTTCCCATGCAACTTCTCATGTATATAATATACTAGTGGTTGAATTCATGTCTGGATGGGTAGGTCCTGAACTGTCTTTTGCAGTGATATAGCTACAGAAAATTTAAGGTCCACATAAGCAGATTTGTGCAGTGTCTAAAGCAAGCTCAAGAAATGGAAGTCATCTTGATTTTTTGGTATGTTATTTGGTTCTCAATGATAAACTAGATCACAGGATCCCTATATTTGGAGCTGGATGATCCTGAGGTCATCCAGATTAATCCCTTCTTTTTTATAGATGAAGAAAATAAGTACTGTTGAAGTTAAGTGATTTGCCTTAAATCACAGCAGGTGGGAAATATGAATTCTTATATGATGACTAAATCTAGGATGTTTCCCACTATGTTAGAACAGAGACTGGACTTGGATTCAGAAAAAAACTTGGGCTCAGATCCCACCTAGAAATACTTTCTTGTGTACACAGAGATCTTGAGCAAGTCACTTTTGAGAGAAATACTTCATTTTGAACACCTACTCTATTTCAATTGGTACTGGTCAATTTAATGGGATCATTTTAAAGTTTCTATATGTAAGGCTGTGAACTGTACACTCTAAGTTCACTTGCTTAACTATAGGAAGTTGGTTGGGGGCCCTCCACCCTTCCTTTGCCTTGTGATAATGACCAAACCCAGCTTGGCAGAGGTGACAACTACATGGAAAGTCCTCCAAAATATTTTTGTGCCTCTGGACCAATCACTTGTCCAGTGGGAACAGATCATCATCTTATGATTATTTGGACCACTGAATGTGATAGCTTGTATCATTTCCTCTTGCCCAAATTGAAGAGAGTTATGTCCATCTTATGTGGAGATGTTCCTTATTTTATCCAACTTGTGATCCTACTGACATTATTTTGCTTATTCTGTGGAATTATTTTTATATTTGATGTAGCTGTTCTGAAATGACTGGACATCTAAGCCTTATAAAAATAGGGCCCTGGAGGGAGGTGACATCTCAAATTGTGAGGAAGATCTGAGATCCACTTCATTAGAGAGGACCATGGACCCTTTAATAAAATGCCATTGTCTCAGACCTCTGCTTCAGTCTCTCTTATTGTAGATGGAAAATTTTAATCTCCACACTATAGGGAAAGTATATGCATAGAACCTAACAGGATTAGATTTCAAATGATATAATTTATGAATTCTACAATGAAAGTTGTTATTCATTTTAATGTGCTACAAAAGAATCTATTCTTTTAAAGAAAAAATACATTTACCCAAAGTATGGAAACTAAATGTTTTGATGTAAATAAAAGTCTTCTAAAAGTCCTTATGTATTCATTGCACTATAATTCAGGTTTTTTCCCCCTCTTTACTCATCTATGATTTTTTTTTTAAAAAGATAACTGGGTTTTATTGTATTAGTCTAGAGTGCTAAGATTGTTTTTTAAAAAATGTATTGATACTTTTTTCTTTTATATCACAGTCATTTCCAGTTATATGCCTATCTTTCAGTCTCTACTTCTGTCCAGTTAATCTTCCCTCATAATCAAAAAATCAGTTAAGCGAGACCAACTGATACAAGTGACCTATTCTTCAACTAAATTGTCTCACAAATATACCAAAGTAAGGAAAGTATTTCCTTATCTCTTTTTAGAGTTCAGGATTGGTCTTTACATTGATTTATTATTTGGCATCATATTGGTGTTCTTATTTATAGAATTACACTCATTGTGTAGATGGTTCATTTATTTCTACTTAATTGACTCTGCATTGATTCATATGGGTCTTTTCATGTATTCTGAATTTTTCATATTCCTTATTTCTTATGAGATAATAATATTTTTTATATTATTATACTCCACATGATTTCAGCAGATATTCTTCAATCTAAAGACATTCTCTTTGTTTCCATTGGAGTTTTTGTTTCTGTTTTACCATCCTGGAAAGTGTTTTGCAATTATTCTGGCATAGATAAGGCTTTTATTTCTCTCTTCACCTCCTTGGTTTATATGCCAAAAGGGAGACCATTAGGTCAAATCAATCTATCAGTCAACTAGTGAGCAGGCCTCCTATGATAATAATCAGCATTTATTTAGTACTTTAAGAGTTACAATGTGCTTTCCAGACATTATCTCATCGATTCTCATAATAACCTCAGGAAGTAGCTGCTATTTTTATGCTCATTTCATAGATGAGGAACCTGGGACAGACAGGCTTGTGTGTATTTGCACAAATATATATACATAAATATGTGTACATGTGTACAGTCACATATATGCATATAACTCTAGGTAAATACAAAATATATGTAAATTAAATGCAAAGCATTTTCTGAAATAGGGAACATTATTTTTTAGAGAGATTAGGAAAAAGATCAAGTGGAGGAGATCAAGGAAATTCAATAGTATTTAATTAGACCAACTGAGATTATATTGGCACAGTGCCTGGAACATAGTAGGCACTTTATAAATGCTTGTTTCTGCCTCCTCTTCTTCCTCCTCCTTTAAAGGAAGCAAGGACTTCCATGAGCCAGAAGAGGGAGCACATTTCAGGCATAGGGAATAGATTGCCTGTTCAAAGGAGAAATGTTTATCACAAGCAGACCAGTTTGGGCTGGAATGGACAGTGTGTGGAAGGTAATGTGCAACAAACTTGGAAAAACAGGTTGGAACCAGCATGTGGAGGTCTTTAAATGTGAAACAACATGCTTGTAATTTTATCCTAAAGGCACTGGACCTTTCTGAGTAGGTAAGTTCCATTTTCAGCTCTGTGCTTTAGGAAATTGCTTTGGCAGCTGTGTGGAGGATGAATGGATGAGAGAGGAGAGACACTCTAGAAAGACAGATAAATTAGAAAGCTATTACAGTGATCCAGATTAGAAGTGATGAATTAGAATGATAGTCATATAATTAGAGCAAAGGAGATGGATGTGATAGAAATGGAAGTAAAAACTGACCAAAATTAGCAAACCAATTGAATATGGGGAGTAGAGGGATGAGAAAGACACTTTCCCGGGTTGAGAACCTGAGTGACTAAAAATATTAATGGTTCTCTACAATGAAAGAGAGAGTTTAAAAAGAATTGTGGGTTTATGCATAGTTTAAAGATTGTTCTTGTATGATTCAAATTGTTCTCCAGAATAGTTGGTCCAATTCACTGCTCTGGCAGTGAACCTGATAAAGTCTTCCAACTTAGACTTTTTCTATTGTTAATGAAAAGTCTTGATTCCATTCCTTAAAACATGGGTAATGCACTATCATCTCTTATCTTAGCCAACTTGTTGATTGTGAAGTAAAATCTCAGAAATTATATAGAAAATAGCTGGATAGAGCCCTAGTTCTAGAGCCAGGCAGACCTGAATCCAAATTCAGCCTCAGATACTTAATAGTTGTATGATCTGAGCAAATTCCAACCAATTAATTTTTGTTTGCTGTAAAATGAAGATAATAGTAGTACCTATCTTGCAGGGTTTTATGAGGAGTAAATGAGATCATATTTGTAGGGGGGGGAAGTATTTAGTAAAGTACCTGGCACTAACAGGTGCTATATAAATGCTTATTCCTTTCCATTCTAATTTGCATTTGTATTAGTAGTGATTTGGAGCCATCTTTTACTTGGTTGTAGATAGTCTAAAATGTTTCTTTTTTATTTTAAATAGATGTTTCTGTATTGCCATAGTTTTCTCCCTATCATCCCAGTGTATTCCTTATGAACACAAACTTCTGTTTTTAAAAGATGAATATTTTTAAAGATTAAAACTTCTCAGCATAACCGATTTATATATGTGTCAGTATGTGTCTGTGTATATATTTATGTATAAGTACCTATACATACACACACATACACACATATACACACACACACACACACACACACACACATATATATATATATATATATATATATATATATTCACACATATAATATACAGTGTTCCACATGATTACACCTATCTCTGTAAAGACATGGGAGAGGTATCTTCTCATTTCTTTTCTTTGGGGCCAAGGTTATTATTTATTTATAACTTTATAACATTCATATAATAATTTTTGGTCATTTTATTATTCTTACCATTTACATTGTAGTCAATGTGAAACACTGTGTTGTTTTCTTGGCTCTGTTTATTTCACTTTGCATCAGTACATTTAAGAAACTTTCCAATGTTTCTTTGTATTCATGATACTCATTTTTAACAGCACAACAATATTCCATTCCATTCACATACTACATTTTGGCTATTCTCCAATCAACGAGCAGTCACTTTGCTTCAAGTTCTTTGCTACCATAAATACAACTGCTCCATTTTGTTATACACATGATTTTTTTGTGTATATGCCAAACATTTCAGTTGCATAATTCCAAATTGTTTTACAGAATGGTTGTACTGATTCATATCCACCAATAAATGTGTTAATATCCCACTTCCTTCAACCCTTCCAACACTGACTTTCTCTTTTTTATCAGCTTTACCAATTTGCTGGATGTAAAGTGAAACCTCAGGGTAATTTCGACAGTTTAAAAAAATTATTAGTGATTTGGAGTATCTTTTCATGTGATCATTAATAATTTGTCATTCATTTGAGAAACTTGTTCATGTCTTTATCTACTGGGGAAGAAAAACAGGGCTTATATACATATTTTATTGGTCCATTGAGTTTCAGCTAGTAGCTATGGAGAGCAAATTTCTAAAATTAAAACAAAAATGAAATGCTTCTTTTGAAAAGTATTTGTTCAATGATCCTTTGACCACAAATGAATAGGAAGTATCTCTTATTAAGATGTTCTAATACTATTAATTCCATATATATATTCAATTATGCTTTTTATCAAAGGTATTTGATTTAAAGAATTTTCTCCCAATTGTCAGTTTCTCTTTTTATCCTATTAGCATTGATTTTGTTTTTTTTTTTCTGAAAAAGCTTTAAAATTTTATAGTCAAAATTGTCCACTTAAAAGAATCTATTCTTACTAGTGAAAATGTAAAGAAAACTTTATAAATTTACTATTGCAGAATTTACATTGAATTCCTCCTGGAGGTGAAATGAGATGAACTGTCAATCTTCCTTATACTTATTCAGTTTCCTCTGTTTTATTTCATGGTCTCCATGACATTTGGGAATTGCCAAAATCATGCAAGATTTGGCATATTTGGAATCTTATTTTTATAAGAGAATGAAATATTCAGTTTGATAAATCAATTCCCAACTGCTATTACATCGTCACATATTTAGCATTTAAACTAAAATCCATAGAAAAAGTTCCTAAAATATGGATAGGAGCAATTGTAGACTGTTTAGTATTATCTACTGGTACATATTAGAAACATAGAAGTTGTGAACGTTTAGCATTCAGTAAGTAGGATGCTATTTAACCTGTCCCATGTGTCTTATGCATATTCTCTAAGAATCTATTAGGAGTCTAGCTCATCGTTCAAATCCTTAATACTCCTCCTTCCCATAAGGACTGATTTTCCAAAATAGGCAGAAACTTTTTAGATCTTAAAGGTGAACAGTTAAGAAAGGATGCTACCCAATGAAGTTTCCAACAATACTTACCAGCATGTCAATAAATATAGAAAAACTAGAAGCTAGAAGAGGCCTTAAAGATGAAGTGAGGTCCAAAGAATCTTAATATTATACTATAGTACATCTTCTATCTCACCAAAGTGAGTACTCTCCTAACAGTGTAATTTGCAAATGTCCATGTCTTCCAATAAATTCTCCCCAGAGGATCTGCCCCTCATACTGGAGGCCTATTCTTGTTCTCTTGGCTTTATGCGGATGCTTCTAAAACATATTCCTTTCTAAAAAAGCCCAGAGCATTTTATTTACCTTTATGATACTTTTTGGTTTCATCAAAAGTCTTTGGATATCCAGAAATTACAAATAAGTATTTCATTATTGTTTATTTTTTAAAATCTCAAATTCCTTATAAAGAATTATAGACTTGGAATTAGGTAGGTTGAAGTTTGAAGGAACTGGGTGATGATCTTTCCTGGGGCTGATATTGGTTGTATAAACATGAATAAGTCATTTCATTTCATAGAACCTCACTTTCCACTTCTGAAAATGCACACAATAAAACTTACATCTTCTAACACCACTAGGTGGTTATGAGAAGAACACTTTTTAGACCTGAAAGAAGTATCGATATTTTTGTTATTTTGACTCAAAAGAGTGAATGAAAACCGGTTAATAACTTAAAATGTTTCATGCTTGGGAAGCATGTAGAGATGTTTAAATCACTGACAGGTGGGATTTGAAGTTCCCTCTAAGAGGAAATCCCCACTTCACAAATTCATAGGTAATAACAAACCTCAGTAACTATTATAAATCAATCTAGCACAGGGGATAGAAAAAGTCAGATTTTTCTGAGTGTTTTTTTTTTCCCTGTAAAAACAAGCATTTTATTGAGTGCTTTTTTTTTTTTTTATACTTTTATCTGGATTTTTCTCTAGCACCACCATCTCAGAATTGAGTCCTCCTTTTTAACAAGGACAGATAATTAAGGAAAACCAATGATAGCATAAAGAACTACATTACAATAATGTATGGAACATATTGGTCAAATCAAAGGGATGTATTTCAGAATCATGCTTCATTTGTTTTCTTGTACATTTGTTGGTTTTTAAAAACTTAAAATTCAGCTTCTTTTTCTTATCAAATTCATTTCAGCAACTGGAAAAATGATAGATAAATTTTAGACTCCGAACTCATTTTACTTCCCATAAATGGATTGCATTGCAACAATAAAAAAATCTAATTGTGAATAAACTCTCCATTAAAATGAATATTGTCCTAAGATTTTAAAGTTGAAATCTCACTTCCCTTAACAAGAAGTTGTGATCACTAATTTAAGAAGTACAAAAGTTAAAAAAATCAATACCCTAACAAATATTTAAAAATATAACACAATGTTCAGAGCCATATGTCAGCTTCTTCTTAATAGGCTGTAGTTTTTAACAGACCTAATTTACATATGTAATAGATATGAATAACGAATAATATCTCTAACAGCATATTCCAGGTGTAAATAGCTGCAATATCTATTAATAAAGGAGATAATTCTGATGTTATTCTTCTTCATCAAGGTGTAAACATACCAATGGATTTTACCCAAAATAAAATCAAGTATACCTCGAAAGCATACGTCTAATGATTTTAAGGCAGAGGAAGCAAGTTGAACTAAGCTTTGAAGAAATACAAAAGGGGGCCCACAATTTGGACCGAGGCAAAGAAAAAAAGACTTGTTTATAAGGAAGAAGGCTACTGAGGGACTTTTTCCTGGAGGAAAATTTCTTATTTTTAATGGAATCCAAATTCTGTACAAAGAGATCAACAAAGGGAGGCTTCTGGAGGATGTCACAGAATAAGGCCAAGATTTGTAATCAGAACACCCAAATGAGAGTTCTGGTATCAGAGTCCTTACTATCTGTCTGAACCCTGTACAGATTAGCTAGCTATTTAGATCTCAGTTTGTTCAGCTGCAAAATAATAGTGTTGATCAATATAATTTTTAAAATCCCATTCCATATTCTTCCAACTCATTCCTATCTTTATCCCAATTCCAAGGTCTAAAACTCTCAAGCATGGACCTTAAAAGCTAATCTCTGTCCTTAGCTATTTTTCACCATAAGGGAACAGAGGAAGATAGTATTCATGTATCTTAGAATGATGAAATATCACTAATAAGAGTAAAGCTTCTCTTTGAACTTGCAAATATGTATGTTCATATAAGATATATATGTTTACATTAATTATCTAAATGTCTCTTCAGCAGCATAAATAGATACCTCTGAAATTTGGTCTTCCCTTTTCCAAGGAAGACTTCAGTTTCTTACTTTGAAAGAAATAGAAGGACCATGGCTGTATGTCTGCTTACTCCTTGCCTGTTTCCAAGAGTGGTATTGGGCTGTACTTATATCTATCTATTTCTTTCTTCTTCTGCCCCCATCCCCTTACCTCATCTAAGGATATGAGGAGACTGAGAACAGAAACTACTTTCTTGGTCACTTATCTCATAGCTTACTTGCTAATTTAGTCCCACCAATTGCTACACAAAAGACTATGATAAATAGCAAAAACAAAAACAAACAAACAAACAAAAAAAACCAAAACAAAACTCTCAAACAAAAAAAATCCCCACATTTATCCAATCATACAGAAAAAAGAAATGAGTTTTCTATAGATTAAAATATAGTAGAAGATATATGAGTAAATTTGTTATTTAGATAGGGTTGAGTTGAAATCTCAGTTCAATAAAAAGAGAGCCTGATGGAATCCAACAGAAAATCTTTAAAGTCTCTAGGGAGGCAATCTAGAAATCAGCAATATGCCTAGGAGTTGACTTCTATATTTTTGCAGCTTTCAAAGTCCTTCTCTTTCTAACAAGCTCTTACACTAACTCTACCCCTCAGGCAAACGGAGAACATTGAGTCAGCATTTACCAATTAGGGATCATGTCAGTAGCATACACAATGCCTCAGGCATGGCCAAAAATTTGGGTTACACAAAGTAAAAGAATATAAATGTAAAAAAACAAATTTTGACTTAGTCAACATATTGTCTGATTGCTAAGCAACAATTGATATCTGAAATATTATGAAAAAGAGAAGAGGCACATTAGGATTAGAGATAGATTTTTTTAAAAAAAGGTTAAGAGGACAGATTCTACAAACTTTAGACCAATGAAGTTCATTTCAGTTCCCAAGGAAATTCTAGAATGAATCATTAAAGGCATTGTTAGAGAATGTCTAGGAAGGGAAGCTGGGAAAACCAAGAGCCAGCATCCTGTAACCTCATCAAGGATAGGTTATAACAGATTAATTTTACTTGCTTTTTTGATAGTTACTAAACTATTAGGTGAGAGGGATGCTTGGATAGGGTTTATTTAAAATTTAGCAAAGCATTTTATAAAGCATCTCATATTATTTTTGAAAAGTTAGATATTAATTATATCATAATACAATTAAATGGATTTAGAACTGATTGAACAACTAGATCCAAGGAGTAGTTAATGGTTCAATGTCAGCTTGGCAGGGAGTTTCCAGTAGAATAATTCAGTTAAATTTTTTTTTAAATCCATGACTTTGATATAGAAAAATGACAAAAAGAAATAAGTTTATAAAATTTTCAGATGATGGGAAGTGTAGATATTATATTGGATGACATAATCTAAAAATATTATGATAGACTAGAGCAGGGCTTCTTAAACTTTTTCCACTTATGACCCGTTTTTGTCCAAGTAATTTTTACATGACCCCAAATATATAGGTATTCAAAATAGTTATACTTATTAAACATTTACTTACAATAAATCATAATTTCCATAATCCCCCACATTCAATTATGAGAACCCAAATAGGGTTGTGAATTACAGTTTAAGAATCTGGGGACTAAATCACTGGACTCAATCTAATAAGAAGAAATTCAATAGAGATAGTCCTGGTTCAACACTCTACTTACACATCATCTATCTGCCTTTGGAGGATTTTTGGATTTCGAAAATGAGGATCTGGGTTAAGATCTTAGCTCTGTTTGAATGATCTTTGGAAAATTACTTTATCTTTTTTTTGACCTTTGTTTATTCATTTGTAAAATGAAAGGGTTAAATAAAATGAGCTTGTAGGACTTCTTAAGGTTTAAATTTATGAGCCTGATATGTTGTACATAAAGCATGTTAGCAATGGAAACCTGGCTGTAATCATTATAGTATTATGCTCAATAAAAATAACAAACAAACAAACAAACAAACAAAAAAACAAAAACCAATTCCCCGCCCAAACAAACACATAAAAATGTAATGCATATCACATAGACTTTAATTCCATCTTCTTTTTAATTGAAGTAAATGCCTTTGATATATCTATGTGGTGGCCTCTGTAAATTTTTGTAAGGCTAAGTTTCTTATATTTTATTGTTTCTGTAGTGCTTTCAATGGATTTTAAAATTGAACACACTTGGAATAGTTTGCCAGTATCTCATGAGCCAGTGTGGATCCGACTGAGTCCAGGTGATGGAGGATTGACAATGGAAGTGAAGGCTCCATTTTTTAATGATCCTCCAGCCCCACCTGGAGAGCCAGGAAAGCCTTTTGAAAGACTGTGGGATTATGAAGGTGAGTGGACCTCCTGGATTTTATTGTGATCATCAATCTTTTGTACATCTTGCAAGAATTTTATTTTAAAAGAAGCATTCTGGAGCACTTGACATGTATGGCATAAAGATTTCCTTTAACTTTTAAAACAGGTGAATTCTCTACTTAGAAAAGAGCTTGAAACTTGCTTAACTAGAACAAAGAAAAATTGCTATAAGAAAACCAGATTTGGAGAGAGGTACTGCGTTTTCTTTTCCTTGCTTCTCCCAACTTTCCCCTCTCAGACTGCTATTTGAAAACAACTCAGCAATAGTAATAGCTTGGATGTATGGGAAAATGTTTCATTCAGAAGACCTCTCAAGACCAAAGTATGTTTTCTCTTTTTTAGGGAGTTTTTAGTATATTATTGAAAACCAAATATCATCTACTTCAAAGGGTGAATTTTGATTTCTAGCCTCAAGCACAAAATTAAGGATAAAGACTAATGCAAAAGTTTCCAAGAACTAGAAACTTTTCCCTCTAGTGAAGACTATGAATCCCTTCTAGGAATAATGTTTTTGAATACATAAACTACAAGGCATAGGATTACAAAATGGTTATTTAAATATTAAACAAAAAACAAGTTCAAAGACTTTTGATTAATAGCCCCTTACATAATGTAATTAGACTGACTTGTATCTTAGTATTTAGTAGCAGTATTTTAGACATACTCTGCATGTCATTTTACCAAGGAAGGAGGACAAGACAATAATAATAATAATTATTATTATTATTAGCCACAAGTAGTCCTAATCTTAAATGCAACATTCTATAAGAAGACTTTCACTGATACCCCCCCCCCCCAATCATTAGTGCCTGTCATTTCAAAATTACTTGATTTATTTTGTATATATCTCAATTGAATCAGCTGTCAATATAGGATTCCCCTTTATAGCATGTAAGCTGTTTGAGAGACGGGATTATTTTTATTTTTGCCTTTGTACCCCCAGTATGAAGATATAATAACTCTGTACCAAAGAGGTATGAGGACTGAACTCTGACATGAGGCTGAGTTCATTCACCTTTAGAGTCCTCCTGTCACCCAAGAAGCTGTAGCATGCCCATTGGCCACATGCTAGTAATACTTTCTCAGCAGATAGACTAAGCCAGCTTGGGGGTAACTGATAGGCTTAAAAACCTATTGATGAGTGAAAGGAATGCATATCCTAAGCATGTGAAGACTTTCCTCAACAAAATGGGAAGATAAGAATAATTTGTTCCAATGGCCATGAAGATGACTGTGGAATGATTAGAGCTTGGTCAGAAATCAAAGATGCCAAGAAATCCATTGCATCCCAGGCCATCACTAGCTATTGTGACTTTTGCCTTGTCACTGTACTGACATGTCTCTGAAAGACTTTGAGCAATTCTGTCTCACTTAAATCCAATTTATCTTTGAATCCAAAGACATCATCCATATAATTTATGTGGACTATTTGTGCCCAACCTGTCTGGGGTAGAAACATCTGAGCTCATCTTGGTATAATCAGATATAATATATCTTAACTCCATCATTATAATGTTGTTTTGGTCCTCTTGGAGGAGGAAATACCCACAGCAATGGAGCATAGTGTCCTTGTTGATTGAGTGAGGTAATGCTAATGCTTCAAGTATTTTTAAACTTTGAAACCCTGCAGATATAATTATACCATATTATCATGAAAATAATTCAGCACTTGTGTGAGAGTGTGTGTGTGTATGTGTGTCTTAATAAGAGTAGAAGTTACATAATTCAAAGATAAGAGATGTCATTTCCCCTTTTTTCTTATTCTCTTACTTCTTTTCTCTTCTCTTGACAAAGATGTTGCTTCAGCACTTGTGTATGTGTGTGTGTGTGTGTGTGTGTGTGTGTGTGTGTGTGTGTGAGAGAGAGAGAGAGAGAGAAAGAGAAAGAGGGAGAGAAAGAGAGAGAGCAACCTAAATAAGAGTAGATATTACATAATTCAAAGGTAAGAGATGTCATTTTCTCTTTGTGTCTTATTATCTCACTTCTTTTCTCTTCTCTTGATATAGATGTTGCCTCACAAAATTCATCTCTTGAAGTGGATGGTATTTTGGTTATAAGTAATAATATACCAACTTGTCCCAAGGAAGATATTAAAATATTATATTAATTTGAAAGTCCTCACTAATTTAAGTCAATTTAACAGAGTTTTATTAAATACCTGCTATGTGTCTGGCACTGTGATAGATGCTGGGAAAATAAAGTAAACAAGTAAAATGATATCTGTCTTCACAGAGCTTATATTATCAGCTTTCTATGATCAGTCTGTCTGTACTGAAGAGTGACTTTTCCCTTTGCTGCTTAACTGGTACCCTATTTAAGCTTCCTATATTTACAAAAGCTACTATTTAATTTCTGTTTCCAATTATGTTCATTCCGAAGTCACCTTCCAAAACTCTTAAAGATCATGGTAGAATGATTCTGCACAGGAGACCAATGTTTACACATTTGCTGATCTTTTATTTGCAAAGTTAGTGTCAGAGATTTTTTTTAAAATGAAGATAAAAATAAGATAAAACAACTCCTTCAATAATACTGTTTTTCCCCAATGAATGTGGAAGGCTAGAAAGCAGCAATAGTTGCTGATAGTGTTAGAGTTAGTGACTCATGTATAGCCAGGAGAATAGCAATTTCATTTATTCAGCAGATATTTATTGAGTGCTCATTATGTAAAAAGTACTGTACTAAGTATTTTGGGGATGAAAAGTGAGCAAGATACTAATTTCTGCTCCTGAGGATAGTGGTGTCTGGTGGGTGGACAAGACAAATATGGGAAGGAAATACTAATATATGTCATGAGAAGTGGAAAGTACTATCAGAATCTGGGAGGTGGGGGAGAAGAGTGTATCTACATTTAGTAGACTTAGTGAAAGAAGTAACATTTCCTTTAACCTTAAAGAATAGGCAGGATTTTAACAGGAAATTGGAAGGGAGATGCCAGGATAAGTCCATCCCAGGTAGATAGAATATTGGATCTTAGATCTAGAATGGGAAAGGGCTTCAGAGGGTATCTAGTCCAAGACCCTCAGTTTACAGATGGAGAAATTGAGGCTCAGAGGATCTATGTGATACAGGTAGTGATTGTCTGAGGTAAAACAGGAACCAGCTCCTCAGAATCCAAAGATTGTGATTTTTTTCCATTGATCAAAGGTAAGAAGGTGGGAGCCCTCCTTTAATAACTGCTAGACCATAGGCAAAATTACTTAATCTCTGTGAGCCTTTTATAATAGGGATGAAAATACTTGTACTGCCTGTATCTAACAGGGTTATCATGAGGCTCAAATGAAATAATATAGGATGTCCCAAATGTATCAGTACAGCCTAAGCTTTAATAACTTTAGAAGTAATGGCTACAAACTTACAAAAATATTTCTCAAAAGCTTGGTTACTTAAATTTTTTAGGTACTATATAGTTTTAAGATTTTTAATTAACAAATGTTTAATTTTAACTAGACACAGCAGTTTCTGTTTATTCACTCTGTTTTCAACAGTTTCTGGATGTCACTTTCTAAAGTGTATAGCTAGAGAATTTCATCTTGCTTGGGTCCTTCAGTGACTTGTTCTATCTCCATTATATTGTCTTGTGGGGGCACATCAAAACTCTCCTGTATACGGCTAAACCTTGTTCTTTGAATGATCTTAATGCTAGGTTGCAAATGAAATCCTTTCAGTCACTAAACAACAGCTAATGAAATTTTTTATAAAGTTCAGAAATTTAATCTACCAATATTTAAAAAACTGAAATATTTAACCTTTCAAATGTTTTTTGGTAAATTCATAACATTTATATATAAATATTAAAAGTAATTTATATTCATATATTTATAATCAATATATTTATATATAAATGATATAAATTTATCAAAAAACAACATATAATATATATTTATTTATATTTATGTAATATATAATTACGTATAATATAATATTATATATTGTGAAGTTATTAAAGCTTAAAACTGCACTAAACTTTTGGAACATGCTACACATGTAAAGCATTCTGCAAATTTTTAAGCATCATACAAATTTTGATTATCATAATGATTGCATGTAGGCCAGTAATAAGTCTGAACAAATAGTTTGAAGTTAAGAGTATGATGAGTCTTAAATACCACACTTCTAAATTTCATGAACAAATCAATTATACTTTTTAAAGGAAAGAAAAAATGGTTTCATGGTAAGCATAATTACATTCCATAAAATATATTATTTCTTTTTTTAAAAGTGGTGGAGGCATTTTTCTTGAATGACAGAACCCAGCAATATATAGAAGTTGAACTTTGTCCGTGAGTATGAAGCCTTTTTATTTGAATGCATCTCTGTCCCTCTAATCAATTCATTGTCACTTAACATGTAGCATGGTCACAGTTAATTTCAGTTAATTAGAATCATAGATATCAGGACCTTAGAGATCATCAAGTCTAATCCGTTCATTTTAAAGATGAAGAAACTGAGGTCTAGAGAAATTAAATGATGCCAAAATTTGCATAATATTAAGTGGCAGAACTGGGATTTGGCACTCTACTTCCTGTTTTTTCTATTTCTCCCCCTCCCTAACCCCCACATGCACTGCATGTGGAAGGGGAAGAGAAAATTTTTAGGGGAAGAGAAAATTTAAATTAATTTAAATCAGAATTATAGAATTGTTAGTATGGATTTGTTATTTACCAATAAAATGATAACTTGCTTTATGCAACATACATATTCCTAAACTTTTGATCACAAATGAATTATTTGTAAGTCAAGTTATATTTTAAATGTTCAGGGGAGCTTACTTTTAATGGAAATTTGAAGTGAAGATATTTCAAAGATTGATTCATTCGTGAAATTACTAATGAATCATTTCTTGAGTTAACTGTATGATAAATCAGGAATTTTATATGCCAGATATTTTAGTATCACAAAAACATATACATTAAATTAATTTAATAAAACATTTCATTCTAGGGAACCTATTTTAATATGTAGATATAATTATTTCATATCAGTATATCAATTTTTATACATAGTCACATCTTGATTGCCTGAAAAATATTGGTTCTATCAATCTTATTAATTTCTTTCTATTAATTGTCTTTCTGTCTGTCTCTGTTTATGTATGTACACACACATTATTTATATATATACATAATATATTTATGTGTATCTATTATTCACTTATTAGAATGTAATATATCTTATATACACCATCATGCAATATTTTATTCTCATAGGTGCTTAATAAATGTTTTTAAGTGATATATGTTCTCATTGATATGAGTGTTCCTTCCATCAATACAGATCAGAACTGCTATGTTTTTATCCTTTTAGTTCTTGTCTATGTTCTTTTATAAAGCCTCCAAGGAAGACCTAGTTCTTTTTTTTTTTTTGACCGTTGGGTTTAAGTGATTTGCCCAGAGTTACACATCTAGTGAGTATCTGAGGCCAAATTTGAACTTGAATCTTAACATGGGCTTTGTACATAGTATGTACTTAACATATTTTTTGTTGGATTTCATTGGCCTTCTAGTCTTTGCTTGAAAATCTAGAATGAAAGAAAAACCTACTCTCCCTTAAAGTAGCTCATTCTACTTCTAAATAAGACCAATTATTAAAGAATTTTTTCCTTATGTCAAGCCTAAATTTTCCTCTTTATCGTTTCTACTCATTACTTCTAGCTCTATGTTATATTTTATTCAAAGCACATGAAATGGGAAAAAAGGTAACTTTTTTGTATAAGATTGCATTTGTCATAAATGGATCCCAGGCCATGCAAACATAGGGACACCAATGCATTGTTAGTGAAGCTGTAAATTGGTCCATCTCTTCTAGAAAACAATTTGGAGTTAAATGAAGAAAGTGACTAGGATGTCTATGTCCCCTGATCCA
Organism: Sarcophilus harrisii; assembly: GCF_902635505.1. Taxonomy (NCBI): domain Eukaryota; kingdom Metazoa; phylum Chordata; class Mammalia; order Dasyuromorphia; family Dasyuridae; genus Sarcophilus; species Sarcophilus harrisii. The sequence continues at coordinate 52,434,086 of NC_045431.1, forward strand.
AATACTAAATTGCTAGGCAGTATTCCAATGAAGTTGCTATTATTTGTCCTTCATTCTCAAGGAGGCCCATGATATCAGGGAGATGATGCCTTGGTGTGCAAATGAGTTGGATTTAAGTGAGAGTGGGCTTTGCAAACTTCACTAACTTCACAATCTCCTCTAGAATCATCTGATTCTAGCGGCAATATATAGAGCAGGATAATTGGAGATGGTCCTGGATGCAGTGGGAGACTTTGGCCTAAAAACTAAGGTTTTTAACAGGTCTCAGTTTACCTGAGTAATTCAGTAATTTAGTGATTATGGGCAAGTAAGAAAGAACCAATGAAGTTAATCATAAAAAAAAAAAGGCCCCAGATACACCAAAATGTTTACAGCAGCATTTTTATAGTAGCAAAGGATAAGAAACAAAGTAGATTTCCTTATGAATATTTGGAAACATGGGAAGACATATAAAGTGATGCAAAATGAAGAAAGCAAAACAGAAAAAACAATCTACACAATAACTACAACAATGTTAATGTAAAGAACAACAACAAAACAATTGGAACTGAAGTTCTGAAATGATGACCAAACTTGTCCTCAAAGAATTGATATGAAAGGGCACCTCCCTCTCTTCTTTGAAAATGTAGGGGACTACAGGAATAGGATACCAGACTTTTTCATTGTGATGATGAGTTCTGCTGAACTGTTTTCCCTTTTTATTCTCTATTATAAAATATGATTCTCTGGGAAGATGAGGAGAGAGATATTCAGAAATGTAGATATTTTTAAAACAAAAGATATAGAATTTGTTGAAAGAAAAATTAATAGGCCCCTTGTTCTGAAGTGGGGAAAATTCAAATGTCATGTTTAATAGTAGCAGTAATGAACTTACTTTCATTGGCTCAGTATTTTCATTTGGGTTTGGTTTGTTATTGGAAAAATTAATGACAGAAATTGTTCCATGTTCATATATGTTTATGATTCAAAGTAGTGAGGAAAATAATTTTGATTTTTTTTCTTTAAAGTAGTTAAAAGGTTTTTTTCATTCTTACAGCCATGGACAACATTTGGTGCTTTTACTAAGTGGGAGAAGAAAACCATGGAAAGTAAGTAATCAGCTGCAGAGGAATTTGCCTTTTCATATATCCTGGTACTTTCCATATAGGTGCAAATTTGCTATGTTACCTTATCTACATTTTCCTTTTTGGTGTTGTTCTAGCGAGAGCTTGCTTTATCATTTGAGGTGTCCAGACATGAGAATACATGGGAAGGTAAAGCTCATATTCCTTGGAATTATTTTCCTCCTGGCATAAACAAATTTAATTCATATGCAATTCATGGATCAAAAGCTGGAAGAACATATGAAGCACTTTACCCCATCCTTCAAGATGAGATAAAAGAAGGACAGGAGCCTGATTTGTAAGTAGAAAATATATTATGAGTTGTATTTGGAGTATAGGAGACTGATTCCATTAATTTTGGGAGGACAGTGCCCACTTACATACACTAAATGCCCACTCTTAGAAGGAAGGCAAGAAAATTAAGAGTATAGTTCAGTCTTATGAACTCCCTGGCTCCATTGGCCTGTTGCCTACCATAAGCTCAACAGTTATTAACCTCAAGACCTTTTCAAGAGCATAATCAGAGTCCCCAGTGATGAAGAGAGCTGTTGGTGGGAGGTTTACTATTTTGGCATAATTTGATTCATCCTGAAATACTTGGCAATGTTTCCATTCAGTCCTATCACTTTCTGCAATCCCTGTACCCTTCCTTTTCACCAATTTTCCCTCTAACTCCTTTCTTCTCTTCTTTTCTTTTCCCCAGTATTTTGTTTTTAACTTTGTATTCCCTGCTCCCCTTTTTCTTAACTTCTTCTCTTACACCCTATTCTTATTACTCTGTCTGGCCATTCTTTATTCTTTTTTTTTCTACTAAGTTCTTGAATTTTCTTGTTTTATGCAATCATTGTGCTGTTTTTCTTCTTCCTTTTCATATTTTGCCCATTTTACTCCAATCCATCTAGTAAGGTAAAAAGGGTCAAGAAGCCAGGAATAATTGGTTCTTTTTCTTTTCTTTTCTTTTCTTTTCTTCCTTCCTTCCCTCCTTCCTTTCCTCTCTCCTTCCTTCCTTTCCTCTCTCCCTCCTTTCCTCCCTCCCTCCTTCCCTTTCTCCCTCCCTCCCTCCTTTTCTTTCTTTCTTTCTTTCTTTCTTTCTTTCTTTCTTTCTTTCTTTCTTTCTTTCTTTCTTTCTTTCTTTTTCTTCCTTCCTTCCTTCCTTCCTTCCTTCCTTCCTTCCTTCCTTCCTTCCTTCCTTCCTTCCTTCCTTCCTTCCTTCCTTTCTTCCTTTCTTTTCTTCCTTCCTTCCTTTCTTCCTTTCTTTTCTTCCTTCCTTCCTTCCTTTCTTTCTGTTAGAATTCCCTTACTTGTGTCATAGTCAGGGTTTGCATTCTTTTTGTCTTTCTCCTCCCTAGCCCCAAACACCTAGATTTCATGTGAGTGACCCACCACTACCAAGGGTACTTTTTCCTTTTGTCTTCCCCTTGCTTAATTCCAGGAGCATGCATTGCCCAGACCCTATCTGACAGATTGTATCATTTTGATAAGATGGAAGTTACCAATTCTGTTACTTCTAATGATGAGATATAAGACTATCAGATCTGATCACCTGTCATTTTAAGGTTTTTTGGGCTTTTACATTTGCCCTGACTCTGGGCAAGAGTCATCTTATTTGCTGGTATATTTTAAGGGTTCCTAGATCCTTGTCATCAACTCCCGTGTCCTTAAGTTGCACCCATAGAACCTTAAGATTTCTGGGTCTTTCTACCTTCCCTTTAGCTGAACTTCTATTAATTGTCTCCCCCAATGAGAATATGAACACTATGAGAGTAGAGATTGGCTTACTCTTTTTCTCTTTGTATCCCTAGCATTTAGGAGTAAGAGTTTTTTCATTCATTCATTCATTCACTCATTCATTCTATTAATTAATTCCTCTTTCACCAGTTTCTGTCACTCTTCTCTTCTCCACAATAGTCATCACTGATGACTAACTTGGTACATATGAAAAATTTCTTCTCTGTTCCCTTGGTCAAGGTAGAGACAGATCATAAATGCATTTCCTGAGAGCACAGTTGCTACACTGTATATGGAAGGAAATCTCTTTCATTTTTTTCATAAGTCCATAGTGGAACCTTTGTAACGGTCCATTATTCTGCCTAAAAAGAGAAGAACTAAGTCTCAGGTTTGATAATGCAGGATAGAAACTTTTCAGAATAGCTTCTTATATTTCTGTAATGAAAGCAACAATAACAAAGTTTGACTCTTTTCAATATCTGGAAAGGGCATGTGGGTATCTTTGTTTAAAGCTATAGGAATGAAAGGTAACTTCAAGACATTGTTAAACCATGGCAGGGTGTTTTCAGATCAATAGAAGTTGTTCCAATATGATACTGTCTACTTTAGAGTTTCTTAAAATAGAAAATTGCCACATAAAAGATCTGACAAAATAGAATAAATTCTCCTTTAAGATAGCTACTTCCCCCAGATTCAAAATCTATTTCAACTCCTACTCCATTTTCTTTTCCTTTTAGCCATCTCCTGGAATACTTCAAATCTCTTAATTTGAATATGATTTTTGGAGAGGAGTGGAAACAGCCTGAATCAGACCTTTGGATGTCCCAGAACTCTACTGTAAATAAGAACAATAAATAATTTTATTTTTGTTTTCTGCCTTTTTGAAAAATCAACAAATTACAAGCTACAATCTCTTAAAGGAAACTGAGAATGTTTGAACAATGCACATTTGCAAAGATGATTTTTAAAAGTGAATTTTTCAAGAGCTACTTGGCAAATAGAATTGTGCTCAAGATAATAAAATGTTTGTGAAAAATCTTGTCTCTACAAGTAAATTATTAGTAAATCATTTTCCAGAGGTGAATATCCAAGAAGTCATCATGTCATTGACCTAGCCAGCAATCTCCTTGCTACTTATCTAAGCATTTTTTTTTTTTTTGCATATCTCCCTTATAAACTATGGATCAGCCCAATTCTCTATTTCTTGATTGCTTCCCATTAATATGAGCTTTTTTTGTCTTTTAATTCAATCAGATTTAACAATCTTCTGTTATGTGTTGACTATAGTAATGGCAGCTTGATGACACAATGGATAGAGAGCTGGGCCTGGAGTCAGGAATACCTGAGTTTCTATCTGGCTGTAAACATGTTCTAGTTGTGTGACCTTGGGCAAATCACTTAACTGTTTAATTCAGTTTCCTTATCTATAAAATGAGCTGGGAAGAAGGAAACTACTCCATTATTTTTGGCAAGAAAATCCCAAATGGAGTCACAGACACCCTGAAAATCCGGAACAATACCAATGATGGCTATATATAAAACAAAGCAATGCTTGCTCTCAAGGATTATACATTCCTCTGGAGGGTTAGAATATGGTATATAAGTAAGTAAATACAAAGTAAATGCAGTGTAAAAATCTAGAGGGAATGCTTGTTGAGTAAATGACTGAGAAGAAAGTGATAATGAGGGTCTGGGGAATTAGGCTTTATGTCAAAGGTGATTCTGAGTTGTGCTTTGAGAAAAGCTGAGGATTCAATAAATTAGGGTGAGTCAAGAGTTCATTTATGTAGCTTCGCATATCTATCTGCTCTTTGAGCTGGAGGGAATAGAATCATTGATTTAGATGAGCAAGCCCTTTTCTCAACATATGCTCCGCATTTTAGTAGGGATAATAAAAATATTTCAGTGAAACCAATTTATTTTATTTTATTTTATTTTTTTTAATTTAATAGCCTTTTATTTACAGGATTTATACATGGGTAACTTTACAGCATTAACAATTGCCAAACCTCTTGTTCCAATTTTTCACCTCTTACCCCCCCCACCCCCTCCCCTAGATGGCAGGATGACCAGTAGATGTTAAATATATTAAAATATAACTTAGATACACAATAAGTATACATGACCAGAACATTATTTTGCTGTACAAAAAGAATCAGACTCTGAAATATTGTACAATTAGCTTGTGAAGGAAATCAAAAATGCAGGTGTGCATAAATATAGGGATTGGGAATTCAATGTAATGGTTTTTAGTCATCTCCCAGAGTTATTTTTCTGGGCATAGCTAGCTCAGTTCATTACTGCTCCATTAGAAATGATTTGGTTGATCTCGTTGCTGAGGATGACCTGATCCATCAGAACTGGTCATCATCTAGTATTGTTGTTGAAGTATATAATGATCTCCTGGTCCTGCTCATTTCACTCAGCATCAGTTCGTGTAAGTCTCTCCAGGCCTTTCTGAAATCATCCTGTTGGTCATTTCTTACAGAACAGTAATATTCCATAATATTCATATACCACAATTTATTCAGCCATTCTCCAACTGATGGACATCCATTCAGTTTCCAGTTTTTAGCCACTACAAAAAGGGCTGCCACAAACATTCGTGCACATACAGGTCCCTTTCCCTTCTTTATAATCTCTTTGGGATATAATCCCAGTAGTAACACTGCTGGATCAAAGGGTATGCACAGTTTGATAACTTTTTGAGCATAGTTCCAAACTACTCTCCAAAATGGTTGGACTCGTAGTGAAACCAATTTAAACAAGAATTAGAAATAAAGGATTAGGATATGAAATGATTTATTTATTCAATATGGAATTATACAAAAAAGTCTTTAAAAATGTTTCTGTCAGGTTCAAAACATAAGGAAATGTGAAAAAGCTATGATGTCAGCAAAGGGAGACTTACATGTGCAAACTCCCTCTACTGATGGAGAGCTAGATTGTAAACCATCTATGAGTTAGTAGATAATTCTGTGGAGGGATGCCAGAAGCACTGGGAAGTTAAATGAATTTCTTAGGGTCACATGGCAGAAAATATCAGATAAATATTTAATCTAAGTTTTTTTTACTCTAGGCCCAAAGATAGAATGTAGAATTCTATCTACTGTCATATTGCCAAAATATTGACTGAAAATTAATTGAAGAAAATCTGAAACATAAATCTTGGTATTTCCCTGAATTTTCACTCATATAAACTGTCCTTACCAAGCCTTTAAACACTGAATGGGTGCTGCCTGAAACTGAGGTCTTGGGAAAAGACCTTAGCTTAAAAAGACCAAGGTCCCACTGCATCAAAGGCTTGGCCCCTGGATTCCAAATGACTCTGGAGGAGAGAGTGAAGCTGAAGAATGTCCAGTTCTACCTTATTTAAATCTAATTCACTTGCAAGCCAAGACATCATCCTTCTCATATTTTTGCTGAGAACTAAGCAGGAACAACAACAATGCATTAACCCTGCTCCTTTCCATACCATTTGTGCTACTGAAATATGGCTGTTAGCCTTTTGAACAAGTTAATCTGTGTTCACTGTTTAAATTATGAGCTTTAAGAGGTGACTACTGGAGAGACTTACACTGGGAAGAGAATTTAGATTTATTGGAAAGAAAGACTGGAATAAATGTCAATCAATAGTCCTTTATGCAATTGCATGGATCTAGAGCATGTTATGAATAGGGAGTCCAATCAATCTGTTCACCACTTTATTCATTACTGGGGATGTGGTGGCTCCTAATGGTTAACAACCAAGAAAGTGGTCCAGAGTACAACATCTCATGTACTGGATGTTAGGAGGCTTTCTGTCAGGAAAGGACAAATAGAAAAGAACAGGTGAGAAAAATTGCTAAACTATCACTGGAAACTCACGAAGAAAAACCTGGTAACTATTTCATGACCTATGATAGTCTTGGTTAAAAAAACCTCCAATGGAGGTGTGGAAACTAAGATAAATTTACAAAGTGTTGGAATCTTTACAAAGTATTAAGTCATTGGAGTTGATTTAATCTTAGAAAGAGTTATTTTGGGCCAGAACTTGAACTAGGTACTAAGTATAACTGATGGAAACAATGCTTGCGTTCACACCTATAGAGAGCTCATAAGTATCTAAGAACTCAATGGAGTTCACATGTTTGGGAGATTTCAGAGAGCATGCTGGGAGATATCCCACAATCCCACTCTCAGAGAAGTAGCATAAATACAGTTCCAGTGAGTGACTCAAGAGAGTTCTGGGGAACTTCGACTGGGGTTGGAGACAGAGCACTCTGGGAGGTACAGAAGCGTACTTGCCTCAGTTGGAGATTGAGAAGCCACGAGTCGGAGTTGAGCTGGAGGCTGAAGAAAGCAGATTCAGAAGCCAAGGACAAAGCTGCAAGAGCTCAAGCAGGGAGTTAGGCCTCAACTAACCGGGCTATTTTGGAAGGAGAAATAAACGTTTGTATTTTTAGCAGCTGGTTGCGATTTCAGAGTAATTATTTATTTCAACTGAGACTAAGGCAGCCTTCCAAGAAAACCTTCACAACAAAGTAAGGAATGTGATTATCTAAAAGATATTATTGGAAAATTCATTTTAAGCAGAAAAACAAAACACAGGTAGTTAATGGAATGAGCCCAGTGCTACAACGCTATGCTCCACAGTGGCTTATCAGTGAATCTTTTCATCCAGTTAAACAATGTGTTTCCTTTACTTGTAATGAAATAAATGTCAGCTTTTTACTGAAGGAAGTATAACTTGTCTAAAGTATATGCATACTACAGGGAGAGGAAATTAAATATCTCAGATAAGTTTAGAATTTCCAAAATTATTGACTGTCTTGGTTTTTCAGTTAATGTACTAATAAATACTTTGCAATATCCTAGGCTTTCATTCTTATTTTGCTGCAAGTTTGAAGACATTTCTATTTATTGGAGAGTAAACAAAGGAATTACATTTTAAAATGTATGTAACTCTGGTTATAATTTGAAAAAAAACTCTTCCAAAAAATAAAAATAAAAAAAAATTCTTCCAAATAATAGTGTAAAAATGCAGTTAGGAATGTATCTAAGATGTTTGTAACTATGGGAAAGTAGCTTTTTTTAATACGAAAAATAAAATTCTTTTTCAATTTCAATTTCAGCTGTTTAGAAATCAAATCCATTACTGGATTTAGGTTATCTCTAAATCACATACAGGAAGAGGGCAGGTGTATCTAGCAGCTGTAACAAATTTCCATTTTAACTAAATAGTACCAGGAAAGAATGATGTTCCTTTGTTTTAAATATGCTAAGTGCATTTCCTTTTAGAGTTTTGAATGGTTTACTACAGGTACTGTGCAGATTCTCTCTTCTCACTGCCTAAATAGATTACTCAGCACAGGTAAATGAACAGGGATTCAAATGGTATTTACTCAATTGTGTTCTCATACACTTTCCTTTTTCTGCTAAAGCAAAATCAAACAAACAAAACAAAACAAAAAAACCAAAACCTGAACAGAGGGTACATGATTCAGCTAGTTAAATATACTTGACATGATAAAAATACAAGTGTTCAGTATTTCATGATTCAACTTCCCACCCCTAAATAGTATCAAGGACATTTTCAAATTATTATAGTGTGTGTGTGTGTGTGTGTGTGTGTGTGTGTCTTAGAAGGATGTGTGAGGAGAGAGAAGAAATATAATTTTTTAAGAATAATTAAATAGCTATGCATCTGATGCTTAAAATCCATGAAAAAGGGAAATCCTTTGAATAGTATACTTTAACAAATTGTTAATAAAGACAAAGAAGGAGGCGTTGGAGAGTGTACTAATATATCTTTTCTATGTTTATATTTTTTCCTTTTTCTTTCTTTTTTGCCTCTTCTCAGTTGAGAAGAGAAAGGAGGAAATGTTAAGTGCAGAGATGTTGAAGTGAAATGGATTGACCTGGTTTGGAGAGATGGAAGGAAGTTTTAGAAATCTGAAATTTTTAGTTTTCCAGACTTATCCTAGTAGTTTAACTCAGATATCCAAAATCTATGAGTCATCAATCAAGAAACATTTATTAAGTACGCACTATATGCCGAGCATTGTTGTGGGGATACAAGATACTTCCCTTCTTCAGGAAGCAATGGGGGGAAGTTTTAGGAATATTTGGGCTGCTGCTGCTAATAATAATAGCTAGTATTTATATGGTACTTTAAGGGTTGCAAAGTATTTCGTAAATATTATTTCATTTCATTTATCATCACAAAAATCTTGGGAAGTAGGGGCTTTGTTATCCCTATTTAGCAGAGAAGGAAACTGAGGCAGACAGGTAAATGGACTTGCTCAGAGTCACATAAGTTACTAAATGTCTAAGGCAAGATTTCAACTCAGATTTATTTGAGGTCCAGTATTCCTTTTTTTTTTTTTTTTTTTTTTTTTTAAATTTTGTCTTAGTCCCTTGGATTTTGGTGTCCCAAAAGAGCACCTGGCTTAATCATCTGATTGATGATGGCTCAAATCCTACTTTAGGTCCTTTTTGCCTTTCTCCTGTTCTATGGGGATCAGTCTGTGGCTTCATTAATAGAGGAAACACCCTAATGAATCTAGAACAATAGTAAAACAGGCAATACACATAAGTATTTTTATATTTATCTCTTTGCTCCTAGCCCCATTCCTTTATTGAATAGCTGCTTTAATTTTCACTTGGCACTAAGTTGGCTCATGCTCCAGTCCAACTCAGATTTCATTAAACCCAAACTTTTCCAATCCAGCAAAAACTTATTCCCTCAATACTTTTTAAAGCAGAATATTATTAATGAGAAAATGTTTATTTTTATTTTACATTTTATCTTTTGCAATAACATCAATTTTAATTTTAATTGTTTTATGTATGCTTCTATTACACATGTTCCTCTAATGTTTTTTTCTTTGAGTGTTTGTTTTCCATTTGAACTCTTCCTTGTTTTTTTCAAAAAATTTAAGCATGCTGGGGCTGAAGTCAGGAAGACCACATTTCAAATCTAGGCCACAAACATTTATCATCTGTGTGGCCCCGAGCAAGTTATTTAACCCCATTTACCTCAGTTCCTCATTTGTAAAATGAACTGGAGAAGGAAATGGCAAATAATTCTGGTATCTTTGCCAAGAAAACTCCAAAATGGGTCACAAAGAGATGGACACTACTGGAATGATTGAACAACAGCAAACCAATAAAGCTGTTGTCTGACAGCATATACAAAATTTTTCACCCTTAATTTTCCAGCCTCTTTATCAAGAAGGAGATATATTTGTTCTCCTGATTTGTGATTAGAAATTTTTATTTAATCCAAATTCAATTGCTTTTTTGTTCTTCACCACAGAAATTACTTTTAATTTATCCTTTTTAAAAAAAAAAGTTTTATTTTTTTCTGGTTATTTATATTATATATTATATTATATATATTATATATATGTATATTAACTTTTAAATACACATTTCTTTATGAATCATGTTGGAAGAGAAAAATCAGAACAAAAGGAAAAAGCCACAAGAGGAAAAAAAAAAAACAGAAAAAAAGTGAATGTAGCATGTGTTTTATGTTCAATTTATATTCAATCTTCATAGTTATCTTTCTGGATGCAGATGGTGTTTTCTGTCCAAAATTTATTGGGATTGTCTTGGATCATTGAATCACTCAGAAGAACCAAGTCTTTCATAGTTGATCGTCATAGAATCTTGCTGTTACTATACAATGCTTTCCTGGTTCTTCTTGTTTCCCTCAGTATCAGTTTGTGTAAATCTTTTCAGGCCTTTCTAAAATCAGCTTGTTCATCATTTTAAATAAAACAATAATATTGTATTACTTTCATATACCACAATTTACTCAGCCATTCCTCAGTTGATGGACACCTACTCATTTTCCAGCTTTTTGCCACCACAAAAAGAGCTGCTACAAACATTTTTGCACATGTGGGTCCTTTTCCTTCCTTTATGATTTCCATGGGATATAGACCCAGTAGCACTGCTGAATCAAAAGATATATACAGTTTTATAGCCCTTGGGCATATTTATATGCCTTTGGGCATAGTTTGAAATTGCTCTCCAGAATGGTTGGATTATGTCACAACTCCACCAACAATGCATTAGTGTCCCAGTCTTCCTACATCTCCTCCAACATTTATCATTTTTTTCTGTCATTTTAGCCAATCTGAAAGGTGTGAGGTGATATCTCAGAGTTGTTTTAATTTGCATTTCTATGATTAATAGTGATTTAGAGCATTTTTTTTCACATGATTAAAGATAGCTTTAATTTTATCACCTGAAAATTATCTGTTTATAGTCTTTCCATTTATCAGTTGGGGTATTTGTTCTTTATATAACAAGTTGATTAATATTTTTTTCCTTTAAATTAGTTCCTCTTTCTTTTACTTGGAGGCTATAATATTTACCATTGAGTAGATTTTAGTATTGAGGAGTTTGAGTAGCATTAACAAGTGATTGTGAGTTTAAAATATCAATACAACTTTTAAAAAAGATAAAAGATGGTAGTTAAATTATAAGATGAAGGAGTCTAAAGTTGATAGTGGAAAAATCAGTGGAATAGTTTGTTTTTATTTTTTCAAAAAGTGAGCAACTTATTTATTTGTGGATGATGTCAGTTCCTTCTGAAGACATACTCACTGGAGGAAGAGGTATTCCTAAGGGTTTGGAATACTCAGCCACCATGATTTATTAAAGATTAATTGTATGTCAGGCACTTTCCTAAGCACTGTACAATAAAAAAGTAAAACAGTCTTTGTCCTCAAGGAGTTTACATTCAAATGAGGAAGACAACATATAATGAAATAGGTACATACAAGATAAAGTAGATAGAAGGAGGGAAAGGTTCTGGCAGTTGGGGGACAAGGAAATGATTCCTGTAGGAGTTGATTAAAACTTAAGAGACTGGAGTTAGCATTCCAGTTTGACTATCAACTAGTAGTGGGCAAGTCACAATCTAATTGACCCTCATTTGATGATTTCTAAGGCCTTCTGTGAATGGATAGATTTGTGTTCTTGCTAAAAACAAAACAATCACACAACACCATTCCCCATCCCTAATCTTTAAACATTCATTAATTAAATTCTCAAACATCTATGGGTTATGAAATTTTGTACATTTTATACCACTTATAAGCATCCTCTGTTCTTGTTCCATATGCCTTATCATTACAAAAGAAAGAACCAATATTATGATGCAACATTTGGCAAAAGAATTTTAGATGATAAAAGAATTTAGATATTACCCAAAGAGTAACAGATTATCTTGGGAGGCAGTGAGTTGCCCATAGTTAGTTCATCTTTGAGCAAATGCTGGATGACTACTCAGCCAGGATCCCTCTTTCAGACATGGTTTGGAATAAATGATCACAGAAAGCTCTCCCCACTATAAGATTCTGTGAATCTGTTATTTAGTATTTATATTTAGTATTCTATATTTATAGAATGAGCCATCCCAGCAGCTCACACTATTTATTGCAACATTTATAAATAGTTAAAACTAGTCCTTTGAGTAATAATTTGCTGATAAGACATTTGGGTTCAATTACTAATTGTCTAATTTGAATTCTACTTACAATGATGTGTAAACCAAATATTGATTTAACATAGTGACTCATAATTCCAGTGTTCTGTATATAAACATAAATATCATTTTTTTATGGCAGCTGTCTGGAAATTTTCCTTCCATATTTATAAAAGTAAAAAGCATGAAGACTTTTCAGTAAATGTTATTTGGTGATGTCTATAATTACATCAGATTTAAAGTCTCAGCTGATTGTATGTGACCTACATGAGTTAGTAAACAGTGTATATAAATCAGACATTGCAATCTCACACTACAAAGTTTCTGAACCTTGGTTTGGAAAATATAAAATGTGGCTTAAGGGTCTTGGTAAACTAATAGGAGAATATCTGAAAGGCAGGAACATTTATGATCTGCCTAAAGCCACACAGAATGATGCAGATGAAAAAGATAATCCATCGTTTTGGTTTTCTTTTTAGAAATAATAGTCTCATAGCTGATTTTCTCCTGTGTTTTAGGAAGGCACTTTCATTTATCAACTGAAATGCTGTATGAAGTTGTTTTGGAGCAAAGTTACAGCTCAAATAAATGATTAAATCATCTATGAGTTTTGATCATATATATGACATAACTTCAAGAAGCACACGGCTGTACAAAGGAATTTAAATAAAAGAAAAAATACATTATTAGACACAATAAACTATAAACTTTTGCTCATTTGTTATATCCCTAAGTTTTGCAGAAGGCTCATTTCATTGTATGAGGGCTCTGTGTTTTAGAGTAGAGATTCTTAAACTGATGTCTACATCCCTATAATGAATTTGTGGATAAATTTCAGGGATTCTGTGAACTTGGATAGGAAAATATACGTGTTCTTTTAATATAACAAGTTCCCTTTGTATTCTTTATATATCTTATTTTATGCATTTAAGAAAAATTGTATTCTGAGAAGTGCATAGGCTTCACCACATTGCCAAAGGAATCTGACACCCAAAAAAGTTAAGAGACAAAGGTATATATGTATATATACATATACATACATATGTGTGTGTATAAATATAAATATTTATATATATAAGACCATCTATGTATATATGGTCTCGTAAAGCCCTTAGAGATAAAGATGTGTGTATGTGTGTGTGTGTGTGTGTGTGTGTGTGTGTGTGTGTGTATGGTTAACTATAGATCCATTCTTTCATTATCCACTCACTTATTAGGCTGCATAAAAAAAAAAATCAAGGCATAGATCTTGAAGTAGGGAGTGAAGATACAGCTTCAGAAAAAGCAGGAATTCAAGCCTGAATACAAAGAGATCACACTAGTTCTGTTACTGTTCTTCCTTCTTTCCTTCATTCCTTCTTTCCTTCATTCCTTTTTCCTTCCTTCCTTCCTTCCTTCCTTCCTTCCTTCCTTCCTTCCTTCCTTCCTTCCTTCCTTCCTTCCTTCCTTCCTTCCTTCCTTCCTTCCCTCTCCTTCCTTCCTTTCTTCTTTCTTTTATTTCTCTCTTTCTTTCTCTCTTTCTTAACAGAATACATAACATAATACATACATAACAGAGGGGAGAGAATAAAAAGAAAGGTGGAAAGATTTGTCAGGAGACTTCTGCAATAGAATGAGAAAGTAATAATGAAGGTTTACACAAAGGTTATTGTATCAGTGATAAAAGGAATGGTGTGAACATGAGAGATGTTATGGAGGCAGAATTGGGATGACTTGATAAATAATTGGATATGAGAGGTGAGATAAAGGAAAGAATTGGCATTAACTCCAGGGTTATGAACATAGAAGTGTGGATGAGTTTTGATGGCAATAGATAGAAATAATGAAATCAGAAGGTTTGGGAGAAAAGTAAAATCAATTTTTAACTTGTTGAGTTTGATAGTGGATAGACAAAAAGAGATATCTCATATGCACTTGGAAGGCTGGTCTAAGTTTAGAAGAGAGACCAGGATTAAAGATCAATCTATGAGTAATTAGGATTAAGTATTATTTAAAGCCATAAGGCTTCAAGTGGATGGGCTTGCCAGAGGAAAAAATAAAATCAAATGCTTTTGAATCACTTTTAAAAATATTTTGTTTTTAATATGAAAGTCAATGAACTACAGGGTCTATTTTGCATCCTCAAATAATTTGATGGATTTTAAGAAGCAGCTGAAAATAGCAGCATCTTTGAGAATTTTAGTTCCAAAATATGCTGTTACTTAACATCTGGAGTTAGCATTTGTCTTATGAAATGCAGTTTTTTAAACAAAGGAAATGTTCATTTGAGGAAATCACCCAGGAGGTTGCCTGAAGCCAAGTGGAAAAAAAAATAGGCTTGGCAAAACAAGATATATGACACCTGAAATTTCATTTTTTCCCAAGCAAGATTGCTAGATAGAATGTCTATTGACTTATTGCTGTTCACTGTAATGATTGATGATACCTTTACTCTGGTTTACTAGAAAGATCGGCAATCCTGATGTTCATATTTCTATGATTTGAACTTGATGGATGGATGAAATTCAGTGTTATGACTTTAGCTTTCATTTTGTTCTTACAAATGGAGTATATGACAGGTGGACAGGTAGGTGGGCCAGCTTTTCTCATGTCATGTCCAAAATGATTTAGCTTATGACACAAAGTAACCCATAAAGGTCAATTTGGTTCTTTTCTGATTCTATTTCCTTTTCTATTCATTTATAAAAGTTGGTGGTGACCATAATTATTTATTGATAGGGAGGTTTTCTAAATGCTCTCTCTTTGCAGATGATGCTGAACTAATTTTTTTGAGTGCTAGAAAACTCCAGAATCTATTTAGATAGATCCATAGGTTTGAAAAAAAAATATTCTACAAGTAGTTATTGATTCTATTATCCTATCAGAGTGTACTTCCTGACTTTATCATGGTCTTCAGAAACTCATCTTCCTGTAAGACCTTCTCAGCTCTGAAATTCTCACCTCCTTAATATTCCTTGTCCCTGGGGCCTCTCCTTCCCTCTGGCTAGACGTTGGAAAATACCTTCTGGATCCTGCATTTAAGGAGGACTCCCAGGATAGCTATCTCATCATTTCTCTTTCAAGTACACTTCTTTGTACATCATCATGGCCCTTTGCTGTGTCTCTTTCCCCATATGCTCTCCCTTGCCCTCTGCCATTTCCAGTCTCTTATGAAGTAGTCCTATATATCTGAATCTTCAATATTTATAATTATGATTGTGAAAAAAATATGAAAATTGGTTGCAACTCATTGGAAATATATAATGTGAATTTGAATAATATGCCCACCTCATAGGATCCATTATTTGCACTGAGACTTTGGTATACATTAGACAGAAATTTCATACGGGCAGTGACTGAGGCATAGAAATTAGAAGGAAAGCATTAGGGTGATTTCTATTTGAAGGTCACACATAGAACTGAAAGGGACTATAGAGGAAATCTATTCCAACTTTCTCATTTTATAGATGAGAAAACTGAAGTCTAAAGAGGTTAAATCACTTGTAGGAAGAATAGGCAGTTACAGAGATATAATTTGTATCCATCTCTCCATTCTCTTTCTTCTATGCCATGATATGGGAAATTGTAGGGTATAGGTCTTCATGCTAGTTGGCTAGTCCCAATATATTACTGTCCTGACAGCCTATTTTTATAACACTATTATTCTCCCAGTAATACTATATGGCCACAAACCATGAAACACCATGACTTTGGAAGAACTAAAAATTTTAGGTGATCCAAAGAAAGAGCAATAGAAAGATGCATGGTTGATCTCAATAGCCTGCCATTTAAAGTTAACAATGATTTGTATGTGAGAAATGTCATAAAAAAATCAACAAAGAAATTCTTGACTAGAAAAAGGGAGGTGGGTTAATCAGGCAGTGAGGATAACAGTCTAAATTATGTAATGGCATTTCTGACATATTAAAAAGCAAAACAAAACAAAAATGAAAACGAAGGAAGACCTATCATTTTGGAGCAGTCCTCTAGGGAGTATTTTCAGAAAGACAAACAAAAATTTCACATGATTAGGAGGGATTGGAGGAGTATGCTAGTACAAGAGATCCATACCAATGAGATGGTGTATTTATTTAAGTACAAAAGAAATAATCTATTTCAAGAGATTTGTATTATTTTCTCATTGCCTAATAATAGCTGCTACTTATATTCTATTTTAAGCTTTACAAAGTATTTTTTTACATTCATTTCTCACTGAATCTCACTATATCCTTGTGAGATTGACTATAGGTGTTATTATCCCCATTTTTCCAACAAGGAAACTGGGACTTTGAGTGATTAAACCCCTTCTCTATGTTCAAATAACTAGGAAGTATCAGAAGTTGAAATGGAACCCAAGCCATTCTGACTCCATGTTGAATACTCAATCTATTACACCTACCCTATTGTACTTTAAAGTAGAATATAAATAGCAGCTATTATTGTTAGGAAATAGGGAAATAATATAATTGTTTATTGAAATCTGTGATACTAGTTCTATCAACCAGAAATTTCTAGAATATAGGATTTGGTATATCATTTGGTAGAAATTTGAATCTAGTAACTAGAACTCCTTGATCAATATCAAGGGAGCTCTATTCTCAAAGCAAATATTTTTTTGATGATGAGATTCTCTTTGTTCTGAAAAATTGAAAGCTAACATCCCATTTTCCAAGCTTAATCAATGAGATCTGTCTTATTAAAAGTAATTCCTTTGCTATGACAAAAACAACTTGTTTGCTTTCAAAATTTATTTTAAAATTAGTTTTCCCCTCCCAATGCAGGCAACCTGTATTATGTTTGCTGTTTTTAGGTTTCAGAAATAAATTTTGCATAGTGAAATAGCTTTTATTATTTGCCAAATAATTTTCCTCTTATTGCATACCTTGCCCTCTATCCCAAAATCTAAGCATTCATCATGTGTACTTTTCTTCAAAATAACTTCTATGGCTTCTGAATTCTGAGTATAGACTCAGTGCTGGTGCAGACTGAGTAAACCTGACGAATGAAAGGAGAGTCTGCAGAAACTAATTGAGACATGATAAATTCACTTCTAATTTAATTCAGTTGATTATTAGAAATGTATATTGAATCAGTGAACCAAACAATAAAAATTTATGGAGAGCTCTCTTGAGCCTCTTGTTGTTTGTCTTTTGTTCTCAAAGATGGCCAAGATATCAGGGTCATGATGCCGTGACATGGAAGTGAATTGGATTTAAGTGAGAGAAGACTGTGCAACATAACCAGCCTCACTTTTTTTTCCCCCAGAAAGCAGTGGTCTGCAAGTAATTAATTAATCTGCTGGGGTTATACTACATATTTTGGCTATCAAGTGGTGTTATCCTCAGGCCACCAACTCCATGATCATGTTAGATTAGAGGGCACTAAATTTTCATGTACAGTTTTTCCTTATGGCTAAAATTCCCAACTGCTCACCAGTTGGTGCTGTAGACAGACAACCCAGTTGTAGTTCTGTGTAGACCTCTGAGTCTAGAGATATGAACTGAAATACATTCAAAATTGCCCCACGTATTCTGTCCTTTTCATTGAATCTTATTTGTGAGAGTTGCCAACTACAAATAGTGTCATAAAAATTAGACCATAAAGAGTTTGGAGCAACAAAACCAATGCTCTTCCCCAACTCTTCTTCCTAGTCAGGAGAAAAGAAGAAAAATTTGAGAAGTTCTGAAACTTACAGGAATTTCATTGATAACTGTTCTGAGGAAAGAAGCAGGGCAGGAGGGGAAGGAAATGACTGAGTTAATACCATTTGATGTCACCATGGCACAGCATGGTTCACACCCAGTCTTTATGTTGTCTTTGTTATTCTGTATCCCTTCCACCTGAGGTGCTCCTTGTCTCTTCAGAGCTCCCCACAGTTCTCCTGGAGGGCTCTGAATTCTTTTTTTTTTTTTTTTCCTGTCTGGCTCAGCTGCAGAAATAATACCTGGGGAGCACTGCCTGAGTTTCAGCAGTTAAAAAAAAAAAAAAAACCTAAAATGGAAGGCAGAATGACATCTCTTTTCTTCCTAAGGCTCATGAAACTCCAGTTTAAAAACTTAAATATTAAGTTTTATTTATTTTATTAACTTCAACTTAAGTATTCTCAGAAATGTCTGACAGAATACATTTCTAAATTGCCTGTACCGTAATCATCCTTTACCCTGATCACTTCTGAAAGATTTTGAAAACTACTATTATATAGAAATAGGTAGCTAAATAGTGTGATAGAAAGAATGTTGGACCTGGAGCGAAGAAACACTGACTTCGAATCCAGCCTCAGATACTTACTAACTACATGACCCTGCGCAAGTCACTTAACTGCAGTATGCCTCAGTTTCCTTATTTGTAAAATGGGTTTAACAATAGCACCAACTTTCCAGGATTGTTGTGACCATCTAATGAGATAATATTTGTTAAGTGCTTTTTGCACTTAAAATGCTATATAAATGCTAGCTAGTTAAATAAGTTGGAATTAGAATATAAGTATAAATCTATGTATATCATATATATATGTATAAACTTGAATAGGGAAAAATCATTTTCAGTTTAGGAAAAGGGACTAAGGGAAGGATTCAAAGAGGAATTGAATTTTTTTTTTTTGCGCTGAGGCAATTGGGGTTAAGTGACTTGTCCAGGATTAAGCAGCTAGGAAGTGTTAAGTGTCTGAGGTCAGATTTGAGCTTAGGTCTTCCTGACTTCATGGCTAGAGGAATTGAATCTTGAATCAGTTCTTTGAACAAAGAAAAAAGTCAGACAAGTGAAAACAGATAAGACAGTACATTCTAGGCTTCAAGAGCAGCCTGCATAAATTCATGGAGGTGATAAAAAACTGGACTGAAGGGAGGAACAGCTAACAGTTCAACATAGAGGGAATTTAAGTATAAAGGGTAATAATATGAAATAGACTGGGTAGTTGAACAAAGGAAACTGAAGTCAGATTGAGGACTTTATATTTTATACTAGGGGCAAATGGGAGGCACTCAAAAGAGTTTTCTTAAAATTTTATTTGGGAAAGGGTAAGGTATTACATGGTCAGACTTAGGCTTTATGAAGAGTCTTTCTTTTCTTTCCTTTTTTCCCCCAAATGTGTAGAGAATGCATTACAAAGGAAGTAAGGAAACCAATCAGTTCAGATGAGAGGAGATAAGGGTCTGAATTAGTTTGGTGGTCTTAAAAATGAAAAGGAGAAGACTAACTTGAGAAATATAACTGCAGAAGAATAATTTTGATTAATCATAAGGTGGTAAAATAGGACAGTCATTTGTGAGTTTAAGGTTTTGGATCTGGTTCATCTCACTTTGCCAAATGACTGGGGGCGATCATGGTGCCATAACAAGATGTAGGGCTCTTGCCTGAGGCATAGTTTCTTTGGGGAAAAATATTATGTTCACTTTAGAACACTGTGAGTTTGAGATGTTAGCAAGTTATATCCCAGTGGGAATATCTAGGAGTCAGTGGAAAATTAGTAGAAATAGAGTTCAAGGGAGAGATTGAAATAAGATATAGATTTAAGAATCATCTGCATAGTAAGTATAATTGAAGTTATAGGAATAGATAATAAGGTAGAGGTAAGGCAGAGAGAGTAGAATGAAGAGGAAATGACAGACTGCTAGATGATACTTATGTTTAGACAGCAAGAGTAAGAAGGTCAATCGGCAAAGGTGATTGAGAAGTTGGAAAGCTAGAAGAAAAACTACTAGAGAACAATAGTTTGGAAGCCCATGGAGAAAAGAGTGTGATATGGGTAATCAGCAGTTCCCAATTCTATAAAAAGATGCAGAAAGATGAAGGCAGAAAAAAAATCATTAAAACTGATAATTAAGATCCAATTGGTGAACTTAATCAAAACAGTTATAGTAGATTCATAGGGATAGAAGCCACATTTCAGGGATAGTAAGAGTGGTTTAGTAAGGTAAAAGAAGTCAATGATATACGTAAATGTAGTCTTTTTCTAGGGAAATGGAGAAGAAAAGAGGATAAAATAAATTCAGAAAGTGACTGAGAAAAAAATTTAAATGTGAGTGATTTAGGCATGCTGTAGAAAGGGACAGATTAAAGACAGAAAAAAAAAAGAGAAGATAGATGGATCAAGAACAGGAGAATTTGAGATCAAAATCCCAAGATAATGGGTTTACTTTGACAAGAAGGAAGTCATTTCATCCAAAACTAGATATGGAGGAAAAAATTGGGTGAGGAGGAAATCATGATCATTTTCCTTTAGCATCTTATCAATGCTTTGGAAATATTAGTATCTAGTCATGAAATAGCTTAGGACAAACATGGCAAAGTATATAACTCAATATTTGACAATGTGGGTTACAGACCAGTTCTATACGGCTAGTGCCATATTTCTTTTTTCAAACAAAAAAGATTAATATGACTTGCAAAAGTCAGGGATGGCTTCATGGAGGAGGTTGAACTTAACCACAATTTTAAAGGTAGAAATAGATTTGAATAATTGGAGAGACTGAAGACATTTCAGGCCAGAGGAAAAGCATAAACAAAGATTTGAAATTGGAAATAAGTACAGTGTGATTGGGGAAAAGTGCCTAGAGTGAAATACTTGTTTGGGGTGTGTTGCAAGAAGCAATGAGTTGGAAAGCAATGATAAGGATATTTTATGAAGAATTTTGAATTCCAGACTCAGGAGTCTGGAATCTTACTGAGGTGAATAATGTTGTAGGGGCTGTGTGGGATAGTAGGGGTGCTGAGGACAGCATCTGCTGTTTATTCATAGGAAAGACCAAGGGCTATCAATACAATGCTCACCACAGCTATCATGTGTGCTCCTTATCACTAGAGGTCTCTCTAATGGATATCAATATAAAAGATCCTAATAGCTCCTGAAGCAACTCCTCTAACTTGACATTTGTGAGTGGTAGCCTATATTCTTATACTTTAGGGGGGTTATCTAATTAGATTCTTGCTTTTTAATATTCCCATAACCTTAAGAATAGTTTACCCCTCATCTTATCCCTACTGTGAGGTAGGGTCATTAAGTGAGATCATTTGAAAAACTTCACTATCTACAATGTTTTCATAATAACATTAAAAGGAATATCACAAACACATAAGTGCAGGCAGCACAAATAATCTTTAATCCAGAAATCCTTCCAGCTCAGGCAATTCTCCTCTACCTCTTTTAATAGGAGAGATCAAATCTTGGTAACCAAAGTAATACAACTTGGCAGGGATGGGGAGATTTGAACTTGAGCTTCTGAGGAGAGGTATGACAGGTTCTGGGGTTAGGTCAGGTAACTGAGATCCTGACTAGAATCATTAGGTCTCTGCTTTTATTGACTGACTTTAACTTCCCCTTTGCACCCATTCTGGCCACTATTATAGGTATTACAATTCATTTCTTGCTGGGCTTATACTTAGATTCAGTTCATGCCAACAGGTATATGATCTCTTTATTAAAAATCTTATCAAAGAAAAATAAATGAAGGATAAATAGAAATTTAGCTTTTGATGATGTTATTTTGTTTAATTCCAACTGCATTCATTAATCATGCTAATTATTTCCTCTGACCAACTCTTTGCCAATGTCAATATAAGAATAAAATGTGCTCTTTGCTAGCCAGGATTGTGAGGAGTACAACTACACATCTATCAATATATATATATGTATATATTTAAATATATGTACATTTATATATATGAATATATGTATTCTTTACACACACATATATATATATAGATATATTTATTATTTACATATATAATATACATATATATATATATATATATATATATATATATATATATATATCTAGGTGTAGGCAGGCATAGTTGAAAATTTCACTTACTGTGAAAACACAGAAAATGAGATATTGTTTACCTTTCCACTTCCTGGCCCTTGGAGGGCTAAATAAACCCCGTGTCCTTGGCTTGAGGATCATGTTTTTCTATTAAACAGAGCTAATTGGGCAGAGATAGTGTGTTTGAAACCTAGATCTATCACCATGGTCAATTAACAAACATAATCAAGGACAATTGATAGGATTATCATTCCATTCCCAACAAACCCCAGTATCATTGCTTTCCCTATGATAAGATAACTTTAAAGTATAAATATAAGAATGTCCCTTAGACCTAAACTTTCAAAAATGAAAGTGCTACTATTTTTAACCTTTGTGGTCATATGCTTTGGAAATCATGCAGGACACTCTTCATTAAACAGGTATTTGACATGTTTGTAGAACTTTTAGCTCTATGAATGAGTGGCTGACTTTTTGTATTTAAAGTAATAGATTTCCCTTCCCCCCTGAAAACAAGTTCTTCATGAGTATTATTTTTAATGGTCTGATTCCAGAAAAGTAAATGGAACTTACTCCATAGTATTACAAAAAACGGGAAGGAAAAGTGGGTAGATAATTATAGATTATCTACCATACATGCCTTGGAAAGTTATTATGGTATGATGAATGCTAACCCTAAATGTGCTGCATTTAGAATCAGGAGATCCTAGCTAATAAAATTATTTAAAAAGCACAATATGATTGTGTGCAAGTCACTGAACTACTCAGCCTTCCTATTAGAACAAAGGAGATAGATTGTTAGAAATTTCAAATGCATTTAAAGGGCTTTGTAAATCTTAAACTACTGTATAAATGTCAAATCTACATTATTAATTTTCTAAAAATTAGAAACTAATGTACAATGACAAACTTTAAAATTTTATTAAATATGGTTAAGTCTTTCTTTGAGTATTCAGGTAGTATTTCAGTACCTAACAGGGATTCTTAAACTTTCCTGTGTCATAGTTCCCTTTGGTAGTATGGAAAAACCTATAAATCTCAGAATAATTTTTTTAAATAGATAAATTAAAACACATAGGATTTCAAAGAAAGCTAACATTAAAAAGTTATATTTAAAAATAAAAGTTCACAAAACCAAGAATAAGAACTGTGACAGATCTGTCAGAATCATCGTTAAGAACAACCGATTCATTAATTATCACTATGGTGAAGAGAGGTGAGATGTTGATTAGTTAGAAAATTTTAATTCATAAGGTGTCAGAAAAAGTATAAAAATTTACCTTGTATAAAAACAACATCTAAAACAATTGTTAGGTTTTGTGGCAAATGATAGAAGAAAGGATTCCTATTAATAAGTCAGTTTGCTGTCATGGAAGTGGCATTGAACTTGGAGATTAGTAATGTTAGTACTAACCTCAATTACTAATTATTATCTATATGATTTCTGGGATTCTTTTTTTCCTCAACTGTAAAACGGGGTTGGGATTGGGATAAATTATTTCTAAAATCCCTTTAAGTGTTATTATCCTACCATCTGAGTGAGAGTAAAAGTTCTTCCTAGGAGCAGCTACAAAAGTAGTAACATTTGAAAGCATGCTAGAAGGGTTATTTCATTTGTACTTGTCAGAAGAATAGTTAGTAATACTGATAGAATAGCTCCACTCTAATGAATGATCATCAAGGAATCTTATTTTATGGGATACCAAAGGTGAATTCTACTAAGGACTTCAGTCCTGTTAACAAATATCTGGAGGTGAGCAGTTCAAATGTCCAGCTCACACATCATGATGATGATTGCTTGTCAAAGTTCAGAAGGAAGTTGAGGTAAACAAGTTTCATCCTCATGCATCTGAATTTGCTTTTTTTTTTTTTTTTTTTTTTTTTAATGTTGCTCTTTTCTTTTTAATCCCTCATAATAATTAGTTCCAAATGACTCCCCTTTTCATCTTTTCTTGTAAAAATCTCTAATGCTTAACTCAGTGGTTGGCACATAGCAGTCAATAGATAAGAAGTCAAAGGATATTAAACAAGAAGTGATACATAAAAAGGAGTCTTTCCTAGGAAGCTAGGGATTTTTGAAAGTCCAGTAACTTGCAATTAGAAGAAAGTTTTTCTAAAATAATTCCACTAAGTTCCACCCTCATATTTAACTTAGTCCACTATAGGCTTAGAAGAGTGAGTCACAGGAGCATAGTCTCAGAGAATTAGAATTGGAAGAGTTTCTTCTTTTGCAGATGTGGAAAATGAAACCAGAAAGAAATGACAACTAAGTTCACAAACATAGCAAGTTGTAGTATTTTCACCTTTTTGTTTGTTTGTTTTTTATTCCTTGTGGGGTTTTTTTTGTTGTTGTTGTTTTGTTTTTGCTGTTTGGTCTATTTTTTTCTTGCACAAGATGACAAATTTGGAAATATGCTTAAAAGAGTCCCACATGTTTAACCTATATGAAATTACTCACTGTTTTGGGGAGAAGGAAGCTAAGGGAAAGAGAGGGAGAAAAATTTGGAACACAAAATCTTACAAAAATAAATGTTGAAAACTATCTTTGCATGTATTTGGAAAAGTAAAATACTATTGAGGGAAAAAAAGTAACAAGCTGAAGAGAAGGTATTAAAAATTTCCGACTCTAAATTCAGTGCTCTTTGAAAATAGTCAACTTAAAATAAATATTTGTGCATAAAAAGTGACTCAATTCCTTCCCCTTTATGTCCCTTCCCACTGCACAAGTAGATGTTAAGAATATATTTGCAAACACTGAGCTGAAATTCAATATTGTATTTATTCCAATTGTAATTTGGGAATGTGCTACAGATGACTAGAAATGTTCTCTGGTTTTTCTATAAAATCATTTCACTGAACCCCAGAATGATGAATCAGTGCCTCTTGGGGGAAGTTGATGGAATGATACCACCTGCTTTTTGCCTATTGGATTCCTGACTTCTGACAAAATATTGGCTGCAATAATGCCAGCTTCTTGAAATCATTTCCATTTGTTGGAGTTTGAATGTGTCAACATTTGTACTACTGACTAGCCTTTTCTCTTACGGTTTTTTTTTCTTACTTTAAAAAAAATTCCCATTTAACTTTCCATTTTCTCTTGCTTTCAAGAAGTATGGTGGACATAGTGCTAGATTTAGCTGAAAGACCTGGTTGATGATTTCTAGCTTTATAATTTCTAGTTGGGTAACATTGGACAGGCCACTAATAATAGCTGACAGTTATATTGTACCTTACATGTCTTAGGTCATTTGAATTTCACAATAATCTTATAAAGTAGATTCTATAGTTATTTCAAGTGACCTAATTCCTCTGTAAATTCTCTGGGCTCATCTGATTAAGCTTGATCTTGGGGAGTTTGGGGGCTGATACCAAGAGGATCATTTCTCTGTCTTTAGTTTGTTGCACCTCCCTCTAACTTTTATTCCAAAAAATCCCCAGATCAAGCATAGGTAAAGCTCTTTTCTTGGTTTTCCCAACTGTGGATAAAAGCTCCTATAGATACACTGAATTCAATAAATGCAAATCTGGTGTGGGACAGTCTTTTTATTTTTTTCCTTGCAGAAAATGCAGAATATACCGAAGATTCACATGAACTTATAAGTCTATAAGGAAAACATATAAAGTATTCAAACAGTTCTTAAACTTCCCTTATAAGCTAATCAAATTTTGGAGAAAAATAGAATCATATATTAAGAATATAAAAATAAATATATAAATACAAAATAATTTTATGAAGGGGAGACACCTGCAGTTGTGGGAAATTATTAAAAGTCTTAGGAAAATAGTATTGCTTGAGCTAAGCTCTGAAAGAAAATGGGGGATTCCAAAAGATAGAGGTGAGTAGAGAGTACATTCCAAGCATAGGGGATAGTCTATGAAAAGCTTAAAGCAAAGGTGATGGGAGTTGGAACACTAAATGAGGAACACCAAGAAGGCCAGTTCTGCTAGATTTCAGAATGCGCTCTTTCGTCTAAGTCATGGTAGTGATCTTCTGACCACGGAGTTTTGATTATACTAATGTCATACTGGGTTTGGGCGCAGAGAAACAAGTTAGTGTACACTGTATTTCTTTCCTATATTCTCCCTTTCAATGAAACTATAACTTGAGTGGGAAGAATGACAACTTTAAGAACAGCTTTCTTTGACAGGAAAAAGAAAGAGGTCACTCTCAAAGCCTTTTCACTGCAATGAAATACTTAGCGGTTAAACTGTGTGAGAGTAAATTTATAGTGTTCATAATGTGGACAGTTCTCTGTACCGTCTTGGCTTTGTTCCCTTGGGGATTGGGGTTTGAAGTATTTGATTCTTTAAATATGCACTAAGTAGCATGGAGGCTATTGTATTATGCATGATAGCAGGTTAAATAGGTAGTATCTTGAACTGCTTATTATATGCTTTCCCTCCTGAAATGACATCATTTGAATTTATTTGGCTACATGGAAAATGCAAACTCCTTGAAGGCAACTGTTTTATTTGTGACTAAGGGGAAAAAATGAAGTGAGGGGGCCTGAATTTAGATCCCCTTGCAGGCATTATATATGTGACGTTGGGTAAATCACTTCATTATATTTGTGTACTATGGATAGATGCACTGGGCTCAGGAAGACTTGAGTTAAAAATCTAACTTCAAACACTGCTTGCATGAGCTTGGGCAAGTCATTTAACCTTAGTCTTAATTTCTTCTATAAATTAGGGATAATAATAGCACCTCCTCCTAGGGTTTTGAGGATAACAGGAGATTATATTTGTAAAGTGCTTAGTACAGTGCATACATACATAGTGTTATTAACTTTATTAAGCCTAATACTTAATAAGTGCTAGCTATTATTAAATAATAATATAAATTATATAATACATAATTAATATTAATTAATTATATAGATAATCTCAATACCCAGCATAATACCATGTACCTAGGTACTTGGGAGTAGAGTCAAAATGGCAGAGCTTTTTTTCTAGATATTCCCACCACACCCACTCTACAACCTAAAAAATTGCCAAACTGAATTCTGGCAAGAAAGCCAAGAGCAAGTAACTGAGTTATTTTTTTTTCCCAAGCCACTATAACTTAGAAGGACAAAAAAAGAGTTATGTGGACACTGGAGTGGGGCTGGCCAGAAGTATGGTAGAATGGAAGCAGCAGCAACAGCAGCAGCAGCAGTGGAGAATAGTACAACACTCAGAGATAGTAAAGAGCCCGATTACCTGGTCATAAAGAGATCCCAGAGGCCCCTGTTACTACCACTAGGAGCACTATCCATCCTCAAAGGCCATTTTGCAGCTTTGTCATTATGTAGTATTGGGACACAGTTCTAGGGCTGAGAGAATTGGTTGCTATTATGAGGGAACAGGATCCTTAACTGGGCTCAGATCAAGAGAGCGATGAATAGATCTCTCCCTGGATCATACACAGAGGAAGCACCAAAATCTTATAGGTCCTCAGACTTGACAGTGAAAACATCAAAAGGACATAGAAGATAGAAATTCAGATCAGACATCTCTCTTTCATCCTTAGATGTTAGCAGA